>NC_135623.1:14824957-15501957 GCF_053574225.1 Canis aureus | reverse complement strand
TTCAGTCTCATTGTCAGGGTACAGAAATGCCACTGATTTCTGTGCATTGATTTTGTGTCCTGCCACATTGCTGAATTGCTCTATGAATTCTAGCAATCTTGGGGTGGAGTCTTTTGGGTTTTCTATGTACAGTATGTCATCTGCAAAGAGGGAGAGTCTGATTTTTTCTTTGTCCATTTGAATGACTTTTATTTCTTTCTGTTGTCTGATTGTTGAGGCTAGGCTAGTACTATGTTGAATAGCAGTGGTGAGAGTGGACATCCCTGTCATGGTCCTAATCTTAGGAGAAATGCTCTCAGTGTCTCCCCATTGAGAATGATTTTGCGGGCAGCCCCGGTAGCGCAGCGGTTTAGCGCCGCCTGCAGCCCAGGGCGTGATCCTGGAGACCTGGGATCGAGTCCCACGTCAGGCTCTCTGCATGGAGCCTGCTTCTCCCTCTGCCTGTGTCTCTGCCTCTCTCTCTCTCTCTGCATCTCTATGAATAAATAAATAAAAAATCTTAAAAAAAAAAAAAAAGAGAATGATTTTGCTGTGAGCTTTTCATAGATGGCTTTTGAGATGCTGAGGAATGTTCCCTCTATCCCTGAACTCTGAAGAGTTTTGATCAGGAATGGATGCTGTATTTTGTCAAATGCTTTCTCTGCATTTGAGAGGATAATATTTTTTTTTCTCTTATTGATATGTTATACCACATTGACTGTTTTAGTGTTGAACCAGCCTTGCATCCCAGGGATAAATCCCACTTGGTCATGGTGAATAATCCTCTTAATGTACTGTTGGGTCCTATTGGCTAGTATCTTAGTGAGAATTTTTTCCATGTTCATTATGGGTATTGGTCTATAATTCTCCTGTTTGGTGGGGTCTTTGTCTGGTTTTGGTAGTAAATAGTCTTCATCATTAATTTTGTTTACTAGTTTACTTAAGAGCTTAGTTTTTATGAAGAACTTGCCTTTTCAGCATCTATGTTTTTTCTACTTCAAATTGTTAATATAATAAATTATGTTAACAGACTTCCTGATATCAAACCATTCTTATACTCCTGAAATAAATCCTGCATAGTCATGGCATATAACCTTTTAATACACTATATATTCTACTTATTTATATTTCATTTAGACTTTTGCATCTATAAGACTAGTCTATACTTAGATATTTTTTAATTTTTGTTTTTATTTTCTTATTTAGACAATAAAGATAATTATCACTGAAGTTTAATGGCTTGGTAAATTTAAGAATATAGGGCTTCTGGTTGGCTCAGTCAAAACAACATGTGACTCTTATCTTGGGGTCCTGAGTTCAAGCCCCACATTGGGCATAGAATTTACTTGAAAAAAAAAAAAAAAAACAATTAAAAATGAGAGGATAAAAAACACTTATAAAAAGAGCTTTAGTTATTCCACTAAAATAAATTCCCATTTATCCAGAGTACTAGGACAGGAAATGTGCTACCTAATGACTAAGTCAAGTTAATTAGAAACTTTTTTGTAACTGTTAAGAAACTGTTTATGTATGCTGTTAACACTACTGGAATCTCACAGAGGAGTAACATTCTGGCAGTTCGAGACAGTTCTTTTTTTTTTTTTTTTTTTTTTTTTAATTTTTTATTTATTTATGATAGTCACAGAGAGAGAGAGAGAGAGAGAGAGAGAGAGGGGCAGAGACACAGGCAGAGGGAGAAGCAGGCTCCATGCACCGGGAGCCCGACGTGGGATTCAATCCCGGGTCTCCAGGATCGCGCCCTGGGCCAAAGGCAGGCGCCAAACCGCTGCGCCACCCAGGGATCCCGAGACAGTTCTTAAAACACAGGGATCTCATTGCCAAGTTGTGGAAACAACCTGAATGTCTATCAACAGATAGAGATAAAAGTCGGTATACACATACAGTGGAATTTTATTCAGCCTTAAAAAAGAGAATTCTCCCATTTGCAATAACATGGATGGACCAAGAGGACATTTTGCTAAGTGAAAGAAAACAGACACAGTAAGACAAATGCTAATAATCTCTCTTATATGTAGAATCTAAAATAGTCCAACTCATAGGAGCAGAGGTTAGAATGGTAACCAGAGGAGAGGGAAATGGGAGAGATTTTGGTCAAGGGATACAAAATTTCAGTGATATAAAATGAGTAAGGTCTGGTGATCTAATGTACAGCATGATGACTATAGGTAACACTACTATACTATATACCTAAAATTTACTAGGAAGATATATCCCAAGAGTTCTCACCACACACACAATAAAGGTAACCATCTGAGGTAACAGGTTGGTAATCACTTCACAATTAATACATATATTAAAATATCAACTTGTGCAAGTTGTATTTATACATACAATAAAAAATGAAAATAAAAAAGCTCAGGGAACCTTTTTCCCCTTGCAGATGTTTTTTTTTTTTTTTTATTACCTGTCAGTTGGTCCTCAGAATGTTTTTAATTGGAGTATAATTGAAACACACTATTATATTAGTTTCAGGTATACAACGTAAGTGATTCAACAATTCTGTATGTCATGCTATGCTCACAACCACAAGTATACCTACCATCTGTTATCACCAATAGTATTATATTACCATTGACTATATTCCGTATACTTGATTATAAGGGACTGATAAGGCTAAAGAGTTTCAAGAGGCTTTCCTAAAAAAACTATTTCCTATTACTGGAATGCTAAAAATACAGTACTTAAGAGAGAGGGTACCAGAAAGTAGTCAACAATAATCTTATTACATCAGTTACAAGAATATATTCATACGCTAGAATTTTTTTAAGGCCTCAAATTGTGAAACCCCAACCTTAGGACTTCTGATCATTCCTTATTTTTCAAGCTGTTCCTTACCTTAACCAACAAAGTTGGGTCTGCCCCAACTCTGAGTTCAATCCTCTTATCAGAGTACAAACAAAAAATTCCAAAAAGAATTCTCGAGCATTTTTTGCTCTCATTTATTATTCCACCACTACCTCCTTAATATCCATCCTCTTTGTATCAGACTGAGAATTTGCTCATCCCTAGTATAACAAGTGATGAATACTATACTGATAAGAACATACACAGAAAAACTAAACCCTCTCTAGTCATTTGGACTAATAATGGTAATTACTTTACTCCTCCTCCTTACATTCATACCAAAAAAATAACTTCAAAAGGAACCACAGCCCTTAATAATTAATTCTAACTTAGGAAACAGATACGTGATTCCTAGCAGTTACCCAATCAGAAAGTGCTATAGGTTATCAATAATTTAGAGAAAAGAGAATAATGTTCTAAAACAGAAATGGGAAAAAAGATGCTCACAAAAAAACCTTGCAAACCTATGTATTAACTTGCATAACTATATTTTACAACTTTAATTTACATGAAGAGTGAAAACTTGAGCCACATTTACTATGTGTAAGACCATTTCTATACTACATAAAAGGAGAATAGTAAGTCAATTACTCTATGAAACTTCATTTTATTTTCACATCCATAATCAGAACCTGCCACATCACCTTCTGTCTGGCACAAATAGCTATTTTATCCCCAAATACTAACATTTACATACATGTCAGTGGGGGGAAAAGCCTGACTTACCTTAAAGACAAGTATTTTTTCCTCTGTTCCACTTACCTTAGCCCAGTAGCGAAAGGCTAACACCAAGGGAGTGAAGACGGGTTCCATCTTGCCAAGGGCAGCAAGTAAATCAGTAGTGAGGCATGCCATATCATTTCCAGCACTCACTCTACAGAGCAAACCACTGTGAATGGGAAAGAAAAATTTCACTGTGTTTATACCTTAAAAACCAGAATATACCAAATCTTATGGCTATCCTTTCTAAGTAACCATATTTTAATATCTAGGAATTCATAATAAAAATAAGAATTTTAATAAACTGAGAGCTAACTGAAAACTACAAATCATTTCATCACTAGAGTTCCATATAAAGATTTTTTAAATACTCACTTGTACTTCACAAATAAATTTCAACTTAATTTAGTATTTAAATTCATCAAAAATTACAAAAGTAGCATTATGAGTCACTGAAATTTGTTTTATATCAAAGACATTGATTTCATCAACATCAAGTGGTACAACATACCTTCCCAGTTCATTCTTTTTGCTTTGCACAGGATAGAAAGAAAAAATGAAATGAACTGACTAGTTATACTTCTTGACTCTAATTTTTTTCTATCCAAGCTTTCCTAATTTTATTGATACACTACTTTCAGATTAGAAAGAATGTACATATTAATCCACAGGTAATGCATATATGTAAGTGAAAATAGGAGCTACCTTAAAGGGGTGACAGAATTCTAGTAGAGATATTTTGGTGGCAGGGAGAACAATCTGTGGTTCCACAAAGAGGCAATTTGACATGTGGTTACAAAAAAAAACAAACAAAACCACTAGAGGTCAGAATATTTCCATTCCAAATCTGACTTTACTCTAAATGATATGAATTTGGTCATATTTTATTCCTCCATGTCTCAATTTTTTAATTAGAAAGTAACAAAGTTGAATCCACAAATCCTTCTAACTTTGAATAAGAAAATATAGTACTCTTAAATTTTAAGATATACAGGTTAGTATTCAATAAAAGAACACTTAATTTTTTCTGTATTGTTTCCATGTCTCCCACATTGATCTCAAATAGTATTATTTCAGTTTCCTTTTTCATAGGCACATTGCTCTCTCAGTCCTATAGACATCTGACTAGAAAGGCAAGATTAGTCTTCAATGACTCATTCAATTCACTGAACTAAAAACTAGATTCTAAAAAGCTGTGAGCTCCTTGAGAAGACAGGCTATTTCTTACTTATGTTTGTATCCCTACAGCGAAGCATATAGTATAAGTACTTAACATATAGTAAAAGTTCAATACTGTTGGGTGAATCAACTTGAGAAAAAAAATGAAGTTTTGCCTTACTGTGTTTTGTTTTTAACTGGTAGCTTTATGCTTTTAGTAAGCTTTTATTTTTAATAAATAGAAACTAGCCTAGTTATATTAATCCAAAGAGAAATCTAAAACAAAATTTTGTCTTGGAAATGTTCACTGCATACTTAGTTGGTGTTATTTCAAAAAAAATATTTCTCTTCATTATTACCAACCTTTTCCGATCTTTGCATACCACAACAGGAACTTTGGCGTGAAAATCAGATTCCACATCTATATATAATACTAATGAAAAAAAATAAACAAGATAATGTCAACTTCTCTCAAATATTTATTCTACAGTAAACATTAAGAAATAGTTTCCTTCTAAAAATCATTCACATTGCTTCTGTGGGATAATACAGACTTATCATTATGAGCATCAACCCAACAGAATCTCTTACCTCTCTTGGTGTCATTTGTTGTATATCACAAATCATAGGCACAATCCCAAATATTGTCCAAAAATTACAGTCACCTTAAGAAGAAAGGACTTAACATCTCTAATAAGTATATAATCGAGTCAAAGTTATTAAAAAAAAAAAAAGACTGATTAATCACCAAACTCTACCTCTGAAACTAATAAACACTATATGTTAATTAATTGAATTTAAATTTAAAAAATTTTTTAAAGGTGTGGGGAGCCTGAGTGGCACAGTGGGTTAAGCATCCAACTCTGTATTTCGGCTCAGATCATGAGCTCAGGGTCCTGGGATAGAGCCCCACATAACCCTCCAAGCTCAGTGAGGAATCTGCTTAAGATTCTCTCTCTTCCTCTCCTTCTGCCCCTCCCATTAGTGCTCTCTAATAAAATAAAATCTTAAAAAAAAAAAGAAAAAGAGAAAAGGTAATAATTTTTTAAAAGATTTTATTTATTTATTCATGAGAGACACAGAGAGAGAAAGAGAGAGAGAGACACAGGCAGAGGGAGAAAAAGGCTCCATGCAGGAAGCCCAATATGGGACTCGATCCTGGGACTTGGGGATCACACCCTGAGCCAAAGGCAGAAGTTCAACCGCTGAGCCACCCAGGCGTCCGGGTGGTAATAATTTTTTAATTAAACTGAATTTGTAAGCCCATATATGTGACTTACAATGATTCAGTCATGTATTTAAAATATGTTTGCTAGGTTGATACTGTCCACTGATTCTAAAGAAGTAAAAGCTTTGGGCACCCCCGGTGGCGCAGCGGTTTAGTGCCGCCTGCAGCCCGGGGTCTGATCCTGGAGACCCAGGATCGAGTACCGCATTGGGCTCCCTGCATGGAGCTCGCTTCTCCCTCTACCTGTGTCTCTGCCTCTCAGTCTCGATCTCTCTCTGAATAAATAAATTAAAAAAAAAAAATCTTAAAAAAAAAAGTAAAATCTCTAGATCTACCTCTTAGCTGTAATATGCTTTAAAATTTTTATGCAATAAGAAACAGTATTTATTAAGAAAGAAAATGATACTAAAAAAATCCCTTTACAAGATTAACTGGATCAAATCATTCCCTTAATAGCTAAGGAAAATGGCCAACAAGAACCTGACAAATAATGGAAAAATGATGGCGGGGGGGGGGGGAGAGAGAGAGAGAGAGAGAGAGAAGGGAAGTTTAAAACAGACTATGAAGTCAATGACAGGGTAAGGCTAAGGTCAATAAGCTGTATCTTCTAAGTCAAACTGCAAATATTCTTGCCAGGTATTTATGATTCATAAAATTTAAGATAACTATAGTAATAGCAATCATAGTAGCAAGACCTTAACCTTAATAAGAAGTTATTATAAACTAAGCACTTCTAAACTGTGGCTTAGCCCACATCATTCTCACAACAATCTCCTTATCAAAAAGATACCATACACATATTGTGTCGTTTTACAAATGAGAAAACTGAAGCATTAACCCTTATATAATTTATCAAAGGATATAATCAATAAGTCGCAGAACTAAAATCTGAGCCTAGAAAGTCTGGCCCCGATCCTGAGCTCTTAAGACTTTACTTTTAACAAGAAAAGCAGTAACTTTTTTTAAAAAGGTATTTAATAATATTTAAAGTATTTAATAATATTTCATATTTACTTTAATAATATTCCATATTGTACTAAATGACCTAGGTCCTGGTTAGGACAACTGTCGTTTTAAAAAATTTTTATTTTAAAAAGTAGCTTTACCTATATGAATGTCCATTTTATACCAGAAGCAATCCAAACAAATAAGGCAGATATGAAAAACTTTTAGAAGGTATGATTTGGTTAATGTAATATAAATGATGAGATTAGATTAATATTAAGTGAGGGTAAGAAAACATATTTACTCAACGCGTGGACATATTTTTTCTCCAAGTCTCTTCCAAAATCATCCTTCATCAATGACCTCCTAACGATTATAGGTGTTCTATCTTTTATGCAAGGAATACCCATAATATTCAAAGCTAACATTTTTAAATTATCCGAAAGCAGTACTTTTTTTACATATCAACTTTAAATTACTTTTGATCTAATGACATATAAATTTTGTACCACACTTATTCAACAAGTACATAAGTATATGTAATATAATGACTCAAATATGCTATGAGTATTAGTTTAACTTGATTAGCCATATAGAAACATTACATATACCCTTAAAGATTTTTCTTTAGAAAGACAAATTAAAAAAGAAACTCACCACTTTTTTTTAAAATCCCAAGCACTTGTATCAGAAGATCTGGATGATTCATCTAAAAGATTTCAAATTAAATCAACACACTGATTTCAAAGTTCAAGCTACAAACTTTAGAGAGAATTCAATTTCATTAAATAATTAGATAAAATCATGCTCTGTATCTTAAAGTAATAAAAAAAAGAAAGTGTTTTACTTTCTGTTAATGAACCTTGTTCATGGAAGTAGAATCAAATAATGTAATGCTATTATTCCATCAATATTCCTAGAATTAATAAGTTCTTAGTATGAGAAAAGATTCTGGAACTTCACAGCAAAACAAATGGGAAAGAAATTAGTTTACCAAATAAAGAGAAGTTGTTGAGAAAGGAAATTTAAGAGACACTGGTACTGCCAGCATTGTCAAGAGGCTGAGACATTACTTTAAATAACAAGCTTATCAAATGCTTATTTTAATATGTACTTTGCTATTTTTTAAGTATTTAATAATCATATACTAATCTTAAGTAAATGACCGTATCATATGAGAAATTAAAACATCAAATTTTCACATAAATGAAATGCTCTTTGAGCATTAAAATTATTCAAAAAAACCATAACACATGTCAACCGACTATTTGAAATGTTGCAAAGGTCAATAAATAATGTTAGCAGTGCTAGTTACTACTTATTTTAAAAGTACCCATAATGTACCATGCTACACAAATATGCCAATATACAGTATCTCATTTAATATAAAGTTATTATCCCTATCTTGGAAATTAAAAAACTTCAGTCTCAGAAAGGTCAAATAACTTGCTCATTGCAGCCAAGATTTGAATACAGATGTATGATTTCAAGGTTCTTTTACTTTCTATACTGCTTACTACAAGCAATAAACATTCAACATAATCAAACATATAGCATTTTCCTTTTTTACTGAATTCTTCTCTTTCCTTTTTCCTCTCCCTTATTTCTTTATTCCATCTATGTCTAACACCTAAGAGTTTCCAAAAGCAACCTTTAATTATGATCATAACACTCTACAAACCAGAATTTTATAGTCCCTCACACGTTCTAAAAAGATAATCAATTAAAAAATACCAAGTGCTAGTTAAGAATCACATAGAAAAAGGTTTTTCTACTTACCCTGGGAGGAAATTTTATATCTATATTAACATCACTATTTTTCAGAGCAAATTTAGTAAGAGATGAGCCATACAACCTAAGCGAACACTCTGGAAATAAAAGAAAAAATATCAAAGCATGAAACAGAGTACAAATAGGGGAAATTTTAAAAAAACAATGGTAGGAAAATTGCATTATTTTAATTCTGTGTCTTCCAATTCTTATTACAACATTTATAGAAGAATGACATCCTTTCTCTAACTGATCTAACAAAATAATAAAACTATTTCTCAGTTACAGAGTTCAGAGACAAGGAAGAAATTACTCATAAAAGTTCAGTGTTTAAACAAAATTTTAGAATAGTTCATTTAGAAATGACTAGAAGTTTAACATTTAATATGTAACAGGAAATAATGTACTAACCTAGATATACCTATTGTCATAAACTACCATTTATTTTTAATATTTCTATTTATGTTAAGAGGTAAATGGTAAAGGGATCATAGACACTCAATGCCAACATTCTTTAAAACTACAAAGTGAAGCCTAGTCACTTAACAAAAAAACAAAATCCTGTGGCTTTGAAGGGTTCATAGAATAAAATATATAGAATAATAACATAGAACTTTTTCAGACTATTGAATATATTATTTTAAAAATCATAATAAGGCAAATTTTAAAAAGATCTCATCAGAGAGAGCAAGTTGAAAAATAACATGATTGGAACTATTCAGGCAGGCAGGTGCAGTTTCTTACAAAGTGTGAGTTCATACTCATTTGTATATATAAAAGTCTACTTGTCAAGTTCACAAAAAGTCTGAAAGTCACTGAAGTCCTTAAAATCATAAAAATTTCATTTCTATTCTTAAAATAATAAATTATTTCTTTTTTTAAAACCATCTCTTTTTTTTAAAGTTTATTTAAGTAATCTCTACACCACATGTGGGGCTCTAACCCACAACCTCAAGATCAAGATGCACACATTCTTCCAACTGAGCCCCAGACAGGTGCCCCAATAACAAATTATTTCTGTATTTAATTTAAATTAGTATTCAGTGTTTTTTAGATAGAAGCTACATTATTACAGAAATAAGAGAAATGAAACGTTTTCCATTTTTAAATTTCAATTTTATATTCTTTCTTATAAATCTCATAACAAGTGAACACTTTGTCAAGTGTTCAATATCCTTTTGGTGGTGAGAAGTCTTATTAAATAGACATTTAAATTCAATATTGATGCAAAAAAAATCATAAGGGCTAAGCAAATATAATCTTTACATTAGTATCTACAATAAACCTGGCACAACTCCCCTTTATCCTCAAAACATAAGCTTTCTGTAAACAGCAGAGTCAAGAAGAAATAAAAGTGCAAATTTTACTTCTAACGATCCCATTTAAATTAATTTTTCCTCACCATCAGACAATAGGAATTTTTTTTAAAGATTTTATTTATTTATTCATGGGGGGAGGGCGGGGCAGAGACACAGGCAGAGGGAGAAGCAGGCTCCATGCAGGGAGCCTGACATGGGACTCGATCCCGGGTCCCCAGGATCATGCCCTGGGCTGAAGGTAGCACTAAACGGCTGAGCCACCTGGGCTGCCCCAGACAATAGGAATCTTATTCAGTGACTACCTGGAATGTATATACTGAAAATAATATAACTAAAATGTCCATTCAGAAGGCAAAGATATTAAAAAATAATATTAAATATGACCTTTAAGAAATTTTCCTGTAACTGACATTTTAAAATTTTTTATTACAAAAATTATAATTCCCCATTTTTCCCTTTCTGAAATATTTCCATAAAATCAGTTATAAAATAATTAAATTCATCTACTTCTAAGATGGAGAAACGAAGAGAAAGGAAAACACTAAGAAATTTACACTAAGTTCAACAGAAGCAAGTGGAAGAGTTGTACAATTTTAAAAATTAAGTATAAAGTATATTTGTACCTGGTAAAAATGTTGTTATAACCTTTGACATTTCCTCCACAATTTCCTGACGGACTCTGAGGTCATCATCTGTGATTCCGTGTTCTTTTGCTAATTCAATAACCGCAACACTTAAAGCAGCCAAGTGGGCAGGGGTAGGAGGTGGCAGAGAACGAAGCTCACTTTCTTCTTGTTTTTCCTATTAGTGTAACATTTAACAACATGAAAAAAAATGTTTCTATCTTATTATCCTTATATTTAGGGTAGAAAGACTACAAAAATGTATTAACAAATATTCACCTTCTATGTGCCTGATTCAAGACACCTAGGATATGGAAATAAACAAGACAAAAGAAGTACCTGCCTTTCTAAGTACTGGAAGATTGAGGGGTGCTTTGGGGCATCTCCCATTAAACATTAAAAAAATAAAACTTGTTCTACTTTACTACCTGTATAAATTCTGAAATGCTACATCAAAGCCAAAATACTTTAAGTACAACACTTAGCTGCTTATTTTGTGGATAATTTTGTTACAGAAAAGGAACTGTTTTATATGCAGTAGAAAGTCTTGAATCCTCTCTGATCTGCTTATGGTATCATATTAAATGGTCACAGGAAAACATCCTAGACAATATCATCACATTTATTATACTGCCTACCATTTACATTTGATTTCTGTCATTTTACCCAATGCTAAGGTAAATGACTGTTCCCAAAAACCCTTGATTCTACTAAAAGTTTGAAAGCCAATTTAAACCAAAAAGCTAAAGAGGGACTGACTATATACTATATATACATAATGATTTTTAAAGATTAATTTTGTACTCTGATTTTTAAAAAACACATGTTAATTGTGAAAGTTACATAAAACAGTAAAATACAAAGTCATCCACTATCCAACATCATAGTATTTATATTTTAAAAAAAGATGTTATTTATTTGAAAGAGAGAGTGAGAGCGAGTAGGAGGAGGGAGGGGCAAAGGGAGAAAGACTCCCCACTGAGCACGGAGCCTGATGTGGGGCTTGATCCCAGGACTCCCTGAGATCATGACCTGAGCCAAAATCAAGAATCAAGTTAACCAACTGAGCCATCCAGACACCCCTTTATTTTTTACCATAACCAAGACCATACCATCCATTTCCTTAATGTTATAATGACAGCATTTTTTATTATCACATTTCAGTCAAGAGACATTCTCTTATTTTTTGAGACATAGCTCCCAACAGCTCTAAAAGTCAAAAGTAGTTTGTTCTCTCTTCTCTACCCCCAACAATATAGTTAAAGACCTGGAATGCCTGGGTGGCTCAGCAGTTGAGCGTCTGCCTTTAGCTCAGGGCCTGATCCCGGAGTCCCGGGATAGAGTCCCACATCAGGCTTCCTGCAAGGAGCCTGCTTCTCCCTCTGCCTGTGTCTCTGCCTCTCTGTGTGTGTGTGTGTCTCTCTCATGAATAAATAAATAAAATTTATATATAAAAAAACAAAAAACAAAGACTTTGGTTTATTTCTAATTTTATGCATTGTTACCATATTCAGTCTCAATAGAAGTTTATCTAAGACACAGAAAATCAAACATGAGGGTAAAACAACCTTATTTTTATAAATTTCTATGAATACTTCTGCGATCTTAATTATAATCTAAATCTTGGCTGAGTAAAGTTTTCAGAGCTATTTTTTTAGGATCCATCTAAGGTATTAATAGCAACACACTTAATAAAAACAATGATACAAGATTAACATGCAGCACAACTATTTTATATACGCAGAAATACCAAAAAATGCTCTGAATTATATTGCTAGATTTTCATGGAAATAAAGATAAAAGACAATCAATGAAAATACTCCTCTATCTATGCTATTTTTTAAAAAAGATTTTATTTATTTATTCATGAGAGACACACAGAGAGGGAGAGAGAGGGAGAGAGGCAAAGACGTAGGTAGAGGGAGAAACAGGCTTCATGCAGGGTGCCCAACGTGGGACTCGACCCCTGGTCTCCAGGATCACATCCTGGGCTGAAGGTGGCACTAAACCGCTGAGCCACTGTGGCTGCCCTCTATCTATTCTATTAATAAGCCTATCCTACTTCCCTTAAGGATACTATTCATCCAACAGTCTCATTGATATCCTCCTATCACTGATCATCCTCATCCATCCAATCATGAGGATGATCAATGAAGTCCTGCCCTATGTAACTTCATTCTAGTTACAGAAAATAGACAACAGATAAATAAATGTACACTATCACATCAGGTAAAGCTATGAAGAAAATCAAATAGGGTAAAAGACTACAGATTGATGGGCAGGGGTTTTTATTTTAGAATAGAGTAGACAAAGAAGGTCCCTCTAAATAAGTAATGTTTAGCAGAATTCTAAAACTGAAGGAGAGAGGCATTTAAATCTCTGGGGGAAGAGTATTCCAGATACAGAGAATACAAAGAAACATTAAATGCAAAGATTTGGAGGCAAGAAAGAACTTAATGTTAATCGAAGAGATCAATGTGGCTAAAGGGTTATTAGCTAAGGGGTGACTGGAAGGTGATAAGGCTGAAATGTTAACTAGAAGCCAAATATTGTTAGTTTCCTATTTTAAAAATTTCAATAGAAACTCAAAAGAAAATTAGCAAACCAGATGTAGTAAAATATTAAAGAGATTATATGCCATCACAAGTGCAATGTATTCCTGGAATGCAAAAATGGTTCAACATATAACAATCGATGTAATCACCACCTTAACAAAATGAAAGAAAAAAAATGATCATCTTGATCAATGCAAAGAAAGCATTCGATAAAATTCAACACCCTCTTGTGGTAAAAACAAAACAAAACACTCACCAAACTAAAAATTAAAAGAAACTACCTCAACATAATAAAGACCTATTTGAAAAACCCACAGCTAACATTGTACTCAGTGGTTAAAGACTGAAAGCTTTTTCTCTAAGATCAGTAACAAGGTAAGAATGCCCATTTTCATCATTTCTATTTAACATATTTATTAAGAGTGCCAGCCAGAAAAAGAAATAAAAAGCAACTAACTTGGATAGGAAGAAATAAAATTAACTCTATTCACTGATTGTTATCTAATATGTAAAAAACTCTAAAGATACCACAAAAAACCTGTTGGAACTAATAAACAAATTCAATAAAGTAGCAGGATACAAATCAATACATAAAAATGTTGCATTTCTATACACTAACAATAATCTGAAAAGGAAATTAAAATAATTCCAATTAAATATCCTCAAAAATAATACTTAGAAATTAACTTAGCCAAAGAGATGAATGACTTGTATACTAAAAACAACAAAATACTGCTTAAAGAAATGAAAGAAGACATGAACAAATAGAAAGATATCCCATGTTCATGGATTGGCAGGCTTAAAATTGTTAAGACAACAATACTACTCAAAGCAATCTACAGATTCAATGCAATTCCATCAAAACCCCTTTAACTTTTTTTTTGCACAAATAGGAATTGATCCGAAAGTTCACACAGAATCTCAAGGGACCCAAAATAACCAAAACAATCTTGAAAAAGAACACAGCCAGAAATTCACATTTCCTGATTTTGAAACTTACTATACAGAGCCATAGTAATCAAGACAGTATGGTACTGGCATAAAGACAGATGTATAGGCCAAGAGAATAAAACACAAAGCCCAGAATTAGACCCTCGTATATATGGTTAAATGATTTTTAATAAAGGTCTCAAGACCATTCAATGGCAAATGCACTGCCTTTCCCACAAATGGTGCTAGGAAAACTGGATACCCATAAGCAAAATGGACCCTTATTATTTTACACCATACATCAAAATTAACTGTGTATTCCGTATTTCTATAAATATTCTCAAGCTTTGTTCTGTAACAACATTAAAACACTGGAAGCTGTCCTTTTGGGTCTTGTCTTCAAAAATTCTTTAGTTGGGATGAGACTGCATTTAATTTCTATATATTCTCCACTCCTGAAATAAGATCTTTCTGACTACCCAATGCCCACGAAGTATGAGGTTTTCCAGTCTGGATAGTGAGAAGGTACTATTCTCAGCACTATGTAAGCATCAAGCACTATTCTAATTCCTTCAGATGATTCTTTCCCTGGCTTTAGGCAGCTGTCTCACATGTATGTACCAATCAGTACTGTGCTGAATACTGTCAGAGGACTGTCTTTATATCTATGGATTTCTTTCTATACAGCTTTCTCTTTTTTGTTATTATGTCCAACAAACTCTAGCCACCCTGGATTCCCTGAACTCAAGTTCATCTCCTCAACTCTGGGAGTTTATGAGGCTCCCCTTCCTATAATGCAGTATGGAAACTCTCTCAAACTGGAGTAATCATTGGGCTCATCTTATTTGCTTTCCATTCACTGCCTGTCCTTCATTGCCTGAAAACCATTGTTTTTTCCTTTGCTTTATTTAAGAGTAAGGTAAATCTAGTCCTTATTATTATAACGTCAACAAAGGCAGAAGTCCAATACAGCTGTTTCTAAGGGTTTTGGATTTTTTTTGGAATATTCTAAAATCACCTTATAATATATATAATGTCTATCAGCTTTCTTTTTAAGTTTCTTATTTAGAATTCCCTGAACTTCCTAGAATTAATGATTAGCTTCACTCAGCATTTCTTGAAATTTCTCAGTTATTATCTCATAAACTACCACCAACTTTGTCTTTGTTCTATTAAGTCTTCTGAAACTCTAATTAAATCAAAGTGATAACACTGATAAAATTTGAATTTCTTTTCCGAGTTCCTGATTTTCAATGCATTTTTTTCAAGAAAGATATACTAAGCACCTATTGTGTGTCAGACACTGTCCTAAGCAATACAGAAACAAAAATAAATAAGAAATGAAACCTGTCCTATGGAATATCGACGCCTAAAAGAGAAGAGAAAGCAGACACACACAATACAGTATATCAGGTTTTCTGATCAAGCTGCTCTGCAAGCAGAGAAGGAATACCTAATCCAGAATTGTTGGAAAGGTCAGGTAAAAGAGTATTTCTCAGAGAAAATATACAAGCAGAGACTTAGACACAAGTAGGAGATTATATAGCATTAATATTACCGCTTCGAGAGGGGCCTAGGTGGCAAAGTCGGTTGAGCATCTAATTCTTCGTTTCAGCTCAGGCTGTGATCTCAGGGTTATGGGATCAAGCTCTGAACTCAGCATGGAGTCTGCTTGGGATTCTCTCCCCCTCTCCCTCTGCCCCTCCCGCTTGTGCACACACATGCACTCCCTCTCAAATAAATCTTTAAAATATATTACCACTTTGAAAAAAAAACAAATAGCTAAAATACTAATAATTTCTTTAAAAAAATCATTCATATCTAGGTCTATGAAATTTTCTAATAAAAATAACCAAAAAATTATGAATTACCAAAGTCTAAAGATTATAAGGCCCTACATGGTATGGATTTCTCTAGCTTCATCTCACATCATTTCCTCCTATCTCTCTGTGCCCATCATGCTAGACTCTTTCAGTTCCTCATATGCCATGTCATCTTTTACCTTTTTGCCTTTTTTTTTTTTTTAATCTATCTGTTTGTTGTGAAAGAGTGTACCTATGCACATGCACAAGCAGGGTAAAGGGCAGAGGGAGAGAATTTCAAGCAGACTCCCTGCTGAGCACAGAGTTGACTCAGGCTCAATCACATGATCCATGAGATCATGAATTGAGCCAAAACAAAGAGTCAGATACTCAACCAACTGAGCCACCCAGGTGCCCTCATTTTGCGTTTTAAATTACCCCTTTCAGCCTTTCGAACTACCCATTCAAATGTCACTTTCTCAGAGAAACTATCCCTGTTGCAGACTAAGTAAAATATCCTTGTACATTTCCTTAGCACCACATTTCTCCCTTTAATAAAACTCATTATACTTAAATTCTTTTTCAGTGCATACCTTCACCAATACTTTAGAAACTCTGAGGGTAGGAACCACAACCATCTTATTCAACACTGCCTAGACCTAGCACATAAAAACTCAATAAATATCAACTGGACTGATTGCATTTGGCAGGGTTTTTTTTTTTAAGATTTTATTTAATATTTGAGAGAGAGAGCGAGAGAGCGAGCATGTGAGCATGAATAGGGGAGCTGGGGCAGAGGGAAAAGTAGACTCCTCATTGAGGAGAGAGCCCAACACAGGGCTCAATCCCAGGACCCCAAGATCATGACCCGATCCAAAAGCAGACATTTAACCAACTGAGCCACCTAGGGTAGGGGCCTGACAATTTTTTTTTTCTTTTTTAATTAAGATTTTATTTTTAAGTTACTTCTATACCAACATGGGACTCGAACTTACAACCAAGAGATCAAGAATCACATGTTCTACCAACTGAGCTGGCCAGGTGCCCCTATCTGCCAATTTTAAATTTAAGAATCAACACACTTTAGTATGAACAGACTGGTCTCTGAAAAGGTTCCCCTCCTGACTACCTAAGATAAGAAGGGCAATCACAGCTTTTAATGCTATCACTTCAGTTACTAATGTAAGATGGGACAAATACCCCATTTTTAGTTTTACAAATAAATGATATAGTTTTATCATTCAAAAAATGAATAAAATATTTTGTAAAAAAAACTCACCAAAATATTTTTCTTATGTCGTTTCTCCTTTATATGTTTATGAGCTCCCTGGATGTTTTCAATGTGAATTAAGCAAAGTTTGCATAGATACCGGCAATTGGTATATTCTGGTGAACGCTGAAACATTAAAAAATGTATTTTTTCAGAAAACAGAGAAGTAAATATTTGACCATATATATGAATTTTATAATTACACAAATATAAGAAAAATAAGCATTAAAGGAATAAATTTTTAATAAATAAACCAGCACTTATATACTCAAAAGATACTTGTCCTTTTCAAAATAGTCATCATAGGAGATCATATTCTCATTTCAAACAACATCATGATAATGCTAAATGTTTGATACTTTACTAATATAGTCTTTAGAATCTAATGTAGGATAAGAAAGTCAGTCTTATTAGTCTTATTCCAATGCTCTCCCAAAAACTAGTTTCAAACTTTGTCTTTTTAATTACTATAAATAATAAAATCCACCCTCAAATAGATTTCTAAAGAATGAATTGCAAACGTGGAAGAAAATTCCAAAAGCTGAGTTCTGAAACACTCCAATTGCAATCTCATGGGAATAAATGGGTAATCTCTTGAGGTAACTATTCTAAAGGGAATAACTCAGACACATAAAATTATCATAGTACTTTAGTCATACTTTATAAATCTATTCTTGAAATAATAATTAAAAAAAACTTCATAATTCCGAAGTGCCTATTATGTGCTAGGCACTATGGTAGCTGCTTCACATATAGTTTGTCATTTTAATACCTTTAATAATCCAATTAGCTTGATATAATCTTCATTCTCTAGATGTGAAAAGAAAAGTTCATACAGCCTGTAACTTTCACAAGGATATGGTATGTAAGTAGGAGATGCTGAATTTAAATTCATGTATATCTGAATCCAAAGCCAACTCTACCGATATGGTTAGAAAATGAAAAATTACAAAAACACAATAAATATACACTGAATTTTAAAACATTATTTCTAGTGCCTTATACTGCAATTTCTGAAATTACAGCAATGCTTAAATTTTTATCTCAGAGTGACCTTCAGTACGCTGCAACTCCTGACAAAAGGATTCTCTAACTTCATAATATCATTTTCTTTAAATGGAAACCTGCCCCAAATTTAGCAAAAGTCCTACCATAGACTAAAAATAATTATAGCCATCATTTATAAAGTATGTATTAATCTTAAAACCTTGTAATAATTTCCCCAATCTACTGGCAAAGCAATTAAATCTCAAAAATTAAATAATTTGTCTAAGACAACAAGCAAAAAGGAAAACAGTTCAATCCAGTCATTTCAATTTGTAGTGTAAAAATTCTTTCACTATTTGCAATGACATGGATGGAGCTAGAGTATTATGCTAAGCGAAAGAAGGTCAGTCAGAGAAAGACCAATATCATACGGTTTCAGTCCTGTGTGGAACTTAAGAAACAAATAAATGAGCAAAGCGGGGGAAGAAAGAAAGAGTAGTAAACCAAAAAACCAAGTTTGTCAAGAGAACACAAGGTAAGTGGGGGGATGGGTAACCATCAGGGATGGGTTAAATAGGTGATGGAGATCAAGGAAGGCACTTGTGATGAGTACCTGGTAGTGTACAGAAGTCCTGAATCACTGTATTGTACGTGTGAAACTAATATTACACTGTATATTAACTAACTGGAATTTAAATAAAAACTTAAAAAAAAAAAAACTAAAAAATTTTCAAATCTGTCCTTATTAAAGAATGAATTAAGCCCTTGCAGAAACTCCTATCTCTTAATTTCTAGCCACAACTAGTACTTAATTCCCTAAATATTTTCTGAGCTCATACTGTATGTCAAACATTTGTCTAGGAACTAAGGAACATATAGCATAAACAAAACAAATCAAAATCCGTATTCATAATTTACAATCTACTATACAGAGACATGTAATAAACAAACAAATGCACAAATAAATAGGAATATGGTGCAGGGGTGTCAACTACTTTTTAAAAAAGGATCATCAGAGATGCCTGTGTGGCTCAGTGGTTGAGCATCTGCCTTTGGCTCAGATCATGATCCTGGGGTCCTGGGATCGAGCCCCACATCAGGCTCCACACGGGGAGCCTGCTTTTCTGCCTATGTCTCTGCCTGCCTCTCTGTGTCTCTCATGAATAAATATATCTTAAAAAAAAAAAAAAAGAAGATTAAAAAGGATCACTTAAGGATCACTGATAAATTAAATTCCAAGTAGAAGCAAATGTTAATGCTAAGACCCTTGTCACTTTCACCACTCTTTTTGAACCAAGCCAACATAATTTCTTTTCAAGATCAATGTAGTACACCATAATGGCAATAAGCTCTTCCTGCTTCTATTCTTAAAGGAATCAGGAAGGTAAGTAATCCCTTTAAAATATGGATTAAATCTTAATTCTCTACCCAAAACCTTCACTGTCTTCCTCTCATACTTGGAATAAAAACCAGAGTCCTCTTAAGGGGCCCTGTGACATGGCCCTCATTACCACTCAGAGCTAGTCATATACTAGGTTTTTTGCAGTTTCTCAAGACATATTAGCATATTCCTACCTTAGAGTCTTAGCATTAACATTTATTTCTACTTGGAATGTCTCTTCCCAATTCCCACATAGGTCAATCCTTCATGTTCTTTAAATTTATTTATTTATGAAAACATAAATACAGAACACTGAAAGTCATAAATATTGATGAGATTATAAAGGGAGTCAGGAAATCACTCATATAAGTTTTTTAATTGTAAAATATTGGCAGATAAGGACTTGTCCAGATTCTTTTGGTAAGAAGTGTATTTTAACATGAATGGGGAGTCAGAAGGCTTGAAATGACATCTCAATTGACTTTGGATAAATCTCTAACACCAAAAACTGCTTCTATATAACCTTAAAATGAGTAATAAAAATTGCTCTATGTGGTAAAATAACTCAATTCTACAAGTAGCTGATCTTTAGTGCTTAAACACACTATACAAAGAACTTTTACTTGTATTTTTTATTTTTTTCAAGATTTACTTATTATTCATGAGAGACAGAGAGAGGGGGGCGGGGCACAGACACAGGCAGAAGGAGAAGCAGGCTCCATATAGGAAGCCTGACGTGAAACTCAATCCTGGTCTCTGGGAACATGCCTTGAGCCAAAGGCAGATGCTCAACCGCTGAGCCACCCAGGCATCCCAACTTTTACTTGTATTAACGTATTTAATCCTCATAACAGTCAATGAGCTAGGTGTTAAATTTTTAGCAACATTTTATTTTCTATTTTTTTTTAAGATTTTTTATTTATTTACTCATGAGAGACAGAGAGAGAGAGAGAGAGGCAGAGACACCGGAGGAGGGAGAAGCAGGCTCCATGCAGGGATCCCGATGTGGGATTCGATCCCGGGTCTCCAGGATCACACCCTGGGCCGAAGGCAGGCACTAAACCGCTGAGCCACCCGGGCTGCCCTTTTAGCAACATTTTAATGATGAGGTTACTGAAGTTTAATTAAAGAGATTAAAGAACTTATCTGCTATCCAACCACTTAAGTGGCAGAGGTAGACCCAGTTGACTCCAAAACCTATAAACTTAACCACTAAGCAAACCACCTCTAATTATTAACCAACTACTACATCCAAGGTACTATATTAAGCACAATAGCAAAGAACAAAAATGTTCTCACAACATCATGAAGCTTCTATTTTCACAGAAGAGACCCATGAAAAATGCATAAACAAATGCTTTAAAATTCCTTCATCATGGTTATATTTTATTTTACCCTTAAACACACACACTAATAACTTTTTTAAAGTTTCTGCAGACCAGCTAGAATAAAGATCGCTGGGCATGGAAATTCTAAGTATTTCCTAATCAATATTTAACACTAACTATAGGGAAATTTATCCTTCTGATCTAATAGCTTAGATTCTTAGATTCTTTGGTATAGTTTAAAAACCTGTATCTTTATTTATCAATCAGATAATCTATGGATACCTACCTATGAACAAAAGGACCTGATAAAATCAAAAGCAAATAGTTAAGAATATTCTTAATGAGTATCTAAAGTTGGTAGAGAAAAAATGTTAATTAAGAGTACACTAAACTGGGATGCCTGGGTGGCTCAGTGGTTGAGCATCTGCCTTTGGCTCAGGGCGTGATCCCAGTGTCCTGGGATCAAGTCCTGCATTGGGCTCCTTGCAGGGAGCCTGCTTCTCCCTCTACCTGTGTCCCTGCCTCTCTCTGTGTGTCTCTCATGAATAAACAAACAAAATCTTAAAAAAAAAAAAAAAAAAGAGTACACTAAACTGAAAATAAAGAGGTTTTAGAGGACTGAGAAACAAAGTGCCAGAAACAAGAGATTATAGACATCTACGCTAGGATTGGCACACTCATTTTATATCATTGCTGCTTAAATTCAAATAAAAAAGTATTTTCCATGCTCCCAAACTTTTCTTTTACACCAAGCCATTCTTTCCTACCACCATCAAATATCCATTCCACTCCAATATCTTTCATCTCCGAAGAACTGATCTTTTGTGCTTTGTATTCTAACCCATCCAGTCACCTACTTATTCTTAAAATATTTTTCACATTTCCCTTATACATGCTGTATAATTCACCTGCACCAGCCTTCCCCAATTCACCTAGTAAACTCCTACGCCTTCAGATTCAGTTCCAATGTCACCTCCTTATAAAGCATTCTCCAAACTGATGCCTCTATATCCCAACTCGTTGATCACTCTTTTGTCTAAGATTTCAGGCAATACTTTCTTATTACTATTATTTGCTTACATGTTTTTCTCTAATTAGCAAACTCCTAGAAAAGCAGTATCATGTTTTTAGAAATGCCACACATTCCCAATTCAACTTATCATTAGATCATGGCACATGAATAGCACTCAATATTTATCTTAACAATACACAGATCCAGAATAGCTACTAATTCCAGACTCAGGAAAGAGAAAGTGAGGAATGAGAGAACTAATAAGTAAAATAGTAAACTGCAAAAAAGACTTTCTTCTAACTCGGACCTTTGGAGACTAGCTATACAACCTAAATTCTCTTCCTTATTATGGGCCTCTACCTTTTGATATTCCTTTCTATTTTCACAAGATGACTATTCTGTCAAAAGTTCTATTAATAACTCAGGATTGCCTTCTTCAACCTAGATACCATCTCATTTTCCTAAACTCTATAAAATTATATCATTTCTTTCATTTCTTATTTGTCAAGAATGATGACCTATTTCCTTATATACATACTCACAAATATCCCAAATTTTTTTATGAACAGATTGATTTATGATTATTTCCTTTAATACCTAGCAGTGTTTTTATTAAGGCAACGAATATGTACTTCTAAGCTAAGAAATTAATTAGGACTCAGGAACAAGATACTAATGGCTAGAACAATTCTGAATACATAAGAGATATTCAGTAAATGGGAGACAAAAGAGGAAAGTAGTGGAGAAAAAACAAGGAGAAAAGTGAGTGCAGTATATCATATAATATTTGCTAATTTATTTGTCACTCCAAATGGACTGTTCACTTCTGATTCACCAACTGCCATTTTCATCAATATATCCCAGTGTAGTACTTAGAACATAACAAGCACTCATTTATGTTTTGATAAGTGAATAAATCAGAGGTCAGCAAATTTCTTCTATCAAGGGACAGAGTAATATTTTGATAAATCTCTTATACTTTGGTAAACAGCAAATATTTTATGCTTTGCAAGCTATATGCTCTCTGGAGCAAATAACTACTCACTCAATTCAACTCTGCCATGGTAGCATGAAAGCAGTCATAGACAGCAGGTAAACAAATGGGCATGGCTATGTATCAATACAATTTTGCTTACAAAAACCAAGCACTACACTTATTTTACACAATTTTAAAAACACAAAGCACATAAACAAAAAGGCAAAAATAAGAGGGTAGGCCATAGTTTGTTGATCCCTGGAATGAATCAATGAGATCAGACTCACAGACATAAGGATTAGCTAAACAAAGGGAGAGAAGAAAGGAAGAGAGAAGGAAGGAAAGAGGGAAGCAAGGAAAAACAAATGCTATCTCTGCCTTAGTAATTAAAGAAAAAGAGCTGTACTTGGCAAAGAAAAGTTATGAAACATGCATATTCATCCAAGTAACTAAAATGACATAATATACTTTTTCAAGTCGAAAGATGTGATCTCTTTCTAAGCGTTCTTCTGCTTGTTTCAAGCCTAGCCTCTGCTCAGGTGTCAATGCAGATTCATCTATCACAGTAGCATTTTCTAAATAGTCCATCTCTGAAGAGTTTTCTTTATTAGAGTCATCATTCTTCATTTTACCTAGAAAAGGAAGCAATCAGTTACCATCAGAAGTGATAAATTTAAAAAATTTTAATGGAAAATAATTTATACATATACAGGAAAAATATTCTTGCCTTACACTTTCCTTAGCTGTACAAGTTGGAATACTTAGGTAAAATACAAGTATGAGATATACATGGTATCAAAACTCACAAAGAAAAATCTATTTCGATGGGCCAAATGCCTATCTTCCTTGTTCTTCCAATCTATCGAGACAAATAGGACTAAGGCTGATTACACAAGGCTAACATAACAACCATGTTGTAAAATCTCTGAATTCTGAAGTGTGATAAAAAGTTATTTTAAGTCTCAAAGGCTGGTCACTAAAATCACTTTAATGACTTCATCACTATATACACTAGCAGCTAAAAGAACATATATCTTTAGACCACAAACCCACATCAAGCACCTCTCTCTTTGTTTTCAAAGAACTCAGAATACCTCTACCACATCAGTATTTTTTCTTTGCTTCTCTGCCTAACTAGATTGCAATCTCTTCAAGGCATAGACTGTGTGCTACCATCTTTTCATTTCCAGCACCTAGCATTATGGGACTGGCATACGGTAGGCTCCACTATCAATGTAATTTTTTTAAATGCAAACTGAATTATGTTATTCTCTTGCTTAACATACTTAAAAAGCTTTCAAAGAGTTCAGGATAAAGTTTAAACTCTAGCATATTATATGCCATCCTTTCCTTCATGAAGGCAGTAAACAGAATAACTACAACATCCTACCATAACACTTTTAACTTCATTCATACCAAATGTGCTGGAATGGATCACTGCTACTTCAAGTTTCAATGCCTTTTATATATGCTGTTCCTTCCATTATTAAGACTATCCTCACTTCAACTAGTAATGTTTACCTGTCCTGCAAAATTCAGTTTAGGCTAAAACCATTTCAAAGACAGTCTGATATTTTTTATACAGCTGACACATGAGTAATATTAAGGCTTAGGATGTCAAAATCTGCATATAACTTTTTACTGCCCAAAATCTTAACTATTAATAGCCTACTGTTGACAAATAGCCTTAATAGTAACATAAACAAGTCGACACATATTTTGTACATTATATATATAATTATATATGTATTATGTGTATAATTATATAATTATATATATATATTATATTCTTACAATAAAGTAAGCTAGAAAAAAGAAATTCTTATCAAGAAAATTATTAAGGAAAAAAAAAAAGAAAACTATTAAGGGGCTGTCTGGGTGGCTCAGTCAGTTAAGTGCCCAACTCTTGATCTCAGTTCAGATCATAATCTCAGGAGATCAGGTCTTGCATCGGGCTCTGTGCGGAGTATGGAGCCTGCTTAAGGGTCTGTCTTGTTTTCTCTCTCTGTTCCTTCCCCCCACAAAAAAAGAAAATCATAAGAGAAAATACATTTACAGTAACATAATGTATTTATTTTAAAAAGAAAACCAGGGTTTTCTGGCTGGCTCAGTCAGTAGACCATGTGACTCTTGATCTCAGGGTTTTAAGTTCAAGCCCCACTTTGGGTATAGAGATTACTTAAAAAAATAATAATTTAAAAAATTTTTATTTTCTTACCTATTGCCCTTTTTAAAATTTTTTAAAACTTAAAAAAATTCACACACAGGGCAGCCCTGGTGGCTCAGGGGCTTAGTGCCGCCTTCAGCCCAGGGTATGATCCTGGAGACTGGGGATCGAGTCCCAGGTCAGGCTCCCTGGATGGAGCCTGCTTCTCCGCCTCCCTGTGTCTCTGCCCTCTCTCTCTGTGTGTCTCTCATGAATAAATAAATAAAATCTTAAAAAAAAAAATCCACATAAGTGAACCTGTGCAGTTCAAAAACTGTTGTTCAACTATACAACTGCAGTCTCATAGCACTTGCTATTATCTCACATTTGCGTATTACTATAATTTGTATTCATATATCTATCTTCTACCTTAGATGATGGATTCCTTGATGGTAATGACTAGGTTTTATTTAACTTTTCATTTTCAGATTTTAATACCTAGGCCAGAGATGATACAATCGAAGTGTTGAACAAATAAATTAATGTGGATGTATCTAAAAACACTGTTTAAGTAAATGCTCATAGACAACCAAAAGATCTCTCCACTCTACCTTCAAAAGCCAACTAACTACATGCAATGTACAAGAACCATGACAGTCTATTCTACCTTTTGATAGCACTAATTTTTCACGCAAAGAAGAAATGGTATGCCTCTGGAAATGATGTGTTTTCTACCACAAGGGCACTGAAGTCTCTGGAATCATATGGCAAACTCTTAGGTAAAGATGTTATAAGAAGGATTCAAAGATCAGAATTACTGTCAGGTAAACACTGATGCACAATGAGCAATTTGCAATGATGTCCTAGTATTTGGAAAAATAATTTAGTTTCTTAGTAGCCATTTTATGATGGAAATATTAAAAAAAGGTAAAATCCTCGTTTTATTTCTACATTTCATGAAAAAGGATAGTAGCAAGAAAACAATATACTAAAAAAAAAATATTCTAACCCTCTTTTCCTTTTTTTTTTTTTTAAGATTTTTATTTATTTATTCATAGAGACAGAGAGAGAGAGGCAGAGACACAGGCAGAGGGAGAAGCAGGCTCCATACAGGGAGCCTGACGTGGGACACGATCCAGGGTCTCCAGGATCACACCCCGGGCTGCAGGCGGCGCTAAACCGCTGCGCCACCTCAGCTGCCCCCTCTTCTCTTTTTTATATGTACAATTCACCCAGCATAACAAGGCAACTAACATCAATTCCTGTAAAACTGTCATTTCTGCCAATATAATTATAGAAAGCTATATATCTTTCTTTAAAAGACAGAAAAACAAAATTATTTAATTTTCTGAAATCAATATCAATATAAAATAACATTAGGAAGAATTTCCCAACTTTTTTTTCCATAGAACTTTAGTCCCATGAGATACTAATACTCTCACAAGAGTTGAAAATAGGTATTCAAAAACCCATACATAAATGTTCATAGCAACACTATTTACAACAGTCAAAGGTGGAAAAGACCCAAACCAAACATCCAATCACTGATAAATAAACAGAATGTGGCATATCCATATAGCAGAACGTAATTCAACTGTCTTAGCCCAGGTAGCCATAATAAAATACCAGAGACTAGGTGGCTTAAGCAACAGGAATTTATTTTCTCACAGTTCTAGAGGCAGGAAAAGTCCAAAATCAGGGTGCCAGCAGGGTTGGTTCTGATTAGAGCTCTCTGTGAATTGTAGACAGTTGCTTTCTTGCTGTGTCCTCATGAGGCCATTCCTTAGTGCATACAGAGAGACAGAGCTCTCCCTCTTTTTTTCAATCCTATTGGATTAGGACCCCACCCTTATGACCTCATTTAATCTTAATTATCTCCTAAAACCTCTTATCTCCAAATAAAATCACACTAGGAGTTAAGGCTTCAGCATATGTACTTTTTAAGGGGACCAATTCAGTCTACACTATTAGCCTTAAAAAGAAGTACTGATGTGTATATATACTATAACACAAATGAACCTTGAAAACATGATGCTTAATAAGGAAGCCAGACATGAAAAAAAATCATATATTACATAATTCTATTTCTAGGAGATACCAAGAATAGGTAAATATATAAAACCAGAAAGTGTAATTAGTGGTTGTCAGAGGATGATGGAGGGAGGGAAAATGGGAGTGAATTTTTTTTTTCAAAACCTGAGCTGAGACCAAAAGTTCGATGCCAGGGACTCCTAGTAGGTCAGTGGTTGAGAGTCAGCCTTTGGCTCAGGGCGTGACCCCAGGGTCCTGGGATCGAGTCCTGCATCGGGATCCCCACAGGTAGCCTGCTTCTCCCTCTGCCTATGTCTTTGCTTTTCTCTGTGTCTCTCATGAATAAATAGATAAAATCTTTTCAAAAAAAAAGTTGGACATTTAACCAACTGAACCACTCAGGTGCCCCAAGGGGACTGAATCTTAATGGGTAACAGATTTCCTTTTGGGGTGATGAAAAAATTCTGCAATGAGATAGTGGTGATAGTTGTAAAACACTATAAATGTACTTAATG
The DNA here is from genome assembly GCF_053574225.1 of Canis aureus. NCBI lineage: Eukaryota > Metazoa > Chordata > Mammalia > Carnivora > Canidae > Canis > Canis aureus. Next base: position 15,474,417 of record NC_135623.1, on the reverse strand, counting down.
CCACTGAATTATAAACTCTAAAATGGTTAAGATAGTAATTCCTGTATGATTCAGCAATTCCACCCCAAAACATGTTATCAAGTGAAAACACACATACACACATAAACTTAAAAAAAAAAAAAACATTCATAGCAGCATTATTCATAAGAAAAGGATAGAAACGATTCAAATATCAATGGATAAAAGGATTAAAAAAATGTGATATATCCATACAATGGAATTCAGCAATAAAAAGGAGTAAGGTACATGGATGAATTTTGAAAGCACTGTGCAGGGGTGCCTACGTGGCTCAGTCAGTTAAGCATCCGACTCTTGATTTTGGTTAAGGTCATGATCTCAGGGTCATGAGATCAAGCCCTGTATCAAGCTCCACAATGGGCACAGAGCCTGCTTAAAATTTTCTCTCCTTCTCCCTCTACCCCTCTCTCTGTCGTCCTCCTTCTCTAAAAAGGGGGGGGGGGGGGTGTTCGGTTGCTCAGTCGGTTGGACATCCATCTGACTCTTGGTTTGGGCTCAGGTCATGATCTCAGGGTTGAGGAATAGGGTCCCACTTTGGGCTCTGAGCTCAGCACCTAGTCAGCTTAGGATTCTCTCCCTGTCCCTCCTCCATGCCCCTTCCCCTGTTTAAAGACACACATGCTCTCTCTCTCCCTCTCTTTCTCAAATAAAAACAAAACAAAAACCAAAAAACCTATTGTGCTAAGTGAAAAAAGCCAAACACAAAAGGCCACATATTGTATGATTCCATTTACATAAAATAGGCAAATCTATAGAGACAGAAAGTAGATTAGTGACTTCTTTTTTTAGTGGGGGAAGGGGAGAAGGAGAGAGAGAATCTTTTTTTTCTCCCAGTGAAAGCATTATCAAGGATTTATTTTTTTAATTTTTTAATTTTTTTTATTGGAGTTCAATTTGCCAACATATAGCATAACATCCAGTGCTCATCCTGCCAACTGCCCCCCATCAGTGCTCATCACCAAGTCACCCCAACCCCCCACTCACCTCCCTTTCCACTACCCCTTGTTCGTTTCCCAGAGTTAGGTGTCTCTCATGTTTTGTCACCCTCACTGATATTTTCACTCATTTTAGCAGGTTCCACACCTAGCGTTTAGCCCAATGCAGGGCTGATCTCACAACCCTGAGATCACAATCTAACCAAAACTCAAGTGTCAGAGCCTCAATCAACTGAGCCCCTGAGTAGTGACTCTAATGGGTATAGTTACTTTTGCAGAAATGAAAATTTTCAGGTAGTAGACAGTGACAATATCTACACAACTTTATGAATATGGTACTAAAAACCACCAAATTATGTTTCTACTCTTTTTTTCTTTGAGAGTACATGCAGGCAAATAGGGAAGGGGAGGGGGCGGGGGTGGGGGAAGGGGGGGGGATGTGCAGGAGAGGAAGAGAATCCTAAGCAGACTCCATGCTGAGCAAGGAGCCCAAAGCAGAGTTCGATCTCAAGACCCTGACATGATGATCTGAGCCGAAATCAAGAGTCACTTATCCAACTAAGCCACCCAGGCAGGTACCCTAAACTGTATGCTGTTAAATGAGAAATTTTGGCATGTGAATTATATCTCAATAAAGCTATTATATAAAAAGATAGGGGCACCTAGATGGCTCAGTCACTTGAATGTCCAACTCCTGATCCCAGTTCAGGTCTTGATCTCAGGATCCTGAGTTTAAGCCCTGCATTGGGCTCCACACTGGGTGTGGAATATACTTAAAAAATTAATAACAGCAGTGCCCCAGGTGGTGCAGTCAGTTGGAGACCAACTCTTGGTTTGGACTCAGGTTATGATCTCGAGATTGTGAGATAAAGCCACACACTGGGTTCCCTGCTCAACACAGAACCTGCTTGAGATTCTCTCTCCACCTCCCCCTCATGTGTGTGCACACACATGTGCTAAATCTTTAAAAATTAATAACAAAAATTTTTTTAAAGTAAGAACAATTTTAAATATGACAGTGATAAAGACAATGGAGAAAAATTAAACCGGCAAAAAGAATTATAAATTTTAGATAAAGGATCCAGCAAAACCCTCACTGAGAAGGTGAAGAAGGGTAAGAGAGCAAGCCATATGGACATCTTGGGGATGAATGTTCCAGGCAGAGGAAAAAGTAAAAGTGAAAGCCATCCTTCGTATTTGAGGAAATGCAAAGAAATCACGTACTTGGGACAGAGAGGGAGAAAGTAAGAAGTAGATGAATGAAAGCAGGCAAGTGGGACAGTGGCATAGATCACATAGGGCCTTATTGTTTACTGCAAGGACATTAATTGGTATCTTTTTTTTTATTATTATTTATGATAGTCACAGAGAGAGACAGGCAGAGACATAGGCAGAGGGAGAAGCAGGCTCCATGCACCGGGAGCCCGATGTGGGACTCGATCCCGGGTCTCCAGGATCGTGCCCTGGGTCAAAGGGAGGCGCTAAACTAATTGGTATCTTAATGTATGGGAAACTACAGAAACATTTTGAAAAGTAGTAACATGATTTGAATAATTTTAACAGGACACTGGCTGTTATGTTGAAAACGCAATTAAGGGGCACCCGGGTGGCTCAGTGGTTGAGGGCCTGCCTTTAGCTCAGGTCATGATCCCCAGGGTCCTGGGATCAAGTCCTGCACATCAGGTTCCACAACGGAAGCCTGCTTCTCCCTCTGCCTGTGTCTCTACATCTCTCTCTCTCTCTCTGTGTGTCTCTCATGAATAAATAAATAAAATCTTGGGGAAAAAAAAAAAGTACTCAAAAGACATAGACCTTTATAAGCAATTAAAGCTAAGATCAAAATCCCAAAAGAAAATGAACTTCATACCAAAAAGTCTCAAGTAAATTCCAAGTGTCCTAACCAATCTGTTTCCCGTCAAAGAATTTGCTGCACTACATTGGGGAATATAAAAATTAGTGAAAGGGAATAAAGGTAAAGGAGAGAAAATGAGTGAAAATATCAGTAAGGGTGACAAAACATGAGAGACACCTAACTCTGGGAAACGAACAAGGGGTACTGGAAAGGGAGGCGGGTGGGGGGTTGGGGTGACTGAGTGATGGGTACTGAGGGGGGCCTTGACGGGATGAGCACTGGGTGTTATGCTAAATGTTGGCAAATTGAACTGCAATAAAAAAAATCAAAAAAAAAAAAAGAATTTGCTGCACTACAGCTGAAACTATTAAAAGTACGTATATACATAGTTTATGTATATATTCTATATATACTTATAAACATTTATATATGTATATACGATATATGTACATATACTTATATGTGTATAAAAATATGTATATCTGATCATAGCACTAACTTGCTTAAAACTCTTCAATGGCTTCTCAAAACACTCATAATAAAGTCCAAACTGTGTATCACATCCAAAAAGATCTTCTTTTTCCAATTATTGTGTGTCTTTTTCCAATTACTGTGTGTCTTTTCCCATTTGCCACTTTCACCCCTAATTCTGTTTCAGTCATACTTAATCTCAATCATACTCTCATTCTCACATTTATGTCCTGCATTTCTCAACCCAAAGTCTAAATAATCCCTCAATCAGATCACACACTCTCTCAACTCTTTAAGTTTTTAGCAGAACTAAATTACCACTTTATTTATGTGTATCACTCCCATCTAACTAGAAGTATCCTTCAGGTCTGGTGCTTTATTTTTTTATTTTCCCTTGTAAACATATGCTTGGTATATAAAAGGAACTCAATATATGCATGTTTGTTGAATGAATAAGCCACATATTACCAGGAACACTTAAAAAGTGTGTGTGTGTGTGTGTGTGTGTGTGTGTACACAGGTACATACAGACTACAGGAGCCCCTAATTTCTATTTGCACAGGCTTTTAACCTACTGTAATAAATAAAAAGGTTCTTTTTTTAGCTTAAAAAACCATATTATTAAAGTCTTTTTTGCAATTAAAGTAGTAAAAATCACATTAAGGGTTATCTAAAGAACATTAATATCAGAAAATCTCTCCAAAAATGTAACCTGTGGGATAATCTAATTTGTACTTACTCAAATCATCTGCTATGTCTTCAATTCCTGAAGCACTATCATCAGAATCACCAGTATTATCCGCACATGCTTGTTGCTTCTGAGATAGTGGTGAGTTTTCTAAAGCAGATTTTCCTCCCTCTACAACATCAATATTCACTTTGTCCAGAGAAGTAAAAGAGCTTGGAATTTTTTTCCCAATTTGCTGTAATTCTGTCCGTCTGATGTTCTCCTTCGACAGTAAACTGGGCACCTTCTCTGGTTCTACTGGTGAACCAACGACCTTTTCTGATTTCATCTGAGAACTGGGTACTTTTTCTGTTTTCCTCTGTGAACTAAGTGCCTTTTCTGTTGCTGTTGCCTGTGAGCTGGGTGTCTTTTCTGTTTTCACTGGTGAATTAGGGGACTTTGGTGATTTTTCTGCTTTTGCCTGTGAAACAGGTATCTTTTCCGCTTTCACCGGTGAATTAGGTGATTTTTTTGTTTTGCAATGACTTTGATCTCGAAGGACTAATCCTAAATCTTTAGGGCTTGCTACGTTGGCAGCATTTACTTTACATGATTTAGCTTCTGTTTTTTCTATACAAATATCATTTTGCTTATTTTTTTTGCTACTATTCTTATTTGGAGAGCTGGTCCCAATTTCTTTTATGGATTTATCATTTCTAGTTTTCAAAGTTTGATTAGATATAGCCCAAGCATTCTTCTTTGGTTCATGATTTTCATTTTTTGAGGCCTTAGAGTCTTCCATTATTTGAAAACCTGCTTCTTTCCAATTGTGGCACTGTAAAATGGCAGATTTCCAGCAGATGAATTGCTTCAAGTCCAGATTAGGCAAACAAACTATTGGGTTGAAAAAAAAAAACAAAATGTGTTATTTAAAATGTAAAAGCCATTTTTAAAAAATTGGTGAGACTTTCAAAATTTGTTCTCAAAACTTAAGAAATTGTACAAACTTAAAAACTCTGATAACGGGATCCCTGGGTGGCGCAGCGGTTTGGCGCCTGCCTTTGGCCCAGGGCACGATCCTGGAGACCCGGGATCGAATCCCACGTCGGGCTCCAGGTGCATGGAGCCTGCTTCTCCCTCTGCCTGTGTCTCTGCCTCTCTCTCTCTCTGTGTGTGACTATCATAAGTAAATAAAAATTAAAAAAAAAAAAAAAAAAAACTCTGATAACCATATGAGGAGTTAAAATCCACTTGGTAAATAACTCAAATGGTCATAAAGAAGGTTCTAATATGGGCAGCCTGGGTGACTCAGTGGTTTAGTGCTGCCTTCAGCCCAGGGCCTGATCCTGGAGACCTGGGATCAAGTCCCATGTTGGGCTCCCTGCATGGAGCCTGCTTCTCCCTCCGCCTGTGTCTCTGTCTCTGTCTCTGTCTCTCTCTCATGAATAAATAAATAAAATCTTAAAAAAAAAAATGTTCTAATATAATTATGGCAATATGAGAATTTTAGAAGTTAAATTTGTTTTACATTACTCAATAACAATTTCAACTAAAAGGGAAATAAAACTAGCAACTGATGTACCACAATGAATATAAAAGGAAATAGAACAAAGAAAACACAAGCAATCCAATCGAGGGGCACCTGCTTGGCTCAATCAGAGGAACATATGACTCATGAGTTCAAGCCCCACATGGGGTGTAGAGATTACTTAAATAAGATTGATATTCTCTCTTTAATTAAAAAAAAATTGATTATGTTCTTCTTTCTAAATTATTTTATGTTTTTTAAGTTACAATTAAAATTTAAGCCAAAAAAAAAAGAAATTAACCCAAAACCATCTTATATTTTCACGATTGCTATCTTTTATGGCTAACTTTATTTTCTAATAAAAAGCTTTACCGGGATCCCTGGGTGGCGCAGCGGTTTAGCGCCTGCCTTTGGCCCAGGGCGTGATCCTGGAGACCCGGGATCGAATCCCACATCGGGCTCCCGGTGCATGGAGCCTGCTCCTGTCTCTGCGCCTCTCTCTCTCTCTCTCTGTGACTATCATAAATAAATAAAAATTTAAAAAAAAAAAAAAAAAGCTTTACCATTTTTAGCTATAAAAAAATGTTACTGTTGCTGGTTTTTGGATATTTTAATTCATTTAATTTACACATTCTGCTTTCAATATTCTTTATAAGGTGTTTCACATAATTGTCAAAATAGTTGCTAAACATACAACTATATCTAAATTCTTGTAGAAACTGTGGCAGGATATCCTGTTACTTCAAAAAAAAAAAAAAGAAAAGAAAAAAAAAAGAAAGCATGGTGGGGTCCCTAGCAGGCTCAATCCTTAGAACATAGAACTCCTGATCTCAGGGTCAGAAGTTCAAGCCTCACATTGGGCAAGGAGGCCACTTTAAAAAAAAAAAAAAAAAATAGTACTTATATATAGCAAAATTGCTATTTTTAAGCTATCAATAGTACAAATTTTCCCCAAAAATGTTGTAATTCCTAGAAATAAAGTCCTCTCTGAGGAGGTAAGGTTTTGAGTAAGGTTCACCACTTCCCAGTGCACTCAGCAAAACTGGTTGAGTCAAATAAAAATGTTGGACCCATGTTCTAGTTCCTGGTTACATTTTTAGAATGTAGTAAATGAGAATTAAATGAGATTCTAACCTTACATAAGGAATTATCAAGAAAATAAAAAGAATTTTTAATGAATTTCTTTAAAAAGTTGTTTGAATACAGGAAACAATAGTATTTAGAATATATCCCATTTCATTTTTATATTATAAAACATCAGTCCACTTTCTACTTCTTGCTCTAATCGGGTCTTCCTTCCTTGAATCCTAATAATGCCTACTGACTACTAGAGACTTAGGGAGTTCTCAGGCCCTGAGACCTAAACCAGCAGTCGGCACCAGTTTCTTGACTTTACCATAAGAACGAATTCAAGGACAAGTCAGAAAGAAGTAAAACAGAGGAAGCTTTACTGCAAAGTCAAGGTACACACTCAAAGGAAGGAGGAGTGAGGGCACACTCAGAAAGAGGATCTAAGGGGTGCCTGGATGGCTTAGTTGATTAAGTGTCTGCCTTTAGCTCTGACAGTGGTCCCAGGGTCCTGGGATTAAGCCCAGCATGAGGCTCCCTGCTCAGCAAGTAGCCTGCTTCTCCCTTTCCATCACTCCCCCTGCTTGTGCTCTCTTGCTCTCTGTCAAATAAATAAATAAAATCAAGAGAGAGAGAGAGAGAAAAAGAAAGAAGGAAAGAGAAGAAAAAAGAAAAGGGAGGGGAGGGGAGGGGAAAAAAGAGGACCTAAGTAGCATGGGTGGATATGGGGCTCTGATTTCTACAGGTGGTTATAATTTGGGAATGAAATATTCATGTGAGGTTCCAGAGAACAGGCATGGATTTCTACAAACTCTGCATAATATTGCACACACTCTACATTAGCTACTATGTGCAGGTACAGTCTGATTTCAAGCTAAATGGGTCTCTGTGTGCATTTAAGTTACAATTATGCAAAGCAACAGCAGCACAATGCTTGTTCATGAAAAACCAGAGCTATCAGAAGTTTGCTTATTTGCCACAAACTCTCTATCAGGTATCAGACTCTTCTAGAGTCTGAGACTTAAAAAGTTGTATGCCTACACTAGGTAAGAAAATTTACCAGAAAACAACTGTTGCACAAGAACAGAAAAACTAATCACAACAATAATTACTTCTCAAGTAACCCTTCCAAAGGACAGAGAGGGCAACTACTGTAAGGCATGATTACAGAAAGCCATTGGAAGTTTGTACTACTTAAAAAAAAAAAAAAAAATAGGGGCGCCTGGGTGGCTCAGTCAGTTAGGCATCTGCCTTGGACTCAGGTCATGACCTGAGGTCCTGAGTAAGAGCCCCCATGTTGGGCTCCCTCCTCAGCAAGGAGTCTGCTTCTCCCTCTTAGCCTTCCCCCCTGCTTATGCTCTCACTCACTCTTTCTCTCTCAAATGAACAAAAAATCTTTAAGATTCCCCCCCCCTTAAAAAATTACATAATGAACCAATTTCAGCTAATGCCTCCAACCACTGAGGCCCACCCAACTACTAAATGACCCTCAACAAAGAGACAGTGACCCTCTCTGAGTCACAGATTTGTAAACTATAAAATGAGTGGCTAAACTAGGATATCTTTAGAGTCTATTCCAACTAAATGCCACAATTCTACACAAATCCTTGAAACATAGTGATGCTAATGTTGTATTGGTTCTGATCATCTTACAAGTTATAGAAAATTACCAGGGACCACTCAAGCTCTATAAAAACATAGCATTTGTACAGTAGTTACTTATTATAGTAATAATTTCACAATATATACAAATATCGAATCATTACGATGTACACATGAATTTATATAATATTGTATGTCAATATTATCTTAATTTTACAAAAGAGAGAGAGAGAGCGTTTGTCAATAATACTCTCCTACAGGAAAAAAGCTTGCTAAGCAAAAGGAAGCCACATAAACTAGGACTCTTGAGACTGAATTACAACGCATGGTATGTGCTTAATAAATAAATCCTAAATGAATATATTATTAAACACTTTATAAAGTCACTAAATGTGACTTTATAATTATGTAATCTATCATTTGCAGTTGGTTATTTTTAACACTGAAATACTAGCAATAAACCACCAAGCTTAAAATATTACTTTTAGGGGCTCCTGGGTGACTCAAGTCAGTTAAGTGTCTGACTTCAGCTCAGGTCATGATCTTGGGTTCCTGTGATAGAGCCCCACGATTCCCTGATCAGCAGGTAGTCTGCTTCTTCCTCTCTCTCTCTGCCTTCCCCCTGCTTGTACACATGCACACTCTCTCTCTCTCAAAGAAATAAATAAAATCTTTTAAAAAATACTACTTTTGGGGGCACCTAGGTGGCTCAGTGGTTGAGTGTCTGCCTTCGGCTTAGGGCATGATCCCAGGGTCCTGGAATCAAGTCCCACATCGGGCTCCCTGCATGGAGCCTGCTTCTTCTCCCTCTGCCTGTGTCTCTGCCTCTCTGTGTGTCTCTCTCATAAATAAATAAAAGAAAGAAAAGAGAGAAAGAAAAGAAAGGAAAGGAAGAAGGAAAGGAAGAAGGGAAGGGAAGGGAAGGGAAGGGAAGGGAAGGGAAGGGAAGGGAAGGGAAGGGAAGGGAAGGGAAGGGAAGGGAAGGGAAGGGAGATCATTCACTCAGAATGCAACAGGTATTGTTTCAATGATTTCTAGTTTCCAGTGTTAGTACTGAGAAAATCAAGCCATTCTTTTCATCTTTTTTACTGAATTGTTGTCTTCTTTATGGAAACTTTTAGGATATTCTCTCAGTGTTCTGCAATTTCTCTTTTTTAAAGATTTATTTATCTCAGAGAGCGAGCATGCATACAAGGGGGGGGGGGGGTGATGCAAAGGGAGAAAGACTCTCAAGCAGACTCCCCACTGAATGCAGAGCCAGATGCAGGGCTCGATCTCACAACCCGAAGATCATGACCTGAGCCTGACAAGACCAAGAGTCTGACACTTAACTAACTGAACCACCCAGGCTCCCCTCAGTGTTCTGTAATTTCTAAATGATGAGCTCTGGGAGCAGATATATCTTCATGAATGTTTCTGGGTATTCAGTTGGTTCTTTTATCTCTAACTCAAGTCCCCCCACTTCTGGAAATTTTTTCTTGTATTATTATGTCTTCTATCATTTCCTCCCTTTCATTTTCTCTGTTCTTTTTCTTCAGTTCCTATTAATTGAACTTAATGTCTCCTACACGGATTCTACATTTATCTTATCTTTAATATTTTCTACCTTTATTTTCTTTCTTGAGTGATTTCCTCACCTCTATCTTCCAACTCTTCTACATTTTGGAGGAGAGGAGCACAACGGGTATATCGTATTTTCATTTCTAAAAACACTTTAATTTTCTGATTATTACTTTTTACAGCACTCTGTTCTTGTCTCATGACTATCATCTCATATATGAACACTAATAGTTTGTCTTGAAATTTTTTCTGCTCCTAGTAGTTTCCTGAGTTTCTTATTTGTTTTATTCTCTATCAAGCACACTAACATATGCATAACAGGAAAGAGGAAAAGAGAAAAAAGGAAATGTATTCAAAAGTATTTGAATAGCCAAAAATTTCCCAAATCAGATGAAAGACACAATTATATACTACCAAAAAGTCCAATGAACTCCAACATTATAAACTCAAAGAAATCCACACCAAGACCCACTATTATTCAGTTTTGAAAACCAAAGAGAGAATTTTGAAAGCAGTCAGAAAGTAACTTCTCATGTACAAAGTATTCACAGTAAGATTAACAAATGATTTCCTATCAGAAACCATGGAAATCAGGGGCATCTGGGCAGCTCAGTCAGTTGTGCCTCCAGCTTTTGATTCTGGCCCAGGTCATGACCTCAGGGTTTGAGATCAAGCTCTGCATAGGCTCCCTGCTCAGCTTAAGATTCTCTCTCCCTCAGGCCTCCCCTTCCCTGACCAAAAAAAAAAAAAAAAAAAAAACAGGTACAAGGACAGAAAAAGGTATTCCATGCAAATAGTACTACAAAGAGAGCTGGGTGATCATATAATTGTTAAACAAAATACATTTTAAGACAAAAAGAAACAAAGATGACGTTATATATTGATAAGAAGTTCAATCCAAAAAAGACAATTAACAGTAAACACACATCTCATAATTGAGTCTCAAAACATAAGAAACAAAAAACAAAGAAAAACAAAACAAACAAACAAACAAAAAACATAAGAAACAAAAATTAACAGGCCTTAAAAGAGAAACAGAGTTCTACAATAACAGGGGCTTCAATACCCAACTTTCAGTAATGGATATTACAGTAACCAGACAGAAAATCAGTAAGAAAATAGAGGACTTCAACAACCCTAAAACCAAATAGACCTAACGTATTCAGAAGCCTCTACCCAGCATCAACAAAACACATATTCTTCTCTACTGCAAATAGAACAGACCATCAGGGAAGACCACAAAACAAATCTTAATAAACTTAAAAAAGACTGAAACCATACAAAGTATCTATCCTTATCACAACAGAATGAAATTAGAAATCAAATCAACACAAAACTGGAAATTTCACAAACAGGTAAAAATTAAACAACATACTCAAAACAATCAATTGGTCAAAGAAATCACAAGGGAAATTAGAAAATACCTTGACCCAAATGAAAACAATGTACATTTTGCCACATTTTCTTAAAACGCAGATAAAGGGATGCTTCACATAATTTTTAAAAATAAGGATTATAGGGTGCCTGGGTGGCTCAGTCGGTTAAGTGTCTACCTTTGGCTTGGGTCATGATCCCAGGATCCTGGGACTGAGCTCCTCATCAGGCTCCCTGCACAGCATGGAGTCTGCTCCTCTCCCTCTCTTTGCCCCTCCCCCTAGCTTAGGCTCTCTGTCTCTCTCAATAAATAAAAAGGGGTTTTTTTTAAGTTTTTTAAACAACAAGGATTATAAAAGAATACAATGAACAACTGCTTACCAACAAATTGGATAACCTATATGGAATGGGCAAATTATACATACAAACTATCAAAACAGAATCAAGAACAAATAAAAAAATCCAAATATACATATAACAAATAAGATGAAATCAGTAATCAAAAACTTCCCAACAACAAAAAGCCCAGAACCAAAAGACTATATTGGTGAAGTCTATTCAATATTTGAAGAATTAACACCAATCCTTCTTAAACTCTTCCCAAAAGATTGAAAGGGGGGGCAAGGGGGAAGGACTTTCCAACTCATTCTGAGGCCAGCATTACCCTAACATGAACACATATTCAAACAATCATCAACAAAAACTAGCAAACCAAATAATGAAGGATAGTTGTAAGACAGACAGGGACAAAGATAGGTAGGGCCCCCAACCTAAGAGGAAACCACCCTTAAACACCACCCTGGAAGTAGCCTCCACCCTTTTCCAAGTGATAGGTAGACAACAAAAACATGACAAGGTGACAGACTCATAGAGGGTTAATCAGATTAAAACAGCCTGCCAGCGAGCACATAAAAACCACTAGACTTAGAAATTCAGGTGGCAACCCTCTTGGGCGCTCCCCCCCCCCTTCTTCAGGAGCTTTGTATTATCAATAAACTTTGTTTTGCTGCCCACCACTCTTCATTTGGTCTACATCTTCATTCTTTGAAGCAGCATGACCAAGAACTACGGGCCCTAAAGGAAAAGAAATCCTGTAACATAAGCAGCATATGAAAAGAATCATATACCATGACCAAGTGAGATTTATCTCTAGGATGCAAGGGTGGTTCAATATACAAAAATCAATGTAACACATAATATTAACAGATTGAAGGAAAAGGAAAACATAAGCATCTTGACTGATGCAATAAAAAGCATTTGAAAAAATCCAGCAGCCTTTCATGAAAAAAAAAAAAACATTCAATAAACTTTAATATCAATTAACTTCCTCAACATGATAAAATCCATTTTACCAAACAAAATAAAAACACAGCTAACATCATACTTAATAGTTAGAGACTGAAAGTCGTTTCCCTACAATCTGAAATAAGGATGTTTGCTTTTTCCACTTCTATTTGACATAATACTACTGGAAGTTACAGCTAGAGCAATTAGGCAAGAAAAGAAAGAAAAGGCAGCAAAATGGGAAAGGAATAGGGATCCCTGGGTGGCGCAGCGGTTTAGCGCCTGCCTTTGGCCCAGGGCGCGATCCTGGAGACCCGGGACCGAATCCCACGTCAGGCTCCCGGTGCATGGAGCCTGCTTCTCCCTCTGCCTATGTCTCTGCCTCTCTCTCTCTGTGACTATCATAAATAAATGAAAAAAAAAAAAAAAAAGGAATAGAATTATCTTCTTGCCAATGACATGATCTTATATGTAAGAAAACCCTTAAAAATGCACCCCCCCCCAAAAAAAAAGCACCAAAAAACTAATTTAGCAAATTGCAGACTACAGAATCAACACAAAGATCAGGTCTATGAAATGAAGAAAACAATACCATTTACTTTATCATCAAAAAGAATAAAATACTTAAGTATATATTTAACTAAAGAAGCAAAAAAAAAAAGTTCTACATAAAACTACAAAACAATACTGAAAGAGATTAGACTTAAATAAATAGTACAATATGCCAAGTTCATAGATTCCTTCCAGTCTATTTTTCCTGCCTACCTCTTCCTTGTGTTCTGCTTTCAGATTCTAATCACCGCCTTCAGGTAATTGAGGCTGGAAACCATTAAGTATTTAAGCTCCTACTACTTACAGCCCCAAGAGAATGGAAAGCTGGAAGACACACCTTTTCTAATGTTCATCATTTATTTAAATGGATTAAGCACTCCACCCCTTGCTTGCTGTTATTAAACTCAAAAATCCCAAGAATGGTTTAAGCCTTTTTCCCAGAGCTGCCAAAAGCTGGAGACAGGACAGACTGCATGATGTGCAGCCCACTATACTCACCCACTCGTTTCCTTCACTAAAGTTATCACCAACTAACTTACATTGTTAATATTCTTAAAATGCCAATACTACCCAAAGTTGATCTACAAATTCAATGCAATCACTATCAAAATCCCAATGTTATTTATTGCAGAAATAGAAAAACTCATCCTAAAATTCGTATGGAATTTCAAGAAACTCTAAAGAATCAAAACAATCTAGAAAACGAGGGGAAAAAAATTGGAGGACTTACACTTCCTGATTTCAAAGCTTATTACAAAGCTACAGTAATCAAACAGTATGATATTGTCATAGAAAAGACACAGATTGATAAAATAAAATAGAGTCCAGAAATAAACCCTCACATATTTGGTCAACTGATGTTGACAATGATGCTAAGATTTATACACAATGGGGAAAGGATAGTTTCTTCAACAAATGGTGTTGGGAAAAACCAAGTATCTACGTTCAAAGAAATGAAGTTGGACCCTGACCTTACACTAGTTATAAAAATTTACTCAAAATGGATCACATCAGGTAAGACTCATAATTAATATATTGCATAATTTATTAAAGCACTAATTGTAAAGCAAAAGACCAGAAAAAACTCAAATGGCTATCAATACCACATTGGTAAGAAAAAATAACATTAAATCATAAAATATATTACCATGCAGCCATAATACAGAATGAGGAAGTCTCTATTCTGCTATGGAAGGATAGTGAGGACCTACTTACTGTTAAATGAAAAAAATAATACACACAGGGATATCCAGAAGACAATGGGGCACCTGACTGACTCAGTCAGTAGAGCCTGCAAATCTTGATCTCTGGGTTGTGGTTCAAGCCCCAGTGATGGGTCTAGAGATTACTTAGAAATAATCCTTAAAAAAAGAAACAACCAAAGTCAAATTTTCAGAAATAAACAATGGGGGTACCTGGATGGCACAGTCAGTTGAGCATCCAATTTTTGGTTTTGGCACAGGAGCTCAGCATGGAGTCTGCTTAAGATTCTCTCTCCCTCTCCCTCAGCCCCTCCACCTGGCCTGCATGTGCACTCTCTCTCAAAGAAATGTTTAAAAAGAAAAGAAATAAACAATGGAAGCATAAAAACAAATAAAAGGGGCACCTGGGTAGCTCAGTTGGTTAAGTGCCCAACTCTTGGTTTCAGGTGGGGTCATGGGATTCAGCCACATGGGGGCTAAGCACTCAGTACAACCCTCCCTCTCCCACACCATCTCCCTCCCCCTCTGCCCCTCCCCCTGCTCATGCTGTCATGCACACTCTCATTCTAAAATAAGTAAAATGTATTTTTAAAAGTTTCAAAGATGTAAATTTTTAAATTACACTAAAATTATACCTTATATTTTTTTTAATTTTATTTTTAAGTAATCTCTACTCAAAACCACGAGATTAAGAGTCACATGATCCATCAACTGAGCCGGCCAGGAGCCTCTATCTTATATTTTAAATTACAAACATGCGGGCAGCCCCGGTGGCGCAGCAGTTTAGGGCCACCTGCAGCCCAGGGCGTGATCCTGGAGACCCTAGATCGAGTCCCACATCAGGCTCTCTGCATGGAGCCTGCTTCTCCCTCTGCATCTCTATGAATAAATAAAACCTTAAAAAAAAATAAATTACAAACATACACACACAGAGATACACACATAATATAAAAACTGGTGAGTCTTCACAATCTTGGATCTGGCAACAGCTTCTTAAATATAATATCAAAAGCAGACAACAGGGCAGCCCCGGTGGCTCAGCGATTTAGTGCCGCCTTCGGCCCGGGCGTGATCCTGGAGACCCGGGATCAAGTTCTACACTGGATTCCCTGCATGGATCCTGCTTCTCCCTCTGCCTGTGTCTCTGTCTCTCTCTGTGTGTGTCTCTCATGAATAAATAAATAAAATCTTTAAGAAAAAAAAAAAAAAAGCAGACAACAGAGCAGCGGGCTGAGTAGTTGGAATATATGACTCTTGATCTCATGGGGTCATAAGTTCAAGCACTACAGAGATTACTTAAAAATAAATATTTTTTTAAAAAAAGCAGACAACAAAAAATAAATACTGGATCATCAAAATTTAAAATTTCTTCCTTGAGATCTGTCTTGGCAATGATTTTTCGGATTTGACACCAAAACCAAAGGCAACAAAAGCAAAAATTAACAAGGAAAACTATCAAATTAAAAGGCTTCTGAGGCACCTTGGTGGCTCAGTCAATTAAGTGTGGTTCAGGTCATGATCTCAGGGTTGTGAGATCTAGCCCTGAGTTGGGCTCTGCACTCAGCAGGGAGAATGCCTGAGATTCCCCCTCTCCTTCTGCTCCTCCCCCTACAATGGATGGTGCACTCACACTCTCTCTCTCTAAAATAAACAGATAAAATTTGTTTTTAATATTAAAGTTTTTTTTAAGATTTTTATTTATTTATTCATGAGAGACACAGAGACAGAGAGAGGTAGAGACATAGGCAGAGGGAGAAGCAGGCTCCCAGCGAGGAGCCTGATGTGGGAATCGATCCTGGATTCCGGGATCACGCCCTGGGCCAAAGGCAGACGCTCAACTGCTGAGCCACCCAGGAGTCCCCTAAAAAATTAAGGAGTTTCTGCACGGCAACGGAAACCATCAGCAAAATAAAAAGGTAATCTACAAAATAGGAGAAAATAGATGTAAATCATATATCTGATAAGGGGTTAATACCCAAAATATATGAAGAAATCATGTAGCTTAATAGGTTTATAAAACACAATCAAATTTTAAAATGGGCAGAGGATGTGAACAGACATTCTTCCCAGGAAGACATACAGATGGCCAATAGGACATGAAAAGGTGATCAACATCACTAATCATCAGGAAAATGCAAATCCAAACTACAGTGAGATATCACCTCACACCTGTTAGAATGGCTATTATCAAAAAGACAAGAAATAGCAAGTACTGGAAAGGATGTGGAGAAAAGAAAATCCTGTGCACTTTGATGGTAATGTTAAACTGGTACAGCCGCAATGAAAAAGTGTGGAGGTGCTCGAAAATTAAAAAGAACTACCAAATGATCCAGCAATTCCAATTCTTGGCATTTATTCAAAGGAAAAACACTAACTCAAAAAGGTATTAGAACCCCCATGTTAATTTGTAGTGTTATTTTCAATAGCCAAGACATGGAAACAACCTGTGTCCATGCATGGATGAATAGGTAAAGAAAATGTGGTATGTATATACAACACAACATTATCCAACCATAAAAAAGTAGAAAATCTTGCTACTTATAATAATTTGGATGGATCCTGAGGGCATTACACTACGGGAGACAGAGGAAGACAAATACTGTATGATCCCACTTACATGTAAAATCTAAAACAAACAAAAATGAACTCATAGATATACAGAACAGATTAGTAGTTGCCAGAGGCTGGGCCTGGGGGGAAGGAAGTAGGCAAAATAGGTCAAAGTGGTAAAAAGGTACAAACTTAAGAGTTATTTAAAAAAAAATAAGCTCTGGGAATATAATGTACAGCATGGTGCCTATAGTTAATACCATATCGTATATTTAAAAGTTGCTAAGAGAGTAAATCTTGAAAGTTCTCATCATAAGAAAAAATAATTTAGGGCAGCCCTGGTGGCGCAGCGGTTTAGCACCGCCTGCAGCCCGGGGTGTGATCTTGAAGACCTAGGATCGAGTCCCACATCAGGCTTCCTGCAAGGAGCCTGCTTCTCCCTCTGCCTGTGTCTCTGCCTCTCTCTCTCTCTCTCTCTCTCTCTCTCTCTCTCTGAGATAAATAAATAAATCTTTAAAAAAAAAAAAAGAAAAGAAAAAATAATTTATAACTGTGTGGTGATGGATGTTAACCAGACTTACTATAGCAATCATTTCACAATGCATATAAATATCGAATCATTAGGTCACATACCTGAAACTAATATTATGTTACATGTTAATTACACCTCCAGAAAAAAAATTAAAACATCTGTTCAGCAAGGACACTACCAAAAAAGTGAAAAGATAACCAACAAAATGGGAGAAAAAAAATCTGCAAATCATATATTTGGTAAGGGTCTAGTATCCAGAATATATAAAGAACTCCTTGGGGATCCCTGGGTGCCGCCTTCAGCCCAGGGTATGATCCTAGAGACCCGGGATCAAGTCCCACATCACGCTCCCTGCATGGAGCCTGCTTCTCCCTCTGCCTGTGTTCTCTGCCTCTCTCTCTCATGAATAAATAAATAAAATATTTTTTAAAAAAAAACCTCCTACAATTTATCAACAAAAAGACAAACCACCCACTTAACAAACGGGCAAAAGACTTGAATAATTACTCCAAATGGTCAATACATACATGACAGCATGCTCAACATCATCAGTCATTAGGGAAATGTAAATCAAAAATACTAAAAAAACCACCACCTCATACATACTAGTATTATCAAAAAAGCAGAAAATAACAAATGTTAATGAGGATATGGAGAGTTTGAAATCCTCATGCAACTGCTGATGAGAATAAAATGATGTAGCCAATGCAGAAAAGTTTGGTAGTTTCTCAAAAACTTAAACACAGAATTACCATATGATCCAGCAATTCTACTCCTAGGTATATATCCCAAATAACTTGTATGCCTTGTTCACTGCAACATCATTCACAATTGCCAAAAGGTGGAAGCAACCCAAATAACTAACAGATGATTGGATACACAAAATGTGGTATATGCATACAATGGAATTTTACTCAGCCAAAGAAATTCTGACACAGGCTACAGCATGGATGAACCTTGACAACAATGTGTTAAAGGAAATGTCAGTTCCAAAAGGACAATTACTGTATAACTTCAATTATAAGATACTTAGAATAAATAAATACAGAAACAGAAAATACAACAGAAGTTATTACCAGCTGGGGGAAGACAGGAATAGGAGATACTATTTAATGCATACCAAGCTTCTGTTTGGGATAATAAAAAAAAAGTTCTTAAAATAGTAATGATGATACAACACTGAATGTATTGATGTCACTGAGTACACTTAAATGCTAAGTTTTGTTACGTATATCTTACGATAAAAAAAACTTAAAATTCAAAAGAGTTTATTTAAAATAATGTACACTGAACATATATAAGGTATCATGGACCTCAAATCATAAATGTTAATCAACCCAAAATAGCGAGTGTTTTTTTAAAAAGAAATTTTATTTGGGTAAAATTTGTATGTGACAGAATTTTTATGATCAAAGGCAAGTGGAGGACAGGACAGCCCAGGTGGCTTAGTGGTTGGGTGTCTGCCCTCAGCACAGGGTGTGATTGATCCTGGAGTCCCTAGATCAAGTCCCGCATCGGGCTCCCTGTGTGGAGCCTGCTTCTCCCTATGCCTGTGTCTCTGCCTCTCTCTCTCTCTCTCTCTCTCTCTCTCTCTCTCTCGCTCTGTCTCTCTTATGGATAAATAAAATCTTTAAAAAAAAAAAAAAAAAAAGACAAGTAGAACCATGCCCCTTTCTCTCAAAAAAGTCAGTTTTCCAAATAAATGGGATTCTAAACTAATTACCTACTCACCCAAAGCCACCACTTATGTAGGTTTTCTGGATTAGTCAATCCTTTTCCTTACTTGTTCATCTGGTAAGCCTTTGGGGTCATTTTATTATATATTAGAATCTTTACCAGGAATCGTTAAAAGAAATTTAAGTTATGCTTCTTTTCACAAGGAATTTGTTGGCCCAAGATTGTCAACTGTTTCAGAGTTCTTTCCTAATGAGATGTGGAGATTATGTGGGTCCCCAAATTACTCAAGCCACAGTTTTCCTTTTCTTCCTTATAAATCAAGAACTAGCTCTATAGGGCAGCCCCAGTGGCTCAGTGGTTTAGCGCCACCTACAGCTCAGGGCGTGATCCTGGAGACCCAGGATGAGTCCCACATCCGGCTCCCTCATGGAGCCTGCTTCTCCCTCTGCCTGTGTCTCTGCCTCTCTCTCCCTCTCTCTCCTCTCTGTGTATTCTCATGAATAAATAAATAAAATCTTAAAAAAAAAAAAAAAAAAGAACTAGCTCTATAGACCAAGAGTTCTGCAATGCAAGATTCACCAAGGAGCTCTTGATTCTTCTATTATCAAGCAGCTCCCGAGTATTTATGATATACCTAACATTTTTTGAGTGTGATTGTTTGTTGGGAATACCTAGTATATCCCATAGATCCAAAAATTGTGATATGTAATTATGCTGATCTTACAAGGCTTTTTCTGAAATTTGACAAAATGGAAGAGCCAGGTGATACTGCAACAACCACCTCTGTAATTCAATGCTGACCACAACATAAGTTGATTTATCAATTCATGTAAAATCCTCCATGAATTCGGTGGCTTCAAAGGCAGCTATCCTTTGTGCAATTGCTCAACATTCCAAGCTGCTTTAATCTTATGCTACTCTCAGTTTTAGTAAAACAGGGAGAGAAGGAATAGCTCTGGTTACCTTTGCTCACAATTCATTTACCGAAACAGATCACTCAGGTGCACCTAACTTCCCTCAGAATGCCTCAAAATAAAAAAGTATTAACAATTCTCATCACAATGGTATGACATGAAATATGGCAGCCTCTTTGTCTCAGTGCATGTTACTATTTCCCTCTGATCTTTTTGTTCAGAGCTAACTTCACGAACATGTGATCTGTGCAGTCACACAGGGCTCCCTGATCAGAAAAAACAGACCCTGTGTTTGGCTTGAAACTGCCGTCACCATCTTGAAATTCTTAATTTGTAATCTTTGAATTTGTTTTGTCTTTTTTTTTTTTAAGATTCTATTTATTTGAGGGAGAGAGAAAACGTGCACAAGTAGGGGGGAGCAGAGGGAGCCCCCAGGTACCCATGTTTTTTTTAGTCTGATAGGACAACAGGATATGCATAGAAGAAGAGATACATGCAAAATACAGGTCTTCCGTTCCACCTCATTTTTATGTATCTTTGGTGAAGCCCCATCAGCACAGAATTCCAATAGAGCCCACCATATGTAGAAGTTCAAGCAAGAATCAAAGTGAGTATAAGGTAAGCATGTTGTCTACAGCTAAGTATACCGAAGCAGCTTAATTTTTTTTTAAGGTTTAATTTATTTATTCGTGAGAGATACACAGACAGAGGCAGAGACATAGGTAGAAGGAGAAGCAAGGCTTCCTGCGGGGAGCCAGATGCAGGACCCTATCCCAGGACCCCAGGATCACTCCATAAGCCAAAGGCAGACAGACACTCAACCAACGAGGCACCCAGGCGCCCCAGGAAGCTACATTTTCTACTTGAACTATACTTTGCTTCAAACACATAAGAAAGGCAACAGTCTTCTAAGAAACTGACAAAAAAAAAAAAAAAAAAACCCCTATTGTATCTTTTCTTATTTATGTTACTTCCCTATATTAACCAACCACTTAAGCTAAAAGTGATGACAAAGAAAGAACAAGGCACAGTTCCTTTTCCTTTCAGTCCTGCCAAAGTCAAAGGTAGAACCTGTTGAGGTGCCTGGTTGGCTCACTTGGAAGTGTGTGGGACTCTTAATCTCAGAGTCGTGAGTTCAAGCCCCACCATGTTGAATATAGATTACTTAAATAAATAAAACTTAAAAAAAGAAGAAGGGGGTGCCTGAATGGCTCATTTTGCCTTTGGCTCAGGTCATGATCTCAGGATCCTGGGACTGAGGGTATCTGCTTCTTCCTCCCTGTCTGCCTCCTCCCCCCTGCTCATGCTGTCTATGTCTGTCTCTCTCTCTCAAATAAAACAAAAAACAAAAAACTGTAATGGCACTTTTCCCTACTTTTTTGAGCAAGGTCTTTGCATTTTCATTTTGCACTTTCCCCCTGTAAGTTATGTACTAGGCCTGCATTTGTTAAGGTAAATAAATATAAATCTGGAATTTGTATTAACAAAGATTATTTGTCAATATTCACATATAAGGTGCTGGATTAAAAGCTGAAGATATGGGGTACCTGGGTGGTTCAGTGGTTGAGTGTCTGCCTTTGGCTTAGGGCCTTGATTCCAAGGGTTCTAGGATCAAGGCCGACATCAGGCTCCCTCCCCGCAGGGAGCCTGCTTCACCCTCTGCCTATGTCTGTGCCTCTCTGTGCCTTCCATTAATAAATAAATAAAATCTTTAAAAAAAAAAAGCTGAAAATATAATGATAAATAATGGACTCATGTGTATAATAGCAGACATAATCATATAAACAAATAGTGACAATATATTACATGACACACATTATGGAAACCCTGTGGAAAGAGCCTTAGAAAAGCCTTTATCATGGAAATAACAGTTGGGCTGAGAAAGAACTTCTCACTTAGGAGAGAGAGTGAGAAGAAATAGCCCTAATAATAAGATTCTGTAATATAGTAAACAAAACGTATTTAGAAAATTTTGGCAAGCTTTTTAGGACCATAAAATAGCATGCATAATGGTGAATATAGAAGACGAACTGAGATTATAAATTGTACACAAGGCATAATAGATTAATAAGCAGAAGAGTGGCACAATTTATGTTTTAGGTGAACTCCAAAATAGAGAAAAGTGGAGAGGGGTGCCTGGCTAGCTCAGTCGGTTAAGCATCAGCCTTTTTGGCTCAGGTCATGATCCTAGATTCCTGGGATCAAGCCCCATATTGGGTCCCTGCTCAGCCGGGAGTTGGCGTCTCCCTCTCTCTCTGCTCCTCCCCCAGCTCATGCTCTCTCTTACTAGCTCACTCTCAAACAAAATCTTTTTAAAAGGCAAGGGGGGGGGCCTGAGAGGAAAATGAGAGAAGTCAGTGAAGTAACAGTAATTATCAATAGCAGAAAAAGGCTTATTTAGGGCCTTATCACAAGCAATTTTTAGTGGAGTTGGGAAGGGGGAGAAGGTTGTGTTTCTTTCCAGAACCACCTTTCAGATTCTTCAACAAGCACCTCAAATCTCCAAGAGAGAATTTACATTTCCCAGATTTATTTGACTAAAGAAGACTCTTTTGCCAGGGCCACCTATCATCTCACAGAGCTGTGAAGACACAATTTTAATACTTTTCTATGAAAGAGTAGACAGCACTGAGTGAGAAAAGCAGAGGGCAGCAGAGGGCTTAATCCAGGAGCAAAACAATGGCATATGTGAGGAACAGAAAGAAATCTAACTAAAATTCTGCCAAGCTGTGTTAAGGACCTCTAACTAAATATATAAAATACCAGTGTACTAATTTGTACAATTAGCAAATACTTTAATTCATACTGGGTAGACAGAATGACTATTTCAAAAAGAGTAAGGGGGAAGAAAACAATAATGGTATAAGTGGGGCAAAGGCATAAAGCCAAAAAGATGTTACATACAGAGATTAAGGACAGATCAGAAAACTAAATAAATTAGAAAGATACACATGTCGATATGTAGGAGATTTTGGTCAGAAGCAGAACCATATGAGTAGGTTTGCCAAGGAATGTAGAATGTCTGGAATACAGAAATTAAGGAAAAACAAAATTAAGGTGTCAGATGACCTTTAATGGACCTTTTAATGTCCAACTGCCAATACAATGTCAAGAATTACATCCAATATCAGCAAATATAAGGGAATGACCTAGAGGTTCCTATCTGCAATGCCAAGTCAGATAAGAAATATAGGCAGCAGGCCACCATTATTAACAGAAGATGAACTACAGACAAAGACAGAATAAATAATATTTACAAAAACATGGGTCTGGTTTTCCTGGCTTTGAGATGTGAGGAAAATAAATTATATTCCTTACAGGATTAGAATAGAGTAATGGTTCTCAATTTTTCTTCTGTTGTGACACATCTGAGAAATAGAATATATATTCCCAACAGAAATAAAGAGGAACAAAAGAATGAGGAAGAAGGATCATAATTATGAGTGGTTTCTAGTAATTATAAAATGCCTAAGGGAAATGTAATTCTTACATAATGGACATCACTGGCTTAAAACTGATACTATCAAAGAAAACTTAAATACAAGTTCCAAAGACTAACATTTTTTAATCTATGTGACAGAATTCAAGAAACAGTCACATAATAACACAAGTTTCTACAAAAATGTCCAGAGCGCTTACAAATTTATCAGTTTTAAAAATAATTGTTTTTGAAGATACAGCATTAGCTAATAATGTCTAGTATGCTCATTCATTTATCTTTATACATTTATGAAGTTAATACAGTCCTGTAGTATTTCCATTTTATTTATTTTTTAAAGATATTATTTATTTATTCATGAGAGACACAGGCAGAAGGAGAAGCAGGCTACCTATGGTAGCCTGATGCAGGACTCAATCACAGAACCCCAGGATCATGACCTGAGCCAAAGGCAGATGCTCAACCACTGAGCCATCCAGGTGCCCCAATATTTCCATTTTATAAACTAATGAGGCACCCTAAGTTTGTGACTTGCCTAAAGTGACACAAACAGGACTGGTTTAGGACTGTAAGATACAAGAGTTCCAATTTTTGGTTCAATGCTTAGGCACTAGGGTAGTCTGTTCACCTAAACTGGTAGTTCTCAAACTTTTTTATCTCAGGCTGTGTGTTTATATTCTTAAAAATTACAGAAGATCCAAAGAACTTTTTTGTATGTGGGTTATAGCTATTGATATTCATATGTCATTAAATATTAAAACTGAGAAATTGTTCAAATACAAGAATACACTATTAACTCCTTCTCTAAGGCCAGTATAATCCTAATATCAAAACCAGACAAAGACATTATAACAAAATTACAGACCAATGTCTCTTATGAATGTGGATGCAAAAACTTTCCAAAAACTCTAACAAACTAAAGGATTACACACCAGATCACCAAGTGGTATGTGTCCTGGGAATGCAGGATTGGTTCAACACATGAAAATCAAACAATATATCATATTAATAAGGGACAAAAACCGGTCATCTCAATAGATGCAAAAATATGTTTGATAAAACTTAACATCTTTTTATGATAAAAACATTCACTGAATTAGGAATAGAAAAAAACTGCCTCAACCTTACAAAGGCCATCTAAAAAAACCCCATAGGTAACATCATACTTAATAGTAAAAGACTAGATGTTCTCTCCTCTAAGAGCAGAAACAAGGTCCACTACTGGGCAGCCTGGGTGGCTCAGCGGTTTCGCACCTGCCTTCAGCCCAGGGAGTGATCCTAGAGACCCGGGATCACATCCCACATGGGGCTCCTTGCATGGAGCCTGCTTCTCCCTCTGCCCTTGTCTCTGCCTCTCTGTGTCTCTCATGAATAAATAAATAAAATCTTAAAAAAAAAAAAAAGTCCACTATCTCTACTTCTATTCAACACTGTACTACCCAAGTAGAAAAAGAAATAAAAAGTATCCAGATCAGAAAGGACGAAGTAAAACTATGTCTCTTTGCAGATGATATTATCTTACATTAAAAAAAAAAAAAACTAAGAAATCCACAAAAAACTATCAGAGCTAATAAATTAGTCCAGCAAGGTTGCTCTCCAAAATCAATATACAAAATTCAATTGTATTTCTATACACTGGCAACAAACAACCCAAAAATGAAATTAAGAAAACAATGCCATTTATAACATCAAAAATAATAAAATATTTAGGAATAAATTTTAAAAAAAATACAAAGCTTGTACACTAAAAACCACCAAACACTGTTGAAATAAGCAGGTAGGGCTAAAAAAAAAAAAAAAAAAAAGGCAGGTAGGGCAGCCCCAGTGGCTCAGCAGTTTGGCAGCGCCTTGGGCTCAAGGCGTGATCCTGGAGAGCCAGGATTGAGTCTCACATGGGGCTCCCTGCATGGAGCCTGCTTCTCCCTCTGCCTGTGTCCCTGCCTCTCTGTGTGTGTGTGTGTGTCTCATGAATAAATAAATAAAATCTTAAAAAAAAAAAAAAGGTAAAGGCCTACTTAATGGAAATGAAAGTAAATGCACAAACATTTCATACTTATGAATTGGAAGACTATTAAGATGACAATACTCCCCAATTTAATCACCAGATTCAACAAAATTCCTTTCAAAACTCCAGCTGTTTGTTTTGGGGTTTTTTGGCAGAAATTGACAAGCTGATCCTAAAATTCAAATCAAATTGCAAGGGATGCTACAGAGCCAAAACAATCCTGAAAAAGAACAAAGTTGGAAGACTCATACTTTCAGATTTTAAAAATTTATACAAACTTACAGTAATCAAGACTGGGTGGTATAGAACATGAGAGACTCCTAACTCTGGGAAATGAACAATGGGTAGTGGAAGGGGAGTTGGTGGGGGGGATGGGGTGATTGGGTGACGGGCACTGAGGGGGGCATTTGACAGGATGAGCACTGGGTGTTATACTATATGTTGGCAAATCGAACTCCAATAAAATATATATACAAAGGAAAAAAAAAGACTGGGTGGTACTGGCATTGGCTATACATACAGATCAATGAAGAATCCAGAAACAATGGAGAATCCACAAATAAACAGATGTTTATGATCAACTGATTTTCAGCAAGGATGCCAAGACCATTCAACAAGAGAAAGAACAGTCTTATCAATTAGTGGAACAACCAGACAGCCACATGTAAAAGAATAAAGTTGGACCTCTATCTCACACCACATACAAAGACTTCAATGTAAAAACATAAACTATAAAACTGTTAAAAGAGGTATAAAATTTTATAATCTTGAATTAGGCAATGATTTCTAAGATATGACTCCCAAAGCACAAGCAACCAAAGAAAAAAATACATAAATCAGAACACCTCGGTGGCTCAGTGGTTGAGCACCTGCCTCTGGCTCAGGGTGTGATCCTGGGGTCCTGAGATCAAGACCCACATCAGGTTCTAACAGGGAGCCTGCTTCTCCCTCTGCCTATGTCTCTGTGTCTCTCATGAATAAATAAACTCTTCAAAAAAAAATTAAAAACAGAAATTTAAACAAATACACAAACCAAATTTTATCAGAACTGAAACTTAACACACTTCAAAAACATACTTTACTCAAGAAAACGAAAAAAAAGCAATATGCCAAACCCTCCAAAAATTAAATGTAAATTTATTGTATGATCCAGCAATTCCAATTCTGGGTATACAACCAAAGAGCTGAAAGCAGGGACTCAAACAGATATTTATATGTCCATATGCACAGCAGCATTACTCACAACAGCCAAAAGACTGAAGCAATCAAAGTGTTGATCAACAGATGAAGAGATAAAAGAAAATTCTAACACAAGCTACAACACGGTAGAACCTTGAAGATATTGTGCTAAATGAAATGTCAGACACAAGAGGACAAATGTTATACGACTCTAATTACATAGAATAGTCAAATTCATTGTGACAAAGTAGAATGGTAGTTGCTAAGGAGCGGGAGGAAGAAGGAATGGAGAGCTACTGCTTAAAGGGTATGGTGTTGGTTTGCAAAAAATGAAAAAGTTCGGGGGATAGAAAAAAGCAGTGATGACTGCACAACAATGTGAACATAGTATCACTAAATGTGTCCATAAAAATAGTTAAAAGTTAAAATGGTAAATTTTGTGTTACATATATTTTATCACAATTTTAAAAATTTTAAAAAAGAGGGCATCTGGGTGGCTCAGTCAATTAAGCATCTGCCTCTCTCAGGTCATGATCCCAGACTCCTGCAGTAGAGGCCACAGTGAGCTCCCTGCTCAGAGGGGAGCCTGCTTCTCTCTCTCCCCCTGCCCCTCGCCCTTATGCTCTCTCAAAAGGATGAATAAAATCTTTAAAAAAAAATTTTTTTTAAGGAAAATGAAAAGAAAGCCACAAAATGGGAGAACATTTTTGTAAATCATGTATCTGGTAAGAGTCCAGTATCTAGAATATATAAAGAACTCATATTTTTTTTTTTAATGGACAAAGGATGTAAACATTCTCCAAAGAACTAATGGCCAATAAGCACATGAAGATCTAGATGCTAGACACCCTTACTTATTATGGTGCAAATCAAATCAAAATGCAAATCAAACCATGAGATACAACTTCACCCACTAGGATGGCTGTATTAAGGTGAACAATAACAAGTGTTGGTGAGGATATGCAGAAAATAGAATTCAAAATTCATTGCTAGTGAGAATACAAAATGGTGCAACCTCTTGGGAAAATAGTTTGGCAGGTCTTTATAAAGTTAAACATAAATGGGGGCGCCTGGGTGGCTCAGTGGGTTAAGCATCCGACTCGGCTGACTCTCGGTTTCAGCTCAAGTCATGATCTCAGGATCATGAGATGGAGACCCATCTCAGGCTGAGAGCTCAGCATGGAGTCCGCTTGAGACTCTCTCCTCGCCCTCTGCCCCTCCCCCACTAGCTCACAGCCAAGCATGCACACTCTCTGTCTCTCTCAAATTAATAAATAAAAACAAAATCTTTAAAGTTAAACATAAATGTATCAAAACACCCAGCAATTCCACTCCTGGGTGTATATCCAAAGAAAAAGGAAACATACATCCACACGAAAAAAAATTTTTTTTTTTTAAAAGAGAGCACATGAAGAGAGGGGCAAAGAATCCCAAGCAGGTTCCACACTCACCACACAGAGCCCAATGCAGGGCTGACCTGAGATCATGACCTAAGCCAAAATCAAGAGTCAGACACTCAAACGACACTCAACTACCCAGGCATCTCTCACACAAAAACTTTTAAAGATGTTCATAGCTATATTATTCATATTACTCAAAAAGTAGAAACAACCCAAATGACTATTAATAATAAACAAAACATGGTAGCTCCATAGAACACATTCCATAGAATGCAATATTATAAAAAGAAATGGAGTAGTGACACATGATATAATATGGAGAAACCATGAAAACACTATGCTTAGTGAAAGAAGTCAGGCACAAAAAGCCACATATATGATTCCATTTATATAACATGTCCAGAACAGGCAAACTCATAGACAGAATATAGCTTAGTAGTTGCCAAAGACTTGAAGGAAAGGGAAATGAGGAGTGAAGGAGTGACTGCTAGTGAGCACATGGTTTCTTTTTGGAAAGATGAAAATGTTCTGGAATTAGCAGTGATGGTTATAAAACGTTATGAATATATACTTAACACTATAAAAGGATGAGCTTTATGATACTGTAAACTGTATCTCAAAGAAAAAATTTTTTAAAAGAATTACTATTACATATTCCATTAGCCATCAAAGCAATGTTTTCACATACAGTGTAGGTATCACTCTATATTCTAGATAACAGGAGAGGGGAAAAGGTAAATATTACATTAATATTACTATGAAAAATTGTGGAAAAAAAAAAAAGAAAAATTGTGACTCAGAGATCCCCTGAAAAAGGTCCCCAGAGTTTGAATACCACTAACCTAAATTAACACTCAGCACAAGACTGGAGCTTAAATACTTAATGACCAATCAATTTTATTTTTAATTTTTTCAAGTTTATTTATTTAAGCAATCTCTAAATCAAACTCGGGGAGGCCTGAATCCACAACCCTGAGATTAAGAATAGCATGCTCTTCCAACTGAGCCAGCCAGGTGCCACTGACTGAGCAATTTTTTTTTTTTTTTGACTGAGCAATTTTAATGGTAATTAAACTATAGGAAAGACTGACAAAATGCAAGCAGATTTCACTATTATGTATAATTCACATTTTACATTCTTAAAATGTATTTTTTTTTCTTACAATGTATTTTTTGACAACCTACGTAACTATGGTGAACTTAACACCCTTTGTATACTAAATTTTGACAACCCCAAGCTTTAGGTGCAACACAATGTAGTGGTTAAGAGCTCTGAATCCAGACTCAGACACCCTGAGTTCAAACGCTAACTCTGCAGCAAACTAGCTGTGAAATCTTGTCCAAGATACTTAACCCTTCTGCACCTCTTTTCTACCCCGTAAATGATAATACAAAAAAAAAAAAAAAAGGGTTGTGAAGAGTGAATACTTAAGATCCTTAGAAAGAAATTACATATCATAAATTTGCAGTAAGTTATCTATTACCAATGTAAATCAAATACCCACTTATAACTACCAGACTTTTGGGACACCTGGCTGGCTCAGTCGGTGGAGTATGCAACACTTGATCTCAGGGTTTAAAAGTGTGAACCCCTTGCTGGGTGTAGAGATTACTTAAAAATAAAATATTTGTAAATACATAAATGAAACTACCAGACTATTATGTGACTTATACCAATTTCTTCTTAAAAATACAGGCTGCTTTGTGCAAAGATTGCTCATCTTTGCTGATGAACACAGAGCTTGCAGGAAGCCCACACTCCCAAGTCCCCCATCCTAATGCTTTCTAGTGCTAAACTAGAAATCAGTCAACCAGCCTAATCAAGGAATGAAAAAAACTTCCTAAGGAACTATATAACAAGTGATTTCCCCCAGAGGTGGTTTTTTTTTTAGATTTTATTTATTTATTCATGAGAGATACACAAAGAGAGGCAGTGACATAGGCAGAGAAAGAAGCAGGCTCCTCGCAGGGAGCCCAATGAGGGACTTGATCCCAGGACCCTAAGATCATGACCTGGGCCAAGGCAGGTCGTGACCTGAACCACCCAGGTGTACCTCACTCAGAGGTATTTTTATCGAAAAAGAATCTTCTGGGACTCCTGGGTAATTCAGTGTTTGAGCTCAGGGCATGATCCCGGCTTCACAGGATCAAGTCCCACATCGGGCTCCCTGAGAGCCCTCTGCTAGGTCTCTGCCTCTGTCTCTCTGTCTTCCGTGAATAAATAAAATCTAAAAAAAAAAAAATCTTCTAAGAAATTTAACATTCAGGATCCTCAAAAAACCAATCTGATATACAGCAACTACTAAGAAAAAGACACAAGAACAGCATGAAAAAGAGAGCTTGACCATCCACCGATGGTGGAGTTTACCCCACAAGGGTAAACTCTGTTGGTAAGGAAACTGAAAAGAAAAAAAATACTAAATTAGGAATCAGAAAGCACATTTCTTTTTTTTTTTTTTTAAGATTTATTTATTTATAATAGACATAGAGAGAGAGAGAGAGAGAGAGGCAGAGACACAGGAGGAGGAAGAAGCAGGCCCATGCCGGGAGCCCAATGTGGGACTCGATCCCGGGACTCCAGGATCGCGCCCTCGGCCAAAGGCAGACGCTAAACCGCTAAGCCACCCAGGGATCCCCAGAAAGCACATTTCTAATCACAGCTCAACCACTATCTCACTTGATCTTGTTTGGCAAAATAAAAATCCAAAGGCCATAACTGAACATACACAACCTCCACAGTCTATTTCCAACCGTTTGTCTCATTACTCTATCCATAAATCCTCAATGCTCGCCACACTAAGTTCTCACTCTTCCTATTTTGAGTCCCGTAACAACTTAGGTTTGCATGTGCTATTCCTTAGCTCTGTACAGGCCTCCAGACTATCCCCTTTTCTAACCTAGCAAACTCCTATTCATCCCTAAAGAGCCAACTTCTTCCCTCTGAACTTCCATGATCGAATGTGCTATAATTTATCTGTATTTTAGTTCACTGAAGGGAAAGATTGTCTTCAATAATTTTGTGTCTGGGGCATCTGCCTTCAGCTCAAGTCATGACCCTAGGGTCGTGGGATGGAGCCCTGCAGGAGGGTCCCTGCTCAGTAGGGAGTCTGCTTCTCCCTCTGCCCCTCCCCCCTCAGTTCATGCTCTCTCACTTTGTTTCTCAAATAAATAAAACAGGGGTACCTGGGTGACTCAGTGGTAGAATATCTGCCTTCAGCTCAGGGCATGATCCTGGGGTCCTGGGATCGAGTCCCGCTTCCAGCTCCCCACAGGGAGCCGCCTTCTCCCTCTGCCTATGTGTCTGCCCCTCTCTCTGCATCTCTCATGAATAAATAAAATTTTTTTAAAAATCTTAAAATAATAATAATTTTGTGTCTCTAAAGCCTACCAGCGTCTAGCCTAATGTACAAATGCAAATGTTTGATAAAATGAAGGATTAAATGATTATTGAATGAGCAACTTTAGGCAGTTTATCCTACAAAATTGAGACTACTTGATACATCTGAAAAGCAACAGGTCATATGTAATAGGAAGAGCAGAGTGAGCTGCTCTTAATTTTTCTAACTCTATGATCTTCAGCTAACACTGAACTCAACTACAAAAAAGATTTCATAAGGTTGTTAGACTTAATAAATGAAAAAAATACATAAAGATGTCTAGCACAATGCCTGGAACAAAACAGTTACTCAAATGTCAGTTCCCTTTTCTCTCCCCCTTAACTCAGGATAATTATGGACACCTAATGAATTAATTTGATATGAAAACAATCTGGAAACCATAACATATCATACAAATTAAATCTCTCACTTGAGGGAAAAAAATCTAAACTGTTCTTTTTTCATGTATATACCCTTTCTTTTTGGATTTGTAGGAAATGCTTGGGGATATTACACTGGCCTTTAAACAGTTCCCCAAACTATGTAATTATCTAGAATTCTAGAATTAAAACTTAGTTTAGTGTAAACAATTCTAATTCACTTAGTTCAAACAATCTTAATTCCTCTAAGATTAAGAAGAAAAAAACCTACATATCACATATCCTGCTTTAAACTACAGTGTTTTTTCCTTGTTTTAGGTCTTTCCATGTTTAGGTCTGCAGTAATGATTTTCATTGAATTTTGTAACATTTTATGGATCTCAGCACTTGTAGTTTACTTTAGAAAATAACACATCTCATTGAATTTTGTATCAAAATGGCCTGATTTTTTTTTTTAGGATAAACAAAATTTACCAGCATTAGCATTTATAGGTTAAGTCCTATTTATTGTCTGAAAACAGAAATTTTCTGTAGAAAATAAACTCAAAAACCTTTTTCAGCCCAGAGATCCTGATTTGACATTCTATAAAGAACATTAAAAAAAGAGAGAGCGCGCACAACATAATTAATGATGCTTATTATGCATGTCAAGGTTAACTCTGAGGTCAAAAAAGTTTTCTACTTACTAAACTGAATCTGCTCTGAGAACTAATAAAAATTCTCCTTAAACAGCTTTCTATTAATCAGGAATATTTATAATTGCAATTATAAATTTTTATATTAGAAGGTCTAAAATTATAACAGACACTGTACTGTTCTAGTTAAGTGAACTAAAAATAAATGCAAATCTCTGTGTGATTTAGGAATTACAAAACTGAACTAAACATGTGCATGATAACATCTTGTAAATTTATCTGCATTGCTAACTGGACCTAAAACAATGAAAACACCTTAATTTTCCCTTTATATTTATACATCTGCTATACCTAAAACATTAAATATCAATACGTTTCACTTCCGCTTCTGTATTATTTCAAGGAAGCTTTATTTTTTCATTTTCCATACTAGTCAAATTAAAAATTGGAAATAGCGATTTACCTAAAAGAGCTCATTTTTCAAATCAACTTTTTGTTTATATTAAGCATCACATTTTTATTTTATTTTTTTATTTTTATTTTTATTTTTTTTTTAATTTTATGATAGTCACACAGAGAGAGAGAGAGGCAGAGACACAGGCAGAGGGAGAAGCAGGCTCCATGCACCGGGAGCCCGACATGGGATTCGATCCCGGGTCTCCAGGATCGTGCCCTGGGCCAAAGGCAGGCACCAAACCGCTGCGCCACCCAGGGATCCCAAGCATCACATTTTTAAAGCATAAAATTTTAAAGCATAAGGCGGTTATCTTCCCCAAAGTATACGGTTTTCAAGAAGCACTCTTTAAAATTTGTTTATGAAAGCATTTCAGCACACTAGACACTAGTGAATTAAAGTACAGCATTCTAAATGAAACAATTATTTCATAATTCTGTAAATTGTAATAAGTACTAAGATGCAATGTTGTGCAGAAATTACAAGGTTGCTGGGCCTAAAGGAAATTTCAGCGTACAATTAACTCACAGAACAGGCTGATATTAACAACAAAAAAAGTCAACTTTTTTTTTTTTAAACCATTCCACGATTCACCGATTTGGTAGGGCACTCTAAATTGTCGTACCCAGTTGGGATTATCCAGTATTATTAGCTAACAGTTCTCATTACTTTAGAAACAGGATATGTTCTGTTTCGCCAAGTGTTACACATTTCGCTGCTACAAGACTTTGGCGGGGGAGGGGGGGGTCTTTTGGAAACAAAAGGTAATCTGATCCACTCCAGCTAATTACTAAATGCACGCCAACAGTACGCAATTTGAATTGCGTTTCTAGACACGATAAAGATCACAACATGAAGTATAATGTCACATGTGTAAGGAACTACTTTTGTATCAGAAATATATCAAAATGAAGAAACACGGTGTACCGAAACGAGGTCCCACGCAAGGTTCAAAATTCGTCGGATCAAAGATCTAATAAACTTATGAAAAGAAAATGTTCAATCAACGTTTTTAAAGTAACAGTAATTCGTCCCATTCAGGTGTGACTAGAAATCTCGACGACGCGCTTCTCGCGGGTCTACACCGCTGGCTCTTCTGCAATCGGACGCCGGGACCAGCGCGCCGGCGGAGGCGGGCACCACACACCGCTACCGCCGTCTGTTTACAAATATGAACCTCACAGTTTCCCACGTCAAACGCCTTCATCAGCACCACCGACCGGGGGCGGGGGAGAAGGCGGGCGAGGGCCGAGGGGCGAGCGGGCACCGCCGCCGCCCCCGCCGCCACGGGCGACCCGGAGAGGACTCACCGCGTATCGCGTGAGTGTATTTACGCGTTTCAGGTACGTCTGCGTCCGAGGCGCAGAAAAGGAGCAGGCAAGGAAGGGCGCACACGCCGCGGACGAGCTCGCACCGACCCGCTGACTCTAGAGCCGCCCCCGGGTCTGCGGGTTCCGGCCGGAGCCGAGCGCCGCAGCCCCGCGAAGTCCGGCCCCCGCGGCGCCCCAAGGCCGCCTCAGCCGCCAGGCCGCCGCCCCACGGCGCTCAGCCTGCCTCCCCTCGGGGCGCCCGGAGCCCGTCCCGGCAGAGAGAAGTGTCAGGCCCGGGGGCGGCGGGGGCCGCTCGGCCGGGCCCGGCACCTGCGAGGCGCGGCACCTGAGGAGGCGAAGCGGGGCCGCCGGCCTGCCCGAGCACACCCCCTGGGCGCCCGGCGCCGCGCCCGCAACCTCCGTACCTGCGAAGCCCGCGAGCTACAGGCGCGCGCGGCGCCTCCTCATCCCAGTGGCTCCTGCTCCCCCCGCCGCCTCCCGCCGCCGCCGCCGTCACTGCCGCCGCCGCTGGAGGCCGGGACACGACGAGCTCAGGACTCCACCGCCATGTCCGCCGCGCCGCGAACTGCATTGTGGGGGGGAAGGGATCGGGTGGGGGAGGAGGAGGGAGAGGGAGAGAAAAAGGAGGACCCGCTGAGGGGAGGGGGCCGAGGGGAGCGGGCGTGGGGGAGGGGCGGGGCGGGCCGGCCGGAGCCTCGGCGGAGGCCCGACCCCCAGGCAGGGCCGGGCCGGGGAGGAGACGCCGAGGGATGACTGCAGGGTCCCCCTCCCTTCGCTCTGGGGGGCCCCCGGGCGCCGGGGAAACGGGGCGGGGGGCGGGGGCGGGGCTGCGTCCGAAGGCCTGTGGTAGCGGCGAGAAACAATGGGGAGGGGCCGCGCCGGAGGGCAGCGCACTCACACTCCGGCCGCGGACGGGGGCGCGCGCGCGGGCACCCGTTAGCCCGCGAGGAGGGGGCGGTGCCGGCGGGGGCGGGGCGCGGAGCCGAAGGGGGAGTTGGGAGGGGGCGCGGGGTCGAAGGGGGGCGGGGCCGGCGGGGGGCGGGGGCGGGGGCGGCTCCGCGCGGGGCTCCGCGAGCAGCCGGCTGACGGGCTCGGCCGCGCGGCTCCGCCCTCTTCCTGGGCCGGGCCGCCCTCCCGAGGCCCCCAAGAAAAAGAGGGGCCGGAAAGCTGCCCCGCCGCGTCGCCGCCGCCGCCGGTGGCCGTGCACCTTGTGGCCTGGCCAAGCCTCGCCGACCCTCGGCGCCCAGCGCGGGCTTCTGAACCTCAAGCGGGAGCGGGACGGAGGAGCCGGGGTCGACACCAGCCTACTCGCCTTTGCCACCAGCCCACCAAAGCTGGAATTCTTTCCTTTTTAAAATGCCTATTTAGGAGTTAAGGAGCTCGGCCGGAAAATCTTAAGAACAGCCCCCTAACCTGGAAAGATTTCAAGAATAATTTTAGTTTAACTCGGGTTTGCAATCAGCTACCATCCCTGGGCCCCTCCTTCCATGCTTTAATGTATTAGGTTCCTCTGCATAGTTATTTAAAATCACGATCTGGGAGG
Source organism: Canis aureus (assembly GCF_053574225.1). Taxonomy (NCBI): domain Eukaryota; kingdom Metazoa; phylum Chordata; class Mammalia; order Carnivora; family Canidae; genus Canis; species Canis aureus. The sequence goes on along the minus strand of NC_135623.1, from coordinate 15,438,888 downwards.
ACCTATGGTTTGGTTATTTAAAAAAAAAAAAAAAAAGCCTTGGACATTATTCAACCAACCTCTGACCTCAAAGCTGGACAAATCACTCGACTACAATGCTTGCATTTGACACACGCGAGGCAGGAAAAGGATAGAACACGGGTGGACGTGGTGGTGAAGGAGCATGCCAAATCTGAAGTGTTTACAAAATACTGCCTTATGACCTTTCATATTTGTCTCAGAGGATATAACCTACGAGAGGTTACAAAGGATATTCCTGTCTGTGGAGTCCCATCTGTTTCCCGCTACACCTCAGAAGTGGATACTTACTGCTCTGTTTGTTTCCATTTGAATTTGAAGCTTATGACAAGACACCAAGCATTGCCCACCAAGTGCTAGACCTTGACCTAGGGACTTCACCCCATTTAACCCTCATAACATAACAATCCCATGTGGTCAGTACTATTGCTCCCACCTACAAAGAGAAAACCAGAGCACTGAGAATAAGTGCATTTTACTCCTGCTTGTCTGATGCTACAGGGCCTGGGTATAGTGCAGCAAATAGTGGATTTCAAGTCAAAAGAGCCCTGCTTGACTTCAGGATTTTCCTGGATGACTATGGACAAATGCACCCTCTGCGTTTCCTCATCTGTAAGTTTTCAAAGGCAAAAAAAAATCTACAGGGATGTGGTGAGGAAAACAGCAGGAAACAAAAGTTAAAGCCTATAGAGAGACATTAAGATGATACAACGTGTCCTTCACTTCAGTGAGTGATATCAGTGTCCTTGGAACAAGTTCAGTTGAATAAAATTCCCTGATTACTTCATAAAAGCAAAGCACTGAGTTCAGTAGCAGATTCCTGTCTCCAAAAAGTTCACCATTAAGCAAGGAAGGTGGTTCTAGTAAGCTACAATGAAAGCAAGAGGTCATAGGAACAAAGGCCTGGGCTGATGCAGAAGAAAGGATAAATTCACTTGGGTGAGGCTTTAATGGAAGAGATAGAAGCTGGACCTTGGAGGCTTGCCTGCTATGTCCCAGACACATGCCTGATTCAGAAAACATCATTTAATCTGAAGTGTGCAGAAGATAACAAGTCTGAAAATAAAAACTGGGGCCAGGGGCACCTGGGTAGCTTAGTGGGCTGAGTGTCTGACTCTTGATTTCTGCTCAGGTCATAATCTCCGGTTCTTGATCTCAGGGTGGTGAAATCCAGCCCTGCCTCTCTACCCAGCGGGGAATCGGCTTGAGATTCTCTCTCTACCCTATCCCTACCCCTCCCTTCACCCCCACTCCCAACTGAGCTTGTGCATTCATACTTGCTCTCTCTCTCTCTCTTAAATAAATTAAATAAATTAAAAAAAAAAAAAAAAAAGCTGGGGCCAGACTGAGAATCCCAGGGCCTCTCTGTTCTTATCCTTTCCAGATGACTCTACCACATTTCCCATTCCTCACGACCCAGCTCAACCCCTATCTCCTTTATCAAATATTCCTGATCACACCCCTCCTCCACTGAATATAATCCATCCTTTTTCTGGATCCCTAGATGTTACTTTTATAAGTCTAATCCCAATAAAATATAAGCTTGAGCACGAATACTTATATTTGTATTCCATATAATATATAATCGTTGAGTTAAACTATACTCGTTAAGTTAAAATTAAACTTTCGTGTATCATCACAAAGTATATATAGAACAAATAATATTTCTACTTGAAAAATCAGGAAACTTTGGACATAAGAGATTTAATTAGTCACCAGGATCATACAGTCAGTCACAGGCAGGACTAGAATACCAGTACTGGGGCACCTGGGTGGCTCAGCGGTTGAGCATCTGCCTTTGGCCCAGGACATGATCTGAGGTCCAGGGATCAAGTCCCACATAGGGCTCCCTGCCTCTCCCTCTGCCTGTGTCTCTGCCTCTCTCTCTCTCTCTCTCTCTCTCTCTCATGAATGAATAAATAAAACTTAAAAAAAAAAACAGTCCTATGTTCTTTCCATTGAATCAGAAACAGCTTACTGAGAAATAAGACAGTAAAATGACTGCTCTGTAAAAATACACTGAGGACTTATATCTGATACTTGCAAGGAAGGCATCCTAATTGTGGCTAAATCTCTAAATTTAGCCCTCCAGAAGTTCTAGGAACACAGTTTCTCCTAAAACTCAGGTGAAAATTGCTTGTACAAAAGTCTTATTTCATCATATATAATGAGAAATATAATTGCCCAGTGGATCAATACTCATATTCTATTCTCTTCCTAGGTGATAGAAAAACTTAGTCCAAAAATAATCATATTGGATTAAAAGGTGATTTGGTGAGTAAATCAGATCACAAGAAAGGTACCTCAGAGATAACTCTGCTCAAACCAAGTAGATCTGCTTGTAGATCTTAAAGGGAACAAATCATAAAGGGCTATGTATGCCATTAAAACAACAAAAACAGGCTTTCTCCTGTAGTTATTGGGGAGTCACTAAACATTTATAAGCAAAGGAGAGATGATCTGATCTGCTAAAGATTTTCTCTGAGCTCCCCCTCCTTTTTTTCCTAGATGCCTGATTTCTTCAGGAGAGAGACGTCAGTGTATGCCTTCTTCATGTTTGTATTCCCAGCACCCAGCACAATCCTGACACACAGAACTACTTAGAAATTACTAACACACTAAATTGTCCATAAAGCAGAAGATATGTTCAAAGTTTAAAACTTTTGTGATTTTTACAAATAGCACACAGTACCAAAGATCCTAATGTAGTGTTTTCACCTCAAAAATAGTGAGAAAGATCCTTTTCGTCTTTTTGCATCCTTAAAAATAAATGAGGGCAGCCCAGGTGGCTCAGCAGTTTAGCGCTGCCTTCAGCCCAGGGCGAGATCCTGGAGATCCGGGGTAGAGTCGCATGTCCAGCTCCCTGCATGGAGCCTGCTTCTCCCCCTGCCAGTGTCTCTGCCTCTCTCTCTCTCTCATGAATAAATAAATAAAATATTTTTTAAAAAAAGAAACAGTCTGTTGTTTTGTTTTAAGATGGTTGGTTTTGTTTTGTCTTGCTTTTTTTGAGTAAAGTCTGAGAATTAGAAAGGATAGACCTCACAGTACAGTTGGATTTATCAAGAACATAGATACATGGCAGGAAATTATGCTATTTAGGTAGCCTAGGACCACATCTTAAGAGCTATATAATATGCCATTTAAAACAGTAGGCCCTTATCCTGAAGTTAATGGGCAGGCAGTCATGGAATATTTACAAGAAAGGCAGAAAAATGATCAGATCTGCCTTCTCTACAGCAAAACTTACAGGTGATCATTTAACTTCTCCTTGAATATTTGTAGTTCTAGAGAGTTCATTCTTTCTCAAATCTATGTATTCTAGATAATAGTTCTTCCTTCACTGATTTGAAATCTTCTATAATATCTTTTTAAAAAAAATTCTGATCTCAAGAGTAACATCAGACCTCTTTTTCTTCATATATAAAAACAAGGATGGGGATCCCTGGGTGGCTCAGCGGTTTAGCACCTGCCTTCAGCCCAGGGTGCGATCCTGAAGTCCTGGGTTCGAGTCCCGGGTTTGAGTCCCACGTTGGGCTCCTGGCATGGAGCCTGCTTCTCCCTCTGCCTGTGTCTCTGCCTCTCTCTCTATGTCTATCATGAATAAATAGAATAAATAAATCTTAAAAAAAAAAAAAAAAAAAACAAGGATGTGGGGGCACCTCGGTGGCTCAGTGGTTGAGCACCTACCTTTGGCTCAGGTCATGATCCTGGGGTCCTGCAATAAATCCCATATCAAGCTCCCCGGAGGGAGACTGCCTCTCCCTCTGCCTGTTTCTCTGCCTCTCTCTCTCTCTGTGTCTCTCATGAATAAATAAATAAAATCTTAAAAAAAAAAATAGGATGTGAACTAGATGAACTAGGGCAGGAAAGGGGTTTAAGTTCTGTAATTCTAACATGAACTCTTTTTAAGTCAGCTGTTTTACTTCCCTCTAAAAGCATCTCTCCCTTTTTTCTCTAAAACAAAAATTAGGAGCACCTGGGCGGCTCAGTGGTTAAGCATCTGCCTTTGGCTCACGTGGTGATCCTGGGGTCCTGGGATCAAGTCCCAGGAGCCTGCTTCTCCCTCTGTCTATGTTGTGGCCACTTTCTCTGTGTGTCTCTCATGGATAAATAATTATAATCTTTAAAAAAATGAGATCATGGGGGATCCCTGGGTGGTGCAGCGGTTTGGCGCCTGCCTTTGGCCCAGGGCGCGATCCTGGAGACCCGGGATCAAATCCCACATCAGGCTCCCGGTGCCTGGAGCCTGCTTCTCCCTCTGCCTATGTCTCTGCCTCTCTCTCTCTCTCTGTGTGTGACTATCATAAATAAATAAAAAATTTAAAAAAAAATGAGATCATGGGATGCCTGGGTGGCTCAGTGGTTGGGTGTCTGCCTTCAGCTCAGGGCATGATCTCGGTCCAGGGATCAAGTCCCACAACAGGCTCCTGCAAGGAGCCTGCTTCTCCCTCTGCCTGTGTCTCTGCCTCTCTCTGTGTCTTTCATGAATAAATAAATAAAATCTTTAAAATTAATTAATTAATTTAAATTTTTTTTAAATAAAAAAATGAGATCCAACTTCATTCTAACAATCTCCCTATGACCAATTCACCTATGACCTAACATCAGTGTGTTAGGATAATCTGATTCATCTTTGTATCCTATGAAATGCCATGCACTGTCTCCAGAAATAAACCCTCACCTATATGGTCAAATGATAGTTGACAAAGGTGCTAATACCATTCAGTGAGGAAGAGGCAGTGTTTTCAACAAATGGTGCTGGGAAACTGGATATCCACATGCAAAAAAATAAAAATGGGCCCTTACCTAACACCATACACAAAAATTAACTAAAAATGAATCTGTGACCTAAGTGTAAGATCTATAACAGCAAAACTCTTAGCTGAAAACATAAGGCAGGGATCCCTGGGTGGCGCAGCGGTTTGGCACCTGCCTTTGGCCCAGGGCGCGATCCTGGAGACCCGGGATCAAATCCCACGTCAGGCTCCCGGTGCATGGAGCCTGCTTCTCCCTCTGCCTGTGTCTCTGCCTCAATCTCTCTCTCTTTCTGACTATCATAAATAAATAAAAAATTTTTTTAAATTTAAAAAAAAGAAAACATAGGGCAAAAATACTGGATTTGGAAATATTTTTTGGATATGACACCAAAAACACAGGCAACAAAGGAAAACATAAACAAATTAGACTTCATAAAAATTAAATTTTTGTGCATCAAAAGACAGTATCAGCAGAGTAAAAAGGCAACCCAAGGAATGGGAGAAAATATTTCCAAATCCTATCTCTGATCAGGGATTAATATCCAGAATATGTAGAGAACTAAAACTCAACAACAAAAAATCGGATTCCAAAATGCACAAAGGATTTGATTACACATTTCTCCAAAGAAGATCCACAAATGGCCAATAAGCTCAATGAAAAGATGAAAAGATGATCAATATCACCAATCATTAGGGAAATACAATTCAAAACTACAATGAGATGTCACCTCACATCTGTTAGGATGGCTACTATCGAAAAGAAAAACAAAACAAAGAAAACAATGTGTTAGCAAGGATGTGAAGAAATAATAAACCCTGTGCATTGTTGATGGGAAGGTAAAATAGTGCAGCCGCAGCAGAAAACTGTATTGTGGTTCCTCAAAAAATTAAATATAGAATTACTATATGACCTATCAATTCCACTTCTGAGCAAATACTCAAAAGAATTGAAAGCAGGATTTCAGAGAGACTTATATTCCCATATTCACAGCAGCATTATTCACAATAACCAAGCAGTGAAAGCAATCCAATTGTCCATTGGCAGATGAGTGGACAAGCAAAATGTGGTATACACATACAGTGGAATATTATTCGGCCTTAAAAAGGAAGGAAATTCTTACACAGGCTACCACCTTGAAGTAGGTACCATAAACCTTGAAGACATGGTGCCAAATGAAATAGGCCAGTCAAAAAAACAAAACAAAACAAAACAAAACCCACCTTGTGATTCCACTTCTATGAGGTACTTAGAGTAGTCAAAATCGTAGACAAAAAGTAGAATAGTATTTGCCAGAGGCTAGGGGGAGGGGAGAATGAAGTTCATATGTATGGAATTTCAATTTTATGAGATGAAAAGTGTTCTGGAGGTAATGATGATGATAACTGCAGGACCATATGAATGTACTTACTACCACTGAACCATACACTCGAAAATCATAAAGATAGTAAAAAAAAGAAAGAAAGAAAATGATAAAGATAGTAAATTTTATGTTACATTCCTTTACCACAATTTTTTTTTAATTGTAAAAAAAAAAAATGTCATGCACTCTGATGAGTTCTGGAGCCACAAACCTCACTTCCCTCAAGGGACTCTTAGAAATGTGAATAGGGCAGCCTGGGTGGCTCAACGGTTCAGTGCTGCCTTCTTCAGCCCAGGGCATGATCCTGGAGACCCGGGATTGAGTCCCACGTCAGGCTCCCTGCATGGAGCCTGCTTCTCCCTCTGCCTGTGTCTCTGCCTTCTCTCATGAATAAATAAATAAAATCTTTAAAAAAAATAATAAGTATCCTTGAAACATCCTTGATGAGTGAAGGAGACTTTGCCATTTAAAGAAGAGCATTCAAGATTAGAGGAGAAAGATGACAGAGCGTGTTTCAGAAAGCTGCATGCAGCTGGCATAAGGAGGGCAGGTTATAGGAGATGATACTGGAGAGATGGGCAGGGCCAGATCACAAGGCCTGCAGTACCATGCTAACCACTTGGGCTTAGCATGAAGGATAGCCCCCTAAAGGTTTTAACCAGGAGAATGATGTAGTATATATCACATTTGGATATTTAAAAAAGATTAATCAGCAGTGTGTAGAAAAGAATAGAGGAGCCAGAACTGAAGGCAGGGCAAACAGGGACGGTTTGTTGTAGAAAATCAGGTGAGAAATTACAAAAGCTTGAAATAAGCAGGAGAAGTAGTAATGGAAAAAAAGGAACAGATTGGAAAGATATTACAGTGATAGAATAAACAAGACCCAAATGACTTATCAAATGTATTGTGCGTGGTAGAGGTGAAGGCTTTCATGTGAAAGAGGCCACTCTTGTCCAGGGAAATTTCACTAGTGCCAACTCTCAACAATCAGGAGTGGCTACTGGTAAACAGTTTAGGAAAAGAGCCTAAACCTCAATGTAGATACCGTAAGAAAGAATGATGAATTAGTAATATCTGCCATGGATGCAGAATGGGAGAGCACTAGCACATGACAGATATTTAGCATTCCTGTTCTCAAGTAGAGGAAACATAAAAATATACTATGTGTTTTAAAGAATACATATGGTAGGGGCACCTGGCTGACTCAGTCAGTGAAGCATGCAATTCTTGATCTCAGGGTCATGAGTTCAAGACCCACATTGGGCATAGAGCTTACTTCAAAAAAAAAAAAAAAAGGAATACATATGGCATATTTCCATTTTTTTAAATTAAATAACAGGCAAAACTAATCTTTGTTGATGGAAATCAGAATAGTGTAGGTATGGACTAAGGGGGGTATAGGGGAGCCTCCTAGAGTGCTAGAAATATTCTAGATCTTGATCATGTATATCCATATATGAACAACCATTGAGTTGTACACTTAAGTTTGGTGCTCCTGGGACGCCTAGGTGGCCCAGTGGTTGAGCATCTGCCTTCGGCTCAGGTCATGAACCCAAGGTCCTGCATGGAGCCTGCTTCTCCCTCTGCCTGTGTCTCTGCCTCTCTCTGTGTGTCTCTCTCATGAATAAATAAAAATAAAATATAAAAAAAAATTTGGTGCTCCGTATTGTATAAATGATACACATCAATAAAGTGTGGAAAAAGTTAATGTGTGTTTTAAGGAATGGAAGAAGTCTGATGTAACTAGGGTAAGGAAGAAAGAAAAATGCTAGCAGATTACTGGGAGATAAAGTTGGAGAGGTAGAATGGCAATAGATTATGAAGGGTCTTGGGAGCCCTATTAAAGAACTTGGGATCAATCAATCCTGCAGGCAAGGAGGTATCTCAAATTTCGAGGTAAGAGAAGTATATGCTCATATCTCTATTTTTGCTGTGCAGAATCTGCTTTGGAGAGAGAAAGATGTTTCTCTGACCCAGATAGGATCTCAAACCCTGTAATTTCTTGGCTAAAGGGAAATCAATTTTATATGTATCCTTGGAAATCATGCAATGGAGGAGAATTCAAAAGTTACCTGTGAAAGCACAGAGTGACTTTAATTCAAATATTTTTGTTACAGACCTACCATAACCACATTCTAAGACTTCAAGCCTAAAGAAAAGTGGCATAAACTACCAATAATCCCACCACAGTATTACTAGTAGTTTAAAATAAGGTAGTCCAGGGCCTGGCTAGCTTAGTCTGTGGAACATGCAACTCTTGATCTTGGGGTTGTGAATTCCAGCTCCCTGTTGGGTGTGAAGCATATGTAAAAAAAAAAAAAAAAAAAAATTAAAAACTACTTGTTTTTATTTATTTAATAAAATGAGTAAGTAAAGGATAAGAGTGCAAAGAATGAGAGGTTCCACAGCGAGCCGCTGCAAGGAGGCAGTGTGCATAGGGAAGTCCCATTACCAGGTGCCTACTGTACATTGTGAGCTGAGCACAGTTGCTTACAATGTTGGACTAAACAGTAATCTTAGTTATTTTGGCCCCTTTGCATTTAACCTTAAATCATAAGCATTTCTTCATGACCACTTCTGTTTTCAAAGGTTAAGTTTTATTTTTTTTTATTTTTAATGAAATAAAAATTAAAAATAATTATTTTTAAAAAGTAAAAGTCATAGGGGGCAGCTGGCTGACTCACAGGGCCCTTTTGGTGAGGAGTCCATGGCTGGCCAGAGTTCAAAGTCCCAGACCCCGGGAGTCACCTGAAGAAACTGAAAGACTTGGGGTTTGGGGCCGATATGCTGGTGGCTGCTGCGGCTCTGCCTGGCACTGCGTCGTCCCCCCTCCCACGGGACACGGCCCTGACAGCCTCTAGTTCTGGGTGGGCCCTGGGGGCCAGATGCCCATGCTGCTGTGAGGACTACGAGCGCTCTCCACGGTGGTTTGCCAACTAAAATGGAGGCAATTCCATTGGTGAAGCTGGATAGAAACAATCTGAAGGCCATTGCTTAGGAGATATACAATCCTAACAGAGGATTCTTGTTTGGGCTTCTGCTTTGAGGTGCACAGGGCAGTCAGGTGTGGCTACTTCTACCTGGAGTTCTCAGAAACGTGCTGTGAAGGATCTTGGCATTCAGCCCCTGGAAGATCTAGGAGGAGAGGGCGTCTCCCATTTTGCTCCCTTCGTGGGCCTGAGCAGCAGCTAGGGTGCTCACTCCCAGAATTCCAGTAGCTACAACGTGAGAGGGTCGGAGGGTGACCAGGACAATAACATAGACTAGCCCTGTGGTTTGGAGAAGTTAGGTTTCTAAGTTAGGTAGAAAAAGGAAAAAAGTAAAAAAAAAAAAAAAAAACCCAGCTCAGGCAAAAGTCCCAATTCCCATTGTAAAACTTAGCCTTTAAAAACCTAAAGTGGATTATTTAGGAATTAGGATCCTTTTGGCTGGCTCAGTGGTTGAGTGTCTGCCTTGGGCCCAGGGTGTGATCCTGGGGTCCTGGGATCCAGTCCTGCATCGGGCTCCCTGCATACAGCCTGCTTCTCCCTCTGCCTGTGTCTCTGCCTCTCTGTGTCTTTCATGAATAAATAAATAAAATCTTTTTTTAAACAAACAAACAAAAAGGATCCTTTTATATTACCTGGAATCAGTTTTGAAACCCTGAACCGGAGGAGCTGCGCATCCTGTGCACCATACCATACAGGCTGTTCTCTGTACCAAGATCCCCCGTACTGTCCTTGTACTGTCCCCGGTGCACAGGTGAGCAGCTGTGAGCCCAGGAATCCTCTGGTTCCCCAGCCTGTCTGCCTGTTATCAAGGGCTTTCTGGATAACTGACAGTTTGGACATAGCCGAGGGCTAGGCCTTAATCATTGGGCCTCAGTGGGACTGCTCCTTTGATCTCTGAGCCTCTGATTTGGACTTCTCCAAGACAAATGAAAGTCAGGTATGAGATCTGGATATTAACAGTTACAATTGGGGAAGACCAAGAAAAAGAATTACAACAGAATCTGGTAGGGGAAGCTCTGTGATCTTGGCTCCACCAAGAAAAAAAGGTCAAAGCTTCCAGTTTCCCAAAGGTCCAGCATTTGCAGTGAATGGACTTAGGGACAGGGGCTAACCTTTTGCTAAACAGAAAAGTCTTACACCCCACCCGGTAAATGGACAACTTGGTTATCGAAGCAGATTGAGGATTTATTTATGATCCCTTGAGGAAGTAGCAGGGGCCTCTGCAACTCTGCAGGAATCTCTTAAACTGCAAGATTCATATCTAGATATATTATGCTGGAACAAAGTTTGGTGGGGCAGTCACTTCCCTACTCTGAGTTACTAGTTTCCTTGCCAGGCCACGTATCTGACTTGGTCATTATGCCAGGCCACTCACTACATGCCCCCCGTGTCAGGGGCAGGCCTGATCTACAGGAGAGCCTAATGGCTTTGCAGGAGACTGATCTGAAAGCTGAGCCCAGAGGGGCCTCTTCCAGCTTCCCGCAATGTGAATGAATTAGTATTAGGAGCCAAGGAGCAAGACCCGGCCGGGCTGTCATTGGACTGCAGTCCCCTATCAACTGCTCCCATTCCTTGGGTTGGGCAGTCAAAGCTCTGTGATGCTAAACATCTAGACTGTCATCACCTCTGGCCACTCTGAGGGGGGCAGCCCCTTCCATTCAGTCCCTTTGGGATAGTCTTTATATATATATATATATATATATATATATATATATATATATATATATATTTTATTGGAGTTCAATTTGCCAACATATAGAATAACACCCAGTGCTCATCCCATCAAGTGCCCCGCTCAGTGCCTGTCACCCAGTCACTCCCACCCCCTGCCTACCTCCCTTTCTACCACCCCTTGTTTGTTTCCCAGAGTTAGGAGTCTCTCATGTTCGTCTCCCTTTCTGATATTTCCCTTTGGGATAGTCTTAACAAAGAGCTGTCCTTTTGTTGTTGGACGTTGTTGGATTGGGACAGTCAAGAATGGGAAATGTGAACTACATATTAAACCTACACTCCCGTTTACTCTCTGATCTAGGGTTTATGAAGTGTAGAAGGGTGCGTGCCCCCAAAGTGAGAGGGAACGGGGCTGCTCTATTTGAAATGTTTTCTGATCTCATTCTGTGCCCCTGCAAGGGGCCCAGCCTCATCTGTCTGGCTTGGCCCCATGTTCCCACTGTCCCCTGATCCACTGCCTGTCTGGTGCAGTTCACCCACCCAGGTGCTGCCTGCCACTCTGCTTTCACAGTGACCAGTTCAATCTTTCTTGATGCTCCTGCTCCTGAAGCCTGAAGTTTCCCTTTCCTTGGCTTCTTTTAAGTTTTCATTTTTCTTGGGTTTTTTTTCCCCCTTGTTCTTTTAGGAGATCCAGGGAAGAATTTTTCTGATGAGTTCCTTTGTTGGGATTAAGATGTGGAGAGAACATAATTTTTTGTGCATGAAAGGCAGTGTCATGCCTAAGCATCTTCCTACAGGACTGCCTTGCTAGGTGCCTTCCTGCTGTGTCTGACTTCATTAGCAGCTCCTCCTCCCACCTCTCCTTGGATACTGCCTCTTAGGACCTAAGCAGAAGACCAGTAAAGGCTGAGTGACACACACAGGGATGGAGTGGGTCCTGATCTATTTTCTGTAACCCTTGCTGTGCATGTATCCTTCCTTATCCCAGAAGGAAGGGCTGATTTGTGTTACACATAGATGTTAAGGGAGCCACAGTATTAGGGCCTCAAGACTATTATTGCATTCTCCCCCTAGAATTGTCTGGTCATGGTTGAGGTGTAGTTATAGATTGGTCTTCAATACAATAATTATAACTTTTTAGAAAATTAAACCCTAGTAAGAGCTAAAATAATTTTGTGTTATCTGCCCTTGACTTTATATAAACATCTCCTTCTAAGGGGATGCAGAGGGAAAGGAGGGTCGTGAAACTCTGGCCTACTTCCAAATAATGTCCAGGAGACGGGTTAAACATGGTCCACTCCTGCCAGAAAGGGAGCTCTGATTGTGACATTCCTGTTTCCTTTCTGATCTTGCTCTTGGTGAGAGGTGGAAGCCATGGAAAGTAATTTTGAATAATCATCAATTCATATTACCTCCCTCTTGGCTATTGTTTTTGGTTTCTGCCCTCCCATTATTAGGGCAATAGCCCTAGGCCTGTCCTGGATGGGTAGGAGGTGGGCTAGGTCCAACAGTTTGTGCCTAGAGGAGACGAACTCCTTTCTTTTCTGGGGAGTGAACGCTCCCTACCCTATCGACAGTGGTTAGGAGCTCTCCCTTTCCCTACCTATCTTCCCTCTACAGCAGAATTCCTATCCTTCCTTCCTCAATTAAGTATATTGATCACCCTATAATTATGTATCTGAGTGTGTGTGTAATGTGGGGAATGGGTTCTTTACAAATTTTTGTGGCTTGTGGCTTTTTCTTCCATACATTAGTTTCCACCACCAGCCAGGGGCCATTGCCTGGCATTATCACATGCTGGGATCATGGGGGAAGTGTAGTGAAGCTCACCACTGTCCTTTGTTTTGGAGGTTATTATTTTTGCCTAAGTAGTCCATCCCATACAGATTGCTGTCTATTCCCCCTGGCCCCTATGGCTGCTGGCATAAGTAAACTGCATCTCCCCATTGGTAAACAGTACTATTACAATTTTTAAAAATAACTTTAAAAATTAAATAAAATAAAAATAAAAGTTTTATGTCATTCCTTTTAACAACTGTAAAATTGTTTTTGTAAGATTACTTTTTTAAAATTACTTTGACTAAATGGTTTTTATTTTTGCAAACATTTAGTTCCTTGGTTTCTTAGACTTCTAAAACAAAACTTTTATCTTTTTTTCTGATCATAATAGTATTACATGCCCTTTGCAAAATCTGGAAAATATTAGAAGAAGACACAAGAAGAAAAATAAGAATAGACCATAACCCCACTATCTCATGATCCCTAATCTAAGCAACTTTTTAGCATATTTCCTTCCAGTCCTTTTTTAAAAATGCATTTTTTCATAGTTTAGATCACACTTTGTATATGCTTTTTCACTTGATGCTCTATCATATTTCTCCTCATCACTAAGAATTTTGTACATATAGTTTCAGCAGCACCAAAATATTACATAAGAGAAGGTACCGGAATTTTCTTAACCAGTCCCTTATTGTTAGGCATTTAAGTGATTTTTTTTTTTGCTATTATAAATTATGTCTTTTGCATAAATGTCTAAAGCACTATAAGGTTATTTCCTAGGAGAAAAATTCTCAAATGTGGAATTTCTACATTGAGTAGTGTGAAAATTTTAAAGTTTTTAAATTAATATGTATTGTCAAATGGATTTTTAAAGGGTTTGTCCTAAATTCCACTTGCATTATTATTATGTGGGAAGGAAAACCAACTAAACATTCTCAAACTTTATTTATTTATTTTTATTTTTATTTATTTATGATAGTCACACAGAGAGAGAGAGGCAGAGACATAGGCAGAGGGAGAAGCAGGCTCCATGCACCGGGAGCCCGATGTGGGATTCAATCCCAGGTCTCCAGGATCGCGCCCTGGGCCAAAGGCAGGCACTAAACCACTGCACCACCCAGGGATCCCCATTCCCAAACTTTAAAACTGGCAGTTTTCTCAGAATCTTGGAGCAAAGGCTATACTATGTACAAACGTATTTTCCTTCAAAAGCAAAAACTGGCTGGTAGCATAGAAGTCCCAGATTTGGGGAGAGGTGGGGGACTTCCACACTTTACTTACTTTGATGTTTCCCGAGAACCTAAGAAACACACCTTTTAAACACAGTAAGTACCCCCACCTTGCAAGTGCACAATGTTTTAGAGAGAGAGTTCCTTAAGGTTAGACAACATCAACAAAACATCTGGCTGGATCTCCAAAATTCCCTGGAGAATATGAGCCAAGATCATTTTTTAAAAATATTTTATTTATTTACTTATGAGAGACACACAGAGAGAGAGAGGCAGAGAGAGGCAGAGACACAGGCAGAGGGAAAAGCAGGCCCCATGCAGGGAGCCTGATGTGGGACTGGATCCGGGGTCTCCAGGATCACACTCTGGGCCCAAGGCAGGCCCCAAACAGCTGAGCCACCCAGGGACCTCCAACCCAAGATCATTTACAGCTTTGGGGAGGGTGAGCCTCTCTAGGGGATCCCTGGAGTTCTAGCAGATGGTAATTACAGCTCTGAGTTTTTCTTGTTTGGACAGCCTTTGGTCCAGTTCCAGAGTCCTTTCTGAGCCTGAAAGCTCTTCCAACTCTCCCCCAGACTTTCACAATCTTGAGAGAAACTTCAGGCTTCCCCTTTGTCTCTCTCGCCCATGCCTGCTTGCTTGCCTTAGCTCCCCCCACCCCACCCCATCCTCACTCTTCTCCTCTGGCTCTCCCTAGCCTTTCTTCCTTCCCACCATCCCACCTTCTCTCTTACCTTCTTGAGTCTCTTTTAAGATTTTCTCTAAACTCTTTTAATGCTAGTTTGTTTCTCTCTCTTCTCTTTCTCTCTCCCTCTCCTCTCAGCCTTTGTATAGCTCTCTCTGTCTCTCTCTCTGTCTCTCTGTCTTTCTAGCCTTTTCAGACTTTTAGCCCTTTCCTCTTGGATGGGGACACAACTGACCTTCACTAGGAGGAAACTATTTTGTCACCAAATTTCTCTCACTTGGACTTCTCTATTATCTCCAAATGACGTATATAACATCTTCAATTTTGCAGGAGTTTCTTCCAGCCTCTTTCACATCCAAACAGCTTTTTTTCATCCTGCTACCAGGGAATACTCTTAGGAATACTCCTAGCACTGTTATCCCTCCTAAACCCAAGCATAATGTTGTCCTTCTGGTATCTATGCTTATCATAAAGTCCCAGAAAGTATCACTTATATTGTGCCCATATTTTCCTCTCTATCCAAATTAGGATACACGAGTGCACAAGTTTATAAGTATACTTACAGTTACAGTGAGATAGGATATTTGAAATCTGGGCTGTCCTCAAAAATCTGGGACATAATGTTGCTATAAATTCACCTATCCAGAATCTAGCTTTCAAGCAGTTTCACAAAGTAAGAACTCCAAACATTCTCAGAGTTGTCAGCAAGTTTGTGTTCAATATATTACACTCAGACTAAAAAGAGGTCTTCTTCTCTTTTTGCCCACTCTGGGAACCAGAATTTTGACTGCATGTCAAGTCAGGTGTAACCATGCAGATTGCTATCTATAGGTCATACAATAGAGGGATTTGTTTTTAAACTGGAGACTTTTTGAAGGTCACATAAGGGTTCACTGAGAAAGATTTAACCCGTGCTCTGAAATGAGAGCATACAGTTCACTGCCCATTGACTTACACATAAATCCGTATTGATCTTCAAAGGTGGTTTAATAGGTTCTGGTTTAGACTTCCAATTCCTTCAACATAAAAAAAAAAAAATTAGGGAAAGCTTTTAACTAATGTGAGTTCCTCAGGTCCGATTTGGACTTTCTTTCTTACACTTCCTAAGTTCTGCTGATTCTTTTGTCGGGGACCTTTAATCTAATGGTTGCATTTGCTAAGGGTTCACTGTAAGTACGTCTTAATCAGTCATATTTTTGAGGAAGTTTGCTTCCTCCAGGAAGTCTGCAAACCTCTCCCTTCTAATTCCTCCTTGTCTCCTGAAACCCACGTATCTCTATGTGAATTAATTTGGCTCTGCCTAACTCTAGATAATCCTGACTCTTTGTCACATGTCTTGTCTGTGTTGCATTTTCTGCCCACTTTTGTCCTCCCCTACAGTAAAGGGAGTATTTTAAACCTTTTTTGTTTCCAGAGAAGAGCAACTTGCTGATTGGAGGATCCACGTTTAAGATGGACCCCCAGAGACACACATGTGGCCTGAGACATCCTGTGTAATTCAATAAACACCCACCTCTCCGCCCACCCCCCACCCCCCTTGGCTGGCTACAGCAAGTGCGAGATTCAGAAAGGGGAGGGAATCATTGTCACCCACCCGTGCTCAGTCTAGTGCAGACTACGTAGGCTGTAGAGTGCATGCTTGCACTCGCTCCCAAGTGTGAGTGTCAACTCTCAGTTCACATGCAGTTCCAAAAAGTTTGGATATCTAGCTTCTATGCCCACAGCAGATCAAAACAGCTAGTGGGTGGGGGTGGGAGGGGCAGATTAAGAAGAGTGGTGAAGGGGGGAGTCTGCGTCGCGGCCCCGCCCCTCCAGTGTTGCAGGGCTCCCGACCCTGACCTCATCCTAAGTACAGGTAGTTAATACATATAAAGTCACTGCAACAGTGAGGACTATAGGAATATTATTAAGCGGAATAGGCACACAAGGAAAAGTTTTTATGAAAAGTAAAGGAGATAACTTAGTGCCTAGCACAGACCAAAATAGATGCTCAAGTGCTCCTTGCCATTCGCCAAACAGGCTTCAGGCTTTGCGACACGGGGCTTCCTTGGCCTGATACATCCTATTGCCTTTCTTTGCTGGCCATCTGTTCATTTTGTGTCACCCAACTTAGACGCATCCTACCCTCTGAGGCTTCCCTTGGCTTCTTTGGAAAGAATGGGTCACTCCCTCTTCTTCACTTCTGCAGCACTTACCCACCACCTCACTTGATGGTGTTTTAATTACTTATTTATGAATTTTCTTCCTCACCAGATTTTATGATCTTCCTTCATGGCTGGAGCCACATCCTATTTTCACCACATCTAGCTCAGTACTTAGCCTGCAATAAATGTTTTGATGAATGGATGAATAATAGCAAACACTTACACAGTGCTTAGTTCTAGGCTCTGTTCCAATGCTTTACAAGTATTAACTCGTTTAATCTTGACAACAATCGGGATCCCTGGGTGGCGCAGCAGTTTGGCGCCTGCCTTTGGCCCAGGGCGTGATCCTGGAGACCGGGATCGAATCCCACATCGGGCTCCCGGTGCATGGAGCCTGCTTCTCCCTCTGCCTGTGTCTCTGCCTCTCTCTCTCTCTCTCTCTGACTATCATAAAAAAAAAAAAAAAAAAAAAAGAGAAGTATAAACTCACGAATCTAAAAAAAAAAAAAAAAAAAAAAGTCTTGACAACAATCCTAAGAAGTACTATTATCTTCTCTAACTTAACAGATAAGATAAATGACACAAAAGAGGTTATGTAATTTGTCTAGGGTGACCTCAGCTATTAATTGTGAAAGCCAGGGTTCAAATCTAAGCAGCTGGTGCCTGAGACCAGGCTCTTAACCAACTCACTACAATGCCTCCCAGAGGAACAAGGGAACAAAATCACACGCAAACTTGGCTTTCCCTAAAGTCTCACTTTCTCAGGTTTTGGAATGGCTCATTCATTTATCCAACGGGTATTTACATGGCGTTTTCTAGCTGTATACCACCATGTTAGACACCTATCTCTAATTGTTCCCTTCTTTCTTTACCTGACCCCTGCCCCTCCCCTCTCTACTAGCTCTACCGTCCTGTAAACTTTTTTTTCTTTTCTTTCAGTTTCTTAAATGTGTTGTGCTCTGTCTCAGCTGAGGCTCCATGGCTGCCACTTTGCCTGGCAAATTCATGCTTTTCCTCCAGTTATTAGCTTAAATTACTTCCTTCTGAAAGCCTTCCATTATACCTCTAGTAAGGTAGATATCCCTGCTCTGGGTTCCCCATGGCACTTTACTCTTTCCTTATCATAGCATTTGGCATACTTACTGTTGTGGCCTACTTACTTGTCTGCCTTCTCTACTCCACTATAGCTCTGCAACAGCAAGGACGGATTCTTATCCAGGTTACCAATGAATCTGTGGCACTTATCCTGATGATCAGCCCATAGCAGATGTTTGATAAATATTTGTTGAATGACTGATTGAACCATGAACAAGACAAAAGCTCTATGTTTCAGAAATCTAGTGGGGAGGGGGCATCTGGGTGGTTCAGTCAGTTAAGCATCTACCTTTGGCTTGGTCATGGTCTCAAGATTCTGGGATTGAACCTCTGCTGAGTGGGCGTCTGCTTCTTCCTCTGCTCCTTCCCTGGTTCATGCTCTCTCTTTCTCTCTCTTTCTCTCTCAAATAAGTAAATAAAATCTTAAAAAAAATAAATCTAGTGGGGAGAAAAAGTCTATAGGGGATACAGGAAGAAAAAAAAAAAACAGATTTCCAATTCTACCTCGTGTAAAATGAGAGAGGCGGGTTTAGCCAAATCTTAAAGAATGAGTGAGAATTTGTGAAAAGGAAAATATAATATAGAAGTCATAAGCAAGGGCAGCCCGGGTGGCTCAGCGGTTTAGCGTTGCCTTCAGCCCAGGGCCAGATCCTGGAGACCTGGGATCGAGTCCCACATCGGGCTCCCTGCATGGAGCCTGTGTCTCTTAAGAATAAATAAATAAAATCTTTTAAAAAGAAAAAAATAAAGAAGTCATAAGCAAGAATCGTACTAGCAATTGCTTGGTTGCCTAAGTGGCTAAACAATTTTTCTGCATGCCTAAAAATGACATTAATCTAAACTTAGTCCTACAATTGACTGATCTAATATGAGTTTGGAAGCAATAGGAAATAAAAGGAGATATGAGGAAATTATTTTTACTCCTTAAGTACCTCTCCTATGAATTCTCATGAAAATCTCTTCTTACTTCTACCATCATATTTATCATGCCGCATTTCCATTGTCAAAGTGTCTCTACCCCCACCTGATGTGCTATTTAAGTCCTGGGATTAAGGTACTTAAAGTCTGATTCAATTCTGTATATATCTCTAGTACCCAGAACAAAGCCAGTCCCAGGGAGAGGATCTGTGAATACTCTAACACAATCATAAAGTCTTAAATGAGCTGACTCCCAGCAGTCATTCAGTTTTGTCTCATGTCCCATGCTCAGTACTCCAGTTATTAGAAATTGAACCTTTTAGTTCTCTGAACAAAATTGGGCTCCTTAAAGCCTCTGGCCTTCCCACATGCCAATGCCATTCACAGTGTCTCTTCCCACTCACCTCCCCAGCTCTTCATCTTCCTAACTCCCGCTCATCCTTCTTTTTTTTTTTTTTTTTAATTTTTTATTTATTTATGATAGTCACACAGAGAGAGACAGAGAGGCAGAGACACAGGCAGAGGGAGAAGCAGGCAGGCTCCATGCACCGGGAGCCCGACGTAGGATTCGATCCCGGCTCTCCAGGATCGTGCCCTGGGCCAAAGGCAGGCGCCAAACCGCTGCGCCACCCAGGGATCCCCCGCTCATCCTTCTGATTTCAACTTAAACATTACTTTTGAAGGAAGCCTTCCCCAACCCAAAGATAAGTTTAGACATTCCTATTATGTGATCTTATAATACTCTATATTTCTCATTTATATCATTTATTGTACTTGTAAGTACTTCATCATTGTCTCTCCAGTAGATCATAAGTTTCATAATTCAGCACTTGGAACAGAGTGTGTAAGATAACAGGTGTTCAATAAAAAATTATTTTGAATAAGTTACTGAATAAATGAATAAAATGTTATTATTTGTTTGTAGTGTGATTTTAGTGGCCCAGCTTTCAGGAAGCTCTGTATGGTGTTATGATAGATTGGAACCAACTAAATCAAAGCAACAAACCACCATTTAGAATTAGAAGCACTTCCCATTCACTATTAAGGATCAGGATTGTTGGGATGCCTGGCTGGCTCAACCCATAGATCATGTGGCTCTTGATATCAGGGTTGTAAGTTCAAGCCCCACATTGGGTGCAAAGCTTACTTTAAAAAGAGAGAGAGAATACTAGCTTTCAACTCATCTCTTGCTCCAGATCCTTCTTCTTCTGGTTCTTCAAAGGCTTGCCCTAGCCAGCCAGCTGCAAGATTCACCTTTCCTCAGCAGCCTTTCCCAGAGCATCAGAATATTATTACTCCTAGCTCCAGACCATCATACTCAGCACCTCTCAGCTCCTACCAGTTTCTGGTAAGCTCTGGCACAAGGCATGGGACCGGGTGGTATGGAGGAGCCAAAGAAAAGACAGTTCTTGCCCTCAACAAGCTGCCAGTCTACTGAGAAGACAAAAGATAAATACAAAAAGCAAAATGACATAGCATACTGTTTATACTAAGTGCCAAATACTTTAAATGTACAAAGAGCATTCGCAAGGAAGTTCAGATGAGTCATCCTTGAGTCTTCCTTCTTACCATACACCCAATCACTCTCAAGTCTTGTTGCTGCTATTTCCTTCTTAGCTCTTCTATCTTTCCCTTTCCCACTATCTGCACTACCACAGGCTTGGTGTAGACCCCATTTACTCTCCTCTGCACTATTGCCAGTGCCCTGGTTTATCTTCTTGCTTCTATTCTCAATCCTCATTCAATTGTTCTCTATTGTAGTCAGAGTCAGTATCCTTAAACATAAATCTGACCACGCCCCTCCCCAGCTGAAAACTTAACAGCTTCTCCTTACTCTCAGGCGAAGGTGCAAGTATTAAAGGTCCTTTACAATCTGCCTTCAACTCACATTTTTGGCTTTAAAGCAAAGGCAGCATGGAGAGGGTAGCTCAAGTTTCAGCTGTTGTTCAGTGGTAAATCTGTACAAGGGAATAAGGTAAGGACTTATCACAAATGTTCATTTGGGCACTGAACTATATATTTCTTTTTTTAAGATTTTATTTTTGGGGTACTTGGCTGGCTCAGTGAGCGGAGCATACAGCTCTTGATCTCTAGGTTTTGAGTTCAAGGCTCACACTAAGTGTAAATATTACTTAAAGAAATCTTGATCTTGGGGTTGTGAGTTTAAACACAAGAGTCTTATGCTCTACTGAGTGAGCCGGCCAGGTGCCCCTATATATTTCTTTTTTTTTTTTTTAAGATTTTATTTATTTATTCATGAGAGACACATAAAGAGAGGCAGAGACAGGCAGAGGGAGAAGCAGGCTCCATGCAGGGAGCCCAATGTGGGACTCAATCCTGGAACTCCAGGATCTCACCCTGGGCCGAAGGCGGGTGCCGAACCACTGAGCCTCCCAGGTGTCCATCTTTTTTTTTTTTTTTTTTTTTTAAGATGTATTTATTTGAGAGAGAGAGTTGTGTGCACAGTGGAGGGGCAGAGGGAAAGGGGGAGTCCTAAGCAGACTCCATGGTGAGCACAGAGCTAGACTTGGGGCTCAATCTCAAGACCCTGAGATCACAACCTGAGCCAAAACCAAGAGTCAGATGCTTAACCAACTTCCCCACCCAGGCACCTCTTATCTCATTTTTAATGAAAAATTTCAGATATACAAAGAATTATAGAAAGTAATATAATGAATACTGACTATATTACCACAACCCACTGAAGAAATGACACATTACCAATAAAATTAAAGCCCCTATGTATTTGTCTACAGTTGCCTAAGCCTTTTTCCCCTCCTCTAGAATCCAGAAGTATTCACTATCATGAATTTGGTGTTTTTCATTCCTATGTATGCTTTTTAAAAATTTTTATTTAGGGATGCCTGGGTGGCTCAGCGGTTTGAGTGCCTGCCTCTGACTCAGAGCATGATCCTGGAGACCCGGGATCAAGTCCCACATCGGGCTCCCTGCATGGAGCCTGCTTCTCCCTCTGCCTGTGTCTCTGCCTCTCTCTCTCTGTGTCTCATGAATAAATAAATAAAATCTTTTAAAAATTTTTTATTTAAATTCAAGTTAATTAACATACAGTATAATATTAGTTTCAGGTGCACAATTTAGTGATTCAACACTTCCATACATCACCCCGTGCTTGTCATAACAAGTGTACTCTTTAATCCTCCTCATCTGTTTCAGCCATCCTTCCACCCACCTCCTCTCTGGTAACCATCAGTTTGTTCCTCATAGTTAAGTCTGTTTCTTGATATGCATCTCTTTCTCTTCTTTTTTCCCTAGTTCATTTGCTTTGTTTCTTAAATTCCACATATAAGTCTTTCTCTGACTGACTTATTTCTCTTACCATAATACTCTCTAGCTCTATCCACGTTGTTACAGATGGCAAGATATAATTCTTTTGATGGCTGAGTAATATTTCATTGTATATGTATACCACATTTTTTCATACTTCCTTAGTTGGTGGACATTTGGGCTCTTTCCACAATTCGGCTATTATAGATAATGCTGCTATAAATTTTAGGATACAAGTATCCCTTTGAATTAATATTTTTGTATTCTTTGGGTAAATACTTGATAGTGCCTTTGGTGGATCATGGGGTAGTTCTATTTTTAACTCTGAGGAACCTCCTCCATACTGTTTTCCAGAGTTGCTGCACCAGTTTGCATTCCCACCAACAGTGTAAGAGGGTTCCCCTCTCTCACATCCTCACCAACACCTGTTGTTTCTTGTGCTTTTGATTTTAGCCATTATGACAGGTGTCAGGTGATATCTCATTGTAGTTTTCATTTGTATTTCCCCAATGATAAGTGATGTTGAGCATCCTTTTATGTGTCTTGTTGGACATCTGTATGTCTTCTTTGGAAAAACGTCTATTCATGTCTTCTGTCCCTTTTTTAATTGGATTACTTGTTTTGGGGGTGTTGAGTTTTATAAGTTCTTTATATATTTTGGGTACTAACCCTTTATCAGATATGTCATTTGCAAATATCTTCTCTCATTCCATAGGTTACCCTATGGATGCTTCTAGACTTTTTTTTTCTTCTAGACTTTTTTTGTAAAGAATTTTATTTATTTATTTACTTACTTATTTATTTACTTATTTAGTAAGCTTTATGCCTAATGTGGGCATACTCATGACCCCAAGGTGAAGAGTTGCATCTCTCCCAACTGAGCCAGCCAGGAACCCTTCTAGACTTTCGATGCATATTTGTATCCCTAAACAATATGTCGTATTATTTTGCATTTTTAAACTATTTTTTTAATGATTTTTACGGTTTTATTTTTAAGTAATTTCTACACCCAGTGTGGGACTCAAACTCACAACAGCAAGATCAAGAGTCACATACTCTGCTGACTGAGCCAGCCAGGAGCACTATTTCTTAACTCTTTAATTAAAAATAATTTTAAGGGACCCCTGGGTGGCTCAGCAGTTAATTGCATCTGCCTTCAGCTCAGGGCGTGATCCTGGGATCCCGGGAGCGAGTCCCACATCGGGCTCCCTTGCATAGAGCCTGCTTCTCCCTCTGCCTGTGTCTCTGCTTCTCTTTCTCTGTGTCTCTCATGAATAAATAAATAAAAACTTTAAAAAATAAATTAAATAAAAATAATTTTAAATTCTAAATTTATAGAAGAGTTGCAAAAATAGCAAGCCGTTATTCAGCTGTTGTCATTTTAAATTAAAAAAGCAACAGGCAGACATCATTAAAATGGAAAGAATTTAAGGAATCCAGCATCCTTCTTAAAAAAACTTCTTAGTGCTAAAATCCAGCTAATCGAGACATGAATGTAAATTAAAAAAAAAGAAACTATCATAAAGTACTGATGATGAAAATGGAATCTATTTAAATCTAGAACTAAGCCTGAACTGATAGAGGAATTATAGTTACAAAATAAAATGTAAACATTATGAATCTTAGAAAAAAAAAAAGAGCAACAAAAATTAGGCAGTATGAGAGAGATTAGGGAAATGTAAATCACCCCACCATGACAGACAATAATCAGTCAATATTGTCTAATACTAAAATGCATAATTTAGAGGCACGCAGGTAGCTCTGTCCGGTAAGTGTCTGACTCTTGATTTCAGTTCAGGTCATGATCTCAGGGTCTTGAAATTGAGCTCAACATTTCAGGCTCCACATTCAGCATGGAGTATGTTTGCGATCCTTTCTCTTTCTCCCTCTGCCCTTCCCCATGCTCCTGCTCTCTCTCCCTCAAATAAATAAATAAATAAATAAATAAATAAATAAATAAATAAATAAATCTTTAAAAATCTTTTAAAAATTAATAGTTTAAAAGATGATGACTCCAATTATTTTCATAATCTTTCTATAGCTATCATTTATTGACGTCTTTTGTTTTATTTTCTAAGTTAAATTCAATAAGATCTTTTTATTAAATCATTTATTTGAAATATTTTGCACATATGAGCCCTTTAGAATTATTTCATGTGTTGATTATGCTTTGTACATACATATACAGATGTCCAGAATGATTTTTACCATACATTAAAGATATTATTTTAAGTGTTAGAATTAAGGGTGATCTTTCTTCCTTGTGTTTTTACTGTACTACTTGAGTTTTTTATGAGCATGTATCATTATATTTTATACTGTTATTTCTAAAGCATGATAAATTTCTACTCTAAAAAAAGTAAAGAGAGAGGGGGTTTGGTTCTGAAAAAATAATCCCTAACTTTTGAGAGACAGTGGTAATGGTTATATTATTGAGGGCCTATGCTATGCCAAAGAGTTTTCATACAGTATCTTTATTACTCATCACAAGGATAAAAGCTAGGCATGATAATCCCTAATTTACAGATGAAGCTCAGGATGATAAAGCCTTTTGCCCAAACTGAAAAGGTCAAAATCAAGATGTGTACTCAAACCACTCTGATTCTTTCCATTGAACCATTGTTGTGTCCATATAGAGTTAACTCATAATTAAACTTTCTCTTTGAATTTCCACAACCTTGGATTATTCTCTGGATTTGATGATAAACAGTAGGACACCCCCCCCCCCAAAAGCATGGAACTAAGATTGCCCCTGAAATAAAATCCACTCTTCACAAAAGAAATTGGCCATATATAAGAAACTTAGAACCCATGTGTAAAACTGAAAAGTTTGGGAACACACTTAGAACTTCAATCAAGATATCCTGGGAGTATTCTCAAAGCTGCAGGCCTAGAAACTTACTGCAACATAATAATGGGAAACCATATCCATTGTAATATCTCCTGATTGGAGAACATCTGTGTGAATTGAAAGGGAGGATGGTCAACCATGGAACCTTGAAAAAGGAAAGTCACTGTCCTTAGCTAAGAAGTCTTAGCCAAGCAACATACATGTCATGATTTCCTTGACAAGACCTAGAAAGCAGCCCTCTGCCATGTATTAGACTTGCCTTAGCAGGGGCACCTGGGTAGCTCAGTTGGTTAAGTGTCTGTCTTCGGCTCAGGTCATGATCCCCCCGTCAGACATCCAGGCAGGTGTCAGGGTCCCTGCTTATGGGAAGTCTGCTTTTTCTTCTCCCCCTGCCCCTCTCAAAGCCCCTCCCTGCCACTCAGGTGCTCCCATGCTCTCTCTCGCTCTCTCTCTCTCTCTCTCTCTCTCTCAAAGCCTTTAAAAAAAAAAAACTCACCTTAGAAACTTATAAATAAGATTCCAAAACAAAATTAATTAATTAATTAATTAATTAATTAAGATTCCTATTTGGGCTTTACCGTGGACCAACTGAATCAGAATCTCAGTAGGTCCCAGGCATAAGTGCTTAAATCTCTCCCAGTGATTGTGATGTGCAATCAGGGCTGAGAAACAGTTGAAGTGAGTAGAGTTACATCTTTTGGTCTAATTCCAGGCCTGTTGGGCTACTGGGCTCCGATACTTGGCTTCCCTTGTAACAAGCTTGGAGGGAAAGAGAAAGAGCCCTGGTCTTTTGATGTAAGTGTTCTGGTCTGCTTTGCAAATAAAAGTGTCTTTGCAAATAATTTCTTTATGTAGATTAATAAATGGACTTCGGGTTTATGCATGTTACACTGAGCTTTGTTAATAGGAGTTTGAGGATATGTCTCTAACCTGAGAGACATCTCCATTCTTCATGTGCCACATAACCAGAGTTCTGAGACTGTCAGGATACTGGACCATGGTAATGCCAGCCTGTGAGGGGTAAGTCTGAGTGGACAGCTGCCTTTCCCGAGGAACACATCATTAGCCGTACTGCAGGCCTAGTTCTTACCACAACCAGATTACAAGGTCTTTAAGAGCACAGATCATGGCTTCCCCTTTTTTATCTCCTACTTCTGCCTAGCACAGGGCTGGGAAGTTTAGAAACTTCCAAAAAAGATTAGGAATATTAATGAAGGAGAGAATATATTTAGTACTCATATTCTGTCTCTGTTCTCAGATCAAAAAGCTGAGATACCTAGGCAATGGTGTCCATGATTTTGGATTGGATGCCAGGCACCAAGCAAGGCACCTCATTTCTGAAGCTTTGCAAACAGGTGCCTGGGACGGTAAGAGGGAGTGTGTAATTCTTAGCTAGCTGAAACCCCTTTGTCCTTCAGGCCTCAGACATCATCTTTCCCAGAATATTTTTCTGTGGTTTCTCCTGATTCTTTTATACTAGCCAGTTCCTCTTCTCTGTAATCCCACCGCCTCTTCTGCTTTCCTCTATCATAGCCATCATCACAGTGTACGCAGGCTGAAAACCATGCAACAGGTGTATTAAGTAGGAGAACCGCAGCTGAAGACCAATCGCACAAACAGAATCAGTCTGGCCTATCCCAAACCAGGCCTAATTCTTGGTCCCACCTGCTACAGAGGTATAGCAGTCTACCTCTACACTGGTCACGTGGGACTGGCTCAAAAACTAGCAGAACTGACCCTTTGGTTCCAGGGTATAACACTGATAATAGTTATAATTTATAAGCGATTACTCTTGTGGAGATTTGCACTGATCTTTTCTCCCTACCTCATAACAATCGATGGAGGTAGGAACGGAAATGGGGACTGTTATTTCCCAAAGAAAATTTTTCAGAAAAAAATTGAGTTTCAGAGGTGGTAGGCAACCTTTCCAACTATATAGTTAATATGTGGTATGGCCAGGAATTTTATTTATTTTATTTATTCATGAGAGACCTAGAGAGAGAGGCAGAGACACAGGCCAAGGGAGAAGCAGGCTCCATGCAGGGAACCCCACGTGGGACTCAATCCCGGGTCTCCAGGATCAGGCCCTGGGCTGAAGGCGGCTCTAAACGGCTGAGCCACCCGGGCTGGTATGGCCAGGAATTTAACAAATTTCAAAGTTTGCTTGCTGAAGAAAAGAAGAGGTTTTAGGGGTGCCTGGGTAGTTCAGTTGGCTGGGCGTCTGCCTTAAGCTCAGGTCATGATCTTGGGGCCCTGGGATAGAGCTCCCTGTTAGGATCCCTGCTCAGCAAGGAGTCTACTCTCCATCTCCCTCTGCCCCTCTCTCCACTCATGCTCTTTCTCAAACAAATAGATAAGATCTTTAAAAAAAAGTTTTAATTTTTGACAAGGCAAAGAAATTTCTGAGGAATTTTCTAATAATATAACATATCCCGGGATCCCTGGGTGGCTCAGCGGTTTAGCGCCTGCCTTCCGCCCAGGGCGCGATCCTGTAGTCACAGGATCGAGTCCTGCGTCGGGCTCCCGGCATGGAGCCTGCTTCTCCCTCTGTGTGTGTCTCTGCCTCTCTGTCTCTATGTCTATCATAAATGAATGAATGAATGAATGAATGAATGAATGAATGAATGAATGAATGAATGAATAAATAAATAACAGATCCCTTATAAGCACAATATACCTCCTAGTATCTCAATATGGAGCCTAGCCTCAAACCTTCAATACTTCTACCAGAAATTCATATAACAGAGGGCAGCCCTGTGAAATATTTTCCACAGGAAGCATCTGCCCAAATATTTCTAAGGCTGCAAAGTGTCCCAAGAGGAAGGGGGGAGAAGCTGAGGCCAATCACAAGCATGGTGGTAAGTCCAGGTACCAGGTGGACTGAAACAGAGAGAAAATGCAGGCTTCCTGCTCTCTGCTCCCTCTGGAAGCATGCTCTAGTAAAATAAACTTTCCAAGACTCAGGTTCCTAGGTTAGTGATCTGGTTTTCTTCTAATAGGAAGTGAGCTGTCTCTCAATCAGAGAGTGGGGGAGGGAGAAATTGTTGCCAATTACGCTAAATACTTTGGGAGGGAAGATTCAGACATTTTATGTCTTTACAATTAAAATACCTTTTCTTTTTCCTTCTCCCAGCCCCCTCCCCAGACCTCCACTTTATTCTTAGAGTCAATTACCCCAGCCACAGGATAGACATTCTTTCTTTGAGTGTTTACAAGAGAATCAATTTTGAAAGATTTTTTATAATCCTTTTTTTGTGTAGAGAAGTGGACATAATAGAAAGGATTGAGTCCCTGCCAAGAAAAGGATTTCTGAACCTTCTTTGGCTCAGATCAACAACACTTTAAGGTCTTTTCAATAAACCAAGTCACTGGCCCCAAACAGAAAATTGCTACCAAGGAAGAATTTTTTTTTAACAAGATGTCTGAGTTAAATTAGAGTCCATAATCACCCCGAATGTACTATTCAGACTCATGTTTGTTTGTTTGTTTAATATCTGCTCCTTTTATTATCTTTTGAAATTGAAGTATAGTTGACATACAATGTTACATTAGTTTCAGGTGTAGAACATAGGGATTTCACAACTCCCTAGGTTACACTATGCTCACAAGTGGAGCTGCCATCCGTCACCATACACTAGGACAATCCTATTCACTATATTCCCTATGCTGTCACCTTTCACCTTTGTGACTTATTCATTCCAAACTGTTCCAAGCCTGTTCCTCCCACACTTCTCTATCCATTTTGTTCATCCTTTACTCCCCTCACCTCTGGCAATTGCCAGTTTGTTCTCTGTATTTAGCAGGTTTTTTCTGCTTTTTGGTTTGTTCATTTGTTTTGTTTTTTTAGATTCTACATGTAAGTAAAACTATATGGTATTTGTCTTTGACGTATTTCACTTAGCATAATACTTTTGAAATCCATCCATGTTGTCACACATGGCAAGATATCATTTTTTAATGGCTGAATGATATTCCATACATATACCACATATTTATCCATTCATCTGTTGATGGACACCTAGGTTTCTTCTATATCTTAGCTATTGTAAATAATGATACAGTTAACACCGGGATACATACAACTTTTCAAATTAGTGTTTTCATTTTCTTTGGGTAAATATCCAGTAGTGAAATTACTGGATCATATGGTATTTCTATTTTTAAATTTTTAGAAGATTTTATTTATTTATTTGACAGAGAAAGAGAGCACGGCAGGCCCAGGGAGAGGGAACTGGAGAAGCAGACTCCCAGCTGAGCAAGGAGCCCAATGCAGGGCTCCATCCTAGGCCCCCAGGACCATGACCTGAGCTGAAGGCTGTTAACCGACTGAGCCACTCAGGCGCCTTTATTTTTAATTTTTTGAGGAACCTCCATACTGTTTTCCACAGTGGTTGTACCAATTAACATTCCTACCAACAGTGCACAAGTGTTCCTTTTTCTCCACATCCTCACCAACACATATTATTTATTGTCTTTTTGATACCTAGCATTCTGATAGGTGTAGCATTGTGGGGGGGTTTTCTTGCCTTTTTTTTTTTTTTTAAGATTTTATTTACTTATTCATGAGAGACACACAGAAAGAGGCAGAGACATAGGCAGAGGGGAAGCAGGCTCCCTGCGGGGACCCACCCAGGCGTCCCTTCATTGTGGTTTTGATTTACATTTCCCTAATGATTAGTGATGCTGAAGGTCTTATGTTTGTTGGCCATTTGTATATCTTCTTTGGAAAAATGACTATTTTTTAATCAGATTATTCAGTTATTTTTGGTGTTGAGTTGTAGAAGTTCTTTATGAGTTCTTCCCCTCATCAGATATATAATTTGCAAATATCTTCTCCCATTCAGTAGGTTGGCTTTTTTAAAAAGATTTACTTATTTATTTGAGAGAGAGAGAGAGAGAGACAGAGAGAGAACGAGCAGGGGAAAAGGCAGAGGGAGAGGAAAAAGCAGATTTCCCACTGAGTGCAGAGTTTGCCAACTAAGGGCTCGATCCCATGACCCTGAGATCATGACCTGAGCTGAAACCAAGAGCTTGCCACTTAACCTACTGAGCCACCCAGGCATCCCGGTAGGTTGCCTCATTGTCTTTTATATTTCTACTTCACATGTGATTAATGAGAGCCATTCCTCAAGTGCCAGGCATTAATCTATCCTGATCCCTCTTCTCCAGGATTTTTCAATGTGGGGAGATGAACTCACAGATAATACAAGAGCGTGAAAAGAGTGGGCAAAGTGGGAAAGTCTAAGGGGGGCTGAGCATGAAACATTGAGTTAGAGGGTCGTAAATTGGAATTTGGAGTTCTTGAGTGGGAGGCACAGTGCTTTAGTCATCTCTCAGTGATGAGGGGGAAATAATCGTCTCTCATCTAAGGTTGGAAGGGAATCATCTTTTCCTTGTTTGTCTTTTCCTATGTCTTCTCTTCAACCACTGCCATACCGCCTATCTGCCCGTTCATTCAACCAGCATTTACTATGTGCTGAGCATTGTGCAAAGCACATCACATACATCTTTTCATTCCACCTTCACAGAAGCCCTGTAAAAATGGAATGATTGCTTTCCTTGACCATTGGGAAACTAAACCAAGGAAGGCTAAGGTCCCATGGCTAACACCTAACTCAACTGACGTTGCCCTTTGTCTGTGCTCGGAAGCCTGTGCACTCTCCAATAAACTCAAAAGCCAGAGAGTTCTTAGAGATGAGTTAGATAGGATCCTGGGCCCTGAGAAACTCATATTTCAGTGGAGAAGACATATAAAGAGTTTAATTCATTCAGTCATTCATTCAACAACACTTACTAATGCCACTGTTTGTTGTTGTCATAAAGCAGAATCAGTTTCCTGCCTTTAAGTACTTAATGGTCTTTAGGAGAACAGACAAAATTTTACAATCCAGATAAATGACAATATAATGTAATGAATCTTTTAAGAAAAGACATAAGGCTTTGGGAAATAGCAAAGGCTCCAAGTCTCCCTGGGATAACTGGGAACAGCTCCACAGGGACAGGGGACATGTTTGAGTGGAAAAAAAGAATGTATAGGAATTTGCCATGAGAAGCTTTGTCCAGTTATCCAAATGCACCACGCTGTCTTGCCTCTGAACTTTTACACACATTATTCCGCTGCCAGACCAGTTCCCTGCTCCTCCCCCCTGAACTGGCTAAGTCCCCACATCTTTCTGGTGTCTATTTGGGTGACACTTCCTCCTGGAAGTCGTCCTTCACACACCCCTTTTCCTTCCTACATCCAGACTAAGACTTACTGCCATAGTTTCCTATAGAACTATGTGTGCGTGCAAATCTTGGAGAGGGATAGAGCTTTTGGAACTAACAGTGTTCGGTGTGGTTGAGGTTAGGGTATGCGGCTCAACCAAAAATATTTGCGGCATGAGCATGCGAATGAATGCTTTAAAGAACTATAATTTTACCCAAGAAAGTAGGCATCAACTAGATTATTATATCTCTCCTAATTCACACATCCAGACCTATGAACTGTCTCTATCACATTCCCCTTATTTCTCCCTAGTCTTCTACTCATTGTTCAAAAAGTCCTTTTGTCCTAGGAACATTTCCCGACAACTCTCCTCTGTTTTTCCAGTCTTAGCCAAGTGCTTACCACTCTCTTGTGCCTTTCTGGAATCAGTGAGGTCAGGCAGATGGGCTCTGGGGGCCTGATGTTGCTGCTCTCTGGATCAAAGTCCACTAACTGGAACTCTAGATACCAAATTGTACAGAACCTTCAAGATTATCCCTCCTCTTAAGGGGAACGATCTCCCGGCCTTAAATTATTTGTTTGTTGCTGAAGCTCCTATTCCATGGGAGGCATTGATGGGAGGGGCAGCAAGGCCACCATGGACTCCTGGGTCTCTCCACTGGATGATCTATGGGTACCTCAAATTCAACTCATCCAAAATCAAAATAGTGGAAAGGGCTTGGGTTTTGGAATAAGAAAAACCTGGGTTTAGCTCTGCGTTTTACTTGTTATATGGACATTGGGCAAGTTATTTCAAAGCTCTGAACCTTAGTTTCCTCAAATGAGAGCCCAAAGGTTTTGGAATAGGGGAGTGCTATGGTCTATGCCTGTTTTAGAAAAGATCTGTCTTGCAGCTGTGTGGGGGATGGGGCGGAGGGGCGAAACCAGAGGCAGTTCAGAGGCTGCTGAATAGAAGTGTTTCCAATTACCTCAGCCTCAGCCCCCATAGCACACTCTCCACTGTGACCCCAGAGCCAACCTCATGCTGTTGCCTAGCAACTCACCTGCATCACCCAGGGATCTGAAGCTGGGGCCCCACTGACGATGGGGAAATGACCAGTTTAATTACAAAGTCTCAGGGGAATCATGCATCCGTTCATTCCTCAAATAATCACTGGGCTCCCACCAAGTGCCAGGCCCTGGGCTAGGTATTGGGGGTTTAACGATTAATAAAACACTGTTTCTTTCTTCAAAAAACTCATAATGTAGCAGAATGGGTAACCAAATGACCTATGATGAGTGAAAGAAGCCAGATAGAAAAAGACATCATTTGCTCACAGGCTAAGTCACTGAAGGGTATTTAAACAAAAGAGAAAGAACCATGATCAGTTTTTTGTGTGAGAAAGATTATTCTTGTGTCTCTGTGGGACATTGCATTGCATTGGATGGGGCAAGAGTGGAGGCAGGGAGACCAAAGAGAAAGCTGCCCCAGGAGTCCATGTGAGAGAAACTGAGGCCTAATTGAGGACAGAGGCTAAGGAGAGGAGGGGAGGATCTTTAGAAATCCATGACAACCTAACTGCTTTGCATTTTGCGTATACTGCTAGAAATAAAGCCCCAAGAAGGCAGAGATTATAGTATTTTATTTTGTTTTTAAACTTTAAGTGCGAGAGTTGTGTTAAACATGTTACTTAGTTGTCTTATTTGGCCTGGAAGTCTTGTTTTATTTATTCATTCGTTCATTCATTCTCTCTCTCTCTCTCTCTCTCTCTTTTTTAAAGTAATCTCTGTACCCTCCATGGGGCTGAAACTCATAACCCCAAGACTGAGTTACAGACTCTATGGACTGAGCCAGCCAGTGCTCCTCTTTATTTTCTTTTACCTTCTTTCCTCTCCCTACCCCTGCAAGTAACTCTTTAGTGTGTTGTTTGTACAACTGTTTTTATTGCAAAATGTGCATTTTCTTTTTTTTTTTAAGATTTTATTTATTTACTCATGAGAAACACACAGAGAGAGGCAGAGACACAGGCAGAGGGAGAAGCAGGCTCCACGCAGGGAGCCTGATGTGGGACTCGATCCCAGGTCTCCAGGATCACACCCCGGGCTGAAGGCAGACACTTAACCACTGAGCCACCCAAGCATCCCTGCATTTTCATATTGTGTGCACCTATTTCATATTTATGTAAATGGCACTGGATTATGTACAACACATTATATTTTTCAAGATCTATCTCTGCTGCTATGTGTATCTTTAGTCCGTTGTTTCTAACTGCTTGCCAGGATTTTAGAATTGGATTGACAATACAATGCCATAGAAAATGCTCTACTGTGGAGCGGAGAGCCTTCAACTGTATCTGCCTCTCTATTAACGTTGTGTGAACTTAGGCAAGTGCCTACCCCTAATTCAATCTTGGCTACCTCACTTGTAAAATCAGAGGTTTCTTTTACCTCTAATTTCCATGCAATCTCCCTTATTTTTTTTTTTAAAGATTTTATTCATTTATTCATGAGAGACACAGAGAGAGACACACACAGAGAGAGAGGCAGAGACACAGGCGGAGGGAGAAGCAGGCTCCATGCAGGGAGCCTGATGTGGGACTCGATCCTAGGACTCTGGGATCAGGCCCTGAGCCAAAGGCAGACGCTCAACTGCTGAGCCACCCGGGCATCCCTCTCCCTTATTTTATACCCAAGAAACTCAGGTCTGGAGTATATGACTTGGTCAATGTCACACAACAGTTATCAATAGGTTAGCCCACATTTATTGCGTACGAGGCATGGTGCTAAGTGCTTTGGATACTTAAATAAGTAAGCCCTGCTGAGTCCTCCTCCCAGGGCCTCTAAACAGAGCTGTGTTAATTTTCCAAGAGCAGGTGCAGAGACAGCCTGCGGGCACCGGTCAGAAGCAGTAAAGATATTAATAGGACATAGCCTCAGATAGAATCTAAGGCAGCACCTCCACCACCCGAATCACGCCCCACAACATTCCTGACCTCGAGAAAAGGAAAGAGGTTGGGTACATAACTTCCTGTTTGTAAAAGGTTATTTATTGCCATAGCATTTACAAATAATAACTGATCTAAGACAAAACCCCTTATCTATCTGTATACCTAATACTATACAGCAATAATTGCAGGATAAATAAGTTTTATACTCTGTTTTTAAAAAGCGTTTTTTTGTTGAACAATAAAACAGCTACTGTTGATTATTTACTCTGTGCTAGACACCAAGCACTTGATGTGTATTACTTCATTTAATCTTCATTAATCATTAAGAACCCCATGAGGTAGGAAGTACTATTATTATCCTCATTTTAAAAGATAGGGAAACAGAAGCACAGAGTTTGGTAACTGTCCTAGAGCAGTGGAGTTCCAGCATTGTGAATGCAAGCTACAGTAGAAACATAGTTTGTGTTGCAATCTGGATCACTCATACCTCTTTCACTACCCCAACTCTTATTATTTGAGACCTACACTGATATTTTTCTATTCAATTTTTCCCCCCCATACTGGTCTGAGACACTAAATTGATCCTACGACCTACTAATGGGTTGCAATTTGCAGTTAGAAAACAATGCCCTAGGTGACAAATATACCACAATCCTAACAAAATTACACAAAATGTGAAGTCATCATACTCTGTAATGGGAACTTTTACGTCCTGAGCACTTGCCATGTATCAAGTTCCATGCTGCGTGTTAAAGACATGATCTTACCCTCCAAGCGCCCAGACAGTCCTCAAGGAAACACAGGTAGGTAGGCAATGATATCACAGCAGTGGTTCTCAGTCCTGGTTGCACCTTAGGAGGATTTTTAGAAAGCACTAATGTTGAGGACCTATTTCCAGACTTTCTGATTCAACTGGTCTGGAATGGGACTGGATGTCAGTATTTTTAAAAATCTCCCCAGATGATTCTAAGGTGCAGCCAGAATTGAGGATCATTGCAATAGAGCATAAGCACTAGGTTAAAGGGAAGCTTAGAATAGACACACCTCGCTACCTAAAACTGTTGGGAGGGGTGCTGGCTGGCTCAGCTGGTGGAGCGTGCGACTCCTGATCTTCAGGGTTGTGGGTTTGAGACCCACACTAGGTGTAACGATTACTCAAAAATAAAAGATGTTGAGAAAAGCCTTAGAAGTTGTTTTTGGATTTGGGATTGTGTGCTGGATACTTCTGTTTTGCTCTTTGTTGTTTTTTGGATTGTCTGGCTTTTTGGATCTACTGTCCTCTCACTGCCCGGTACAGTGAACCTGTGTAGACTAAGTTAATTGGTTCCTTCGCTCCCTGGCTTCCGCTTAGGTATGGGCCAACACCCTTGCAGGGGACTGGTGAGAGGGAGGAATGTGAGGGTAATTAATTCCCTGGCTATTTCCTCCAAGTTTCCCCTTGAGCTGGCTGTGAACCTTCTTTGAAGGTAACTGTCCCTTTCACATTGGTTTGATGAACTGGACTCCTCTAGTTTCTGAAACTCCTCTTCCCTATCCCCACGCTTTCAGGTCAAAGGGCGTTAACAGCTACCATTCCGCTCTTGAACTGTCTCCCTTTGTTTTCCTCTATCCCCCACCACAGGTTTGAAATTAGTCCCTTTGTAAATAAACCTTTGTCTAATTGTCCTAATCTGAGTGTGTCATCTGTTTCCTATTGAGACTGACTGATAAAGCCTGGAAGCAGGATGGGAGCCTGCCATAAGGATAAGGAAGGGGGAGAAAAGGGCAGGGGAGTGGGATGAGTAATGGCAAAAAGGCATGAAAATATTGTATTTTTGTTTGTATGATTCTCTCCATTGCTTAAGGACAAATTGCTAAATCCAATGTTCAGTTCTCAGTTCTAATATTACTATTAGCAGTATTTGACTTGTTAATAACTTCTTCTTGGTAAAACAAACAAAAAAATTAAGAACTTACAAAATTAGAAAAATAAGCAAAAAAACCCCACCACTCCTTGACACAAATTTGTCACTTGGCCTCCATGTACTGCACTCTATTGGTTCTTGTCCTTCCTCCAGGTACTCGTTTAAGTCTCATTTCCCCCGATGTCTTCATCTCCCTGATGCTGAATGTTGGCGTCCCAAGAACTGTTCTTCGTTCTATCTACACCAACTCTTCATCATCATCCAGGATCATGGTTTTTGGTTTTTAAAGATTTTATTTATTTATTCATGAGAGACACACAGAGAGAGAGAGAGAGAGAGGCAGAGACACAGGCAGAGGGAGAAGCAGGCTCCATGCAGGGAGCCCAACACGGAACTCGATCCCAGGACTCTAGGATCACGCCCTGGACCACTAAGGCACGCGGGCATCCCAGGATCATGGTTTTAAATATTCCATCTGCCGTCCACTCCCAAATTTATATCTCTGACCTGGAGTTCTCTTCCAAGTCCAGACTCAGCTAGCCAACTTAACTAGAGAAAGGAGTGTTGTCTGGAGCTGTCTCCTAGAGCCCATTGTTACATTTTCAGGACTTTTCCCAGCCTCTTGTTAAACACAGCCATTACTAAAAATTAAATTATGTAAACTTAAAAATTAAATAAATTCTATTAAAAACAAAGGTACTATTCAAAACTCATCACTTTTTTAAAAAAATATTTCATTCATTTATTTGAGAGACAAAGACCAGCAGGAGGAGGGACAGAGGGAGAGGGAGAAGCAGACTCCCCACCCAGTGGGGAGCATGATGCAGAGCCCGATCCCAGGACCTTCATTGAGATCATGATCAGAGCCAAAGTCACTCAACTAACTGAGCCACCCAGGCACCCCAAAACTGATCACTTTCCTATATTTTATTATTTCCTATGCTCTTGGTGTTATTTATATCTATTCTCTCTGTATTATAGAAATACTATTTAATGTGTGCTATTCTTGCATCTCTTTCTAACTCCACATTCAGTGACGTCATGTTGGTAGCTCTGAAATCAGGCATGGTGAGAGTATTATTATTCTGCAGAAATTGGCAAATTTGACCACTTTGATTTACTACTTTATCAGTTGCCTATATCTAAGAAAGTGACGTAAAGAATATTAACAATGCAGATTAAATTTAGATTGCAGGGACGCCTGGGTGGCTCAGCAGTTGAATGTCTGCCTTCGGCTCAGGACTTAATTTTTAAGTGATCCCAGGGTCCCCGGATCAAGTCCCACATCGGGCTTCCTGCATGGAGCCTGCTTCTCCCTCTGCCTGTGTCTCTGCCTCTCTCTGTGTCTCTCATGAATAAGTAAATAATATCTTAAAACAATAAATTTAGATTGCATTGTGTCTGTAGATTTTACACTGTAAATGACATTAGAAATTTGAGGAACTATTCTTCCAGCGTTGGAAAACTGCTATCTGAGTCAACAAAGCAGTCATTTGTGTCATTGACTGGTGAAGTTCCAACATAAGTATTTATTATTTCACTTTCATCTTACTAGTTTAAAGATTTTATTTTTTCTATTTATTTATTTGAGACAGCAAAAGAGAAAAAGAGAAAGGAAATGGGGGGAGGGACAGATGGAGAAGGAGAGAATCTTAAGAAGATTCTGCCCCAAGCCTGCAGCCTGACCCAAAGCTTGATCCCACAACCCTGAGACCTGACCAGAGCCAAATCCAAGAGTCGGACATCCAACCAACTGAGCCATCCAGGATTCCTACTTTTGCCTTACTATTAATGTAAATAAATATTAACTAATATTTACCTTGGAACTATCCTTTTTTAATTTTTATTTTTATTTTAACTCTAGTTAACATACAATGTTATACCAATTTCAGGTATATAATATAGTGATTCACCAATTCTATGTTACTCAGTGCTCATCACTGTAAGTGTACTCTTAATTCCCTTCCCCTATTTCACCCCTTTCCCCATCCACCTCCCCTCTGATGACCGTTTGTTCTTTCTTTAAAAAAAAAAAAAAGATTTTATTTATTTATTCATGAGAGACACACAGAGAGAGAGGCAGAGACATGGGCAGAGGGAGAAGCGCTTTTCAGGTTGTCTTTTTTTCTTTGGTCGTTTGTTTGGTTTCTTAAATTGTACATATGAGAGAAATCATATGGTATTTGTCTTTCTCCAACTGACTTATTTTGTTTAGCGTAATACTCTCTGGGGATCGTTTTAATTGCATGTCGTTGCAAATGGCAAAATTTCATTCTTTTTTATGGCTGAACCTTAGAACAATACTTGTTCAGCAATTGCAACCATTAGTTGGCTACAGATACAAGTTTGGCAAAAATCGTGGCTGCCTGGCTGGCTCAGTCAGTGGAGCATGCAACTCTTGATCTTAGGATCCTGAATTCGAGCCCCATGTTGGGTAGAGAAATTACTTAAATAAATAACTTAAAATTTTCATTAAAAAAGAAGCAAACAAGTGAACAAACAAGCTTGGCAAAAATCAATTAAGGCATTCTGTGAGAATAAATTGGCCATATGGAATTTATGATAAAGAGGATCATATAAAGTGGTCCTCCCTTACCCGAGGCTTTGCCTTCTGCAGTTTCACCTACCCAGGTCAACTGCAGTCTGGAAAAAGTCCTCCTCATGCACCATCAGAAGGTCAGTAACCGCCTAATACTGCATCACAAACGCCTAGTCATTCGTCCCACTTCCTCTCATCATCTAGGCATTTTATTATCTCACATCATTACAGGAAGGGTGAACATAAAAGAGGATGTCAGCTACCTGCATTATGACCTCGGTCTGTACTTTCACATTGATCAGTTCTTCTTTCCAGCTCAAATCTTGACTCAGGCAAAAGACTCTGCGGGCAAAGCATCCCCGAGGGGAGCCCAAGCTACCCCTCAAACAACAAGGACTGCCCTTATTGACTGAGCCAGTAAGACCCTGCCAGTGACTGACTTCAAGATAATGACCAACCTGACCCTAACTGCGCACCTGCATGGACCCACCTTCCACTGTCCCACTTTTTCTTTATAGAAACCTAGAAGTATTTTCGACACTTTGGAGACCGTCTTTGAGACCCACCAGTCTGCTATCTTCCCGGTGTTGGCCTCACTGAAATAAATTCCTTTCTTGTTTTACTACCAGTCATCTCTCTGCCTTCGGATTTTGTCAGTAAAAAGTAGCCAAACTCGGTTTGTTTGGGACCCCTGGAGCCAGGTGCTCTTCCACTTCTATGCCCTGACTATAAACACAGTACAAGATATTTTGAGAGGAGGACCACATTCAGCCAACGTTTACACTATATTGTTATAATTGCTCTATTTTATTATTTGCACTTGTTGCAAATTTATATTTATAAATTAAGCTATTTATAAATTAAACTTTCTCAGGTATGTATGTATAGGAAAAAACATAGGTTTTGGGGTCTTTTTTAGAGGGGCAGAGGGAGGGGGAGAGAAGTTAACTCCTTGCCGAGCACAGAGTCCCACGAAGCTCAATCCCATGACCCTGAGATCATAGCCTGAGCTGAAATTAAGATTCAGATGTTTAGCCAGCTGAGCCACCCAGGCACACCAAAACATGGTTTTATATAGGGTTCAGGACTATCCATGGTTTCAGGCATCTATTGTGGGTCTTGGAACACATCTCCCACAGGTGGGGGAGAACTGCTAAATTTAATTATTTGTGAGTTGTGTGCTATGCACCCATTTATATCAGTAAACTTTATAATAAACTTATACAGACACACACACACACACACACACACACACACACTTTTCCCTGGAGAACCAGTTGTCAAACACTGACAGCATACCGCCACTAATAAGCAGCTGCAAAACCGAGCTCTTGATTTTCCATCCCAAACCAGTTGCCACTGTAGGCATCTTCATTTCAATTATGGCAAAACTTCATTCTTCCAGTTGCTCTCACGACCCCAGGCCAAACCTTTAAGTCATCTGTGACTCTTCTCTTTCTCTTATCCCCTACATCCAAGCAACAGGAAATCCTTTGGCCTCTACTTCCTTTTTTTTTTTTTTTTTTAAGATTTTATTTATTTATTCATGAGAGGCAGAGAGACAGAGAGAGAAAGAGAGAGGCAGAGACACCGGCAAAGGGAGAAGCAGGCTCCATGCAGGGAGCCCCACGTGGGACTCCATCCCGGGACTCCAGGATCACACCCTGAGCCAAAGGCAGACGCTCAACCACTGACTGAGCCACCCAGGCATCCCCAAGCCTACATTTTGCTTCACACTGATTACCCCAGTAGCCTGCTGACTGGTCTCCTCACTTCAACAATAGTCACAGTGATTCTGTTAAAATATGAATTAGAAATGCTATTCCCCTGCTTAAAACTCTGTTTTTTCTTTTTAATTTTTTAAAGAAGACTTTATTATTCGAGAGAGAGAGAGAACATGCCCGTACATGCGTGAGAGAGACAGCATGAGGAGCAGAGGGAGGGGACAAGCAGACTGCATGCCGAGCGCAGAGCTCCGTGCTGGGCTCGATCCCACCGGTGAGGGAGCAGAGGGCAAGCTGAGAGCCAAGCTCGAGCGGACACCCGCAATCCACCCCCACTCACAGGTGGGGTGTGTGTGACACTCCTCGGGCACTCCTGGCTGCCCTAAAGCTAAGGAAAGGAAAAACAAATGGTTAACTTGTTGAGGTCACAGTTCAGCAAGACCAGACTCTCCCTCAGTTTACAAATGTCTTAGTGATTTATAAGGGAAAAAAAAGCATTGTTACCAAGAACCTAACTTCCACAAGGAAACTCCCTTAACTCCTTCAACTATCTTAATGTTAATGCTTTACTAGAGGGGAAAACAACCTGAACTTGATAATGGCAAGGCCTTTAGTGTCTTGTAGGTCCTCTTTAGCATATAGAAGTTCTGAAAATCCTCCTTTCCCTTTACTCCCCAGCTCCCAAGTATACAGTCAGTGCTACCCCAGGGCAGCAGCTCTTTCTACCCACAGGTCCTGTCCCCATGCTTTAACAAAACCACCGTTTTTGCACCCAAGATGTCTTAAGAATTCTTTCTTGGCCATCGTCTCTGGACCTCACTTACACTCAAAAACTACATCACTAGATCATGACCCAACCTGAAATCAAACAGATGCTCAACTGAGCCACCCAGGCGCCCCTCCCTGCTTAAAACTTTTTAAAAAAATTTGTTTATCTGACAGAGAGACAGAGAGAGAGAGCACAAGCAAGGGGAGTGGCAGGCAGAGGGAGAGGGAGAAGCAGGCTCCCTGCGGAGCAGAGCCCAGATGGTCCCAGGACCCTGGGATCAGGACCTGAGCTGAAGGCAGGCACTTAACCAACTGAGCCCTCCAGGCGCCCTGCTTTAAACTCTTTAAGGGCCTTACATTCAGACTCCAAGCCAGTGTCTTTGCAATGGCTCCGAGGCCAAAGGGCCTGGGCCTTGCTGGATGCTGGATCCCGTTACCCCATAGTGTCCTCCCCTGCTACCCTTCCCCTCACTCCCTCCACACTAGCCTCTTTGCTATGCTCCTGCCTCAGGACCTGTGTTCTTGCTGTTCCCTCTTCCTGGAAGGCTGCTCTTCTAATTTTCCCCATTGTTTGCTCTCTTTTCTCGGATCTTTGCTCAAATGCCACTTTCTCAGTGAGGCCTCCTGCCCGATCATTGGAATTAAAGTCGCCAAATCCCTCCCACTGCCCACTCCATTCTCAATCCCTCTCCCCAGCTTATCGCCATCTAATGTACTATATGTTTCATATTATACTTTTAGTTATCATTCTTTTCCCTCTACTAGGATGTATGTTCAAGAACTATTGTCTTTTTTTTTAAAGATTTTATTTACTTATTCATGAGAATACAGAGAGAGAGAGAGAGAGAGAGAGGCAGAGACACAGGCAGAGGGAGAAGCAGGCTCCATGCAGGGAGCCCGATGTGGGACTCCATCCCTGGTCTCCAGGATCAGGCTCTGGGCTGAAGGCGGCGCTAAACCGCTGGGCCACCCGGGCTGCCCACTATTGTGATTTTTTTGTCTGTCTTATTAACTACTATATCCCTACTCTTAAAATTTGTTTTGTAGATAGTAGGTGTTCAACTATTTGATGAATGAACAAACCATTAATGCGTATTCTAAGTACCCAGGAAAAGCTTCTTTGAGCTTATTATGGGAAGAGGAGTACAGGGTATCTAGGAGTGAGTCCCTTGCCCTTTCAGGTGCTCTGCTAAGAACTGTGTGTGCACATATGTGTGCCTGTGGGTCTCCTACTTGTATAGAGAGACCACCTGGAATCAGCTACGCTCTTTCAGAAACACAAAAAAATTCATAGTGGACTGAAAAGAAAATGACAAAATATTCACTGATGTCTAAAATCAATAGCATTTCATATCAGATTCTAGCATAGACAAGTAATAAAAGTCACCAGACTAGGGGAGGAGGATAGATCCCAGAAGAGAAACATTTCACCACTATTTTTTTCCCTGCTTAGTAGAAATGCCTACCTATCTGGATTTTATTTTTTTTAATATTTTATTTATTTATTCAGGAGAGACACAGAAAGAGAGGCAGAGACACAGGCAGAGGGAGAAGCAGGCTCCATGCGGGGAGCCCCACATGGGACTCGATCCTGTGCCCAGAATCACGCGACCCAGGCGTCCCATCTGGGTCTTAACAGGAAATAGCTTGGCCAAGCTTGCAAAATTCCCAGTTGTATGGCGCAGAATTTGTGGACCGCCGTCATTGGGACTTGCAAGGAGAAGCTGAGTGAAAGGGACAGGCGGCACCGGCCCAAGGTTGGGGGGGTGGGGGCACCTTTTCTCTTCTCTGCCTCTTCCAAGAAGGCTGCTGCTCCTGGGCAGAGAGGCCACCCTGGCAGTGCAGAAGGAGCCCAGCTCTGACTTTAAAGGCCTGGCTTTCAGTTTCATTGACTGTGAGCTTGTGGCCACCTTCCAAAACTGCTCATCACAGCAGAGAGCAAAGCCCAAGCTCCTCGGCGTGGCCCTGACGACCCCCTCCATGTGGCCCTGACGACCCCCCAGTCTCATCTACCCTCTACCTTCTTATGCCAACGGCCAAGCAGCCCCTTGTAGACTCCGGGCCTTCACAGGCCCTGCTCTCTCAGGCTCACATTTCGCCCTCCTCTTCCCTAACCTGCAGAGTTCTCATTCCTCCTTGAAGACAAGATTGTAGTGTCACCACCTCCAGGAACTTTCCTGACTGCTAGGTTCACCACTGCTCATGGCTTAAGAACCCAGAGTTTCCTTTACCTCAGTGTCCAGAACACACGTGCTCTTCCTGTTTCTATGCACTTTCTTTGGAACAGCCAGAGAGACCTTTCCACACCATAGGATTCGCTGCCACTCCCCTGTTTTAAATAACAACAATGGGCCCTTGGGTGGCTCAGTTTTAAGAGCTGACTCTTGATTTCAGCGAAGGTCCTGATGTCAGGATCATGTGATCGAGACCTGCACTGGGCTAATAGAGACCTGCACTGGGCGTGGGGTCTT
This sequence comes from Canis aureus, assembly GCF_053574225.1. Lineage (NCBI taxonomy): Eukaryota > Metazoa > Chordata > Mammalia > Carnivora > Canidae > Canis > Canis aureus. Next base: position 15,395,564 of record NC_135623.1, on the reverse strand, counting down.
CTTAAGATTTTCCCCCTCCTCTTTCTCCTTCCTCTGCTCCTCCCCTCTTCACCTTCTAAATATAAATAAATAAATAAATAAATAAATAAATAAATAAATAAATAAATAAATGAACAAACAAATAAATAAATAACCATGATCATTTCTTGGTTTACTCTTGACCGTACTCTTTACTGTGGCCTACCAGTACTGCGTGACCTCACTCTTACCCTCCTCATTCCTTCCCCTTTGCTCTCTCTGCGCCCCCAGGACCAGCCTTCTGTATTCTTCAGTGCACCATGTTTCTCTATCCCTCAGGACTTTTGCACTTGCTTCCTGGCTTCAACCTGGCTAATTTCTACTTACTCTTCAGAGTGCAGCTCAAACTTTTCTTTCTCTGGGAAGGCCTCCTTGTCTGCACCCCTCCCCGCAGCAGGCTGGTTTAGGATGGTACTTAACACAGCAGTGATTATAGACCTGTTTATGAATTAGTTAATACCTGTGTCCCCCCGGAGGGACCCTGCTGTCCTGTTCATCACTTCTTAGAGGCACCTAGAACAGAACCTGGCATAGACCGAGTACTCAATAAAGTGTTTGTCGAAGAACTATAGGAGTATGTAGCCATGATATTAACTGAAAAAGGAATTCAGCTGCCTCCATTTTGATCTCAAATTTTCCAGTCGGGCTCTTTTTTTTTTCCAGTTTGTCTCTAAGCTTGGATTGAAGACCTTGCAGGCAAAGCATCCCCTGATGGGAACCCAACTCACCCTCTCAGGCAATCAGGACTGCCCTGAGCCAGTAAGGCCCTGACCATAACTTGACTCCAAGACAGTGATCAATCTGCCACTGCCCACCTGCACATCCCACCCACTTCTGTCCCATGTTTTCCTTATATAACCCTGGAAGCACTTGTGGCTCTGTGGAGACAGTCTTTGAGACTCTAGTCTGCTGTCTTCCCAGGAGTGGCCTTCCTGAATAAATTCCTTTCTTGTTTCACTCCCACACATCTCTCTGCCTTTGGATTTTATCAGTTAATAAACAGGTAGCTGAACTTGGTCTGTTTGGGACCCCTGGAGCCAGGAGCTCGTCCACTCCTGTGCCCCAGCTGCACTGTCACAGTGGCCTGTGAGGTCCTGAAGAGCTAGTAGAGCATCAGCACCCAGCACCATGCTTGGCATTTTGTGGAGCTCGGTAAGGGTTTTCTGAGTGTGTGAGACACTGTGATATGCTGCTCAGACTCCCCATCAGTAAAGACCCGAGACACCAGCTACTGGGAGGGCAGTCAGTGGAAGACCTTCAACTGTCAGCCCCTCCAGGGACAAGGTCACCTTCCTAGTTGGCCCCACATTCAAGGACTGGTGAAAAAAAAAAAAAAAAAAAAAAAGGACTGGTGAAGCAGGGATATAAAACCCTAGTCTGGCCATTTTAGTTTATCTGGGGGACTACTGTGATGGGCCATTGTAGCTCCAGAGTCCCCAGGGGGTCAGCCAACACTGGTCTTTGGCCTGTAGGAGCTCTGGACCCTACAGTAGGAGCCCACTCCTGTTCCCTCCCTCCCTTCCACAGATGTTGATCCCAAGAGTGCTCCCTCAAAAATTCCTGCACCGTAACCTCCATCTCTACTTCTCCCAAACCCAACTTGCAACAGGCCCTTTCTGTCTTCTCTTCCCTTTCTCTGTGCCATCCCTCTCAGGAAACCTACATGCATTCACCTAAAGTTTGTAGACACCATTCAACTTGACAAGCACTTTGAAGTCATGGACCAGGAGCAAACGGTCAAGAAAAAGTTCTTGGGATGCTTTTTTGGTGCAAAAAGGTGCTTTTATTAAAGCACAGGGATAGGACTCCTGGACGGAAAGAGCTGCACGAGAGTCCTGAGGGGTGACTGACGATACATTTTTTAGTTAGTGGGGGTTAGGGATAGCGTGAGGCTCTAAGGAATTTTGAAGGAAAGCTTTCAGGACCTCGAGGGGGCCAGCTGCCCTACGGTAAGGTCATTTACTACTGCCTGGTACGAGCTCATCACGAGACCCTGAAGGTGCCTGTCAGTGGGCCAGCGCTCAGGAGGGATGCCAATAGCCCCTGGGAGGGGTCGCAGCCACCGGGAAAGGGACACTAAGAAGAGCAAAGCGACAGGACAACGCAACGAGGCAAGTCCTAGAGAGCAGAGGAGTCCCGATCCGCGGACCTCAGGACTCCTTTGTTCCTCTCTGCCCTCAGTTCACCCCATTCTCTCCCTGCCCTTCCGCGGGGGGTCGGTGCGCGGGTGCCCCGGGGGCTGCGGGGTCGCGGCGTCCTGCACCCCGACGGGGCCTCCCTGCCGCGGCTGCGGGGCTGCGGGGCTGCGGGGCTGCGGGGCGCGCGGGGGCCGGCGCAGGGGGGCACCGGAGGCCCGGCCGCAACCCGCGCCAGTGGGCAGAGGGCGGGGCGCGCCCGGGCCCCCGGACCCACCCCCCGACCCCCTCCCCGGGGCCGTCCCCGCTCCTCCTCCCCCCGGTCCTCCCCCCACCCGGCCGCCCCCCGCCCGGTCCCCCGCCGCGCCCCCGGGCCCCCTGCCCCCCTGCCCCCCTGCCCGCCCCCGCCTCTCCCTAGAGCCGCCCCTGCCCCCCGCCCCTCCCCGGGGCCGCCCCCGCCCCCGCCCCCCCGCGCCCACTCCGCCCTCGCTGCGCTGCCTGCTCGGAGCCAGGCATGGTGGCCCTGGTGGCGGCGTGGCTGCTCCTGTGGGCTGCGGCCTGCGCGCCCCGGGAGCAGGACTTCTACGCCTTCCAGGCGGTCAACATCCGGGGCAAGCTGGTGTCGCTGGAGAAATACCGCGGCTCGGTGAGTGCGGGCGCGGGGGGCGACCCCGGCAGGGCCTGCTGCTCCCCCCCGCCCCTCGGCAGGGCCTGGTGCCCCCCCTCCCGGCAGGGCCTGCCCCCCCCCCGCAGGGCCTGCTCCTCTCCCCGCCCCCGGCACGGCCTGCTGCCCCCCCAGCCCGGCCCCCTGTCCCCCCTTCTCCCCCTTCCCCGCCCTCAGCCCCGCGGCGACGTGGCCCCGGCCCGGGCAGGGAAACCTGAAACCCCGTCCGCCGACGGGTTCCCCTCCCGGCCCTGGGCTAGGGAGTCAGACCGGCCGGCCCAGCCCCTGTCCCCCGGCTGCAGAGCGCCGCCCCCTTCGCCCCCACGCTGGGCCCGTGCTGCTCCCCAGGCCTCTGAGAGCCCCGCGGAGGCCACGTGCAGCCCGGCAGGGACCCGCTCAGGTGCGCGCACACCTTGCTCCAGCGCCCACACCAAGGCCCCAGAGGAAAGGCCTTTGCCCAGGGTTTCGCCCAGCTCCACAAAGCAGAGCGGAGAGGGGACTCCCCCATCCATCCGTAGACTTCTCTAGGCGAAACCCTAAGATGGCAGTGGGGCTGAGCTACCAGAGTCCCCCAAGGCTGACAGCTGTCTCCTCACCAAGGCGGGAGCTCAGCTCAGAGAGGACTCACAGGGAAAATGGGCCTGGGTAAGTCTTTGAAACAAGAGTGAGTGGCAAGACCCAAGAAGAGCATTCCAAGCAAAGAACTGTTCATACCAAGGCTCAGAAGCAAACCAACATGGACAAGGAAGGAGGAGGGGTGGGTGGGCTTCGAGCAGCTCTGCTGGCAGGAGTATCAAGCGTGAGGCTGAGTGCGGAAGATGAGACTGGAGAGAGTAGGGAGGGCCCAAGAGGGGCCTTGAACGCTATATTCAGAGGCCTAGATGTTGCACTGTGTGTAATAGGGAGCACTCACAGTCCATTTCTCAAAATGGGCTTGAGGCAAAAAGGATGGAAAAAAAAGATGGACCTACCTAGGGCCTTGGTGTGGGAAATGTGGGGAGTTGGTAATGGACACATAGGTACAGCATCCAGATTTGGGTGGACCACAAAGAAATGGCTATCAGCACTTTCTAAACCTTAAAATGCCAAATTATGGCGGGAGTCCTGGTGTTCCTTGTCCTATATATATATATATAAACTATGTGCATTTGGATGTGTCTGTCCATCCATGTTTTGGTCACTTTAAAGATAAACTTTTTAGGTTTCAGGTATGGAAGGAAAAGTAGAATTTCCTTCCAAAAAAGTGGGCAGATGCACAAGATGTAAATTAAAAATAAGCAACCTTTCATGCTCTCATTGCTCAGGGATCCAGCAGAGAAAAAAGAGAAAGACCCCTAACTAGGGAAGGGAGTTAAGGGTCCTAGTTTCTCCCCATCACAGGCAGACTATGACATGCTGACACAAATGAGAGAGGTTGTCCTAATGACCTGTGGCCCCATGGACTGGGTCCTTCCTTACCTGGTGGAAGCAGGGGAGGGGAGTTCTAACTCAGTGTTCTCACCATCCAGCCCAGTAGTTCTCACCTACTCTAGGACACATGCAACAATGTTTGGAGACATTTTGGACTGTCAAAACTAGACATCTGGTGGGTAGAGGCCAGTGATGCTGCTAAACTCTGTACAATGAATAGGACAGCCCCCGTGTAACAAAGAATATCTGACCCAAAATGTCTGAAGTGCTGAGGTTGAGAAACCGTGTGTAGCCTGAGCAGTTGTACCTGTGCGTGGCCAGGCTGCCTATGGGAGGGGACTCTCTTTATGGAGCCAGCCAGTATAATCCCGGCTCTTCTAAAGAAGTGGCCAGAGGAATGGGGCTGGGCTGCTCAGACACAGGGTAAGATTTAAGAATTCTTTAACAATGTATAACTAGAAGCTAAAAACAGCATTGGTGCCAAAATTCTATATGCAGTATTATAATTGAGTTCTATCAGCCAGCTTTGTATTTATCACCTAAAGGCTATAGTTAAACACATTTATTATAAGGTGATAATACATTTAAGGTTTAGTCTAGTGACTCAAGAGAGTGGTATTTGTGTGCTGGAGGGAGGGGGGCAAAATGGGGTTGCCCTGAGGGCCTCTTATGAAGAAACCCCATGTCTATCTACAACCTCTGCAGGTGATTGTGTACGTGTGCACATGTGTTCATTCAACAAACACTTCCTGAGCCTTTTCCGTGTGTCACGCCTGGGAGTGAAGCAGACGTAGCTCCTGCCCTCGTGGGTTTCCAGTGGGTCTATTGCAAGGGAGGCCACTAGGGCGATGAGCACAGTCAACTGGGCCCGAACCTGAACGCACATCCACCTTTGCACTCCCCGACGTTGCCTCCTGACGTGAGCGCACCCGTGGGTGCACCTCTATAAATGTGTGTGTTGGTGGGCTTTGTGTGATGTGTGCTAAATGTATTTTTGTGGCTGGCGGAGGCTTGTCCTCAGACACGTGCGTGCACGTGTGATGTGGGGCGCCTCTGTGGGCGTGTTGGTGCCCATTGGGGTGCTGCCCTTGTGTGCTACACAGCACTGGAGGTCAGGGGCCCGGGCGACCCGAAACTGGAGGTCAGGGGCCCCTGGGGCGACCCCGACCGGGCACTGGAGGTCAGGGTCCCCCGGGGTGACCCGGCACTGGAGGTCAGGCCCCGGGGCACCCAGGGCCCGACCACTCAGGCTGCATGTGTCCGGTTGCTTCTGCTGCAGGTGTCGCTGGTGGTGAACGTGGCCAGCGCGTGCGGCTTCACTGACGGCCACTACCGGAGCCTGCAGCAGCTGCAGAGGGACCTGGGGCCCCGGCACTTCACGGTGCTCGCCTTCCCCTGCAACCAGTTCGGCCAGCAGGAGCCCGACGGCGACCGTGAGATCGAGAGCTTCGCCCGCCGCACCTACGGCGTTTCCTTCCCCATGTTCAGCAAGGTCGCGGTCACGGGCACCGGGGCGCACCCGGCCTTCAAGTACCTGACCCGTGAGTCCCCTGCGGTCGCGGCCCCGCAGCAGAAGCCGCTGGCCGGCTGGGTGACGGGCCCTGCGGAGCCGGCGGGGCGCCTGGGCGCTGGCGATCGAGAGCAGCCCCACCCGGCCCTTGAGGCCCCCCCCACTCCTGCAGGCCTCGCTGGGACCCTGTTTTCATTCGCGGGGCTGCTTAAAGGAGACCCGGCCCTCAGTTGCCTCAGTGTGCATCAGGCGAGCTTAGGATAGAGAAAACAAGCCACATCCCCAGAGAAGGCTGGCCAAGAGGGGGACAGGACGGGCGACTCTTGCCCTGAGTTAGGGGCCAAGTCTGGAGGCCATGAGCCAAAAAATACCAGACCTTAATATTTCAGAAATAGATCCCTTCTGCAACCCCAGAAGCCTCCGAACCACAAGACGAGGTCCATAGGCCAACCTTGTCACTATGGCCCTGTTTCTTCCCTTGGGCCTTTCTCTTCCTTTCTGGGCTCCATTTTTGCCCTGTCCTGCTCCATGCTTCTGATGCCTTCAAATCCCTACCGCCACCCCCCATTCGCCTGGAGGAGTAGATGAAAAACAACAGTATAGCAAACAAAGGATCCCTTACCGAGGCAGATTTGAATTTTGTTCTATGAGTCAATCCTAGTATTTGTTTATTCCCCTATGTTTTTATTAGTACTTTTTCTGGGTCTCATAGTTATAGATCAAATCTAATATTGCTTTAGAAGCAACTGGGGAGCTCTTAAAAGTGGGTTAGCCTGAGACCTACTGAAGTAGGGCCTGAGAATCTCTTTATATACATTTTTTAAAGATTTTATTTATTCATGAGAGACACAGAGAGAGGCAGAGACACCGACATCTCCCTGCAGAGAGCCTGATGTGGGACTTGATCCCAGGATCACACCCCGAGCCGAAGGCAGATGTCCAACTGTTGAGCCACCCGAGTATCCCAAGAATCTGTCTATATTAACCACCCCCCACCACCACCCCACACCATCTCCCCCCCACCACCATGATTCAGATGCAACCAGTCCACAGATTAACATTTGGAAACCATTAAGATTTCGTTAGAGAATAGCTGTAGACTATTCAGTAGTTTGAGATCATTAAGAAAGGAGGAGCTGATACTGCTTTTATCAAACACTTAACAGAATCCTAAAGCAATAGTTCTCAACGTTGGGGCCATACTGGCATCTCCTGGAGAGCTTTTAAAAAATACTGATCCCTGAATCTTACTACCAGAGATTCTGATTTAAGTAGTCTGGGTGTGGGGACCCCTGGGTGGCTCAGTGGTTTGGCGCCTGCCTTCGGCCCAGGGTGCAATCCTGGAGTTCCAGGATCGAGTCCCATCTCGGGCTCCCTGCATGGAGCCTGCTTCTCCCTCCTCCTGTATCTCTGCGCCTCTCTCTCTCTCTCTCTCTCTGTGTCTATCATAAATAAATAAATAAATCTTAAAAAAGTAGTCTGGGTGTGGACTGGGCATCAGGATTTTAAAAAGTTAATTCTTACCAACAGAACCACTGCTTCAAGGGAAGGATGGACACTGGTAGTGGAATTCCAGGAGAGGGGATACAGGGGAAGCACACTTTGCTCTCTTTCTTCCTTTTTCTCTAGAGACTTCTGGGAAGGAGCCCACCTGGAACTTCTGGAAATACCTAGTGGCCCCAGATGGAAAGGTAGTAGGGGCTTGGGACCCAACTGTGTCGGTGGAAGATATCAGGCCCCAGATCACAGCACTTGTGAGGAAGCTCATCTTGAAGAAGCGAGAAGACTTATAACCACTTTCTCTCCTCTCCCACTGTCCCATTCCCTACTCTCCCTCCGTCTTCCACCTTGAATAGGTGACCAAAGCAAACTCAGTGGTGCTCAATGGTGCTTGGAGGGAGGGCCTATGGACTCCACTTTTATCCCACCTTCCCTATTACTCCTAAGGGGGAAATTTTCTAGTATTTTGGATTACTTGAGTCTTAGAACAACTTATCGGAACTCTTGGCCGATGAGAGCTCTTGACCAATGAATCACCAGCCAATAAGAACCTCTAGCCCGTGAAAACATGTGGCAAATAGAAGTATATCAAGCAATAATCTCCTGCCTATTAAGAACTCTGTAAAATGGGACCATTTCCTACCTCACAGGGCCGTTGTGAGGATGAGGATGAAAGATCTATTAAAGTGCCTAGGGCAGTGCCAGCTTATTAGGAGTCATTCAATAATTTTTTTTTTTTGCATATAAACCAAAAAATAACTTGTAATCAATAAAAACTTGTGCCCAACATGAATTTCCAGCCATTGAGAATCCAGGCCAAAGATTTATTTGTTGTTGTAATTGTTTTCCTCTGTATTATTTTTTAAATTACAAAAGTAATGCATATAGATTGTAAAATAACACAGAATGATGTAAAATAAAAATGAAGATATCCCCCCTCCTCATTTTCTATATCTCATTCCCTGGAGGTAAATAAATACTGTTAGCAATTTGGTACAAAGACTTCCTATTTTTTTTTTTTTTTATCGAGCCAATCATTATTGCCCAATAAGAACTCACTGACTGAAAGTACTCAATAATAATAAATAAGCAGAGGTTATAAATAGATAATTCAATGAATATTGTAGAAGGATAATAAGGCTATGAGAAGATATTCAGCCTCACTAAAGTTGGAAAGATTTTTTAAATGATAATACCCATAGCTGGTAAGGTTGTGGGGAGATGGGCATTCATAATACCTGTTGGTGGGACAATGAACTGGCACAAGTGGGTGATTTGGCAGTATCTTTTATTTCTTATTTATTTATTTTTTATTTTTTATTTATTTTTTTATTTTTTTCTTATTTATTTATTTTTTAAAGATTTTATTTATTCATGAGAGAGGCAGAGACGAAGGAAGAGGGAGGAGAAGCAGGCTCCTCACAGGGAGCCTGATGCAGGACTGGATCCGATCTGGGAATCCGGGATCAGGCCCTGAGCCCAAGGCAGACACTCAACTGCTGAGCCACCCAGATATCCCAAAATAAAATATTATTTAAAAAATCCAGAATAAGGAAGTATAATATTTTTATCAAAAATTTTTAGTGTTAAGTGAGGAAGAGAGAGAATATGGACCAAACTATTTTTTTTAAAGATTTTATTTACTTATTTGAGAGAGAGAGCATGAAAAGGGAGAAGCAGAGGGACTGGCTCAGTGGGAAGCGAAAGGCAGAGCTGACCTGGGGCTCAACCCCAGGACCCTGAGATCAAGACCTGAGCTAAAGTTAGACACTTAACCAATTGAGCCACTCAGGTGCCCGTCGACCACCTTAATATGGTGGTTGTCAATGAGGGAGTCAGGGGAAAGGGGATAACAGGAGATCTTCACTGTCTTTGTTGAGTATTTCTGTAATGTTTGAATTTTGTATGTAAAATACGTATTTTTTTATAGAAATATAAAAAGAGGCAGCTAAAAACTGAGGTGATAGACAAAGTCACTGACTGATAATTCCTTAGCCAATAAGAATTTCATGTCCACTCCTCCCAAGGTCACTCTTCTAGAAGGGAAACTCAGATTTAAGTCCTGGCTGTGCCCCTGACTCCTAGACCAAGCAAATTGTTTCCTCTCTGCTGTCTTCCATTTTCCCACTGGACAATGAAAGGGTTAAACTGTGCTTATCCTTCTTGCAGTGTCCCTTAATGGTCCCTCTCCAAAGCTACCCAGAGTAAATGAGGACTCTCTGTGAGTGACCACGAGCCCCACTATGGTGGCCTCCAGGGTGCCCTTACACACCCTGCTCCAAGTTCCAGCTCCGCATATGCTGTGTGCGCACACCCACAATGAAACGCAGCAATGACAGAAATGTTCCTGATGGACACCTCGGAACCACGTTCTCAGTGGACCTCTCTCTGACCTGTCTCGCTTGACCTCTCAGCCACATCTGACATTGCTGACTGCATTCTTTTCCCTGACTCATCCTCTTCCCTTTCTTGGTTTTCCCCCTTTCTCTTTGAGTGCTCCTTCCTCCTCAGTATCTGCTGATGTCTCTTCCTCCTGTTTACTCCTTCCTGTTGGTCTTCCTTAGGGTAACAGGCTGGTCCTCACTCCCTGTACCCTTCTACAGCCATCTCATTAGTTTGACCACCATCAATGCCCTATTTTCAAAAAAACATTTTATTTATTTATTTATTTATTTAGAGCTAGCAGGGGTTGGGGCAGAGGGATAGTGAGAGGAAACTTTTTAAAAATTTTTATTTATTTATTTATTTATTTATTTAATTTTATTTATTCATGAGAGACACACAGAAAGAGGCAGAGACACAGGCAGAGGGAGAAGCAGGCTCCATACTGGGAGCCTAATATGGGACCCCATCCCAGGTCTCCAGGATCAGGCCCTGAGCTGAAGGCAGGCGCTAAACCGCTGAGACACCCAGGCGTCCCAGGAGAGAGAATCTCAAGCAGACTCTAAGCTGAGCATGGAGCCTGTCATGGGGCTCAATCCCATAACCCTAAGATCATTACCTGAACTGAAATCAAGAGTCAGGCACTTAACAACTGAGCCACCCAGGCACCCCGCCATCTATGCCCTACTGACACCCAAATCTCTACCTTTTTTCTACACTGGACTCATAGTCACCTGCCTACTAGGCATGTCTACTGAGATTTCAGTTCAACATGTCCAGAACGAAACTCATCATCTCTCCCTGAGATACTGTCTCTCTTCCACTGAGCCTTTGCAAACCCCACAACCTTTCCTTTCACATACCACTCACTCACTACATTATTATTATTTAAGCAACTGCTCTCCTCTCCTTAGCACAGTGCCTGGCCCTTAGCATATATAATTTAATTATAAAGTAAGCATTTCGAGCACCAGCTCCATACTATCCCTGACTAGAATCTATCTAGAAACCAAAGATGAGCAGTTTCCCCCGGAAATTTAAAGTCCAGCTGAGGATTCTGCAGGCCCAATTAGGCTGTCATTCCTATGCTCTATCAGCTTTTTGATGCTCCCATGTCCCCTCTACTGTGCAAGGGTTCCCTAGGGGGAATAAATCTCTTTAAATCCTTATCAACTGTCACCTTCATCATTGGCTAATCAGTATCTGCTAACAATTTAGTTTTAAATTAATCTATTGGTAATCAGCTAACAGTTGAGTAGTTAATATTTGAGTTTCAACTAACACTTTAGTTATCTTCTAACACTTTGTTTATAAGCAATATATTTATCAGGTTTTATCTTAGCATTTAGTACTTTAACTATTTGCCAAGCTTAATTTTTAATCAATATGTTGTCTGCTTAAGTCTTATTACTGTTCCCTTAGCTATCTGCTATTAGTTCAGAGTAGATTAGCAAACCAGAGACCACGAGTTAGGAGTTTGGAAAAGGGTCACTTCTCGCTGTGGGTATGAAAAAGGCCTTTTTGTGTTTGGCTGACTTCTCCTTTTCCAACATCAACTGGTCCCAGGTCCTTCAAGAAAGGAGGACCTCTCTGAGCTGGGCTAGAGTGTGCTAAGAAGAGAGTATACTGATGAGGGTACTTTCTGGAAAGTTATGGTTGAAAGGGACATTCATTCATTAACAAATATGTCTTCAGCACTGTTTATGTGTCGAGTTCTGCACTACGTTCTAGGGATACATCAGTGAACAGAACAGGCATGTTCCTAGCTGTCTTGGCACTTAGAGAATAGTGGGAAAGACAAACATTAGTGGGAAAGACAAACATTAAGCAAATAATTACACCAATTATTACATAATTATGACAAGCACAGGGAAGAAGTACAGAAAGACTGGCACTGGAGCTATTCTGGAGTTCAGAAATCTCCCTGATGAATGCCATTTAAGCCATGAGCTGAAATTTTATTTATTTATTTTTAAGATTTTATTTATTTGAGAGAGTGTGTGCACGTGAACCAGGTGGTGAGGGGCAAAGGAGGAGGGAGAAGCAGACTCCCCACTGAGCAGGGAGCCAGCTGTGGGGCTCCATCCCAGGACCCTGGGATCATGACCTGAGCCCAGCAGACGCTTAACCGACTAGAACCACCCAGGCACCCAAGAATTGAAACTTTAATAAGAGTTAGGGGAAAGGAGACACTTCGGTGGCTCAGTGGCTAAAGCCACAACTTTACCATATGTAAAAGTTGGACCTTTAGCTAGGCTAATGGCTTTGCCATCCCTAGGATAGTGACATCATTTGCACAACCCAAGAGAGCTGACCACCTCAACCTTGTATCTTTTTTTAAAAAGAAGATTTAAAAAATTTATTTGTTTAAGAATGTGTGAAGAGGGGGAGATGCAGAGAGAGAGAGGGGGAGAGAGAGAATCTCAAGCTGAGCACAGAGCCCAACGTGGGGCTCAATCCCACCACCCTGAAATCATTTACCTGAGCTGAAACCAAGAGTCAGGTGCTCAACCAAGTGAGCCACCCAGGTGCCCCTCCATCCTCTACTTTTATGTTAGGGCACTACAGCACATCCTCCAGGTCAGAAGAACTTAACCAAATAGCCACTCAGACAAGGATCACTGAGAAATAAAGTTTTTACTTGTATGGCCATGTGCCCAGATGAAAATTGAGAGTTTCATTAACATAGAAGAAGGGGAGAACAAATAGTCCTAATAGTTGGGGGGGGGGGGGCAGGAACACAAAGCCCCACATCTTAATATCTTTCAAATCTCTCCCCTCTCCTTCTTCCTGCTATTATTATCCTAACTCAAGATTTCTCATCCTTCTAGCTCATCATCTTGGTTCCAACTCCCTCCTTCAATCCATCCTTCACATCACAAGCTAAATGATGGTCCAAAAAAGCAAACCTGACCATATCATCATTTTGCTTCAATGTGTCCTCCATTCCTATTCTTGGAGTAAAGGCTCAGTTCCTTAGTATGCCATTCAAAGCCCTTGTGCTTTATGTTCCTCAATTTCTTGCCATATTCTCTTTATTCCTTCCTCCGATCACATAGGTAGAAAATTTTCTCACTTTCCTTGATATTGCTATATTGATATTGCCTTATCCCTCTTGTATTTATATATATATATATATATATATATATATATATATATATATATTCATTCATTCATTCATTCATGAGAGACACAGAGACACAGGCAGAGGGAGAAGCAGGCTCCATGCAGGGAGCCCGACGTGGGACTCGATCCTGGGTCTCCAGGATCACTCCCTTGGCTGAAGGCGGCGCTAAACCTCTGAGCCACCTGGACTGCTCTCCCTCTTGTATTCTTTGGGTATAAGAAATGCTTGGCTCAGGGATGCCTGGGTGGCTTAACGGTTGAACGTCTGCCTTTGGCCCAGGGTGTGATCCTGGGATCCGGGATCGATTCCCACATCAGGCTCCTTGCAGGGAGTCAGCTTCCCTCTTAGCCTATGTTTCTGCTTTTCTCTCTTGCTGTGTCTCTCATGAATAAATAAAATCTTAAAAAAAAAACAAACAAAAAGAAATGCTTGGCTCAGAGTAGGTGTTCAAAAGGCATTTGTCATTTGACTGACCTCATGGTCATCATCTATTGTTTTTCTGAATGTCCCAAGGACTGTCTGGACCCCTGCATCTGGTAGGCTCCCTCCACAGAGTAGATGACCCATCTCAGCAATATGGGAAAGCCCAGTCAGAAACCCCTTCTCTAATCCCTTAGAATATAAGTGCTCCATTCTGACTGCATGGCCAATTGAGCCCTGCTCATCATTCTCCAGAAGGAGTATCAGGGCCACAGTTGTCTTTGATATTAGTGATATCATCATGGGACATACCTCTATTAAAAAATTATTTGTTGAAAAAAATTATTTGTTGTTTACCTGAAATTCAATTTTAACTAGCCACCCTGGCAACCCTTCCCTGGATTGAATACCATACAGTAGTGAGTTGAGCTAATGGCCTGGAGGCTCCTTTCAACTCCAGGAAACAAAGATTCTAACTCTTCTGATTTACGTTGTTCCTCCCAATGAAAGCAGAAACTCTTTGGATTAAAGTAGAAAACCTAAGAACAATAGTTAACAGGTTAATTGACATGACAAATGACAGTACCCACTTACCAGCTGTGTAAACTTGGAACTGTCACTAAACCCCACTAAACTATCATTGCTTCAACTAGCCAATAAAAGAAAATCAAGATTTTACCTAATAAGCACTGGGGACTGTGCTAGACACCTTTGTCTATATGTTCCTTCACCTGGAATATTCATAGAAACTAATGTATGAGAAGGTACTCTGTAAGTGGAAATGGGCTGTAACATATATGAAACAGTATTATCACCAATGCAGTACTTGTCTGCAGTTGACTTCCTTTACTGACTCTTGTGGGGAAAGAAGCTTCCCTAGCTTGGTCATATTGCAGAGGAAAGACATTGTCTAGGACTCTAGAATATAGACAAGTGGTTTTTAATTAAGGGTGATTTTGCTTGCCAGGGAACATTTGGCAATATCTGGAGACATATTTTGTTGTTGCAACTGGGGGATGGGTACTACTGGCATCTAGTGGGTATAAGCCACAGATGCTGCTAAACATCCTGTAATGCACAGGACTATCCAACACAACAAAGAATTATCTCAAAATGTCAATAGGTTGAGAAATCCTAGTTTAGAGAATTGCAAAGCAGGATTCACAACCCAGCTCTGCTGCTTAGCAGCTGGGTGACTCATAAACAAAGTACTCTACCTCTCTGGGCTTCAGTGTCTTTCTCTGGGACATGGAGGATATTAATAGCACTTACCTCATAAGCCTATTCTAATAGACCCACAAACCACTGCAGTGCCCGACACATAGTAATATCCAGTAAATGATAGTTCCTATGGCTATTTAGGTATTATTGTCTCCATTTAAAAGACAGGGAATTGAGGCTCAGAGACGGGAACAGACTTGCCCAAGATCAAGAGAAAAAGCAGTTCCTGTCATAGGGTTGACAAACATCACTAAGAATCCCCTGTAAATAAATGCTGCAGTCTTCTTGTGTGTGACATAAGACATGAGACATAATCCTTGCTCTCAGCAAAGTGGAAGGAGTGCTCACATACCTCTACATTATTCCTATAGGGTTGGATATTTTGACTTCCGTTTTACAGATGAGGCTAAGTAAAAAGTCCAAATTCTTCCAGGAAGTCAATTGCCAAGTAGAGACAGTCTGATCTCATACCAGAATCCTTGCCTTTCCCTATTCTTTGCTTCCTGGACTCTGATAACACTCCAGCTAGGACAGGGGTTTAGGGTTAGAGACATAGTCCTGGAACAAGGGAAGACATTCACCCCAGACTGCAGAAATCTTGGAGTAAACTCCAGAAGTGGCTGACTGTGGGTTGAAAGAGAACTGTGAACATGAAAAATGCTTACTAACATGTAAAGTGCTGGACTAATGTTGAAACCAGAGAGGGAGATAGGCAAAGGCAGTGTTTCCTTGAGCTTTGGGGACCGACAGACCCAGGACAAAACCGACTGGGTCCTGAGGTGAGTAGTTTAACCTCTCTGAGTTTCAATATATATAATACCTACATATTTATATTTAAAATACATATTTCAGAATGATCTGTTCAGTTATTAATTGCTTCCTTGAGGCATAGTTGACCCTTATGGCCATGCAGGTTTTGAAGATGTGCAGCAGAAGAGACAAGTGGAAATCGAAATCTGGCCTGAACTCTAATTACCCAGCCTTACCTTTGGCATAGACCTACATCAGACCATAGGTAAGGTTCCTTTTTTTTCCTGTTATGCACAAAGGAGTAAAGGCAACACAAAGCAGCAGCCCTGCCTTCAAGAAGACCCTAAGCTGAGTGCGGTGAAACTGGGACTAAAGTATGTGCAACTTCCATCGAAGAGGAGCCTGTAGTCTGAAGCTGTAATTGCTAAGTGAGATAATAGTACATGGAAGATGTTCAGTGAATGGTACATATAGTCAGAACAACAAATAATGTAAAAAAGAACAATGCCCTGAGAATTGCTCACAGAAGGGCTTCTTGCAGAAGGGGCTTTTTTTTTTAAAGCTGAACATTGAAGGGTGGAAAGGATTTAGGTAAGTACAAGGGGGGAGCTACATGAACAAAAACCTGGGAGAGGAGGCTCCCTTCTCAGGTCTGATTAAATCAGAAGCTTCCTCTAGGAAAGGAGAGTCAGGTATAATTGGAGGGATAGGGAGAGTTCAGATTTTAGAAGTAAAACTGGAATCACTGGGGCTATTTCAACAGCCCAGGTCAAGCCTTCAGAAAATCTCTGCTGAGGGCAGCCTGGGTGGCTCAGCGGTTTAGCGCCGCCTTCAGCCCAGGGTGTGATCCTGGAGACCCGGGATC
The DNA here is from genome assembly GCF_053574225.1 of Canis aureus. NCBI lineage: Eukaryota > Metazoa > Chordata > Mammalia > Carnivora > Canidae > Canis > Canis aureus. The sequence goes on along the minus strand of NC_135623.1, from coordinate 15,379,562 downwards.
AAGTCCCACGTCAGGCTCCCTGCATGGAGCCTGCTTCTCCCTCTGCCTGTGTCTCTGCCTCTCTCTCTCTCTCATGAATAAATAAATTAAAAATCTTAAAAAAAAAATGAAATATCCTGTGTGATTTAAAAAAAAAAAAAAGAAAAAGAAAATCTCTGCTAAGTGAGGAAAATAATCAAGTGCAGATAAAAAAAGTGCACAATCTGCCTCAAAACTCAAAAGAATATTTTTGACATTATACTAGAGATCCTAGATAATGTAATAAAACAAGAAAAAAACTTAAATGGCATAAACTGGAAAGGAAAAGTAAAACATGTTGTCTGTGAATAAATTATGTTTTTGTATTAAAATAAAAAATCTTAAAAGTAGTCTACAAAAAAGCTACTAGAACTACTAAGTGAATTTAGTAAGTTCTCAGAATACAAGGTGAATACAAAAAAATAAATTGTATTTCTTTTACTAGCAACAAGCAATTGGACAATCACATTAAAAATGTCATTCACAGGATGCCTGGGTGGCTCAGCAGTTGAGAGAGAGCCTGCCTTTGGAGACTCTAGAATCATGAGTTCTGGGATTGAGTCCCCAAGGGGAGCCTGCTTCTCCTTCTGCCTATGTCTCTGTCTCTCTCTCTCTCTGTGTCTCTCATGAATAAGTAAATAAAACCTTTTAAAAAATGTCATTCACAATAGCATCGAAAATAGAAAAAAGGGATAAATTTTACAAAATATGTACAAGACCTTACATAAGAGTACAAAGCATTGATGAAATTACAGAAGAGCTAAATAAATGAAGAGATATACCATGTTTATGGATTGGGAAACTAAATATTAAGATGCTAATTCACTCCAAGTCTATCTATTCATTAAACATAATCCTAAGCAAAATCCCAGCAGGATTTTTTAAGGGGCAGAAATTGACAAGCTGATTCTTTTTTTTTTTTTTTAAGATTTTTTTTATTTATTTGAGAGAGAAAGCAGGAGTGGGGGGTGGGGTGGAGGGACAAGCAGACTCCCTGCCAAATAGAGAGCCCAATGCAGGGCTCCATCCCAGGATCCCAAGACCATGACCCTAGCCAAAGGCAGATGCCCAACTGACTGAGTCACTTAAGCCCCCCTGATAAACTGATTTTCAAACTTATATGGGCACACCTGGCTGGCTCAATTGGAAGAGCATTCAGCTCTTGATCTTCAAGTACTGAGTTTGAGCCCCATGTTGAATGTAGAGATTACTTGAATAAATAAAACTTAAAAAAAAAAACTTATATGGAAATGCAAGGACCTAGAATTACTAAAACAATTTTGAAAAATAAGGACAAAGAGGATTTATACTACCTGATTTCAAACTTACTTATAAAGCCACAGTAATAAAGACAGAATCATATTGGCTTAAGGATAGATTCCGATTAATGAAATGGAGAATCCAGAAGTAAATCCACCCATTTTTGATTAATTGACTTTTGACAAAGGTGCCAAGTTAATTCAATGCAAGAAAAAACAATCTTTTCAAAGGATGATTTTGGAACAACTGGATCCATATGTATTTTTAAAGTTTTACTTATTTAAGTAACCTCTACACCCAATATGGGGCTTGAACTCACAACCCTGAGATCAAGAGTCACCCACTCTTGTCACTGAGCCAGCCAGGTGCCATTGGATATCCATATGTAAAAGTGCACTTCAAACATTGCTTTACACTAGACACAAAAACTAACTCAGAAAGGTAAATGTAGGGACACTTGGGTGGCTCAGTGGTTTAGCATCTGCCTTCGGTCCAGGGTGTGATCCTGGGGTCCTGGGATAAAGTCCCACATCGGGTTCCCTGCATGGAGCCTGCTTCTCCCTCTGCCTATGTCTCTGCCTCTCTCTCTCTCTCTCTCTGTGACTATCATAAATAAATAAAAATTTTAAAAAATAAATAAATAAATAAAATCTTAAGAAAAAAGGTAAACAAAACTTCTAGAAGAAAACATAGGAGAAAGTCTTTGCCATCTTGAAGTAGGTGAAGATTTTTTTAGATAGAACACAATAAGCACAGTCTTAACAGAAAAAAATGATAAACTTCTGTTTAAAAGAAAGATTTAGGGCAGCCTGGGTGGCTCAGCGGTTTAGCGCCGCCTTCAGCCCAGGGTGTGATCCTGGAGACCCGGGATCAAGTCCCACGTCGGGCTCCTTGCATGGAGCCTGCTTCTCCCTCTGCCTGTGTCTCTGCCTCTCTCTGTGAGTCTCTCATGAATAAATAAATAAAATATTTTAAAAATATAATAAAAGAAAGATTTATTTATTTAAGAGAGAGAGAGAGAGCACAAGTGGAAGGGGTACAGGAAGAAGGACAGAGAGAATCTGAAGCAGACTCCATGCTGAGTGCAGAGCCCTACAGGGTTCTATCTCACCACCCTGAGATCTTGACCTGAGCCCAAACCGAGAGTCAGATGCTTAACCAACATAGTCACCCAGGTGCCCCTGGAGCCCTGACTCTTATACATTTTTGGTGGGGATGTAAAATGGTACAGCCCCTGGAAAACAGTTTGGTGAATTCTTATAAAGTTAAACATGCATCTACTCTATCACCCAGAAATTCCACTCCTAAGTATTCACCCAAGAGAAATGAAAATATATGTGTGCACATGTGTGTGCATACACGCAAAATGTGTATAGCAACTTTATTCATAATAGTCCCAACCTGGAAATAACCCAAATGCCTATTAATGGTTGAATGGATAAACAAATTGTAGTATTTCCATATAATGAGTGTATTTCCATGTATTCGGCAATAAAAAGGAAGAACTATTTGTATACACAATAATCTCTGAGTATCTCAAAGGCGCTGGGGTGAGGAAAGGAAGGCAGACACAAAGAAGACGTACTATCCAAGTCCACTAACAGAGTTCATGAAGGGCAAAACTCACTTCTAGGAACACAGAGAGCAGAGAGTGGCCGGAAGGCGGAGCTGGGGTGGGGAGGACAGCTAACTGCAGAAGGGCGCAAGGGTGAGGACGGGTGCCGGAGATGTGCTGTACTAGACTACGGTGGTAAGCACACCAATGTGTACATTTGTCAAACTCACCAAGCTTTAAAACCTAAAAATAGGTATGTTCTCTTGTTTATATAATATACCTCAATAAAATTCACTATATTTTCTTTTTTTAACATTCTACATTTTTAAAAGATTTTATTTATTTATTCATTCCTGAGAGACACAGAGAATGAGGCAGAGACACAGGCAGAGGGAGAAGCAGGTTCCCTGCAGGGAGCCCGATGCGGGACTCGATCCTGGGACTCCAGGATCACGACCTGAGCCAAAGGCAGACGCTCAACCACTGAGCCACCCAGGCGTCCCTAAAATTCATTTTAGAAGAAGAAAAAACCTCAAGAAAAGCATCATTGTATAGCAATAAAAAAAACATGAAAGGAATCTAAATATTAAGAAAATGGATAAATCATACATTTACTAAGTGGAAAACTACACAGCAGCAAAAATGGATGAACCAGATTGAGCATACACATCGGTACAGACAAAGCTCACAAACACAAGATTAAGTGAAAAAAAAATAGTTTCCAGAATACATGCCGTATAATGATTTCTTTTTAAATTTTTATCTCACGTTGGAGCGTCTGGGTGGCTCCGCGTTTGAGCGGCTGCCGTGTACTGAGTGGAGGGTACGTGGGTGTCCCTATATTATCCTTTACATCGCTTTATGTGTCTTAACAAACACGCTAAACCTAAAGGGTGGTCACCTAGATTCGGGAGAGAGTTTGATATCAGATCAAAGCCTGGGTCCCCATTTGTCGCTGGGTGGGATGTTCCATCGGGTAAAGTCCCTTCTCCCAGGACGAGACGCAGGGGCCTTAGTATGGACAGGAAGGGAAAGGGTCCGTCCTGGGCATCAGGGGAGAGACCCCGAGGGGACCCGCACTGAGAGGGACGGCCGCGGGACCGCACCCCGACCTCAGGGCTGGGCGGGGAGATGGGCGGGGACCCAGGCGGAGCAGCCGGGACAGGCGGCAACGGGAAGCGAGCGCCCAGCAGGAGGCCGCGGGGACCGGCCCCCGGCTCCACTGTGCACCCCAGCGGGGCCTCGCCCTCCGGACCGTCTCCGAGGGGGCTGGGCTGCCGAGGTCTAGGGGCCCTGCTGTGACAGCCGCTCGGAAGGGGCTTCCTGCAGTGGCTCCCTGGCCAGGCTGGGCACTCCTCGGTCTCGGGTAACTGTAACTGCTGCCCTGCGCAGTGCCGAAGGGGGAAGCGACCCACCTGGGGCCCCCGCAGGTGACCGGGGCTTGCTCCTCCTACCCGCTTGGGCAAGCTACCCTACCTCCTCGGCCCAGTTTTCCTATTGCTATAGTGGTGTGGGCATGTGTCTGTGTATCTAGAAGACACCATACCGAAGTATTTGTTTTTGTGTGGTGAGATTATGGGTGATTTTTGTTTTTTCTTTTAACTTATTGTAATTTCGAATTTGTTTTATGATGATACATATGTTGTTATTTAAAAAAAAAATATTAAATGGGGAGGGGCACGTGGCTGGGTCAGCTGGTTGAGCTTTGGACTCTTGATTTCTGCTCAGGTCATGATCTCAGGTTCCAGGGTTAAGCCCTTCCTCAGGCTCTGAGCTCAGTGGAGAGTCTGCTTGAGGATTCTCTCCCTTTCCTTCTGCCCCTCCCCCTCCCCATGCTCATGTTTTCTCCCTCTCAAATAAATAAATAAATCTAAAAAACAAACAAACAAACAAACAAAAAACACCAGGGAGAGTAATACTGCACTAAGTTTTAAAGGAGTGGATGAAAAGCACAGAACACAATCTCAAGATTACAGTGTGTTCTCCATAAATGTGAGCGTTCCTTGTTCACCCCTCCTTCCTCTACTTTCTTTCCCCTGTGGTATTGGACATTCTGGTCCCCAGACCTCAGCTGGGGACAAAGGAGTTGGTGGGACAGGACTCTGATCAGTTACTGGCTGTGTGGCTTTCAGTAAATCACTTAACCTCCCTGAGTCTCAGTTACTTTGCAAGGTGGAAAGAATAACACCTATCTCATAAGAAGTTTTCTGGACTATGTGACATAGGAGATGGAAAACTTCCAATCACTTAGTAGGTCTACAGTAAGTGCCTGTGGGAAGAACCAGCATTAGAGTAGGAGTTAGGCCAGAAGACCTAGAGAATTTTAGCACAGGCTCCACAGAGCCCAAAGGCTCCATGGTAAGAGTTTGGCAGGGGTGGTCCATGAACTTAGAGTGGGAAAAAAATTACATCCTGTTTTCACTAACCTCTAATTGGAATTTAGCATTTCTTTCTGTCATGGAGGGAAGCAAAAAAAATCACAGTACTATTTAGCAGTATCTGTGACTTTGTCACCAATAGAAATGATAGTTTTGTATTGCATTATAATTGCAATATACTTGAAATTGAAATACTTTTTACACTCATTCATTACCTCAAAATTCCAATAACTAGATCTTATTTAATGTTTTAAAAAGACATTCACAAAATAAATATTTTTTAAAAAGTACTTTGAGGGGCACCTGGGTGGCTCAGTCGGTTAAACATCTGACTTCAGCTCAGGTCATGATCTCAGGGTCCTGGGATCAAGCCCCACATCGGACTGTGTGCTCAGCGAGGAGTCTTCTCTCGCCCTCTCCACCCAGCTTGTGTTCTCTATCTATATCTCTCAAATAAACAAATAAAATCTTTACAAAATATTTTGATAATGATTCTATATAACTGGTATTCTTGTTATCCTAAGTAATTTACTTTTCATAGTTAAAAATACTCTTCTGAATAGGGGCCCATCAGTCTTCATCAGACCGCCAAAGGAACCCTTGGCTAAACGAGATCTGGGTGCCAGTCCTGCATGGGCCATTGACTGCTGTGTGACACTGGGTTTATTATTTCTCAGAGGCACAATCACCCATGCTTGGCTCACCTCACAGGGTTGTTGGGAGGAACAAATTAATTCTTGGCTGGGAAAGGGCTCTGGAAACTGTTGGCAGCTTCACAATTTTCCCAAAAGCCAGAGCAGAGTGCCTGCTACGTCCCAGCTAAGCTCTGTCTCCAGGAGACCTCTCTCATTCCACAGGATTTCCACTCCACCCCCTTTACTTTCCATCTGATAAATAAAGAGGCCAAAGTACACCAGTTTGCAGAGATACACAGCTCAGTAGGAAGGTTTTCTGGGGGACAGCAACAATTCCCCCCAGTTTTCATATTTGACCGTATAGTGACCCTTGAGGACACTACCCTCTCAAAATTCATCTTCTCTCCTTCAGACAGTGGTCGCTCTGCAGCCACAGTCCCCACATTTTCCTTTTCACTGCTCTGTCCTTTGATCATCTGTGTGACTCTCCCACCATACTGTATGTTTCTCAGGGGCACACTCAGATCTGACTCCTGTCAGGGACTCCAGTGCTCAGCTCAAAAGCATGACACACATTAGCGTCTTAGAAGCTGGCCTAGGTGAAGAAAGGCAACCTGAAACACAGAGAAAAATCAGGGAAGGAGGAGAGCTAGGGCTTGAGCCCAGATTGCCTTGATGCCCATGTTTATCCCCCACACACCCAGAGCAAAGGATGGAGAAACTGGGGAGTCTCCAGGCATCACAGTAACTATTCTCTACCCTCTCCTGTGAAAAATTACAAGAGCTAAAGAGCTTGTCATCTCCAGCTGGCCCCTGCCCATCTGTCTAATGAGATTCAGGGGCTTTCAAACCTTTTTGACCTGACTCAAACTAATAAATGCATTTTATATTGTGATCGGATCCATAATACACACATAGATATGTAACTGAAACATTTTATGAAAGAATACTTAGCTTTACTCTCTGCAATGCACTTTTTCTATTCCAATTATTACTGTTTATTTTTATTTTATTTATTTTTAAGTTCAGCCCCAAAATGGGGCTTGAACTCATGATCCTGAGATCAAGACCTGAGCTGAAACCAAGAATCTCATGCTTAACAGACTGGGCCACCTGGGCATTCCTAATTATTATTTTCTAAAGCTAGCCAGTGACTCATTAACTGGTCACATGTCCCATAGGTCTTGTTCAGCCCCCACACCCCGTGGCTAGCTGAATAGGATAACTAAAGCTCATATAAAATGGGACAACTAAAGCTCAGGAATCTCTAGTCCTGGATCAGTGTGGTTGGGCCAGGCTGTGTACCTCTCAGAGCCTCAGTTTCCCCAGTATACCCTGAGAGGACAGACAGGCAATTTCTAAGGGCCACATAGGCTCCTTCAGACTGTATGCCTGGATCCTAGTGAGAACAGTGCTCTGGTGATCTGGAAATAATTTCTGAGAGTGGAGAGGTGTGCTGGCTTTGCTTCCTAGGGGGTTAGGGTTACCATTTGGGATGCTGTAGCCCCCTGTTCTAGACCACTGCGGCGGCGAGTCTGAACAAAGGAGTGTGAATAGGTCGATCCATGAGTTAGCAGCTCCAGGGAGGAAGAGGCAGGTAAGGAAGCCAGAGGCTGAGGATATTTAAACCTCCAATGGGGGGACACCTGGCTGGCTCAGTTGGTGGAGGGGGAGACTGGAACTCAGGGTTGTGGGTTCGAGGTGACTTAAAAATACAGTCTTGGGGCTCCTGGGTGGCTCAGCCCGTTAGGCGTCTGCCTTCGTCTGGGGTCCTGATCCCAGGGTCCTGGGATGGGCCCCTCGGCGGGGAGTCCGCGTCTCTCCTCCCCTCTCGCTCTGGTGCCCGGTGCCCGTGCGCTCCCTCTCCGCGCCCTCTCTCAAATGAATGAATGAATGAATGAATGAAAAATAAATAAATAAATATATATATTTTTAAAGTTAAAAAAAAAGTCCACTGGAAAAAGAGGCCCAGTGAAAACCCCAGAAACAACACATAACACGAGCCTGGGGACTAGAGAAACGCGGGTCAACGCCCCCCCCCCCCCCCCCCCCCCCCCCCCCCCCCGCCGCGGGGACAAGGGGAGGCGCCGTCTCTCCCGCCCTGGGGCTCATTCCCAAAGTCAGTGAGAATCGCACCCACCTGGGGTCCCGCAGGGGCGGGCGGGCTCCCAGCGGGCTCCCAGGGACGGGCTCCCACGGGCTGGCACCCACGGACGGGCTCCCACGGCCAGGCCACGGTCAGGCTCCCACGGGCGGGCTCCCACGGGCGGGCTCCCACGGGCAGGCTCCCAAGGGCGGGCTCCCACGGACGGGCTCCCAAGGGCGGGCTCCCACGGACGGGCTCCCAAGGGCGGGCTCCCACGGACGGGCTCCCAAGGGCGGGCTCCCACGGACGGGCTCCCACGGGCGGGCTCCCACGGGCGGGCTCCCACGGCCAGGCTCCCAAGGGCGGGCTCCTACGGACGGGCTCCCACGGACGGGCTCCCAAGGGCGGGCTCCCACGGACGGGCTCCCACGGACGGGCTCCCAAGGGCGGGCTCCCACGGGCGGGCTCCCACGGACGGGCTCCCACGGCCGGGCTCCCACGGACGGGCTCCCAAGGGCGGGCTCCCAAGGGCGGGCTCCCATGGACGGGCTCCCACGGCCAGGCTCCCACGGGCGGGCTCCCACGGACGGGCTCCCACGGCCAGGCTCCCAAGGGCGGGCTCCCACGGCCGGGCTCCCACGGGCGGGCTCCCACGGACGGGCTCCCAAGGGCGGGCTCCCATGGACGGGCTCCCACGGACGGGCTCCCACGGGCGGGCTCCCACGGCCGGGCTCCCACGGGCGGGCTCCCACGGCCGGGCTCCCAAGGGCGGGCTCCCACGGGCGGGCTCCCACGGCCGGGCTCCCACGGCCGGGCTCCCACGGGCGGGCTCCCACGGCCGGGCTCCCACGGCCGGGCTCCCACGGCCGGGCTCCCACGGGCGGGCTCCCACGCCAACTCGCTGGGCTCGCGCAGCAGCGTCCAGCCGCCCCGGCCCCGCCCCCGCCGCGCCCGCGCACCTGGCCGCCTCTCGGGGTCCTGGGGGCGCCGGGTCCCCAACGCCCGCGTCCCTGCGTCGCTGCCTCCCTGCGCGCGGCGCCCGGGTCCCGGGACGGCCCCGAGCGGCGGCCCGAGGCGGCGGCGGGCGCGGGCGCGATGAGCGGCGCCTGCACGAGCTACGTGAGCGCCGCGCGGGAGCTGGTGCGCGGCTTCCGCTGCCCGCGGCCGGGGGGCGAGGCGGCCGCCGTCTTCTGCTGCGGCTTCCGCGACCACAAGTACTGCTGCGACGACCCGCACAGCTTCTTCCCCTACGAGCACAGCTACGTGTGGCGGCTCAGGTACCGGCCGCGGCACCCCACCCCCGCCCTCTGCTCCCACTTGCGCAGGAGACCCAAACTCTACCCCCCGCCCCGAGCGCTCACCGGGGCCCCGTCCTGACCTCATCCCTGACCCCCCACCCCGCGCCCCTCCCCCGCTCGGACTCCCCACGCCGTCGGGCCCTACACCCAGACCTCAGCCCCAGGTCGCCCCCGCCCGATGCCACCTCCCGGCCTGGCCAAGACTCAACGCTTCCTTCCTCCTCCTGCGCAGTCATTCTTCCAGCTACCCCTTACGGAGCACTGAGCTGGGGATGGGGGGGGTGGGGGGGTGCACTGGGGATGGACTCCACTCCCGAGCTAAAGCAGAAGACCAAGGGATCAGAGCCCCTGCAGGTTCATCAGTGGCGTAATGCCGCAGCAGAAGCCAGCTCACCATAGATTAAAAGAAGTGTAATTTGGGTGAATCCCCACTCAGAGGATCTCAGTTTCCCCGCCTGTTCAGGGAAGGGGCTGGATAGACCAGCGCTGACATTCTTGGGACCTAAGTGCAGTGCTGAGAGGGCAATGGGTCTCCATCTCTCTCCACCTCTCTCCATCTCCAAAGGCTTCACCCAGAAAATAGGACCTGAGCCTGAGCCCACTCTGGGAAATAGGCATCAGGAAAAATGGAGCGGGCCATCTCAGGGGACAGCGATTTTCCTGTTCCTGGAGGTATGCGACCAGGGGCTGCATATCCTCTGGTAGGAAAGGACAGTCTGCCTCAGAGACCTCTCTTTGCAACTATCAGATGAAGAGTATGATAAACAATTGCCCTGATTTCTGACTAGGACCAAATGAGATAGATGAAATCAACTTGACATGTGCCATGGACAATTACAGATAATTGCTTTTCCTAGCCTGTTCAATCTGTAATTCTAGAACTATTTTCAGGTGGCCAGATGTTCCAATCCTGCACATTTGGCTGCTCTCTGTAACCTGAGGAATTACGTTATTCTCTATTCAACTATAAAGTCATTCATTCCTTATAGCCTTTGCTTTGTTCGAGGTGCTATGCTAGGCAACAGGGACACAACGATTAATTAATTATTGCCTGCCCCTGAGGAGCTCATCATCCATTCAGAGAGATATGATATGTACCTAGAGTATGACAATGGAGTATTTGCTGAAGCCCCACTGTGTGCTTAGCCCCGAGCTGAGTGCTGAAATATGGTTGCCTTGACCTCCCTTTGAGGTACAGAGATAGTGTGGACCTTTGGGATTGATTAGAACTAGTCAGTCCAAACCTTGGCTCTGTCACTTAATTGCTATGTGAATTCAGGCAAATTCTCTCCAAGGCTCTTTTTTCATCTTCAAAATGCCGATAGTACTACCTGTCTCATGGGATTGTTGTGAGGATTAGGTGAAATAATGCATGTGAAAGTAACTAGTACATACTGTAGATGCTCAATTGGATGGACTTTCTTTCCCAGTGTCACAGTGGGAAAGTGAAGCTTGAAGTCTGGAAGTGAATCATCCAAGATCTTCTAGCAATGTCTGGGTAGACGGAGATTTAAAGAGCATCACCTAGGACAAACCCAGAGTTAGGTGTATTTGCACCTTCACAACCCTGGCATGTCTTCTGCCCATTTTACATATGAGAACTTGAAAGCAGTTAAGTTACTACTTGGGAATGCCCTGGTGAGAGCAAGTGGCAGAGCTGGGGTGAAACCTCAGGCCTGTCTGGCTCCAAGTCTGGGTTTGTCCTGTGTCACAGCTGTCTAAATCTAGCCCAGCTCTACTCAGATCATTTGAAAAGACACTCATTGACCCTCTACTATCTTCTGGGTCCTGTGCTAGCCCTTGGAGACAACCCCCCCCCCTCAGCACCTAGCCAAGACCCCATCCCTCTTCTAACACCTCCTTCCTAGCACACCCCTGTGGTCCCTCCTGTTGCCTTGGGCCCTCGTGATATGTGGAATGCTTTAGTGGCTCAGACGATGAGGTTGGATGGGGTGACCTCTGAGGTCACATCACATGTTATTGTGCTCCCATTCTGTGACCTCAAGGGCAGTTGAAAGGTTTAGCCTGCAGGGCTGACTCTTTCTAGGCTTGGACAAAACATGGTTTATAAACATCACAGACAGTTGCAAAATGGAGGAGGGGAACTGAGGGTCCCCAGGACATGTAGGTAATCGATGTACTCTAAACCCTTAACCCCCCTGGAGTGCTCCCCAGAGCCCCCCATTGCAGGGTGGCGAGCTTGTTTTGCTCTTGACTCCATTTGGCCTTTTTCATGAAAGTTGGCCCTTAAAAGCATAAAAATCTCCAGGTGAACAACTGTTTCCTTGGATAGCACTCAAGGAGAATTACTGTCTTTAAAAGTGTGTCTCAGGAAGTGAAGACTCCCTGTGGAGAAGCAGCTGGTGCATCACATGTCTGGTCCACTTTCCAAACACCCTCTATTAGTAGCTCTGTGTTTTAGCAGGACGTGAGCCAAAGGCAGCAGCCTTGCCGCAGGGCAGACCTGGTTGTCAGGCACGTATATACACCACCTCATTTAATCTTTAGGGACACCTGGTGAGATAGGAACCTTTCCAAATGAGGAAAATGAAAGTCAAGAGATGAAGGATTTTTCAGTTTACATATGACAGAACTGAGATTTGAACTTAGAACTGCCTGAAATCCGAGAAGGCTAGGAGCTCTTTAATTTCCCACCCGGGGCAGGAAACTCCAACTTCGTTGAAAAGTGTACTCATCCAGGTGTTCTTTACAAACCTGTGCAATAATAGAGAACTTGCCACCTCTCGAGGCAGTACATTCACCTGGAGACAACTCTAATTATTTGAAGTCCATCTTCTGCCAAGCACAGATGTTTCCCCTTGGAGCTTCCTCTGTCCCCAGCTCTGTCCTTGGGGCCTGGTTCCTCTGCCCCCAGACTGTCAGAGACAGCGCCTGCTCCCTGACCCACTGCAATCTGGGATATCTCTCCACAGCTCTCTCAGCCATTCCTCAAAGGACCCTATTTTAGAGGACCCTTTCCACCCAGGTTGCCACAGATGTCCCATGTAAAGTGAGTGGTCCCAACCGGAGCACACGTCTTCCAGATAATAGCCTTATAAATAGTGAACATATCTCAAAAAAGGAAATATGTTTAAAGTACTTAGGAGAACTAAAAGGTACGGCATGGTCAATATGGAAAATGTGGAAAGGACAGGGAAATCACGGGAGATCCAGTGTCTTAGCTTGGATTCCCCAAAAGACTCAGAAACAAGGATTTGAGAGCCAGTAGTTTTTATGGAAAGCCATCCTACAAAACATTGGTAGAGGGCGGCAAAGTGAGGCAGGGAAGGGCAAGCACAAAGGATAGTGTCAGTGCTGAGGGTCCCTGGAGCTTAAACCTGCTGAACCCTACCCGCCACTATAGAAATTACACCTGAGTCATCCCACCTGAGGGCCAGAAAACCGGGTATGCACATGCCAATTTCTGTCGGTCATTAGTTGCATGTTGACGGGAGAAGCGGGGCGTTAATTTTCCTGCGCTTCTGACCTGCTCGATGTACAAATGGAGACTGTGCCGGGCCGATGGGAGCCCTCAGGCAAAGGGATGCAGATGCTGGCATTTGAAACTGGCCAGAATGTTGTACAATGACAGGACCCGACAGGCCACTGACAGGACGTCCACAGCCTGCGCTACAACCAGACAGCCTGTTAGCGTTGTGGTGTGCTTCTATCCCAGCTTACACACGTATAATCATGTATATATTTATGTTTATTTAATTTAGGATTATGCTGTGTATTTAGTACTGTGTCCTACTCTTTTCACTTAACATTGTCTCATCAGAACTTATCCTTGATCTTAAATATTATTTGAAAACACGTTTTGAATGGCTCTATACTACTCCATTGTAGGGGTGTTCAGTAATCTATTTAGCCTTGGGAAGACAGATTCTCCAAAGCTCTGAGGTGTTTCTGCTTAGTGGTACATAGGCATCAGCTAGCTGGGAGCGGAATCTAGCAGAAGTGCCAAGGGCAGGAGTCTGGGGCTGGGGTCAGGGGGAGGAGTGGGCAGAAAAGCCGGTGAAGGAGTCCTGGGCAGGAGGGGCACACGAAGCCTGCTGCCTGCCTCTCCACTACTGTTGGAAGAACATCTCACAGTGTCTGACGCATAGTAGGTACTCAGCAAAATTTCTACATGCTTACTTTGTGCCAGGGCTTCTGTAAGGAGAGGACAAAGCTGATCATACACGGCCTGAGTCTGCCTTCAAGGAACACCTAAGGATTGTGTTGAACACCTACTGTATGTCAAGAATATTACATGTATTAATCATCCTCACTACCACCTGTGAAGTATTGTGTTTTGATCATTTTTCACTTTTCAGACAAAGAAACTGAGGCTCAAAAGGTCTAATAACTTCATCAAGATCTCAGAGTGAATTGTTACATACCTGGGTCCTAACCCAGGTAGGTTTGGTTCCAAAGCCCTTTGTTCTTTCCTACCACACTGGGCTGCCTGACCCAGTGAGAAGCGCCAGAAGCCCTGAGTGAAGTGTCCTGGATGGATTAGTCTGGCATGTGTGGGGGTGGGGAGAGAAAGATGGCCAAGGAAAGCATTACTGAGGAGGGGACATTTGAGATGCACCTTTAAGGACAGGTAAAACTCTAACGTGGGGAGATGATGGGAAGGAATCATGTGAAACAGGAAAGATAGTGGCTCCCAAATGAGCCAGGAGATAGTCATCTGGAGACCAGGTGGCCAGGGCCTGACGTGGGGCAGAGGTGACGAGGTTGGAGGGTTGAGGCAACAGCAGTGAGGAGGTCCTCTAACCATGGAGTCCACACTAGTGTGATGACCCACTGGAAGCTGGATCAGAAACTACCTTGAGGCTGCACGGTCAGCTGGTTTCTAGTCAAGGCCTAATACTGTGCGTCTTGGTTTTTAAGAAACAGCATTATGGGATCCCTGGGTGGCGCAGCGGGTTAGCACCTGCCTTTGGGCCAGGGCGCGATCCTGGAGACCCGGGATCGAATCCCACATCGGGCTCCCGGTGCATGGAGCCTGCTTCTCCCTCTGCCTGTGTTTCTGCCTCTCTCTCTCTATCATTAATTAATTAATTAATTAATTAATTAATTAATTAAAAAAAAGAAACAGCATTGTGAGGAGGGCTCTTTAAGACCGTGTCCAGCCTCCTGGGGTGGAAGCAGGTCAAAGATTGTAGGGAGGGTAGGAGAAGAAAGGGAACACATACCGAGTGCCAACTACATGGTGGCATTGAAGCATGTTGTGTCACGTGTGCAGTGAGTACTTGGCAGTTAGCTAATGCCCTTTCTCATGCTCCGCACAAATAGCCTAAGGCAAGTAGAGACAACAAAAGTTGAAGCCAGCTGATCCCAATAACACCTACAACACTTCACATCTCACGGGCTGCCTCCTAAGTCCCTTCCCGACACTCCGCTCCCCGTGGTCTTCTCTCCGCAGCATTGGCGCCCTTGTGGGCCTGTCCATAGCAGCAGTGGTTCTCCTGGCCTTCATTGTCACCGCCTGTGTGCTGTGCTACCTGTTCATCAACTCAAAGCCCCACACGAAGCTGGACCCAGGCTTAAGCTTACAGCCTGCAGGTAAGAAACAGACCTCACAATTCCTTTATTAAACAGTCTAGCGGGATCCCTGGGTGGCGCAGCGGTTTGGCGCCTGCCTTTGGCCCAGGGCGCGATCCTGGAGACCCGGGATCGAATCCCACATCGGGCTCCCGGTGCATGGAGCCTGCTTCTCCCTCTGCCTGTGTCTGTGCCTCTCTCTCTCTCTCTGTGACTATCATAAATAAATAAAAAAATTAAAAAAATAAAATAAAATAAACAGTCTAGCACCGGGGCACCTGGGTGGCTGAGCTGGTTGGGCGTCTGCCTTTGGCTCAGGACCCTGGGATCGAGCCCCACATCGGGCTTTCTGCTCAGCAGAGAGCCTGCTTCTCTCACATCCTCTGCCTGCTGCTCTGCCTACTTGTGTTCTGTCTCTTTTTGTCAAATAAATAAATAAATAAAATCCTTAAAAAAAAAAACCAACAGACTAGCACCTTTACAGAGAGGAGATATATATATATTTTTAAAGATTTTATTTGTTCATTCATGAGAGACACAGAGAGAGAGGCAGAGACACAGGCAGAGGGAGAAGCAGGCTCCATGCAGGGAGCCCGTGGGACTCGATCCTGGGTCTCCAGGATCACGCCCTTGGCTGAAGGCGGCGCTAAACCGCTGAGCCACTGGGGCTGTCCATAGGGGAGATATTTAGATGATATTTGGAACATTTGCCTCATGAGAGTTCCTAGAATATTCTGAAGCAGCAGCACATTTTTTTAGAAAGTTCACAATCTGAACATTTTCATCCTGAAGTCTTCATGTGCCCAGTGTTTATCAAAATCATTTGATATAGTCAGCATTCTATTTGTCACACAAACATTAATCCATCTTGTGGATTTTCTAAGATGGTGTTTTAAAACTCTAGCTTGAAGGAATGAAAACTGATTTTAATATTAAACCAAACAAAATTTAAAAAAATAGATAAACCAAACAAAATAGAATCAACTAGAAAAATTTGCTGCTCCCCAAACTCAGTTTCTTCAGAAATTAAAGTTATTTTTTGATAATCTGAATTGTACTACCCCTTCCTTCATTATTAGCTTAGGCCTTCTAGAGCCTCAAAGCCCTCCCACCCCCGCCCCGCCCAACAAAAGTGTTGATTTTTCATAAGTCTTTATTGCACGCATTTTTACAACTTCTGCAAGGTACTGTGAAAGATACAAGTGCCTATTGGCAAGTGGTCTTTCTGTATAGTTTGGTAGACAACACTCAAAATGAGTATTATTATCTCCGTTTTACAGATGAGAAAATCAAGGCTAAAACAGATTAGATGACTTATGCAAAGTGTTGCAGCTAATAACTGGTAAGGCTAAAGTTCAGCCCATGTTTCTCTACCTTAAATTGTGCTCTTCTGTCCACTACACGGGGTCTGTGCAGATATATAATTAAGTACAAAATTGTTTAATACCAAATGTAAGGAGAATTTCAAAAAGGTGTGTAGATTTGAATGAGCACTGAATTAGCGAAGGACTTGGTTGGGTTAAAAAGAGAAAAAGTATTCCAGGGTAGGGTAAATAATGGGTAAAAGTGTGTGGGTAGTTCTGAGTAAGACCTATGCAATGACTGGGTCATTCACCCTGGAGCACCATGTAAATAAGGGCAGGCAGGAATTTAAGCAGAAGAAGGAAGGGTGGCAACTATCAGGGTAGTAGAAAAATGTGTAGTAAGTAGCTGAATTTCAGAGAAAGAGAGGGCTTTTTAGTTGTAAAAGATTAGTTTTTCAACTTGACATCAACTTGTGCAACAAATAACAGTATAAGAACCCTTCCCAGATCCTGGTGACAATAAATAATCCTGTTTCTGAGCATTGAAAAGTAGGGGGGATGGCTTCTGAGGGCAGAAGGGTTCTTCTGGTTCCCCTCGTAGTCAGGAACCTGGGAGGCAGTGGCAGGGGAACGGGAAGAAAGCCTGAGCATAGATCCAGACCACCCAAGGGAGACCAGACAGCCCAGGCTTCAACTTTGATAGAGAGAAATCATAGAAGTTAGTGGAAGGCATAAAAGGACCTGTCTCATGAGACAGCATGTACGTGGATAGAAGACTGTATCATAGGCATATCAGTTCTTCCCAAATTTATCTGTACATAAAATTCTCAACAAAAGGGCGGCCCGGGTGGCACAGCGGTTTAGCACCGACTTCAGCCCAGGGTGTGACCCCGGAGACCCGGGATCAAGTCCCACGTCAGGCTCCCCGAATGGAGCCTGCTTCTCCCTCTGCCTGTGTCTCTGTCTCTCTCATGAATAAATAAATAAAATCTTTTAAAAAAAATTCCCAACAAAATATTTCATGGGATTTGTCAAATTAGTTCTAAAATTAATCTAGAAGAGGGGTGACTGGGTGGCTCAGTCTGTTAAGCATGTGCCTTTGGCTTAAGTCATGATCCCAGGGGTTCTGGGATCGAGCCCTACATGGGACTCCCTGCTCAGCAGGAGCCTGCTTCTCCCTCTCCCTCTACCTGCTGCTCCCCCTGCTTATGCTTTCTCTCTCTCTGTCAAATGAATAAATAAAATCTTCAAAAAAATTAATCTAGAAGAGTAAAAGTACAAAATAATTTTGGAGAAGAAAGAAGAGAGGGGGCCTAGGTGACTCAGTTAAGTGTCTGCCTTCAGCTCAGGTCATGATTCCAGGGTTCTGGGATCGAGCCCCACATCAGGCTCTCTGCTCAGTGGGAAGCCTGCTTCTCCCTTTCCCTCTCCCTCTGTGCTGTGTGTGTGTCTCTCTCTCAAACAAATAAATAAATAAATATTTTTAAAAAAGAAAGAAGAGGAGGGACTTGCCCTATCAGATAACAGACATTTTAAAAAGATATAATAATTGCTTGCTATTGGCACAGCAACTGACAGATAGAATTGGGCAATGCAGTAGTCCTCAACAGGGTACACATTTGCCCCCCATGGACATTTGGCAATGTCTGGAGACATTTTTGGTTGTCACAAAGAGCAAGATGTCCCTTGGTGGAGGCCAGGGATGCTGTTAAACATCTTAGAAAACAGAGGACAACACTCCACAACAAAGAATTTTTCAACCCAGAGCATAAATAGTGCCAATGTTGAAAAACGCTAGAATAAAATATAGAGAGTCTAGAAACAGATTAATTAAAATATAGAAATTTGAGTAAAACAGGGAATCCCTGGGTGGTGCAGCGGTTTGGCGCCTGCCTTTGCCCCAGGGCACGATCCTGGAGACCCAGGATCAAATCCCACGTCGGGCTCCCGGTGCATGGAGCCTGCTTCTCCCTCTGCCTGTCTCTGCCTCTCTCTCTCTCTCTCTGTATGACTATCATAAAAAAAAAAAAAAAAAAAAGAAAAAGAAAAAGAAATTTGAGTAAAACATTTATTTTTTTAAATAAAGGGGGAAATTGGCAAATCTGCCTTCATCAAGTCCAAATAGACATGAAATAAAAATCAGACGGGCCTCCTGGATGGCTCAGTTGGTTAAGTGTCCAACTCTTGATTTCAGTTCAGGTCATGATCTCAGGGTTGTGAGACGGAGCTTGAGTGGGCCTTGGCTCTCAGCAGGGAGCCTGCTTCAGATTCTCTCTGTCCCTCTGGCCACCCCCCCCCATTCTCTCTCCCTCTCAAAAAAAAAAAAAAAAAAAGACAAAAGACATCATACATAATAGTGGTGGACTACAAAGATAACATAAAGATAAATACACACAGACATCCTCATCAATCACAGAGTTGGTATTTGTGAATTTGTTTACTTGCTAAAATTGATCTGTAACCTCAGAATCAATACTAGCAGTGTTTTTGAGGTCATCTGTGGATGTGGACGTGCGCAGAACAGCACATACTTTGAGTTGCCCCCTCACACATATTCCCAGCTGAGGTTAAACAGGTCTACACTTGACCTTCTTTTTTATTTTTTTTTTAATTTTTTTTTATAATAGTCACACACACAGAGAGAGAGAGAGAGAGAGAGGCAGAGACACAGGTGGAGGGAGAAGCAGGCTCCATGCACCGGGAGCCTAACATGGGATTAGATCCCGGGTCTCCAGGATCGCGCCCTGGGCCAAAGGCAGGCGCTAAACTGCTGCGCCACCCAGGGATCCCTACACTTGACCTTCTTGTTTTCAACTCTCATACTGTAAATAAGTGTCTATTTAGAGCCATGTTTTTTGCGTTTCTGTGATTTTTATTAACTTCACTGTTTCAAGTGGCCTCTAAATGTAGTGCTTTAGTATTCTCTACTGTTCCTAAGCCTAGGAAGGCTGTGATATGCCCTGTGGAGACAATACATGTATTAGATGAACTTTGTTCAGGCACAAGTTAGAGTAGTACTGTTGGTCATGAGTTTCACTGTTAATGAGACAATTTTATATATATATATATATATATATATATATATATATATATATATATATTTAGGATTTATTTATTTATTCATGAGAGACACAGAGAGAGGCAGAGACACAAGCAGAGGGGAGAAGCAGGCTCCCTGCAGGGAGCCTGATCCCAACTCTGGGATCACAACCTGAGCCAAAGGCAGATGCTCAATCACTGAGCCACCCAGGTGTCCTGCCAATAATATACGTTAAATAATGTGTCTTTAAATGAAACACACAAAAAGCAAATTTCTATATTGTTTGCTTGACAAAACTGTTGTGACCAGAGGCTCACAGGAACTGAGCCTTGTATTTTCCCTAGGAGCAATTATTCAGTATTTGTTAATTCAGTGTTTGTGGTGACTTTATAGAATATAACTACTGTGAATAATGAAATCAACTATATAGAGAGATGAGGTTGATATCCAAAATATATAGGCACATCTTTAAACAAACCAGAAAAATGTCATTTACAAAAAAAGACATACAGATGCTCAATACACATGAAAAGATGCTGCTCAGCCTTACTAGTAATCAAAAGAGCGTGGGGCACCCGCATGCCTTAGTCAGTTAAGTGCCAACTCTTGATTTTGGCTCAGGTCATGAGATTGAGCTCAGAGTTGGGTGTAGAGCCTGCTTAAGATTCTCTCTCTCCTTCTCCCTGGGTCACTGCCCCAAGGAAGGAAGGAAGGAAAAGAAAGAAAGAGGGAGGGAGGGAGAAGAATGCACTTTAAGAATGATGTAGGTTTTTAATCTTTTTAAAGATGTATTTATTTATGGGGTGGGGAGAGAGAGAGAGAGCGTGCACACACCAGTGTGGGGGAGGGGCACAGGGAGAGGGAGAGCATTCTTTTCTTTCTTCTTTTTCTTTTTTTTTAAGGATTTTACTTATTTATTCATGAGACAGAGAGAGAGAGGCAGAGACACAGGCAGAGGGAGAAGCAGACTCCCTGAGGGGAGCCTGTTGTGAGACACGATCCTGAACCTGGGATCACGCTCTGAGCTGAAGGCAGACGCTCAATCACTGAGTCACCCAGGCGTCCGGTGGGAGAACTTCCTATCAGACTCCTTGATGAGCCTGAGGCCCACTTGGCAGGCTGGCTCGAATTCATAACCCTGAGATCATGACCTAAGCAGAAATCAAGGGTTGGACACTTAACGGACTGAGCCACCCAGACACCCCAATTATGTAACTTTTTAAACAAGTACATTGACTGGCTCAATCAGAGCAGCATGCAACTCTTGATCTTGGGGTCGTGAGTTCAAGCACCACATTGGGGGTAGAGGTTACTAAAAAAAAATTAATAAACATTAAAAAATTATATTGGCAAAAATCCAAAAATGGATCATATTAATAGTGAGAAGTTTCAGTGTGAGGAATTGATACTGTTATATGCTACTGGTAAGAGTATAAATAGGTACAACCACTTTGTGGACCAATTTGGCAATATCTATTTAAACTAAAAGTATAGGGCAGCCCCGGTGGCAAAAATTTTAAAATTTAAATTAAAAAAAAAAATTAAAAAAAAAAGAAGCAAAAAGCAAGAACACAAGCTGTCTCAAACCGTAAACCGTAGAGATTGAATAATCCAGCTGGTGGCTGAGCAGTGAAAAGTAGGAGGGTGGTTTTCATTCACTGAGGCTAAGGGATGAACTATATTTCCTGTGAGTCAGAAAGGCTTAGGGGGATAATATAGGGAGAGATGAGAAGAGCAGGACATGAGCACCCCACAGACTTGGCCTGGTGACACAGAAGCAGTAGGACTTTGGAGGTAGAAAGATACATGTATTTAAAATCCAGTTCCATGATTTATAAGTTGTAAACCCTTGGGCAAGTCATCTAACCTCCCTGACACCTGGATTTTACATCTGTAAAACGGGTGACAATGATATCTATCATACTGGGAAAGGTGGGAAAATTAGATGAGATGGTGCATGTGCAGTTTCGGTATCCAGCACATCGTGGGGACTTCCCTCTCACAGCGCAGGGGTAGCGGAGGAAAGAGGGTGGAGGTGGAGTTGGCTCGGTCACTCACTCACTAGGTGACTTTGGGGCCTAGTCAATAAAATCCTCATCTGTAAAATGCGTAGTAAGAAGATCTATATTCTGCCCAGTTATTGTGAAGAGCAAATGAGATGGTCTATTTAGAACTAGTTCATTCCTTTTAACTGTGATATAATATTTCATTATTCCTCTACTGATGGACATTGAGTTTGTTTCTAATATGACAAGCTATCATAGATCTATCCTTACAAGTCATCTCCTAGTGCAACTATTTCTCTAAGGTAGATAATTAGAAGTGGAATTAGGGAGCATAGGTATATATTTTTAGTTTATTTTTTTAAGATTTTATTTCTTTATTAATGAGAGATACAGAGAGAGAGAGAGGCAGAGACACAGGCAGAGGGAGAAGCAGGCTCCATGCAGGAAGCCCGATGTGGGACTTGATCCCGGGTCTCCAGGATCACACCCCGGGCTGCAGGCGGCGCTAAACCGCTGTGCCACCCAGGGATCCCTGCTTCTTATTTTTAAGATGGAAAATACATTTCCTGACCTTTTACTATATGATAGCTTTCAGCTCTCTCTGCCTTTTGCCTAAACTCAGCTCTTCCTACCTCCCCTTCTTCATTAAGCACTGTTTTCTCCTTCCTCTGAACTCAAAGCATCTACTCAGGAGCCTCTTGTTCCTCCTGCATCTGAGACGGTTTACAGGCCCACTGTCTTACATTCATCAAGATTCATCAAGAGCTTTACCTTTACAAAGACATTTCATTTCTGTCTCCCTCTCTAGTAGGATATGGGGAGAGATCATTAACCCCATTTTACAGCAGAGGAAACCAAGGGTTAGCCAAGGAAAGTGAATTAGCCAAGCCAGTGAGCTTGTGTTGTTCAGAGTAACCCCAATCTCCCAGATTCTATAGCCTATGATCATTGCACTGTGTCTTGGGGCTGTGGTATCTGACTATGGGGACAAGGGCAGTGTGGGAATACCTCAACAAGAGCAGAGTGGAAATGGACCAGAGTTTCTGAAAATATGTTTCTTCTGCTGCCCAGGCATTCTGACTGTCTCATCACTCCCACCACAACCCTATCCCCCAAACTCAGGATGTAGCAAAGACCATAACTTTCTTACTCTGGTACTTTGTGAGGAACTAGCTTGATCAGAAGGGTGCCTGAGTTCCTGCTGTTGTGCTAGGTGCTATGCTTTAAACACCTTATCCCATTTAATCTGCTCAACTACTCTGTCAAGTTCTCAACCCTATTTTGCAGATGAAGTGAATGAAGTATGTGTAGAGGTGATATTCCAACCTCAGCAGATTTAATAAGAGACTCCCCAGAAATGGGGAAAATGATAGACAAGAGTTCAGCTCTCCCTCTAAAAGGTGTTGGGAGATCACTAATCAGCCATTGCCATCATCCATCAGCTTGGTGTTTTCATAAAGTTAAACACACACTTACTATATGTATGGTTTCCTATGGCTGCCGTAACAAATTTCCACAAACCTGGTGGGCTTAACATAACAGAAACGTATTATCTCACATTTCTGGGGGTCAGAAACCAAAATCAGTTTCACTGGGTTGAAATCAAAGGCTCCAGGGGAGAATCTGTTCCTTGCTTTGTCCAGTTTTTGGTGACTACCAGCATTCCTTTGCTTGTAGCTATATCACTCCAATCTCTACATGTGTCTTCACATCACTCTGTGTGTCTGCCTTTCTCTTATAAAGGAAGTTGTGATGGCATTTAGGGCCCACCTAGATAATTCAGGATAAAGTCCTCATCTCAAAACCCTTAATTTAATCACATCTGCAAAATTTTACCATACAAGGTGACACTCACAGGTTCCAGAGATTAAGACCTGCTATCTGGGGCTACCATTCAGCCCACTATACCATACAAATTAGCAATTATATTCCTAGGTTTTTATCATAGAGAAATGAAAATGTATGTCTGCATAAACCTATACGTGAATGTTCATAGCAGCTTTATTTGTAACCAACAAAAACTGGAAACAACCCCAAAGTCCTTCAATGAACAGATGGTACAACCATACAATGGAATATATGTATCAATAGGAATGCACTATTGGTACACATAACACCTTAACTGGATTTCAAGGGTATTATGTAGAGTGAAAAAAAAACAATATTAAAAGCTTGTATACTATATAGTTCCATTTATGTAACTCTCCTGGTATGACAAAATTATAGTAATGGAGAACAGGTTAGTGGGTACCAGGAGTTAGGTTTAGGAGGAAGGTCTGATTATAAAGAGGAAGCATGAGGATGTTTCTTTGTGATGATGGAACAGTTCTTTATCTTGACTGTGACAATGATTATATAAATCCATATTTGTGATGGAGCGACTCAGTTAAGTGTCTGCCTTTGGCTCAGGTCATGATGTCAGGGTCCCGGGATCAAACCCCGTGTCAGGCTCCCTGTCCGGCAAGGAGTCTCCTTCTCCTTCTGCCCCTACCCCTGCTTGTGTTTTTTCTCTCTCTCTCTCTCCCTCTCTCTCTCAAATAAAAAAAAAATCTATATATGTGATAAACTTTGATAGTACCATACACCAGAAAAAGAGTACATACAATAACTGGTAGAAATTGAATAGGATTTGTAGTTTAGTTAATCATGTTGTATCAATGTCAGTCTCCTAGCTTTGAAGTTATTCTATGATTATTTAAGATGTTATCAATGGGGAAAGGTAGGTGAAGGGTAAGTGTACTATTTTTGTAACTTATTATGAGTCTTCAATTATTTAAAAATAGAAAGTTCAAAACACACTAAAAAAAAGCTAACTTATTGGCTCTGTAGGTGAGAAGTCTAAAAGTAAGGTGGGCTTTCTGCATGGTTTGAATAGAAGTTCACTATGTTGTCAGGCTTGTGGCTCCATCCTCTAAGAGTCTCTCAGCTCTACTTTTTTGAGTTGGCTTACTCCACAGGCAGATTTTTTTTTTTTTTTTTTTTTTTTAATGGTAGAAAGCTGGCTACCAGCAGTCCCTGGGACCACTGGCTTTTTGGTTCCTTCTAGCCAGGAGAAGAAAGAAGGAACTATTTCTTCCTTCAAAGGTGGGGGTGCTGGTGCTGAGCTCTACTCTGATTGGACCATTCAGGTCACCTGTCCACCCCTAAACCATTCACTGTCCCCAGGGAAATGTTTATGGACCTATTGCCAATCCATGTGGCAACGGAATGGTATTATCTGATTGGATCAGATCACCCAGGCCCCATTCCTAGAGCTGGGATGGAGCCAATACCACCCAAATATAATTGCTGTCACTGAATGGGAAGAGGTGGAATGGATGTTAGGTAGCCAGTGCCAATATCAAATACAACTTCCTCCTTGAAATTCACACTTCCCCTGGATTCAGAGGCATCATTCTTCCTGGGTACCCCTCATTAATGGTTGTTAAAACAAAGGACTTTTCTAGACAGAGAAGATATAAAATGTCATTCCAGGCAGAAGATATAGGATAAGCAAAGAATCAGAGATGTAGAGGAATAGAGCTATTTAGGGCACAGTGAAAGCCTTGGTGTCACAAACATAAATTTCTCTTTTTTTTTTTTAATTTTTTTTTTTTTTTTTTTTAATGATAGTCACAGAGAGAGAGAGAGAGGGGCAGAGACACAGGCAGAGGGAGAAGCAGGCTCCATGCACCGGGAGCCCGATGTGGGATTCGATCCCGGGTCTCCAGGATCGCGCCCTGGGCCAAAGGCAGGCGCCAAACCGCTGCGCCACCCAGGGATCCCACAAACATAAATTTCTTAAGGGAAGAGTGATAGTAATGAAGCTAAAGAGAAGGGTTAGGGCCAGTATGTGAAGAGCCTCGAATGCCACCTCAAGGATGACAGGTAATGGGAAGACACTGAAGGCTCTGGAGAAAGAACAGTACATGGGACTCACCTGACTTTAGAAAGCTCTCCCTTGCTACAAACTGGAGAGTAGACTGAAGGAGACCCAACTAGAGGCTGTTCCAGTGGTCTGGGAGGAAGAAGATGAAAACCTGACTGAGGGTGGAGGCCTTGAAGATGTAGAGAAATGAGTGAATATGGAAGACAGTGATTGATGGAATCAGTGGGACTTGGTGACTCACATTTCTAGCTTGAACACTTGATATGCTATTTTTTTTTCTTTAAAGATTTTATTTCAAAGTAATCTCTACACCTGGGATGCCTGGGTGGCTCGGCAGTGGAGCATCTGCCTTTGGTCAAGGGCATGATCCTGGAGTCCCGGGATTGAGTCCCACGTCGGGCTCCCTGCATGGAACCTGCTTTTCCCTCTGCCTGTGTCTCTGCCTCTCCCTGTGTGTCTCTCATGAATAAATAAATAAAATATTTTAAAAATAAATAAAATAACCTCTACATCCAACATGGGGCTTGAACCCACAACCCTAAGATCAAGAGTCTCATGCTCCACCAACTGAGCCAGCCAAGTGCCCCTGAAAGCTTGATAACACATTTTATCCAAAAAGGCAGGAATACTCAATTGTTTCAAATGCTCCTGATAAGTCAAGGGAGGTAAGGATTTGTGAGTGACTGTAGGATTTAGTGACAAAACATTTTGAGGTATGTTGGGAGCAGAAACAGAGTAAATTGAGGCAGAATAAGTCATGAACAGGAAATGGGGAATGCTAAGGCCAAATGAGCCTCCTTTCAAGCTCATATACAAGAGGAGGAGAGGCTAAAGCAGTAGCTGAAGAGCGTCATGGGATCTATTCTTAAGAGAATAATGTATGTTTTAAAATTTTTCCAACACTTCTCTGCATGCTAGCTGTGTAGTCAGCCTGTATCCTCATCTATAAAATGATGTGTGTTTTTTTTTATGATAGTCACACAGAGAGAGAGAGAAAGAGAGAGAGAGAGAGGCAGAGACACAGGCAGAGGGAGAAGCAGGCTCCGTGCACCGGGAGCCTGACGTGGGACTCGATCCCGGGTCTCCACACCCTGGGCCAAAGGCAGGCGCTAAACCACTGCGCCACCCAGGGATCCCTATAAAATGAGTTTTTAATAGTACTTACCTCATGGGTTTATGGTCAAGGTCAAGTCTTCATTTTTTCCCTAACAATTGCTTATTGTCTGTCTCCCCCACTTGACTTTAAGTTCATTAGAAACACTGACAGCTCCTGGTGAATGATGTAGTATGTTGTTAATAAATACTTGTTAAACGAATGAAGTGTTTAAGGCTCTGAGCGCAGTTCTGCCCAAGGTAAGCATGCAGAAAAGCTAGCCAGGGTGTGTGGGACTGTAGGGGAGGAAGAGATTGCCTTCAACTTGCTGTTTTCCAGACTCCAGGGAGGAGGGGCCTCCAGGCTGCCAAGGTGGCAGTGCCGGCAATTGGATGGAGGTGCCAGGAACGAGCACTCTTGAGCAGAATCACCCCTTCCTGAGCCCACGGCTGGACGGCACCGAGGAGCAGCCTGTGCACCCCAGACGCCTGCTCCAGCACTGCTTCATGGCCAGAGTGACTGCCAGTGACATCCCAGGAAGCCCTGAGGAGGCCCCTGTCCCAAACCTAGACCCATGTGGACCAGCCCCATAAACATCCAATAAATGTCTCTACACCCTCTTTTTCTGGAGCCTCTTTTCCATAAAAGGTAGGGGAAGGGATGATCAGAGGGACTTTGGAGACTGGTGGGATATGAGGGCGTTTCTCAGCAGGCCCCCCTATGCCCTGCTTTGGGACCCAGGGAGATTGCTCTGTCCGGTCTACTGTGAGCCAAAGAGAGTTGAGACAGGAGTCCCAGGGAAATGGTTGGTGACAACTCCATGCAATCCAGTGGGGGAGCCCGGGGCCTCTGGAGGCTCAGAGGAGCCCCTCACCTACCTTAGGGAGCCCGAGAACTCTGACATGGTCTTCCCATCACAGAGCAGGTGTACTTTACATCCCCCAGGAAGCTGGCTGGGACCCAAAGGCCGGTGACTCCTGCTTCTCCTACAGCTCTGCCAAAGGCACAGAAGGAGAGGGGCTGTAGAGTACACAGGGCCCAGCCGTGTTTAGGATCACTCCATTGCTGAGGTGGAGGAAGAAGTGAATAAACAAGGGGGTGAGGGACTGTATGGTTAACAGCCCGAACACAGGCTGCCCAGTGTAGACTCAGCCACTTCCTGACCCCACTGTGTGGCCGTGATAAAGATCCTTAGTCTCCCTGAGCCCCAGTTCCCTGCTGGGCAATGGTGAGTGTTCAGTGAGATGATGGAGATGGTCTCCCTTCATAAGCATGAAAGTGCTACAAAGACTTTTTTAAAACTCTAGACAGGGCATCCTGGGTGGCTCAGCGACTCAGTGGCTCAGCGCCGCCTTCAGCCCAGGGAGTGATCCAGCAGACCCGGGATCGAGTCCCACATCGGGCTCCCTGCGTGGAGCCTGCTTCTCCCTCTGCCTGTGTCTATGCCTCTGTGTTTCTCTCATGAATAGATTAATAAAATCTTTATTTTTTTTAATTAAAAAAATTATTTATGATAGTCACACAGGGAGAGAGAGAGAGAGAGGCAGAGACACAGGCAGAGGGAGAAGCAGGTTCCATGTACCGGGAGCCTGACGTGGGATTCGATCCCAGGTCTCCAGGATCGCGCCCTGGGCCAAAGGCAGGCACCAAACCGCTGCGCCACCCAGGGATCCCAATTAATAAAGTCTTTTAAAAAAACAAAACAAAACAAAACTACAGCTAGATGTTTTTCAGTATAACATAGTGAGGAGGGACAGGGACTCTGGAACCAAATGCCTGGTTCCAATCCTGACTAAGTGATATCTGTGCTTCGGTTCTCTCATCTATGCAAGCAGGTATATTAGTAGCACCTTCCTTGTAGAGTTTGGGGGGGATTA
Source organism: Canis aureus (assembly GCF_053574225.1). Taxonomy (NCBI): domain Eukaryota; kingdom Metazoa; phylum Chordata; class Mammalia; order Carnivora; family Canidae; genus Canis; species Canis aureus. The sequence goes on along the minus strand of NC_135623.1, from coordinate 15,351,609 downwards.
AATTACTTAGTCCAGCCAAGTACCTAGAACAGTGTTGGCATGTGGAAAGCACTATGTACTAGCCATCATCATCATCATCATCAACATCATCATCATCATCATCTTTATTGTTAAGGAATCTTAGGGCAGGATAGCTGACTCCTGGCTCTTCTCTCATCTTAACTTTGGCAATGGCTTTAGGCTTTGCCTTGGGAGTGCAAGGCAAGGATTGAGGAGACTCTGTGGCCATCAAAAGCAGCTCTCAGCATTTCTGACCATGATACGACCTGCTGCTGGATTTGGCAACAGTGAAATGGCCACTCTTAGATATTTGTGCAAGGTGCTTGAGCCAGCCAAGGGCACATGGTGGCATGGCAAGGCAGGAGTGGCCTAGAAGTGGCCTAGGCTGGAAGTCGAGAGACCTTGGTTCTGGTCCTCATTTGTTGTCCTCTGTGTGTGTGTGTGCACATGTGTGTGCATATGTATACATGTTTGTGTATGCACATGTGCATATGTGTCTGTGTGTCTTTTATTTTCAGCACTCTGAACCCAGCACCTTTGTCTACTTACTGTACATCCAGTGGCATCTATTCTGTGCCAGGACTCTCATGGGTTCCCAGAAAAAAGGCGGAATTGGCCACAGCTGCTGCCCTCAAGGAGATCGCATGGAGGGAGGGCAAGGAGAGTACACGCAAGGGCAGTAGGCCCCATGGTGGCCCCTCGTGCACTTTGAACAAGGGAAAAGTGATGTCTGAGCTGAATCATCAAACATGACTCAAAGTTTCCAGGTGAGACAAGGTCAGAAGACATTATGTTCAGAGTACAACCTGTTTCAAAACAGAGAGAGCCTAGCACAGTTCAGGGACAGCAAGTTGTCTGCTGGAGAGAGTGTGGGCTCCGTGTACGTGTGGGGCAGAACTGGGTGACAGGACGTGGAGTCATTGATGTTCTGTATGACCTTTCCCGGGACAGATCCTGTCTCTCTTCTTAGTATCCCCATCAGTACATTTCAATTTTCCTCTGAACTTTCTGTGCTGAGCGGTCTCAGGGAAGAATCCAGTACTGCCTGTGCTTTAGGCTGCTCATGTCTGATGGGAGACATAATCTATAAATTCTAAAAACTTGGGATCCCTGGGTGGCTCAGCGGTTGGGCATCTGCCTTCGGCTTGGGGCGTGATCCTGGGGTCCTGGGATCGAGTCCTGCGTCGGGCTCCCCGCATGGAGCCTGCTTCTGCCTCTGCCTGTGTCTCTGCCTCTGTGTGTGTGTGTGTGTGTCTGTTGTGAATAAATAAAATCTTAAACAAAAATGCTTGATTGGTCATCAGTGGCCTAAAGCAGTGTTCTCAAACTTCAGACTAAACATCAGAATCAGATGGAGGGCTTGTTAAAATGCAGATTCTGGGCCCATCTCTTTCCCACCTCTTGCTACCTCAGAGTGTCTGAATCTGTGGGTCTGGAGTAGTCCCCACAATTTTAACCTGCATCCAGGTGATGCTGATGCTGCTGGTCTGGGCTCACCTTTTTGAGCATGATTGGCCAGGAAGAACAAAGAGGACTGGGCTGGAGAGATGAAGAGGCACCTCACACTGAGCAGCTTCCCTGAAGGCGGAGTAGAACTTGCCAGCAGGAGCCCCGGGTGGATGGGGCAGGGATAGGTGGAAAAGGATCGCTGACCTGTCACCTCAGGCCCCCCAAAAGCTCTTCCCATCCCCTCAAGTTTCAGGTTCTCCCATTTGCATTCAATCAACCCTGGGAGCTGGCTCTCTCCCCTGGGGTTGGCTTGTCTGAGTCTGGGCTCAGAAGACAACTGCTCACCCGGTGCAGTGGGAACAGTGGGAGCAGTGGGAGCCGCCTCCCGGGGCGGTGGGGGGGGGGGGGCTGACGCAGAAACAGCCTGTGCTCACCCTGCCCTCAAGCGCACATCCACCAGCAATTATCTCTCGGAAATTGCTTTCCGGTTATGTTCACAACATGTGCGCCTGCCTGGCTGAGAGCAAACACTCAGAAGGCACAGGGTGGGAGGGGACTCGCGGGGGGCGGGGGGGGGGTGCCCAGATGAAGGGACGTCCAAGTCTGAATCTTCAGCCAAGAATTGGGGAACTGCTGAATCTTAGATCTTGAAAATACTAGAACCTTGCACTCACCCTTGTCACACTCCTGCCAGTCGGTTTTCCAGCCTCTCCAACATTCTCATTTATTTATTCCTTCAACATTGACTGCCAGTGATTCTCTGCCAGGATCCACATCTGGCATCTACAGGAGATGCCTTCCGGGAAACTTCTGGGAGGAAGTGATGTCCTAGTCTTGAGGAACCCACTGACAGGTGAAAAGGGGTTCGTGATGGAAGATGCAGAACAGCAGTTAAGGCACAGGGACTAGCATACATGAAGGCCTGAGCCCGGAGAGAGCAGATGGTGATTCAAGGGACAATAAGCAGTTCAGTTTGAGCGGATGGACACTAGAGTCACGGTGGGGTGGTAAAGATGAAGCTGGAGGGATATGTGAGCCAAGTCCTGAAGGCTTCGCCATATTAAGGGTCTCACACTTTATCCTGAGGGCAACGGAAGTGACTGGAAAGGGTTTAGCATGGGAAGGGACTCAGAACCTTATGCAGTAGCTTGCTTTCATGTTCTTCATGACACTCGAGTAAAATACGTTCCCCAGGAGCTCTGCTCTGGGGGGTCTATTCAACACCTGCTCCTTAGGTTCTTGAAACCTCAGAAGTGTGCAGGGCAGTGATGGCTCATCTGTCCACAAGAAATAGCTCAGGCCCTGGATTCTTATTAGGAGGAGGAGGCCATTCCACTGTCATTTAAGACTCTGCTCTTCTTGGCCTGGGCCCGGTTAGCTCAGGGGCCAGAGCCTGGTACAACCAAGGCCCAGGCCCTAGACCAGACCTAGAAGGGTGCTATGACTTGCTCTGTCCCAGAGACCTGGGAAGCTCCCATGTGCACAGCACTGACAAGGGTATGAATGGTTCCTTGCATGCCTTCTCCATACCTCACAGGGTCAAAGCCACCCGGAGTGGATGGTCCCCTCAGGGAGTGTTGACTGGGGACATCCTATGGGCCCAGCACTGTGACAAGCCCTTTAGGGGAGAAGATGCAGCTCTGTCCTTGGGGACTTACCACTAGGGATGAAAAGTAGGTTTGACCCATAAACCCCCTAGGGGAGCAGTCAGAGAATTCAAAACCAAGTGCCAAGCTGTCGGCACTCTAAGCCATTAGAGTTGCAGAGAGTTTAACAGAAGAAAAGAAATAGCCTCGGAAGCCTTTATGGAAGAAGTCAGGGTTGAATTTGACCTTGATGGATCATGGCAGTATTTGAAGAGTTTCAATGAGGTAGAGAAAGTGTTCTATAATGTCAACTTTATATTTAAAGAGAATACTACTGGGGCACCCGGGTGGCTCAATGGTTGAGCGTCTGCCTTTGGCTCAGGTCGTGATCCCAGGGTCCCACATCGGGCTCCCCACAAGGAGCCTGCTTCTCTCTCTGCCTGTGTCTCTGTCTCTCTGTGTGTCTCTCATGAATACATAAATAAAATCTTTACAAAATAAATAAATAAAGAGATACTACTTGTGGCTCCGAGGCCTTTGGACAAAGAGATCATTCACCAGCCCTACTCCAGCCATAGTCATTCAACAAACATACACTTAATATCCTTTGTGTGCCAAACCTTGTTCTGAGCATGAGGAACAAAGTAATGAGTCAGTCAAAATTCCTATCCTTGGGAGCTCTCAGGTTGTTGGGGAAAACCAGTTATTTAAAGGGACAGTTACAGTACAGTGCAGAGAGTGCTTTGTTCATTTGTTGATTGGAAGATGGTTATGCTAACCTTACGCGTGGTGTTACATTGGTGCAATGTAACTTTGCCACCCCTCAGCCAAGTGATGGGATGTATTTTCCCATCCTTTGTTTCTACCCTAACTTTGTGATTTGCTTTGAAAAATAGCAAGTGGCAGAAGTGATGTTGTGCCACGTTTGAGCCTAGACTTCAGGAGACTTTGCAGCTTCCTCTCTCACCTTCTTGAATGCAATGTCACTATGGTCTGAAGGAGCTCATGCAGGAGAGCCCTAAGCCTGGGCTAGCCCGCTGGAAGCCGGGACTATGTCGAAACACCATGAGCTCTCCATGGAGGCCCTCTAAACCAACCAGCTGCCAGCTGAACCACTAGAGGAGTGGAACTACATGTGTAACCCTGCATGAGATCAACAGAAGAATCACTAGCTAAACCCAAAGTGCCAATCCACAGAATCATGAGCAAATAAATGGTTATTGTTTTAAGCCAAATATTTTGGGGTAGTTTGTTACATAGCAAAAGATTACTGACACTTTGTAAGTGACACGCTCATTTTTATGTGAGTTCTTTTCACTTATTTTGTTACACTTGTGAACAGATGTACGTGTCTTCTCCATTTGTCTATGAGCTCCTCCTTAGAGGAAGGAAACTGTGCTAAATATCTTGTTTGCCACTCCAGATACACTCTCTTTCCTTCTTCACCTTGCTCTGTACCTTGAGAGGGTTACACAGGGGCTTCCTTGCCTTCTAGAATCTGGTAGGGTCTGGCCAACTGGAGTCCCAGCAGAGTACATATTCTCCTAGTTTCCTCCCTGAAGGTTCACCACCAGGTACATCTTTGGACCAAGGGATATGATTCCCGTCAGGTTTTACAATGGCTTTCTTTATCCAGATTCTAGTAAGTCCTCCGTCCCTTGCCCCTTTAGGCCTATGGGTACTAATTAGTGCTCTAACATGACTTGCCCTGGAGGATTTCCTTACTCCTTGTCCCTATATTAAATAATCCCTTTATTAAACTCTTCTCAAATTACCCAGTTTGAGAATGTCATCTATTTCTTTCTGACATCCTGAATGATAGTGTCTCATTCCTTATTCTACCCTCAGCTGCAACCTAGCTTACAGTATATGCTCAATAGCTGTCATTTGGTGGAGGAATGAAAATTCCAAGGAAACTGCTGTTAAAGTTATACTTTGATCAGAAAGACTAGGGTCTGGATCCTGACCCTGTGGCTTCCTAGCTGGTTGGCCTAAGGCAAATTTCTTCACTTCTCCAGAAGAGTCTCAAGTTTCTTTAGGTGTTAAATTTGGATAACAAATACCAACACTCCAGGATTGTTGCTCAGGTTATAGGTAGTTTGTAAAATGTCTGGCTCACAGTAAATGATAAATATGACTTTGGTGAGGAGGTAGGAAGGATTTCATAGCTATTTTCCCATTTCATTCTCTTCTGTGAAGATCTCTCTCTCTCTCTCTCTCTATCTATCTATCTAATCTCCCTGGGCAAACTAAGACCAGGGAAGGAAAATAACCTGTGGAAGGCCACACATTGAGCTGGAATTTGAATCCAGGTTTCTGACTCTTGGTTCACTGTTCTTTTTTTGCCACACCAGGTGAGGGGTGAGCAAGAGGCTTGGCCTCAACACACCTCTCCAATAAGCCAACAAGGAAAGAAAAATAAATAAATAAAGTGAGACCTTCTAGGAGAAGGAAGCAGGGGTTACCTCTTCTTCGAAAGAACTTTTGATTTTTTCCAACAAAAGGTCTTAGCCCTGCCTACCTCACTGCCCAGCAGGAATCTTGAGAATGAAATCCTCCTTCTGGAGACAGGATGAGGAAAGTCATGCTTGGCTGAGAAGCCTCAGGACATGAAAGCAGTGGATTTTCTTGGGTGGCTCCAGGCACTGGAGTCTTCTCCAACATCTGTCCCTTTTGGGCACCCCCTTCCCTTGCTCCAGGCTTTCTCCTCCTTCGAGGCTTCCAGAACACTGCAGTCCTCAATGGCTGAGGCTTTCTCGGAGCTATCACAGTATCTGCCACATAATAGGTACTCTTCAAACCTGTGGAACCAAAGAATGAATGTGTCCTTCTGCATGAACCTCGCCCACGGATACCAACGTCCTCCCTGTGCCTCCCCATTCCTTGCGGTGGGGGACCCAGAGACCAGCAGACAAAGCCCACCCCTCCCACGGTGCTCGTCCGGGGATTCGCCAGCCCCCGTGCGCTCGCGGGGCCCAGGAAGCGCCGTTGGGACCCCAGGGGCCCCCGGAGACCCAGGCCTTTCAACCGCCGCGTGGTGCAAGCGGGGAGACCCAGGCGCAGAGAAACCGCGCGGCGGGACGGCGCCCGGCGGTGCCGTGGGTCCGGACGGCTCGGATGCCCCGGCCTGGGCCTCGGCGCTTCGGGGGCGGCATCTGGAGCCCGGCCCTGCCGGCGGGGCAGCTTCCGTGCGGGCACCTGCGTCCTGCGAACCTGCAGCCCGCGCTTCCCACGCCGCGTGCCCGCCTGCTCCCCGCCCCCCACGGCGGCCGCCCTCTCCCCAACTTCCCAGGACGCGGCGCTGCCCCCCCCGCCAGCCTCGGGCCCCGAGAAGGGCAGGCACCTGCCGCAGGCCGCCCCAGGGATCGGGGTACAGCTGAGCCCCCCCTCCCTTCCGCGCGGCCCAGGAGGCGGGCTGTGCCCCGTCTCTCCTTTCCGCAGTTCTGGGATTTTGACTTTTTGTTCCAAGAAACTCAGAGCAAGTCCTGACTAGACCCGGAGTGACTCCGGGTTCTGTCCTTACGTCCTTCGTGAACTGAAATAGGGCTGGAGGAGGTGCGGATGCAGCAAAGATCACCGCCCGCAGAGCGCTGCAACTCCCCAGAACGCATTAAGAAAAACGGTGTAAGATCATGCAGAATTCACACAACAAACATCTGAGAATTTGGACACATTATGCCAAGCAGTTAAAAGTGTGTCTGTAACCCTGAAACACAAGACACATGGAAAATGTGTTGGCACGTGGAAAATAGAATTTATCCTGCAAAGCTGGATTCCGGTCACAACCTGCTCATCTGGATCTTGCGCACAGGACTCAGCCTCAAAGTCCAACACCACCCCTTCCGTGTGACAGCTGTGCAGATGTGAAAGTACTTTGGAAGTTGTGATAAGCTCAACAGATGTTATATCTTGTTATTAAATGAAGGCTGGAGAAGGATCGCCTACATTTTTTTCCCAAGGCCCTCTGATTGTTAGATCCTGAAGTTATCTATGATTAACATGTGTTAGGCTAAAGGTCTAGATTCTAGAATCCTAAACCTGATTCTAATCACAAAACCCAGTGAGTCTGACATACTCTGATTTCATGCAAGTGTGAAGGCAAGGTCTGAAGGCCAGGCAGGATGAAGACCCAGGTCAGCCGTCTAGGCCTCTGGTGGGGAGCAGTCGGCCCTGCTGTCTGGGCTCACCCATGGAATCAGCCTAATTCCCATCAGACCTGTCTTCAGCTCCTCACCCTTCCTCCAGCCAGCTTTCCCTGAGGCCTCATCACCTGTATTATCCATATTCATCACACACAGTCTCCCATTAGGCCCAATTAAATCACTTTGGCAACACTGCAGGAATCAAAACCTCCCTCAATTAGTAGGCCCAGCAGAGGAGGCCCCAACTTAGGATGACTCCACCTGTCGCCCCCCACCCCATACTCCGAGCACCCTCCCCCTATTCCCCCTCACCCATTAGCATAGGGTAAGTAGGTAAGTAGCTGCAGGAGCATTCCTTTCTGCAGGTTCTGGTACATCGTGTTCCTCCCTGATGGCCTCACAGGCAGCTGCTGACTCACCCCAGGTCGCTAACGCACCAGGTATCCACGTATTTAGATGGGGCTGCTTCACCAGCTGTAGCAGCACGGGCAAATGTGAGCTTCTATGTGTGGACACCACCCACACACCAGCCCTGGGCCTTGAGACCTGGCTCCCAGGCCACTACAGATAATGGGGTTACACTGAGCTAACACCTTCCTCTCTATTTAAAGAAAACGTTTTGGCCCCGTGAGCCTCCCAGCATATTCAGAACCTTCTGAACCAATGTGTCAACAGTAAATTGTTTGAAAATGATGCATTGTGATGTAAAGTGATATCTAAATACCATAAACCCCTACGACTTTCATGGGCAGCCCCATACCAGCACCACTGCCTAGCTGTGCGACCTTAGGCAGGTCATTTTACTTTTCTAAACCATAGTTTCTTTCTTTTTAAAGATTTTATTTATTTGAGAAAGAGAAATAGCAAAAGAGACTGTGGGGTAGGGGAGCAGGGAGAGGCAGAGAGAGAAGCAGGGAGCCCGATGCAGGGCTGGCCTGATCCCAGGACCCTGAGATCATGACCTGAGCTGACAGCAGATGCTTAACTAAGCCGCCCAGGCGCTCTTGAACTTCGGTTTCTGTGCGCGTGCATGCGTGTGTGTGTGTGTGGGGGGGGGGGGTGCGTGCGTGTGTGTGTGTGTGTGTGTGTGTGTGGTTTTTGAGTGCTTAGAGCATGCCGGGCACCATGTCTGGCATGTTACATGGCTTACCTTATATCAGTCAGGATTCTCGGTTGCAAATAATTGAAACCACCCATCCCTGGCAAAACAAAGCAAAAAGAAGCTTTACTGGAAGGCTGCTGGATGGCTCACTGAAATGATGAGGAGATGAGGGAGCCAGACAGAAATCAGGGGTAGCTGGACACAGCCGAAGCCGTCCACCCTCCACAGGAGCTGTCTGGTTAGGACAGGCCCCACTTGACACCGCACAGCCACTGCTGCTCACTACTATGCTGCTGGGCTCTGGTCCCACAGCCTCCTGACACCATCTCATCCTCACCCACCTGCCTAATTCCTGCTGGACTTAAGGCCCAGGTGGGGGTGTTGATGTGGCTCTGCCCAGACCCACAGGGGTCAGGGGGAGAGTTGCTGCCCCCTTCAGCTTCCATACAGCTTGGAATTCCTCCAGGTAGGCAACGTACCTGGGTGCTGAGCAGCCATGCGCAGTCAATATCCACTAAAGTCTTTAGCAACCTTGAGTTGGGGAATATTGTATTTTACGCATGAAGAGATCGTGTCTCTGAAGGGTTTACTTGCTGGTCACCTGGCAGGTAAGTGGGGACACCTACACACACCTACAGGAATGGAAGGAACAAATGCATGTAGGTAGCCAGCAAATATCAATTCCCTTTCCCCCGATAACAGCTTTTGTTGGGAATGTGTGCTCAGCCATGGGGAAGGCTTTCAAAGACTTGTTCACATTCCCTGGGACTCTGGGCCTGGCCCCTAACTTCCTGGCAATACCTACACCTGTCATTTATACCAAGAGACTGACTCCTGCGCAGACAGATGGCTTCACCATCATCATCGTGATGCCTTTGGCTCCAGCCTCACAAAACCTGTGTGCCAGGTGTGACTTCAGGTTACCAAATAAGCACACAGAGGCTCAGAGAGGTTAGGGCTCTTTCAAGCTCAAAAGCAAGTCGGAGCCCAAGTCCTGGCCGGGCCTCCTGTTTCCCAGGTGTGCCCGGCCCATGGCCTCTCTTTCGAAGGAGCGGGCTGAGAGCAGGGCGTCCGGGATTCAGCACGCGCGTGGACGCCGAGGCAGACAGAAGCCTCTGAGTCTTCGCGTCTTTTCTCCTTTTGCCGGGAAAGCCAAGGCCTGGGAGCCGAAGCCTGCTCGAGCTCACGCGGCCCGGCGGGGGCCTCCACGCAGAGCCACGCTGCACCCCGTGCCCTGCCTCGGCCAGAGAGGGCTGCCCACACCGCCATGGAGCTCATTTGAAACTTGGAGTAGTTACGGGGGACAGAAGGGGGTAAATAGCTCCCTCAGCCGTTGGGCCGGGAGCCTGGCTTAGGTGTGGGCCCAGAAGGAAGGACACGGCAGCAGGATGGCTGAGAGGTAGGAGGCTTTGAGCCTCCAGAAAATTCTGTTCTCTCATAATCAGAAAATGTCTCCAAACTTTATTTTTTTTATTTTTTATTTTTATTTATGATAGTCACAGAGAGAGAGAGAGAGGCAGAGACACAGGCAGAGGGAGAAGCAGGCTCCATGCACCGGGAGCCCGACGTGGGATTCGATCCTGGGTCTCCAGGATCGCGCCCTGGGCCAAAGGCAGGCGCCAAACCGCTGCGCCACCCAGGGATCCCCTGTCCCCAAACTTTAGAAGCCAATTAACTCATCCTGGTTGGAACGGACTGATACAGACTTAAATTTGTGACTTATTAGAATAGTTGGGAGGAGGGAATCTGAAGGCAATTAGATCAAACTCATGTGGCCCAAAGAACTGGACAGTCTGTGATCATTAGTGCCTTCATCTGAGGCCCACATGCAGACACTGGGGAGTTTCCATGTGCCTTGGCCCTTGCAGCAGCCTTCTCACCATGCAGATGCCCCCTCCTACCCCTCCTGACTCCTCTCAGAGTCAGCTCAGATAGCACTCCTCTAGGAAAATTTTTTTTATTGTTACATTAGGTTGGGACCTACTCTGGTCTCCCACAGCCCCTATGGCTTTCCTATATATGTCACATCAGCCACCACACTGGGTTGTCATTATCTATGCACCTGTCTCCTTCATTACAGACTGTTAACTCCAGGGTATGGAAAAGTCTGCTGTAGACAGGCCCTAGCAAATGTTAGCTAATTGAGTGGATGGATGGAGAAAAGGAGGAGAGGACACCCAGAAGCCCAGCCCTTATCCCAATTCCTCCTCTTTTCCCATTCTAAACTCCGGGCTGAGGAACATTAGTCTCTGTCCCATCCTAATTCCTGGATTTGGCCTTTGGATCCAGTTTCTTTGATAATGAAGCCTCAACTCTCTCCCAACTAACTCTGACCTGGCTGCCCCTGCTCCTGACCAACTACAAGGATCCTGAGTTGCCTTCAATCTAACGTCTCCAGAAAGTGAACTTCAGTCCTTAGAGCACCATCAGCAGACAGCTTTCTGGCCAGCAGCTTAGCCAGGCTACAGTAATCACAGACTGGCATGCCCTCTGGGTGGGCCCTGACTGAGGCACTGAGGACACAGAAGTGAATAAGTCTACAGGGACCTTCAATGCACATCTTCAATGTGCGAGGTATTTGAGACATATCTCAAAGGAAAGTGGACAAATGCAGAAAGAAAAATGCATCTCAGCGTGAAGTTGACAAAAGCCCATGAGCCAGCCAGGTGCCCATAAATGAGAAGCTCTAGCAGCCAATGGGTCTTTCCTGAGCCGTTGGAGGGCACTAAGCTAGGGCGGATGGGAGTTAGAGTCTGAATCAGAGGCCTAACATGGAGGTAAAACTAAGCAAGGAGAATGCTAGGACATGTGGAAGGAGGTGTTTTAGGGACCCAGTTACATCAATATTCCAGAACATACTAACATTCTAACACACTAACGTCCAGCACACAGCATTCTGTTGCCTTGCCATTTCATTATGGGTGACATTCCAGCCCTGCAACATTCCTCTCTGCCATTCATTCCAACAGTCTGCCCCACCAACATTCCTCCTTGCTACCACGCCAACATTTTAAAATACCAGCACTACGATTTGAACCCCCAACCTTCCAATTTCCTTCTACTAAAAGCATTTATTTGTTTCTTGGTTCACTTCTACAAATGGCTCTTAATATTTGGGAGAACACAAACTCTCTTAATAAAGTATTAAAATTTGTGGCTCCTTCTTCCCCAGGAAAAAAATATTTATATATACACATAAATTTTACATATCATTTCAGATTTTCAGTGACCCTCAGCAGGGTTCATGAACTCTAAGGTAAGAACTGTTTAATTCAACCTGCCTGAATCCAGAAAAACATTTAAAATAAAACAAGATCTCAGTTTAAGATGGGATAAGATTGAAAAAAACATGGCAGGGACAAAGTGGAGCCTGGAATGATGCAAAAAGTGTAGAACATAGTGACCTACAACAGCTAAATTTATATCCCACATATTTAGCTCTAAGACTTCCAGCAGCCAAGGCAAAAAGGGAAACCTGTTCACTTACACAGTTCACAGTGTTCATGAGATAAAAACAAACCACTTACTCTTCAGGGGACATATAACTATTTTTGGTATGAAGACCAGACAAGATTTTCTCCTGAGATCCTCATAAAGAATGATGTAATGGAACCATGGCCTCCACAGGCTCCCTCACAATAAACCCAGAGATGTGTTCTGTAGTACAGTGACCGACTCATGCCAGTTGGCCTGACACTTTCTTGTTTTGTTTTGTTTTGTTTTGTTTTTCTAGGATTTATTTATTTTAGAAAGAAAGAGAGAGAGAGCGGGGGGGCGGGGAGGGTAGAGGGAGAGAGAGAGAATCTCAAGCAGACCCCACACAGAGCATAGAGCCCAATTCAAGTCTTGATCCCAGGACCCTGAGATCATGACCTGAGCCCAAATCAAGAGTTGGGTACTCAACAGACTGAGCCACCCAGGTGCCTCAACATTTTCTCAGTTTTAACACTGGAAGTCTTGCATCCCATGAGTCCCTTTGATCCCAGACAAACTGAGATTGTTGATTACCATATTTGTGCATTACCTTGGCAAGAGTCTAAGGTGTCATGTATAATGAAAATTATCTTTGGAAATCCTTTCAATTTCAACAATCCTTTTTACTTCAACAAGTAAAGCCCACTTGGGCTCTGGAGTCTATCAACCAATTTTTGCTCTAGTAATAGAACAGACTGCTATTTCTTTGGTGGCATATCAGGAAAGACTGGCTTGCCTCAAACACTAGAGTCACACGTGATGTGGCAAAATGTGCACACACTGAGGCTCTTATGAGGCATGTAGGAACTCATACAATGCAAGGAACAGCAGATTTACCTCTCCGATAACACACCATTCTGGGGAATAAACGGAGTGAGTGAAATATTATTTAATATATTATTGGTCTTTCTCTTCCCATCTGTTGCTTTTTATTCACAGCAAGTAAAACTGAATTTCTGTAAGTTAAAAACAAATACTACCTATCTCATAGGGTTGTTGTGGGAGTTAAAAGAGTTAATATTTATGAAGCACTTGAGAGAATATTTGGCACAGAGTGTTTGCTCTCATTGTTGTCAAACATAGATATGCTGACTCCACTCTATGTCCTACAGGCAATCTGTGGCGGGGATGAAGTTTAGGACTCAGCCCTCTGTAGTTCCAACTTCATGAGGGGATACTTTCTAAACTTCTAGAGTTGCCGAGGGACTGCCTGCCTTTTTTTTTTTTCTTTTAAGATTTTATTTATTTATTTATGAGAGACACACACAGAGAGAGGCAGAGATACAGGCAGAGGGAGAAGCAGGCTCCAGCCCGATGCAGGACTCGATCCCAGGACTCCAGGATCACACCCTGAGCCAAAGGCAGACGGCCAACCACTGAGCCACCCAGGTGTCCCGACTGCCTGCCTTCAGACATTTTTCCCCAAGCACTGGGTCTGAGTCAGAGGTCTTAGGTGTGAGTGGCCATGAACACACCCTGGTGAGGGTTTTGCTACTCTCAGTCCACTCCTTGACTTGGAAGATCCCCAAACACCAGCTGAAGAATAACAGCTCACCAAGCTCCCACAGTGTCCAGACCACACACCCCTCCACAGTTTGTGCTGGTCTTGGTGAGTAGCCTGGGCTAGCTGAGGTCTGTTCAGAAGCTTGGCATGAGTACCGAACTGTCTGCCACGCAGACCAATGAACCACTGAATGTGAAAACACTCTGTATGCTGTGAAGTGCTGTACAGGTGTGAGAGACCAGGATTAGTACACAGTGGTGCTGAGTTCAGAGCCCAGAGAGATGATGAGATTGGAGTTTCGGTAGTGCCCACAGAATGAAAGGATGGAGCAAACAGGCAATGATTTCAGAAGGCATGGAGTGAGACACACTTGATAATTATGCCAAGGCCAACAATCGGTAAGAAATCCCAAGCAGCTGGGTTCCTGAACCCTTCTCCAGGCTGAGTGCACATTTCTCTGAAAATCTCAGAGAGGAAATAAATAATAATTACTTGATTACTTTACCAAAAACTCACCAGATGCCTACCCTGGTCTATGCACTTGGCATAATGGTCATGATGTCTGACCTAACTACTAAGGTGGGATCTCCTTGAAACCTCCTTGACTATTGGCCACATCCCTGCTCAACCACTTACTCTGCAATCAGCAAGTCACTTACCTCTTCTTGTTTTTTTTTCTTTAATATTTAATTTATTTATCTGAGAGGAAGAGAGTGCACACACAGAGCCAGGGGAGAGGCAGAGGGAGAGGAAGAAGCAGACTCCACTGGGCAGGGAGCCAGATGTGGGGACCTAGGATCATGACCTGAGTCAAAGGCAGATGCTTAACCAACTGAGCCACCCAGGAGCCCCTCATTTACGTCTTCTAAGGCTCAGTTTATATATTTATTAAATGAAAATCATGCTAAATAATACCCACATTACAGGATTTTTTTAAAGATTTTATTTATTTATTCATAGAGACACAGCTAGAGAGAGAGAGGCAAAGACACAGGCAGAGGGAGAAGCAGGCTCCATGCAAGGAGCCCAACGTGGGACTCGATCCCAGGTCTCCAGGATCACGCCCTGGGCTGCAGGCGGTGCTAAACCGCTGCGCCACCGGGGCTGCCCCACATTATAGAATTATACTGACGATTAAATAAAACAATAAGGAACAACGAGGAATCTGTTTCTTCTGGGACATTAAACCAAGTGCAGGGCTCTATGAAAAAGTACAGGTGGTGTGTGCATGAAACCAGCCGTGAGCACCACCCTGTCTTTCTGACTCTTCACCGCCCCGCCCCACCTTCAGTCCATCCAGCCATGTACTGGTAAGAGACTGAGCCTGGAAAGCTCCTGGCATACCTGAGAAACACAGGAAGCATCTAGCACCAAGAATTAAAGCTCACACAGGCTCTGCTACCTTGAATGCCTTGAACCTCCCTGGCTGTAAGATTCAGTCTGCCCACTTCCCCACTGGCCCCCTTTGTCGGAGGCAGTCCTATGGATTTAGTGGATGGTAGAATAAATACCAGATTAGGATCTGGGGACTTATCACTGCCTTGCTGGGCAACTGGAGGTATTTCATGTCCTCTCTGATCTGTTTTCCTGTCTACTAAAATGAAATGGTTCAGTATCAAATTAAGTGTTCTTTCACTGAGCACTGACCAGACATGTTCACATCGTAATAATCATATCATTAAATTGAGCATTTATGGGATGCCTGGGTAGCACACCTCCTTTCATTCTGGTCATCCTTTTCCTCTGTTTTGTTCCTTCAAGGTCCTTCTCTGTGGTATCTATTTTTTTTCTAATATTTTTTTTAATTTTTTATTTATTTATGACAGTCACAGAGAGAGAGAGAGAGAGAGAGAGAGGCAGAGACACAGGCAGAGGGAGAAGCAGGCTCCATGCACCGGGAGCCTGACGTGGGATTCGATCCCGGGTCTCCAGGATCACGCCCTGAGCCAAAGGCAGGCGCCAAACCGCTGCGCCACCCAGGGATCCCCCTCTCTGTGGTATCTAAAGGCAGAAGCAGAAGAGAAGGGGCACCTGGGTGGCTCAGTGGTTAAGCGTCTGCCTTTGGCTCAGGTCCTGATCTTGGGGTCCTTGGGATTGAGTCCCACATCAGGCTCCCCACAGGGAGCCTGCTTCTCCCTCTGCCTATGTCTCTGCTTCTCTCTGTCTCTTATGAATAAATTACATCTTTAAAAAATCAAATAGATTCACCAGACACCATTACATTACCAGACACATTATATACCATTGTACATTCCTTGGTTTGATCCTCATGACAATTTAATGAAATATTTTTCAGAACTCTAGAATTTAAATTTGACAGGGGTATTGATTTTTGTCTTTTTTTCTTTATGACATATCCCCAACTGCTAGAATAACAAACACCTGGCTCATATTCAGGTGTTCAAAAGCCACTTGTGGAACAAATGAATAAGGGAACAGTCCAGAGGCACTGATGTGATTTGTTCAAAGTTTCATAGTTAGAAAATGCCACAGTCAGGATTCTGATCCACATCTACCTGGCTCAAAGTCTATGCTTATTCTTTTCCACCTGTCATATGGGTGTGATTCTCATTTTATAGATGAGGAAACCATTGTTCAAGCAAATGGAGATCCTCTCCATCATCTCTACTGCCTCTCCGACCTTGTGGTTCTAAGTGCCTGGGCCCCACCCTGCTGGAGTAATATCACTTTGAAAGCTAATGCAATTTGTCATCTCTTCCCAAGATTCTCGGGCCTCAAGAATACTCTTCTCTCTTCACAAAAGCAGGGTCACTGGCATAGGTTTGAATCCTGCTCTGCTACATACTGTTGTGACCTTGGGCATTTCTCAGTATCTCTGAGCCTCTAATTTCCTCATCTGAAAAATGGGTTCCATACTTCGTAGACATCCCTGGATGTCCCCTCCTCCAGGAGGTGCCCTGCACACAGTGGGCCCTTAGTGAATATAGCTGTAATTACTCTAGCCCAGTGCTGCTTCACGGTCCAAGCGTGCTGCCACCGTCTGGTGTCTGCTGGGGCCTCCTAAAACCTGACTGAAGGCCATTGGCCCAGGGAGGGTAGGGTCAGCTGCTATTCTTGGAGCTGATGGAATTCAGCTGGGTTTCAAGTTCCCTCAGAAAGCCCTGGCCCAGGCAGCTTGGCTGGTTATATGAGCAGTGAAATCTGACCTCAGCATGTTCTCCTGGGCTCTCCACATGGCCCCGACTGGAGAGAACCTTGGGGCACAGAGCATTCTTCAGGGAGACCACGTCTTCCTAGAGCTGACTTCAGCCTTTTAACTCTTGTTCATTGGCATCTAATTGGTGCCCAGATGAGCCCTGGGTGGTGTTCGGAGATCTAGAGATTGCAAAGAGTTTTCAACCTTTGGATAACAGGCAGCCTCAGGAAGTGGGGAAAAGGGTCAGGAGACAGGCAGGACTCCAGTTTAATCCCAGCTGTGCTACTTTCTGGGTCTGTGTCTCTTTACAAATCACTTTGTCTATGTGAGCCTCAGTTTCTTTGAGAGCTCCTCAGAGGGCTGCTGAGAGGATTAGAGCATCTGGTACATAGTAGATGTGAGCTCCTAAATGACAAAGAACCTGTCACATTCAGCTCATTCTCAATGCTGATTGAATGGGTAATGAATTGGGACGCCTGGGTGGCTCAGCAGTTGAGTGTCTGCCTTCGGCCTGGGGCATATCCTGGAGTCCCAGGATCGAGTCCCGCATCAGGTTCCCTGCATGGAGCCTGCTTCTCCCTCTGCCTCTCTCTCTCTGTGTGTCTCTCATGAGTAAATAAATAAAATCTAAAAAGAATGAATGGGTGATGAATTATGGAGGGCACTGAATGGAAATGCCTTATAGGGCTCCCATCTTTCACCACACTCACCCCTGACCCCAATCTTCATGAGGAATCCGTTTCTTCCCCAACCACCGTGACAGGTGGGCATCTCCTCTTGGTTTGCATAACCTTCTGATAGGAAGCTCACCTCCTCCTGACGCTTCCATCCACCAGGACTAGTTTTGCTCTCTGGAACTGTACAGAACAAGTCTGGCTCCACTTCCAAAAAATAGTCTTCCAGTGATTTATTACACAATTATAATATGCTGGGCATTGAACTAAGCATGTCCTTTACTTTATCTCATTTAACTCTTCAGCCTCCACATTAGTCCTGAAAAGTAAACATTATTCCTACTTCAATGATAAGGAAAAAGAGGATCAGAGAGGTAGCATAACACATTTATATATGGCAGAGAAATTATTTAAATCCATATTCTTCTCCAAATTGCTACCTTTTCAGTGTTCAATGGATCCACTGAATTTGTGGATAGAAATAGAATAGAATAGAATTTGTGCCCCAGAGCCCCTTCCCCTTCCTTTAGTAAAAATTTTTTATGTATCTTATCTATACTAGATTTTGAGTTAGGGACTGGGAATAGTGATGAGTCAGACATAATCCCTGTACCCCTGAAGCACTTATAGTCTGTCCCAAACCCAGTGAAAAAAAAAACGAGAAGTACAAGCATTGTCAGAGCACCACAGACCGTGGGGATCAAGGAGGGTTTCCTGGAGGTAGTGATGTTTGGGCTGAGTTTTGAAGGACTATTAGGAATGGCCTAGGCTTGTATCAAGGGGGGAAAGATAGCAGATGTTTTGGTGGAACTGCTGCATAAAAAGCTGAAAGGGCACTTGGGTGCCCAGTTGGTTAAGCGTCTGCATTCAGCTCAAGTCACAGTCCCAGGTCATGGAAGATGGAGCCCCACATCCAGCTCCCTGCTCCATGGAAAGCCTGCTTCCCCTCCTCCCTCTGCTGCTCCCCCTGCTTGTGCTTTCTCTCTGTCAAATAAGTAAATGAAACCTTAAACAAAACAAAACAAAGCCCTGAAGCTGTGGAGCCCAGACTCCAGAGGGTTGTAGTGCCAAACCAAGGAGCTAGGACTATAAACTACGTGAGTGGATCATCTGCTTTATTATGTGCAAGAATCTCCTGGGCTTTACTTATTTAAAATCCAGATTTTTGGGGCGGCTGGGTGGCTGAGTCAGTTGACTGACTCTTGATTTTCCCTTCAGGTCATGATCTCGGGATTGAGCCCCATTTTGGGCTCCGTGCTCAGCGGGGAGTCTGCTTGGGATTCTGTCTCCCTCTCTCTGCCCCTCTTGCTTGTGCTCTAAAATAAGAAGTCTTTAAAAAAAAATAAAGAAAATAAAGAAAACAAAAGGACACCCTCCTGAACACAGCCCTCCAAAAAATACTAAGCTATCATGTGTCAATTCCAGCTTAGACAGGAACTTTTCTTGATAAGCAGCTTCAAAAACAGTACACCCCCGTGGCTTACACCGGTTCCTAGATACAAAGATGAGCCTGGACCTGATTTGTGGTCAGAGAATGCTTGGGTGCCCACTGTGCTGTTCATCTCAGCAAGCAGCTGAGATGGTCTAGCATGTGCCCAGCCTCATTCTGGGCACTGAGGATAGAGATGAGACCAATCAAATCCCTATTCTCCAGGAACTCATAGTCTTGTGAAAAGCGGAGACCATCAACACACGGCTGATAATACAGTGATCAGCACTGTGACGGATGAAATTCAGGGCAGAGAAAGCCTTTAACCAGTCTAAGTGATGAAGGGAATGTTTCCAGACTGTTAAAGATGAAGAGTATTCTACTTAGAGGGTAGAATGAGGCAGGGACCCTTGCTCTCCATCCTCAGTGTCGGGCAGTCAGGGGTGGGGATCAGGACTTGGAAGGGGTGATAAAATAAATAAAAATAAAAAATAAAAGGTAAAAAGGGTATTCCAGAGAGAGCAGCCAGGATCATAAACGCATGGCAATAAGAAACAGCCTGGGTGCTTTGTTGTCACTTTTTTCTTTCATTTTTCTTTTTTTCTTTTTTTGTTTGGCAGGAGTACAGAGACTACAAGCAGCTCCCAAGCTAGGAAGAAGATGGAGCTAAATATGGAGGCCAGGACTGTATCATGGGGGTGGGGAGACTTATATGTTAGGCAAAGAATTTTGGCCTTTCCCCTTTAGACAGTGGGGAGGCCTGATTTATAAACTGTAATACAATCACCATTCCTTAAGCCTGGGGAGGGGCACCAGCTGGGAATAGTTTCCACTCCGGATCCCAGCAGGTGCAAGTCTTCTCACTGACTCTCCACTGGGGCAATAGAGGAGGAGGAGGAGGCAGGAGGCAGGCCCCACCCCCACCTCTTCTCCAGGCCCGTCTCCAGCAGCTGTTTTATGCCCTGAATACCTCTGGAGAGCCTCACCATCAGCTCCCTGGATATTAAAAAAATGGCAGCAAAGGCAGGCTGTCTTAAAAGCTAGACTCCCTCACAAGTTAACACTGCCACATGGAAAGAAAACAATTATCTAATTATAAAATATGGTCCCATAAAAAGCTTTAAAATTTTTCATTCTTTAATAAGAGCGCCTATTTAGGGTCACCTGGGTAGCTCAGCTGTTTGAGCATCTGCCTTCAGCTCAGGTCATAATGACAGAGTCCTGGGATCCAGCTCTGCATGGATATGCTCAGCGGGGAGCCTGCTTCTCCCTCTTCCTGCCATTCCCCCTGCTTGTGCACACTAAATCTTTAAAAGAAGAAAGAGAGAGAGAGCTCCTATTTAATTCTCCTAACAACCCTAGAAGGCATTGCTATCCCCATGTGATAGGTGACAAAACCAAGACTCAGAGGTCAGGTAACTTGTGCAAGGTCACAAAGTCAATAAAAGGCAAAAATCCAGATCAGAATCCAGATTAAGACCTTTAGACCTAACGGGGCACCTGGGTGGCTCAGATAGTTAACTCTCTGCTTTCAGCTCAGGTCGTGATCTCCAGGTCCTGGTCTACTTTGCCTCTCCCTCTGCTTGTGCTCTCTCTCAAATGAACAAATTAAAAAATCTTAAAAACAAAACAAAACACCTTTAGACCGAAGAACTTGCAAAAGACTAGTACCCCCATCCTGCCAATCCTAATAAAGAATTTATTTATTTGTCTCATGAGAGACACACAGAGAGGCAGAGACATAAGAAGTGGAGAAGCAGGCTCCATGAAGGGAACATGATGTGGGACTCGATCCTGGGACTCTGGGATCACGCCCTGAGCCTAAGGCAGATGCCCAACTGCTGAGCCACCCAGGCGTCCCCTAATAAATAATTTAAAATGAGAAATCTAAAGTGTAAAATCAATGTCAAGAAGTGAAAAAAAGTTTTCACTTTTCCCTACAGTGATTTGTACATAATACATGTACAAATAAAATACAAAATATAAAAATAATTCCATTAATTTATATTTTCTCGTTCTTTGTTAGGTGCCCTAATCACTCATGCTTAATATGCCTTTGACGAATCCAGAGTTGCCCATATCTGTAGCATCTGAAATCTAGGCATTGTCCCTCTCCCATGTTACCTCTCAATTTTTTTTTTTTTTTTTTTAAGAGAAGGAGAGAGAAAGCTGGGGAGGGGCAGAAGGAGATAATTTTTTTTTCCTAAGATTTATTTATTTTAAAAAGAGAGAGGGGAAAAGATTTTAATTTATTTATTTTAAAAAGAGGGGAAAAGATTTTATTTTTTTAATTTTTATTTATTTATAATAGTCACACAGAGAGAGAGGCAGAGACACAGGCAGAGGGAGAAGCAGGCTCCATGCACCTGGAGCCCGACATGGGATTCGATCCTGGGTCTTCAGGATCACACCCTGGGCCAAAGGCAGGCGCCAAACCGCTGGGCCACCCAGGGATCCCGGGGAAAAGATTTTAAAAAGAGAGCAGAGGAAGAGGCAAAGAGAGAAAGAGAATCTCAAGCAGAGTCCCCACAGAGCACAGAGCCTGATGGGGGGGGGGGGGGCTTAATTTTATGATCCCCAGATCATGACTTGAGCCAAAATCGAGTCAGATGCTTAACTAAATGAGCCACTCAGGGACCCCTACCTCTTAAAATTTTTTCAAGCAATTTCATAAAACTTCAACAAATTAAAATGAAATTTCTAAATTAAGAAACCAAACAGTTCAAAAAAAGTTTTTGTCCCCATCCCCATTCACAGGCTCCAAATCCATATGAATGGCACTCTCTGCCCACCCAAGTGCCCAGGCTATGAGTTTGGGTTCTTTTTTTAACCCCAAGCTTGATTCCACCATCTTCCCACCCCCACATTGCTCTCCAGTCTACCTTCTCCACTAGGGTGATCTAATTTCCTGCCCCTAACCCTTCAGTGACTCTGCATGACCCACAAGATAAAATCCCAATCACCAGACCCTCCCGTCTTCCTCTCCTTCTCTGAGACTCTTGCTTCCCCTTCTCATAACGCTGAGCACTGCACTGTGATATTTTAGTGAGAACACTAGTCACTAATGAAACCACTAGTCAATTATGAAACAACTTCTTCATTAGACTATCCAGCCCAAGCCTGGCACCGAAGAAAAACATCAGAAGTAGTTGCTAATGATGATTCAAATGCCTGCTAGCCAGAGGACACAGTAATGAGTCGCTTGCTGTGACTAGAATCTGAAAACCCACTTTCAAACCTTGTCTCAAAGGCTGCACAAGTGAAAAACTCAACCATGCTGGCTCTTACCCATTCCTTCCCAGAGCAACCTTTCTGGACAGTAAATTATTAGTCTTTACATTTTAATAACTTCTGTGAAATGTTACATTTTGAAACTGTTAATGCTAAACCATTGTTTCCAGTCCCATCTCAATATATGATCCAAAGAAGGCAGGCACCTTGGGTCCCAGGCAGGAACTGCTCCATAAAAAAATAACCCAGCACATCTGCCACCAAAAATCAAATTAACTCTTCAAAATTACAAACCTAATGATTTAATTGAAAAGATGTGATTCTTTAAAAAGTATTAAGCACCACATTGGTAGTGCATTCTAGCCAAAGAATGCTAGCAGGTTGTACAGGACTGCAAGAATTGTTTTCTCTGCCATGTCCCAATCCATGTTGTAGTTCATAAAAACATACTCCTTTTATAAACAAAAACTTCAAACCTTGCATTTTAAAAAAAATTCAATGTTTACATTTTTAAAAATTGTGGTAAAATAGACATAAAATTTACCATCAGCAATCATTTTTAAATGCACAGTTCAGTAGTGTTAAGAACTTTCACATTTTCGGGAGCCTGAGTGGCTCAGCGGTTGAGCATCTGTTTGCCTTTGGCTCAGGGCATGATCCTGGAGTCCTGGGATCGAGTCCCACATCGGGCTCCCTGCATGGAGCCTGCTTCTCCCTCTGCCTGTGTCTCTACTCTCTCTCTGTCTCTCATGAATAAATAAAACCTTTATTTAATTTTTTTTAAAGATTTTATATTTATTTATTCATGATAGTCACACAGAGAGAGACAGAGAGGCAGAGACACAGGCAGAGGGAGGAGCAGGCTCCATGCAGGGAGCCCGATGTGGGATTCGATCCCGGGTCTCCAGGATCGCGCCCCGGGCCAAAGGCAGGCGCCAAACCGCTGCGCCACCCAGGGATCCCAAATAAAATCTTTAGAAAAAAAAAAAAACTTTCGCATTTTTGTGCAAGTAATTTCTTTTTTTTTTTTTTTTTTTTTTTATTTATTTATGATAGTCACACACAGAGAGAGAGAGAGGCAGAGACATAGGCAGAGGGAGAAGCAGGCTCCATGCACTGGGAGCCCGACGTGGGATTCGATCCCGGGTCTCCAGGATCGCGCCCTGGGCCAAAGGCAGGCGCCAAACCGCTGCGCCACCCAGGGATCCCTGTGCAAGTAATTTCCAGAACTTTTTCATCTTGCAAAATTCAAACTCTATACCCATTAAATAAATCTGCATTTCCCCTCCCCCTAGCCTGTGGCAACCACCATTCTATCTACTCTGAGTTTATTTATTTATTTATTTTTATTTTACTCTGAGTTTAGACACCTTGTGTAAATGTAATCACACACTATGTCTTTTTGTGATGGGTATTTCCCTTAGTGTGTCTTTTAGGTTCATCCAAGTTATAGCATGTGTCAGATTTTCCTTCCTTTTAAGGCCAAGTGATATTTCATTGTATGTATAAACATACTGTTTATCCACTCACCCACTGATAGACCTTTGGATTGCTTCTGCCTTTTGGCAATTGTGAATGCTGCTATGAACATAGGTGTACCCATAAATGGGATTGTTGGGTCCTATGGCCATTCTATGTTTAATTTTTTGAGGAACCACTATATTGTTTCCCATAGTGGCTATATGTTTTTACACTCCCACCAACAATGTATAAGGTTCTAATTTCTCCCCATCTTTGCCAATGCTTGTCTTTTAAAAATATATATATACACATGTAACAGCCATCCTGACAGGTGTGGGGTAATTATCTCATTGTGCTTTTGATTTGCATTTCCCTAATTAGTAGTGATGCTGAGCATCATGTTTATTGGCTTACAGAGATTATTTTAAACATTACACAAAAGCTACTTCACATTTAAAACATGAACTTTTTATTTTTTTTATTTTTATTTTTTAAAGATTTTTGTTTATTTATTTATAGAGACACAGAGAGAGAATGAAAGGCAGAGACACAGGCAGAGGGAGAAGCAGGCTCCATGCAGAGAGCCTGATGCGGGACTCGATCCAGGGTCTCCAGGATCACGCCCCAGGCTGCAGGCGGCACCAAACCGCTGCGCCACCGGGGCTGCCCATAAACTCACTTTTTAAAACTTCTTGTCCAAAAAAAAATAAAAAAAAAAATAAAAAAAAAAAAAAATAAAAAAATAAAACTTCTTGTCCGCTCCTGGGAAAGTCCCTCTCTTCTACCAACTTGAGAAGCTGGCAGGCTGTGCTTACAAACCTTCATCCACACAGCAAGACCTTCCTCCTAGGACAGCTGCACAACTGGAAGCCGGGGAAATACTAGGTGGTGAGATCAGACTTGTTATTGCAGGAAAATGACAAGATCGCCCCCTAGTGACATGTTAGGACGTTAATTTAAAAAGCAAATGTTTAAAAGAAAAAGCAGAACCATGAAGAACATAATCTCCACCCTATCCAGAATCTGGAGAGAAACTAATAACACAGAAGACTAATCGATCAAAATAGTTTATTCACAGGGACAGTTAAAAAGGCTCAGTTCCAAGGGACAAAATGTGTCACAAAACCCTTACTTACAAATCCCTAGTGGAAGCTGCCTTGGGAATCATCCGCTCCTTCAGGTTGATGAGCAATGCCAGGGAAGTGGACTGGAGATGCCGTCAACTGCAAATTGCAAAACTAAGGGAAGGCTTGTATTTCATCCTCTTTGGCAATCCTGACACAAACTACCGCTAACTTTTATGTTGCACATCCCTCCCAATCTCTATGAATTTGCTGAGGATCTGACTAAAGGCAAAAAGGAAGCCGACACCAATGATTACAGAAGCCAGAGGGTGGCAGTCGTGACTATTTGACTTGTTCTTAGCGCCTCAAGCCCTCTATTATGTAAATCAAGATACTTTGATTTTCAAGCCCTCTCAACTAAAATAATAATACTAACATCTGATTCCCTCAGGCACCAGTAGCTGCTGATTTTTCCAACTTCCGGCTTTTTTTCTCCCCTCCATACCCCCCACAATCTCCATGGCTCTCTAGGTTGCTGTTTCTCACTGAGCTGTAAGACTTTGAGAGTGAAAATCCCATAAATGTGTGTGTCTTCACAGAACACAACGGAGAAAAAGCATACTAACTGAAATAAACATTTTAGGCTACAACCCAGTAGGTGACACTCTGGGGCAATGGGTCTTCTGTAACCAGAGCTACTGACATTAAGTCCCAAGTCTTCCTGCTCCAGCAGGTTAACCTTCAAGGGCTGCAGGAGACATAGGAGGTGCCAGCCTCAAGCGGTCTGTTGCCTAGAAATATAGCCCACACTACCCAAAGGTCAAAGGCTGGACATTTTTCTGCTGTTCTTTGTGCAGCTGCCGGGCCCGATCTTTTAGTACCTCGGCCTTGGCCTCATCTTTATCTACACCATCCCCTAGCCTGTACATGCGGCTGGCATTGGCACAGGCCCAGACGTGGCCCAGGTCACAGGCTTTCATTGAGTATTTACATGCCAGGCCCATGTCCTTGGGAAAGCCAGGGGCACCCTGCAGGAACATGGCACTGAGATTGAAGCAGCTGGAGGCATAGTGGCCTTCACAGGCCCTTGTGTAGTAGTCTCTAGCCTTCTCCAGGTCAGGCTGGCCGTCCTCATTGACCTGTCCATCATGTGCCAGGAGACCGACATTGTGACATGCCTCCACAGACTTCTTTCCAGGCTTCTCACATGCCATCAGAAAGCAACTGGAGGCAGCTTTCAGGTCCTGGGTTAGTCCACCTGGGGGGAAGGAAAGGGGAAAAGAAAATAAACGCAAGCCAGGGCAGAACCTGAATGTCTCAGGCCAAAGTTAGAGAATAATTGCTGAATAAAGTTCATATATTTTGAGCTAAGGCAGCACGAAAGGAAGGTGGCCCAGTATGATGCACAAACGTTCCAGTTCCTTTAGCCTTGGAATTTTTTGTTCAAATGATATCTTCTGAGACAGGATATCCCTAAAGGAGGTAAAAAGGAGATTATAATAGCTACCTCATGGGTTACAGCAAGAACATGTGATGTTATAAGCACTTTGCTCAATGTTCGTTAATTTCAATGTATAATGAATACAAATTATTTGCCAACTACTGTATTAGGTTCTGGACAATAAACAGACACTGTCCTTAGCCTCGCGCATCTTATAGTCTAATGAAACAAGATATTTAACAACCACACAATGTATGATTTTTTTTTTAATTTATTTATTCATGAGAGACAGAGAGAGGCAGAGACACAGGCAGAGGGAGAAGCAGGCTCCATGCAGGGAGCCCGACGTGGAACTAGAACCCGGGACTCCAGGATCGCGCCCTGGGCCAAAGGCCAAAGGCAGGAGCTAAACTGCTGAGCCACCGAGGGATCCCCTCAGAGGTAGTTTCTGGCACATTTTGATCTTCTTCCTCTACAGAAAAATACTTCTCAATCAAGCTTAATGAAGCTTTGCATACAACTCATTGTCATTGTTTTGTAGAGCTATAATTTTGTTCAAACCACCACATTCTTCAATCATTACACTAAGTTTCTCAATCTCACCTAGTTTCTTAGCAGCTTGAAAGATATCTAAATGGGCAGCCTGGGTGGCTCAGTGGTTGTATAGTTGGTCACAGCCCATACAGCTTCCTTTTGTGCCTTTTTTTTTAAAACAAAATATTTTGTTTACTTATTTTAGAGAGAAAGAAAGTGAGTTAGGGGAGAGGGAGAGAATCCCAAGTGGAGTCCATGCTAAATGTGGAGCCCCATTTGAGATCTGATCTGATGACCCTGAGATCACGACCTGAGCCAAAACCAAGAGATAGCCACCCAGGGGCTCCTTCCTTTTGTGTCTTAAAGTCTTCCTTAGAATGCCAATGAGAAATGGAATTAATCCTTGATTCACAACTTACTGTGTCTGGTCCTAGAAGCCAGATGTCATCTTTCACACCGTCCACATTGCTTTCTTCTGAGTATTAGTTTGGGGACGCATTACAAGCTGGGAAAGATGGCAAGTGCTCCAACACCTATTACAACACAAGTCTGTTTATCTGTCCCAGTGATAATACTTCCTATGGCTTTTAGTGCAGAGGTCACAATTAGCAATTTAGGAGCTCCTCGAAGCTTCACATGTTAGGGCACAACTTCTCTTTTCACAACCGTTTCAATCTGTTCATTTGGACCATGAGTACGGTAAGAAATGGTTCTAACATTAGTATCTGCTAATACTTCTGGGTCACTACAATGCAGGAGATGAACTAAAGTAGGAAGAATTTGCTCAATAGCATCTAGAGAAGTGCAGGATCCTTGCTGCAACAAAAATTTGAAAGTATCCAGATAAGCTTTTCTAAGTAACCACATGCTAAAGATGACATATCAGGAACTGCAAGAAGGGCCAAGAGTGGGTCAAATGCAACATATTTGATAACCAAGTCTCAGAAAACTGAACTATTTCGTACAATGTTTCCTAGAGCTCATACAGCTTGTTCACTTATGTGAGCAAGGGAAGATGTCAATGGAGAAATGAATGCTAGGATAGCACCTCTATCTACCACAGCCGTGGTCTGTCTGATATCCCAGAAGCAATGTCAGTGAGGGCTCAAGCAGATTCAATTGAATGGGACTATGAACAGTTCTGCCCCAAAAGGATGCAAATTTTAGAATCAAACCAGCCCAGATTATGTCTATATGGGCTGCGTTTCCCCAGAAAGCAGTTTCTTAGCATCTTGAGTAGCCTGCAGGTGGCTTTCCAAATTGTTGCTATTTATTGTCTTTGACAATGTTATCAACAGACCAATTTACAATGCCTGGTTGTTATAGTTTTCCTGCAGTGGAGAAGTAGCATTATCAAGAAATGAACTTACATTTCTTTTTCAGCAAAGTCTTCCTTCTTAGCTTTTCTCAGGTCCCCCTTAACTTCTACTAAGCAACGCCTCATTTTTATACTGTCTTCCCCCTTGTTCTTGAATCTGTTAAGGTGGGCAGCTGGTGAATTGGGACTGTTGTTGGTAGACTTGGTTATGACACAATGGGAGAAAGGCCAGCTCAGACTTCCACAGAAAGTATAGGCTGTGGGTTGGCTGCCTTCAAACACATCCACTATAGCTCAGTACCAAGAGGTGTCCATGGTTTATATTCTTAAAAGTCATTTTAGTTGCCTTATGGAAAGAGGATCAGGGATTTGCATTAATCTCCTAACTGTAATCCAAGGAGGAGAGGAGAGTGGCTTGCCTAAGAATGGTAAGAGGACATATAAAAAATAGTGAAAGAGAATAAAGGGGAAAGGAGAGAAAATGAGTGAAAATATCAGTGAGGGTGACAACATGAGAGACACCTAACTCTGGGAAACGAACAAGGGGTGGTAGAAAGGGAGGTGGGTGGGGGAATGGGGTGACTGGGTGATGGGCACTGAGGGGGGGCCTTGACAGGATGAGCACTGGGTGATATGCTATATGTTGGCAAATTGAACTCCAATAAAAAAAAATGGTAAGAGAGGGAGAGAGATAGGACAGATTTGAGACATATTTTGGCGATAAGCTGGCCCTGAGCTATTAGGTAGAGAGAGATAACACTTGCTAAGGGTATCTCTTGGAAGATAATAGGGACATAATATATTGGGGGTGGGGGAGAAGAAAACAATTAAGAATTCCATATTTGGGGGCCGCCCAGGTAGCTCAGTGGTTTACCGCCACGTTCAGCCCAGGGCCTGATCCTGGAGACCCAGGATTGAGTCCCATGTCGGGCTCATTGCATGGAGCCTGCTTCTCCCTCTGCCTGTGTCTCTGCCTTTCTCTCTCTCTCTCTCTGTGTCTCTCATGAATAAATAAACAAAATCTTAAAAAAAAAAAAAAAAAAAAGAATTCCATATTTGATTTGTTAAGTTTGAGATGCCAATGAGAACTCCAAGTAGGAATGTCTAATAAACATCAGCTATGAGCAGTCTGAAGCATATAAGAATGATCTAGATTAAAGATTTGTTTGCATTATCATCAACTTAATCTGAACTTTCATCTTGTCCTCTAAAGTAATTCCACTTTTTAGAAGAGCAAATAGAGGACTTTTTTTTTCTTTGAGAGAAAGAGAGAGACAGCACACACGAGCAGCAGGGCGAGGTGCAGAGGGAGACAGAGAGAACCCCAAGAGGCTCTATGCCCAACGCAGAGCCCAACATGGGGCTTGATCCCACAACCCCCAGATCATGACCTGGGCCAAAACCAAGAGTCAGATGTCCAAACGACTGAGCCACCAGGCGCCCCCAAATTGAGGGTTCTTAATCAAATAGAAGAGAAACAAAAATCATCCACTGTTAGTACCACCTAAAGATTACCACTACTTCATTTTTGGTGTATTTCCTCTTAGCTATGTACTTTGGTTTTGCTTTTTTGTTTTAAATAATCTCTACACCCAACACAGGGCTTGAACCCACAATCCCAAGATGAGGGTCCCATGCTCTACCAACGGAGCCACCCACGCACCCCAATTTGGTCTTGTTTTCACAGGTAACCATGAGCCTTCTTCACTCCCTGTTAGAAACCCTTCTTAATTTCTGTTTTATTGGCTGCATAATATTTCCTCAAAGAATTGTGTGTCAGAGTTTACTATTTCTTTTCATAGGACATTTAGATTGCTTCAAAAAATATTTCAAGGCTGATTTCATGTATGAAAACATTTGGCTAAAACATTCCTTAGGTATGTACACCCTAGGTATACAATCCAAAGTAACTTTTGCAGCAACCAAACTGTCAGACCTGTTCACATTGATAGAATGTTTTACAATTTTTTTTAAAGATTTTACTTATTTTTTTGAGAGACAGAGGGAGAGAGCACAGCAGGGGGAGGGGCAGAGGAAAAGGGAGAACAAGTAAACAAGTAAACTCCCTCTTTGAGGGCAGAGCCCAACTCTGACTCTGAGATCATGTTGTTAGTGGAAGTCAGATGATTAACCAACTGAGCCACCCAGAACGTTTTACAATTTAACAAAGCAGCCACATCTGTTCTCATTTGATGTTCAGAAAGAAAGGTATGAGCAGACTAAATTACCCTAATTTTGTCAACAAAGGATTTGTGGCTCAGGGAAGGAAAATGTCTTGCTTGATGTTACACCTTCTAAAAGTGGGTTCTTTGGCCTCAGACTCTTTCCCTTACCCCGAGCTACCTTAGTAACCAGTCTGTGTCAAGAAAAGACACTAGGTGGGTTTTTTTTTTGTTGTTTTTTTTTAAGGAAAAGAAGGCAAAAGCAAAAAGAGTGGAAAATTTTTGGATCAGAACTAGGCAGAGGAAGTCAACAGTTTTGTCATTTATTTACTTATTTATTTATAAAATATTTATTTATTTATTTTAGACACAGAAAGAGAGAGTGGGCAGGGAGGAGGACAGGCAGAGGGAGAGAGAATCCCAAGTAGGCCCCACATACAGTACAGAGCTCGACATGGGGCTTGATCCCACAACCTGGAGATCATGACCTAAGCTAAAACCAAGAGTTGGATGCCCAACTGACTAAGCCACCACATGGGAGAGAGAAACCTAAGCAGACTCCATGCTAAGCATGAAGCCCAACATGGGGCTCAATCCTGTGACCCAGGAGATCACGACCTGAGCCAAAATCAAGAGTCTGCACCACCCAGGAGTTCCTTATTTTCTTATTTTTTAAATATTTATTTATTTGCGAGAGAACATGCATGAGTGGGGGCAAGTGGCAGAGGAGAATGACAGAGGAAAGAGAATCAAGTAAACTCCCCACTGAGCGTGGCGCCTGACATGGGGCTTGATCTCACAACCCTGAGATCATGACCTGGGCCAAAATCAAGAGTCAGATGCTTAAGCAAGTAAGCCACCCAGGTGCCTCACAGTTTTGGCTTTTAGACATGTCAGGGTCCAAGATTTGCTAAACAGCACTCCTAAAGGGCTTAAGTAGCAAAGATCAGCTACAGAATCTTCTGTGACTGCTATGGTTTGAATAGCTAGAGAAATTTATTTAAGAAAGTCAGTTTAACAGGATTAACTACCAATCTCTAAACACTCTGTGTTCTTTCACCTTGACACAGTCTCTGCCTGAGACGACTCTATTCCACCTCCACCAAACTCCACTCTGTCCTTCAAGTCTCAGTTTCAATGCTGCCTATGCCTACTCTGTGACAGTACCCCCTGCATCAGCACTGAACCCCCACAGGACTGTATGTGTCTCTTTGAAGATGCTTATCAAGCTTTCCCAGGTGTAACAGGTATTGGTGTCCTTTCCTGCTCCTGGTCCATATCTAATTCATTGTTTCATTGAAGGTAGTAACAGTGTGCTCAATAAAGGAACATTTAAGAAGGAAAAAAGTCTTCAATGTACAACCAGTAATCACATAAAGTTGTCTTATAAGAGAAAATCACTGTAAAGCCACTTTTGTTTTCCCTACTTCAGTGAGGAACTCAAAGTCCTTGTAAGAAATACTGTAAAATATGGTATAAACATTACTTTTAGAAAGGCAGGGAGGGGGGTGGGGAGGCCTGGCTGGCTCAGTCACAGAGCATGTGACTCTTGATCTCATTTTTGTGAATTTGAGCCCCAAGTTGGGTGTGGAGATTAAAAAAAAAAAAAAAAAAAAAAAAAGGAATAAAGACAAAAAGAACCCAATACTTTACCAAGACACAAATCCAGACACTTAATAGCTAGAATATTTTTGGTTTTGCATGCTGTATCATATAGGTGAGTTCACGCCATATATATAAATTTGTATTTGGCTTTCTTCACTAAAAAAATATATATATCATATTTCGTAAGTTTTTCCCCATAGCTACAAAAATTCTCTAGGAACATTTTTTAATGGGCTAAATAACATTCCTTCCAGTGGACATAACATAATTTAATGAAGCTACTACTGTTGGCACACAGGTTTTGGGTTTTTTTAAATCATTAATATAATGCAGTTATGTATTACTTGTAAATTGTAAGTCAATGAAAATAAAATTTTGCTAGATAAGTAAGACCAGGGCATCTTTCCACATTGACCTAAGCTGATGGCAGACACTTAACTGACTGAGCCACCCAAGGGCCCCTTTAAGATTTATATATATATATATATATATATACACATACATATATTTATTTATTTGAGAGAAAGAGTGCATGTACGCAAGTCAGGGGAGGGGCAGAGGGAGAGAGAATTCCAAGCAGACTCTCCACTGAGTGTGGAGCCGCACATGGGACTCCATCTCACAACCCATGAGATCATGACTTCAGCTGAAATCACAAGGTGGATGCTTAACTGACCGAGCTACCCAGATGTCCCTCACATTAACTTTTATTTGCATTTTCAGTCATTTCCTCAGGATAGGATACTAGCAGAACTACTAGGTCAAAAAAATGTATCTCTGCTCCATCAAGGGAAGCTGATATTCCTGTTAATGCTAAACTTCAAAATAGAGACTACCATAGATCCCACATCTTATGTGAAAGCAGGAATAGTTCACACAACTCTAGAGAATTAAAACAACACACTCTTCATGAAGTTCTCACTGAATATCCTCCTAACCAGGCTTCGCTGGGCACTGGGAACAAGTGATAATTCTCAAGAAGCTCATACTATAGTGACCAAAAAAATAGCTGCCTGTCAAAGATCATATTTCCTATTTGTGGTGTTTTTATAATATGCCCATAAGTTCTTTGATATCCCTTCCTTCAAGAGGTAGGATGTTAGTTCTCTATTAGTGTGAGCTAGACTTACTGATTCACTTCTAACAAACAGACTGTGATAGAAATGAAAAACATGTGACTTCTAAGGGTAGGTCATAAAAGACACTCTGGATTCTATCATGCTCTCTCTTTTGGATCACTCACTATGGAAGAAACCAGATGCTGTGCCATAATGACACACAAGCAGCCAACAGAGAGGTCCCTCTCATAAGGAACTGAGGTCTCCCGATAATAGTTGGAAAGGCTTTTCCTAACAAGCTATGTGACTGAACCATCTTAGAATTGGAAACTCCAGGGATGCCTGGTGTCTCAGTGGTTACGTGCCCACCTTCAGCTCAGGGCGTGATCCTGGAGACCCGGGATGGAGTCCCACATCGGGCTCCCTGCATGGAGTCTGCTTCTCCCACTGCCTGTGTCCCTCCTCCCTCCCTCCCTCCCTCTGTCTCTCATGAATAAATAAATAAAAATCTTAAAAAAAAAAAAAAAAAGAATTGGAAACTCCAGGTCCAGTCAAACCTTCAAATGACTATAGCTCTAGCTCCCTGGTTAATGTCTTAACTGCAACCTCATTAGAGACCTGAGGCATATAGGTAAGCCAAGCCCAAATTCCTCACCTATAGAAACTATGTGAAATAAGTTTGTTGGAATAAGTTCTTATTTAGTGATAATTTAAACTCACTACTCCAGTGATAACTGCAATTAGGGCATGAGGCGAAATGATAAGATGGTAGTGAAATAATGATTGGTCCCTTGCTCTGTGCCAGGCACATGCTGGTGCCTTTATCTGCATTACCTTATTTAATCCTCACACCAGCCCTATGAAGCACGTGGTATTTTTCTCCATCTTACATGTGATATAACGGAGGCACAGTTAAAGCGACTGGCTCAATGTCCTACTACTGTTAATAGCGTTCCCCAAGGTCTGCCTGACTTGGAAGGCTGTGCTCTTCCCTCTATCCCTCTGTAGAACTGTCCAAATCTTCCTATAACGTGCTTCTCCAGGGCCTGTGAGGACCCTTCTGAGAAGAGGGCACAGTATGAAGAACAGGATGTGATGCCAGCATTACTATCCATGATAATGACCAAAGAAAGCAGGCGCCTCCTTACCTTTCCCCGTCACATAATAGGCCCCCAGTTTGTAGCAG
The DNA here is from genome assembly GCF_053574225.1 of Canis aureus. Classification (NCBI taxonomy): domain Eukaryota; kingdom Metazoa; phylum Chordata; class Mammalia; order Carnivora; family Canidae; genus Canis; species Canis aureus. The sequence goes on along the minus strand of NC_135623.1, from coordinate 15,318,032 downwards.
CTATCGCTGTGTTTGTTCTCTTCACAGTTGAACTTCAGCACCTTGGCAGCCTCCTCAAAATTCTTCTGGATCCCTTCCAAATAGTCCACCAGGCGATAGCATCCTGTGAGGAAAAAGCAAGACCTGCTCTTCATGTCTGGTGCTGCTGCACAGCAGTGGGGAGGGCTGAGGTGTGGCAGGCCAGAGTGTGTCTTTCATTTAGGACCAGCCTCTGTTCTCCTGAGGTGTGGCAAGGTGATCTCACCACAAAGAATGCAAGTGGTGTCCAGCCATTCCTACAAATGGTGTCATCTGCCCTCAGCCAGGGACTGAGCCACATACAGGCTGGAGAGACCACGGCCGCTCTATTGGCTCTGCCACTCACCAGCCACTGTGGTGGAGCCCTTCTGTTCCCTGTCACCCAAGGCCAAAGACTCAGACTTCCATGACTGAAACTTTGCTGCCTTTGGTTGGGGCTTCCCAGGAAGTTCAGCAATAAAACACTGGAAACCAAAATGGTCTATGGGCTAGTCTCTGTTGTAGCAAGAAAGGGGTGCTCCCATGACTATACTCCTCAGCCAGGCTGAGAATGAGAAGTCCAAAGACAGACTAGGAATAGAAGCTACTAAAAGAGTTAGAAACAGACTCTCTTTGGCAGTCTCTAGTCCCAGTGAGCCTCCTCCCAATATCTCTCCCCTCTGTCTCTGTTCCTTCTTCTTCATCTCAAATAATACTCATCTCATTCACTTTCATTCAACAAATGTTTGAGCATCTATGTGCAACTGCGTACCTTACACTGTTGTAGATGCTAGGAATACAGTCACTTGCTTTCCTAAAAATTACATTCTACAGGAGGGGGAAGAAATAAGTAAATAGGTGAGCAAGATAGATTTATTTTTTTAAGACGCATTTCAACAGTAATAAACGTTATATGATTGAAATAAACAGGATAAGATAGTTTGTTGTGCACGCTGGGGGAATAATTACCATAAACTGGGCAATCAAGGAGGGCCTAAGGACCATGTGTAAGTTTAAATGTGAATAACAAGAATGAACTAGCTATTTAAAGATAATGAAATGGAAGGGGGCAGAAAGTCTCAGGCACAAGAAACAATAAATTAAAAGGCCTCAAAGAGGGAATAAACTTAGTACAAATACGGAATAATGTGGATGGAGATGGAAACGCGTAGGAAATGAGAGAGGGACGCTGGGGTGGCTCCGTGGTTGAGCTTCTGCCTTCAGTTCAGGGTGTGATCCTGGGGTTCTAGGATCGAGTCCCGCATTGGGCTCCCTGCGTGGAGCCTGCTTCTTCCTCTGCCTTTCTTTCTTCCTCTGCCTGTGCCTCTCTCTCTGTCTCTCAGGTATAAATAAATAAAATATTAAAAAAAAAAAAAAAAAAGGAAATGAGGAGAGAAAGGCAGGGACCAGGGCATTGTGGAACACAGGAAGGACTTAGGATTTTATTGCAGGTCAAAGGCAAACCACTGGAGGGTTTTAAGAAGAGCAGTGATATGATTCAATTTGCATTTTAAAAGGTCATTCCAGCGTATGTTTGTATATGTCAGGATGAATATGGAACAAAATGCTGGAGGGGGTACACTCTGCACTGACAACAACAAACGGGCTGTCTTGTCGTTTAAACATCGAATAAGATAGCATTTAATAGGACAGATGAAAATGTAACTATCAGTTTGAGGGTAGAGAACAGATTTTTAGGGAGTGAGCATGCAAACAGTCGGGTTAGGCAGCTATCTCAGTAATTCTGGGGAGCGTCAGGAAGGCTTCAAAGGATAGCAGCTACAGGAACTGCAGCCTCCCGAGCGCTGCAGCCCTCCTCCCCGCGGCCCTACTCAGCGCACTCTCCTGCGGGCGGCACCACGTGGCTCAGCGGGTTAGCGCCGCCTGCAGCCCAGGGCTGACCCTGGAGACCCGGGATCGAGTCCCACGTCGGGCTCCCTGCGTGGAGCCTGCTTCTCCCTCTGCCTGTGTCTCTGCCTCTCTCTCTCTCTCTGGGTCTCATGAATAAATAAATAAAATCTTAAAAAAAAAAAAAAAAAACACCTAAGGCTCTCCACTGCCTACACAATGAAATCTAAGTGCCTTACCTGATACACTGCAGCCCGGGTTCCCTCTTCAACCTTCTTTCTAACGGCAGCCTTCGGCAGCACCTGGGAGGCAGCCGTCTCCTCTCCCGCCCTGGCCTCCACTCAGCCGACCTCGTCTGCGCCCCCGGCCCCCGCTCCCCGCCCTCGCCCACAAGTCCTTCCCCGCTGTCCTGCTCCTAGGGACTCCCACTCTTCCCAGGACCGAGCCACCCTGGCTCAGCCATCGCACTGCACAACAACCCTGGTCAGTCTGTCAGCATCAAGAAATAGCTACATCCTAATCTAGAAAACAGGCTGCAGGCTATCAGAAGGGAAGGCCAGTGCCATGTTTTCCCCGTATAAAAATGAAGTAGGAAGGAGAAAACCAGCTAAAGGTACTGGCCGCTCTGGGCGGCCTCTATGGGCGTCCCAGCCACCGACACACGCAAGTCCCTCCCCACGTGTCCGCAGCCCGCGCCGGCGGCACTCACCGTCGGGGTCCTTCTCGCGGTAGCACTGGTAGTTGCACTCCACCTCCATGTTCTCCAGGAAGGACTTCACCTGCTCCTCGTCCTGGAAGTCCACCACGCCCGCCATGGCCCCTGCGCGCCGGCCGAGCTCAGCCCGCCGCTCCGCACGCCCGCCGCGCGGTCACGTGAGGAGCGGGGCGGGGCGGGGCCTGGGGCGGGGGCGGGGCCTGGGCGGGGCCGGGGGCGGGGCCGGGGGCGGGGCGTGCCGCCGAGTGCGCGGGCGGCTCAGCCATTCCCGAAGCCGGAGCGCGGCAGACCTAACGTGGAAGACCTTCGGCCGCCGCCTCTCTTGCTACTCTCCCTCCTTCCCTCAAACCGGCGACAGCCTTCCTGCAGGACTACTTCTGCGCCACCTTTGCGCCCTTAATGATTTTCTGTCTGCAGTCATTTATTTCTTCATTCATTCCTTTGTTGGATGATCTCTGTGCCTGCTGGGTGCCTCACCGTCCTTGGTCCCAGTAATACAACAGCCAGGAAGTAGTACCTGCCTTTAAAGAGCTTGCGGTTTGGTAGGAAGACATTTGTTTATTCATTCAGCAAGCATTCTGAGCAACTACTCTGGGCCAGGTGTGGTTGCAGAAACCAATATTTGTAAGTCTGTTCTAGTGCAATGAAATGAGAAGTCTGGTTCATCTGTGCGTTCCTCTCAGGTCTACCCCCCCATCCTCCCGTCCCCAACCTGAACGACCTAAGAAAGGAATGGCTGTGGGGAGATGATGACCGCAGCACGGCAGCTGCAGAGGTTGTAATGATTCTGTTACAATAGCAAACGCTTAAACCGTGTTGAACTTTGTTCCAGATTCTATTCTAAGATACAAAGTCCAATTCAATTCTCACTATGACCCTCATTGTGACACTACTGAGTAGGGATTCTTATTATCTTCCTTTTAAAAAAGATTATTTATTTATTCATTCATGTGAGACAGAGAGAGAGAGAGGCAGAGACCCAGGCAGAGGCAGAAGCAGACTCCATGCAGGGACCCCGACGCAGGACTCGATCCCGGGACTCCAGGATCGCGCCCTGGGCCAAAGGCGGGTGCTAAACCACTGAGCCACCCAGGGATCCCCGAGGATAGACAGATCTTAATAAGAATTCATGTCCCCCTGCACCCCAATGTTTATAGCAGCAATGACCACAATAGCCAAACTGTGGAAGGAGCCTCGGTGCCATCGAAAGATGAATGGATAAAGAAGATGTGGTCTATATACACAATGGAATATTACTCAGCCATTAGAAACGACAAATACCCACCATTTGCTTAGACGTGGATGGAACTGGAGGGTATTATGCTGAGTGAAGTAAGTTAATCGGAGAAGGACAAACATATGGTTTCATTCATTCGGGGAATATAAAAAATAGTGAAAGGGAATAAAGGGGAAAGGAGAGAAAATGAGTGGGAAATATCAGTGAAGGAGACAAAACATGAGAGACTCCTAACTCTGGGAAAGGAACAAGGGGTAGTGGAAAGTGAGGTTGGGCGGGGGGGTTGGAGTGACTGGGTAACAGGCACTGAGGAGGGCACTTGGCGGGATGAGCACTGGGTGTTATACTATATGTTGGCAAATCGAACTCCAATAAAAAAAATATACAAAAAAAAAGAATTCATGTCCCCTGTTTACTAAATTGTGACCTTGAACCAATCACAATTATGAGCCTGATTTCTCTTCTGTAAATGAAAATCTCTTGTGGTTGTCAATAGGACTAAAAGTTCATCTATGCAGTTGTGCTTAGCAGAGTGCCTGGCTCAGAGTCATTCCTGTTTCCAAAATGTTTCTTGTCATGCCCATAATGGCATGAAAGTCTGTGTCCTCCGTGACACTGTGCACTCTGTATCCCTTTTGCCAGTCACAGGGTCAAGAATAGGGCAAAGTGGGGCTGACTTGATTGGTTAAGTGTCTGTCTTTGAACATGAGAAACTCCTAACTCTGGGAAACGAACTAGAGGTGGTGCAAGGGGAGGAGGGCAGGGGGTGGGGGTGACTGGGTGGTGGGCACTGCGGGGGGCACTTGACGGGATGAGCACTGGATGTTATTCTGTATATTGGCAAATTGAACACCAATAAAAAAATAAATTTATTATTTTAAAAAAAAGTCTCTGTCTTTACCTCAAGTCATGATTCCAGGGTCCTAGGATAGAGCCTGCATTGGGCTCCCCTGCTCACCAGGGAGTCTGCTTCTCCTTCTCCGTCTGCCCCTACTATATACCCCCACTTGTGCTCTCTCTCTCTCAAATAACTAAGTAAATACATAAATATTAAGGAAAAAAAACCCAACAAGCCAAACAAACAAAGAATAGAGCAAAGCTTGGTGAGGGTGATGTAGATAGCCAAATTTAGAGAGGGACAGGCCACAAATGTGCACATTTACTTTTTAAATTAATTATTCAAGTAATACCTGAATACGTGCTTATTGTGAATTAATCTCATATTTTTCATCTAATATTCCTTTTCATTAAGCATGATATAGCTTGTAGACATTGTTTAGACTGTTACAGAGAAATAGAAGGTCAGAGAAATTAAATTATTTACTTGAACACATAGTGAGAGGACTAGAAGGAGAAACCAGCTGCTCTCTTAGAATCCTAGAGTTCACAATAACCATCCTGGATCTTGGAGGGAGGAATTGAAGAGCATTATAGCACTCAACTCCTGACTCCGGAGCTAGAGTCAACTATTATTAATTGATCATTAATAATGAGTTTAGTGCTTTAGGTTCATTATCTCATTTATTCTTCATTCATTCAACAAAAGTTCCCTGGATGCTTAAAAACATGCACCTCTTGGAAAAGGGAAAACACTGGTCAATAAACGTGATGAGATGCTCCTCCTAATGATTAAAGAATGGTAATCATTTTTTATCTCTTCAGTCAACAAAGATTGGCATCCTGTGTTTGAAAGAATGCAGAGATAGGTGTGCCTTCAGCACAGGTCATGATCTCAGAGTCTCAGGATTGGGTTGGAGCCACATTCACTCCTTGCTCAGTGGGGAGTCTGCTTCTCCCTCTGCTGCTCACCCCATCATGCTCTCGCTCTCTCTCATATAAATAAATAAAATCTTAAAAAAAAAAAACAAAACCTAAGTGGCTTTTTTTTTTTAGATTTTATTTATTTATTCATGATAGTTACACAGAGAGAGACAGAGAGGCAGAGACACAGGCAGAGGGAGAAGCAGGCTCCATGCAGGGAGCCCGATGTGGGATTCGATCCCAGGTCTCCAGGATCGCGCCCCGGGCCAAAGGCAGGCGCCAAACCACTGCGCCACCCAGGGATCCCCTAAATGGCTTTGAAAGAAAAAAGAATGTTGAGAAATGGGCTTTCTAATATATTATTGGTGGGAATGTAAATTGATGCCTCCTCTTTAGAGAGCAATTTGGTAATATTTATTAATGTTTTAATGTCTTTTATATGCTTTTGGGGGTGGGAGAAAAATTTGCAAGCCTATCCCACAATGACTTGCATCCTGAACATATAGAGAATTCTTACAACTCAACAATAAGAGGGAATGGTTTTAAAAATGGGCAAAGTGGGCAGCGCCCGGTGGCTCAGTGGTTTAGCGCCGCCTTCAGCCCAGGGTGGGATCCTGGAGACCCGGAATCGAGTCCCACATCAGGCTCCCTGCATGGAGCCTGCTTCTCCCTCTGCCTGTGTCTCTGCCTCTCTCTATATATGTCTCTCATGCATAAATAAATAAAATATTTTAAAAAATAAAAAATAATAAGAATGGGCTAAGTATTTGAGTAGATGTTTTACCAAAGACATAAGGATAGACAAGAAGCACACAAAAAGACACCCAGCATGTGAAAATGCAAAGAAAAATCCACACAGATATATCACTGCACAACTATTAGAATGGCTATAATAAACAAAATAATACCAAGTGTTGATGAGAATGTTTAAAAACTGGAACCCTTATATACATTTCTGGTGGGAATGCAAAATTCTGTAACCACTTCCTTTTTTGTTTGCTTGCTTGCATTTTATTTTATTGTGGTAAGTACATTTAACATGATATCTACTCTCAACAAATTTTTAAGTATACAATACATTAATGTCGACTGTCAGTACAATGTACAGTGTTGTAAAACAGATTCCTAGAGCCTATTCATCTTGCTTAACAGAAACTATATACCCTTGATTAGTAATTCCCTATTTCCCCTTCTCCCTAGCCCCTGGCAACCACCATTCTGCAATTTGAGTCTAAGAATTTGACTGTTTTAGATAACTCATAGGAGTGGACTTACTTGGTACTTGTCTCTCTGTCACTGGCTCATTTCACTTAGCACAATGTCCTCAAGTTGTTTGCTTTTTTTTTTTTTTTTTTTTTTAATTGGCTCCACACCCAGCATGGAACCCAATACACAGCTTGAACTCATGACCCTGAGATCAAGACCTGAGCTGAGATCAAGAGGGACGCTTAACCGACTGAGCCACCCAGGTGCCCCTGTCCTCAAGTTTTATCCATGTTGTAGCATATTGAAGAGTTTCATTATTTTAAAAGTCTGGATAGTATTCCAGTGTGTTTTATCTGTCCACCTGTCAAAGACATTTAATTTACATTGTTCCACATCTTGGTTACCGTGAATAGTGCTGTAATGAGCATGAGGAGGCTAATATCTCTTCAAGATGCTGATCTCAACTCTTTTGGATAAATAGCCAGAAGTGGGATTGATAGATCATAGGGTAATTCTATTTTTAATTTTTTAAAAAGATATTATTTGTTCATGAGAGACACACACACAGAGGCAGAGACATAAGCAGAGGGAGAAGCAGGCTCTTTGAGGATTAGGGGTTAATCACCAGGATTAACTTTATCAGATATGGGGTTTGTAAACATTCCTCCCTATTCCATAGATTACCTTTTCATTCTGTTGATTTCTTTGCATTGCAGATATTTTTAAAAACTTATTTTAAGTAATTTCTATGTCCAAAGTGGGGCTCAAACTCATGACTGAGATCAAGAGTCCCATGCTCTTGTTTTTTTTTTTAAGAAAAAAAAAGTTTAAAAAAAAGAGTCCCATGCTCTACAGACTGAGCCAGCCAAGTGCCCCAGTGCAATTTCTAGTGTGATGTACTAGATTATTTTTTTTTGTTGACTGTGCTTTTGATGTTAAAATGTGCGTATATTTTTGACCTAGAAATTCAACTTCTAAGAATGTATCCTATAGAAATTCCTACACAAGTAAATATTTGCTACAGTTTTTGTTGTTGCCACTGTTGTTACAATAGAAATAACATATCCAAGATTAGGGGATTTGAATTCAATGTAGACATTAAAAAGAATGAAATAGATCTATTTCAACATTGAAAGATGTTCAAGTGCATTGTTAAGCAAAACCCAAAACATTTTATAGTATAACAATTTTTTGTTGTTTAAAAAATAACCTTCTGTAGGTTCACAGAAAAAAAAAAAATCCGAGGGAAGATACCCTGAACTGTTAATAGTTTTTTTTTTTCCGTATTTTTTTATTGGAGTTCGATTTGCCAACATAGAGCATAACACCCAGTGCTCATCCCGCCAAGTGCCCCCTCAGTGCCCGTCACCCAGTCACCCCAACCACCCGCCCACCTCCCCTTCCACCACCCCTTTGAACTGTTAATAGTTAGCTAAGAGCTGGAAAGGAGGACGGGAATAATGTACAGGGAACTTCCAGTGTTTGTATTCCATCTTTATTTTTATTATAATGATATACTACGTTTGTAAGCAAACAAAATAATAAAAGCGTTTTTTTAAAGACTCGATGTCTTCCCTAGGCATGTTCGCAGTCTTATGGGTCATTTCAGGATAAGCACTAATATATCTATTCTATAAACGAGGTCCAGAGAAATAGAGCGCTTTCTTCAAGGTCGTGCAGCCCGCCAGGCCTTCCGCGCCCCTCGGCGAGCAGGGCGGCCGCGCGGTTCGGTGAAGGCCGGGGCTGGGGCTCTAGCGTGCACAGGTCCCGGGCAGCTGCGCCGGGGGGCGGGGGGGCGGGTAGGAGGCTGGGGGGCTGGGGTGGTTCCCCGGGTCACTCCGGCACCAGTGCTCCGTCCTCTGCGGGTCTCCTGCGGACCCTTAGCAGGTGATAGTGAGCCGTGGAGGCGTCTTGACCTTCCTGCTGTGGCCAGTCAATCCCCTAAGCCCGTCCCGCATTGTCCACAGCGCTCCCAGCCTCCCTCCCCCCCGAAATCAGGAAAAAGCAGTGACAGGTGGCAACCCTGCTCAGACTCCGCGTTTCAGCGGTGAGTACATGTCACAGAGTCCCCGCCTGACCTGCCGGGCCTCGGGCCTCCAGCCAGAGCAATGCAGTCGGAAACAGGATTCAATGCAACCTCTACTTCCTTGCCTGTCTTTGGGGCGCCCCCACTGTGCTTCAAGCTGGAAAGGCTCCTGCGGAGGGCTGGGGTCCAGACGGAGGAAGGGGCTTGGCTCAGGGCACAGAGCAAGTTAATAACATTGGCATGGACTGTTCCTCCAGGGAAGCAAATTGGATGGTAACCTTTCTAACCTTATCGTCACCTCCTCCTGACAAATATCCTCTCTCTTCCCTGCCTCAGAGTTCCTCTGTGTTTTTTGCCTGTGTATCATCATCTGCAGCAGCAAGGTTTATCAAGAATGATATGGACAGGGCATCTGGGTGGCTCAGTAGATTAAGCGCCTGCCTTGGGCTCAGGTCATCATCCCTGCATCAGTCCCTGCATCACTCCCTGCTTAGTGGGGAGCCTGTTTCTCCCTCTCCCTCTGCTACCCCCGCAGCTTGTGCTCTCTCTTTATTTTTTTTTTAATATTTTATTTATTTATTCATGGGAGAAACAGAGAGAGAGAGAGGCAGAGAAACGGGCAGAGGGAGAAGCAGGCTCCATGCAGGGAGCCCGATTCGGGACTCGATTCCGGGTCTCCAGGATCACGACCTGAGCTGAAGGCGGCGCCAAACCGCTGCGCCACCGGAGCTGCCCCTCTCTCTCTCTTTCGATGTCAAATAAATAAAATATTTTTAAAAATAAAAATAAAAGAAACTGTTTATTTAAAAAAACGATAAGGACTTTGGAATCACACTACCTTGGAATCCCACACTTGCTGTGGGAACTTGGAGAAGTTGTGTCACTTTTCGGCCCTCATTTTCCTCATCTGCCACTGGATATTAACCTCTACTTGATTTACCTGATAGGAATAAATAACTTGGGAGGCAGTTTGGAATAGAGCAGTGGTTTTCCAAATATGGTTCCTGAACCAGCAGCATCAGCATCATCTGAAAATCTGTTAGAAATGAATATTCTCTGGCCTCACCCCTGATCTACTGCGTCAGAAACTTTGGGGCCTGGCGATCTGTGGTTTAACAAATTCACCAGGTGACTCTGATGCATGCTACAGTTTGACAACCACTGATATACGGAGGGTAAAATCTGTTTGGATTGGACAATTCTGAGTTCTTCTAAAAGTGTCCCAGTTTTCAAACATTATATGGTCTCATTCATTTGGGGAATATAAAAAAATGGTGAAAGGGAATAAAGGGGAAAGGAGAGACAATGAGTGGGAAATATCAGAGAGGGAGACAGAACATGAGAGACTCCTAACTGGGAAACGAACACGGGGTGGTGGAAAGATGGGCCGGGGTTGGGGTGACTGGGTGACAGGCACTGAGGTTGAGCACTGGGTGTTATGCTATATGTTCGCATCATTTCTACTACTGTTCTTCTACTTCTGCATATTGAACTCCAATAAAAAATATACAAAAAGAATTTTAAAAAGGAAATTAAATTTAAAAAAAGTGTCCTAGTTTTGCCTTTTACTATTTGAGAGGCCTTAAGCAAAGCATTTTACCTACTTGCTCCTTAGTTTACTCATCTGTGAAATGGGACTAATAGTTGTATTTACATAACAGGGTTGTTTATTCATTTATTTAACACAATTTTTTGAGTGCCATTATGTGACAATGACTTTTCTAGGTTCTAGGGATACAACAGTAGATGAAACAGACAAAAACTCCTGCCCTCATGGGGTATACATTTTAATGAGACTTTTGAGGATTAAGATAATTATGATAATGGTGTATAAAGCTTAGTACAAAACTGTACATATTAAACACTCAGCAAATGGCAGCTATTAGTAATGATGGGGAAAGGGCTTGTAAACAGTGAAATGCTCTATTAGATGAAGCTGTGAGATCTCTGAGACTTGTCTGACTCATACCTCTGCCATCAGAATCTAACATAAGGCCTGGTGCAGGTTAGGGCTTAGTAAGAATGTGATAAATGTACTCACAGAAGTCAGAGATTAATTAATTAATATTAATTATAATTATTAATATTGATATCTCTCTTGCCTGAATGAATGCCTTTCCTATATAATCCATCTTTAGAGCTGACAGCTCAACAATAAGCCACACTCTCCAAGAAGCCTTCTCCCCCTACATTTATGTATTTCACTTTTTCCAGTCGTGTTCACATGTTGTGGTGGGTCTGAAATATGGTTGGTGTATGATAAATCTGTGTTAAATGAATGAATGAGTGCACTGTTCTTCTACTTCTGCAGTATTTGGCCTTGGCTAAGTCCATTTTCTTTTCAGATCCTCATTCTTGTCTGTAAGATGAGACTCCCAATCCCAACTCCTGCACGATACCGGTGACAGACCAACTGTAATTCTGAAGTTTTAAGGATGCTTCATACAACCACAAAAGTGCTATCTCCTTATCTTATCTTTCAGGAAGAATTGCCAAACACAGTACAAAGAGATAATGTAAGTATATCTCTTTGCAAACCTTAAAACAATGTAAAAATTAAGTAAGATATCTATGTCTAATCATATAATCTACAATTTATATAATTTATAGGTTGGAGATTATTCAAAATCATCCCTACTGAAAGTGTGATCTGAAAGTAGGGAGGATTATGCTAAATCCTTCAGTAGGAAGGATTATTTATTCTAAATCCTTCCTACCGAAAGGTCGGCAGCATTTGAGATCTTGGTAGAAATGCAGCCTCTTGGGTCCCACTCAGACCTACTAAACCAGAATCTGTGTTTTAACAAGATCCTCGAGTTAGATGCACAATAAAGTTTAAGAAGCACTGCTTTAAGTCAGACTCATAGGACACATGCCCTGAAAAGACTTTGAAGATCATCTTTAAACTCCTTCATTTTACAGATGAACACACGGGAGCTCAGCAATGATAGGGACTTGTCTTTCTAAAAGGCAGATCTAACCATGTCACCCTCATGTTGGAAACCAATGACTCCACCACATGTCTAACTCAGCATTCAAGGCCCTATCATCTGGCCCCTTCTTACTCTCTACTTGACAATTCCCCACCTATAGTAGACAAACCAATCACTCTCACCTACTACCTTTTTCTATCCTCAGGCTGTTTTCTCTGTGTGGGTTGCTCTTCCCACTTCTCTCTAGCCCCAGCTCATACTATAACACCAGCTCAGACAGAGACCCCTCTTGTCTCTATTTAGGATGCCTTTCTAACCTTCACTGGCTGACACTGGGCTGTGGTTAGCCAGTTATCTCCCCCACTTCCTGAAGCACTATGGCCATATGCATTTTACCAGACTGTGAGCTCCTTAAGGATAGGAACTGGGTCTCAGGTTCCAGCACAGAGTCAGGCACTTTGTAAGAGCTCAATGTATCCCCTGTGACTAATGATTTGTAACATGTCTTCCAAGTCTAACTTTTTGCATTTTTAGACCGCGATTTCCCAGAGAGTGAGGGCTTAATATTCTTTTCTCTTTTTTTTTTTTAATTTTTATTTATTTATGATAGTCACAGAGAGAGAAAGAGAGGCAGAGACACAGGCAGAGATATTTATGATAGTCACAGAGAGAGAGAGAGAGAGAGAGAGGCAGAGACACAGGCAGAGGGAGAAGCAGGCTCCATGCACCGGAAGCCTGACGTGGGATTCGATCCTGGGTCTCCGGGATCGCGCCCTGGGCCAAAGGCAGGCGCCAAACCGCTGCGCCACCCAGGGATCCCTCTTTTCTCTTCTTTCTCCATCTCACTCATGAGGCTCCATGCGTCTCAGTCCAGCAGGCACTTGTCCACTACCCAGACTCACTGGTTCGGCTGTTGTGATTGTAGCTGTTCCCATACTGTGTCCCGGACCTGGCTCATGGCAGCGTGCTTAGGGAAGTCCAAACGACCCAATACCAAAAGTAGGGAAGGGGCAGGGTTTCAGGGTAAATCATCTCAAGCCTGGGCTAAGATTTAGTGCCTTCTGTGCAAGCTCAGAAGATTTTAGGCTGTGACCCCAAAAGTCTATTCCTGAGGTCTTCTGTCCCTACATAAGAATTGACAAGTCCAAAAATAATAATAATAATAATTGACAAGTCCTTGGGACATGTTGACGATTGAATAAATGAATGAATGGGTAAATTAATCTGGACTTCTAAATGTAACTGAATGCTGACTGCCAGAAAAAAGCTGTTGTGCCGGAAGAGGGTTGTAACCAAATGTCACATAATGTTAAAGTTGAGTTACAGACTCCTTACCTTTGCACACAAGCCCTGCTTTAATCTGCCCCTGCCTGCCTCTCCAGCTTTGTCTCTTCCCTTACCATATATACGCTCTTTGTGCCTCATCCAAAACTATTTGTAGAGCCTAAACACGTCACTGTGGTTTAAACCTCCAGTGCCTTTACACACGTGGTTCCCTTTTTTCCCTTCTTAATTTAGGTAATTCGTATTTGCCTTTCAAAGCCCAGGTCAACTGGGCTGGATGCCTCCTCTGTGCTCTGGTAGACACTATGCCTCTTTTATGAGTGCTGATAGTATCTTGCTGTTGTCTATCTCTGTAAGAGTTAAGCACCAGGGACTGAGTCTTACTCATTTTGTGTCCTCAGTGCCCAGCATATGGCATGACACAAAGGAGACATTATTTATTGGGCACATAAGCCAGTGAAAAGAATGTATAGTGAAAGAATTATCATTAGTCAGGGAATTTGCCATCCACAGAATTCCAGGTTTAGAAAGGGCCTTGCAAAGCCTCATTTAATATTTATTGAAGAATAAATTATTTACATGCATATGACCTCCTAGGAAAGAGCTAGGGCACTGAATAGATGACAGGCGAGGATGCCTAGGGAAGTGGATTTCACACACATATGCCCCACCCCTCCGCCCAGTCCATGGCATTTGTGTGATTTGGAGGACATGGGCAGGTGACCTGTTACAGATCACTGGAGACAAGGCCTCAGTAGTCTGATTGGAGTGATTGTTCCAAACTGCCACTTCTTTTCCCCACCACCCTGAGAGAGAGAGTGGCAGAAAGGTTAAAGATGACAAAATGTGCACACCAAGTATGAGACCTTGACCAGTTACCAGGCCTGGGAATCAAGTTAATTCTATACCATCTCTCTAAACTTTAGTTTCCTGGGACACCTGGGTGGCTCAGTCAGTTAAGCGACTGCCTGCTGCTCAGGTCATGATCTTGGGGTCCCGGGATCGAAGCCCTGCTGTCGCCTTCAGCTCAGCAGGGAGTCTGCTTCTCCCTCTGTCCCTCCCCCTGCTCATTTTCTCTCTCTCTCCCTCTCTCAAAAAAATAAATGAAATATTAAAAAAAAATAAACTTCAGTTTCCTCATCTGTAAAATAAGGATAATAATATCTAGCTTTCAGGATTGTCAGGAGGATTTTATAATAATAGTTAATACTTACATGACACTCATATCTTGCAAGTCCTGTTCTAAGATCTCTCTCTCTCTCTCTATATATATATATATATATTTATTTATTTATTTATATAAAGTTATATATATAGAGAGTTATATATATAGAAAGAGTTATATAGATATATATATAGATCTATATGTATATATATATATAGAGAGAGAGAGAGAGAGAGAGAAAGAAACTCAATCCTCACTAGAACTCTATCAGGTAAGTACAATCAAATCTGATAGATAAAGAAACAGAGACAGAAGTGTCACATAACTTTTCCAAGATCATGCAGCTAGTAATTATGGAGCTATGAGTGAAACCCAGGCAGACTGACTTGCTCCAGAGTTTATGCTCTTATCAAGCTCTATGTTGCCTCTTTAATAAGATAATTATGTGAGAGTGAAAGTGTCTGGTTCCTAGTAGTGCATGATAAATACTGACAATAAAAAAGTAATCTATTATCTGTAGTTGATGAGGTTGCCCCAAATAGATGAATATTAATCAATTTTTAATTTTATTCATTAAAAAAGATTTTATTTATTTATTCATGAGAGACACAGAGAGAGAGGCAGAGACATAAGCAGAAGCAGGCTCCCTACGGGGAGCCCCATGTGAGACTCGATCCTAGGACTCTGGGATCACGACCTGAGCCAAAGGCAGACACTCAACCACTGAGCCACCCAGGTGTCCCAATATTATTCATTTTTAAAATGTCATATATTTCGATTATTACATACTCCTGCCACTGGAAGAAGATTTTGTGTCTGACTAGTCTGGGCTATTTTGAGATGCTCTAAAGGTAAACTGGCTTTACCTTCTCCAGAGGAACCAGAACAAGTCCTTAGCACTTGAGCCAGAGGGCATTTGAGGGACATGAGGATCCCATGAAATTAATTCCTCCATTCATGCCATGTTTTGGGTCCTGAAAACAGAAGTAAATTGAATCCAGTCAATACTCTCAAGGAGCTCAGAGCCCAGTTGAGGATACAAGCAAAGGAGACAACTCTGATAGTACTGCTATAGAGGGAAACTCGTAAGGGATATCTAATTTAATTATGGAGGGATGGATCAGGAAAAGATTTCCAGGGGATCCCTGGGTGGCGCAGCGGTTTAGCGCCTGCCTTTGGCCTGGGGCGCGATCCTGGAGACCTGGGATTGAATCCCACATCGGGCTCCCGGTGCATGGAGCCTGTGTCTCTGCCTCTCTCTCTCTCTCTCTCTCTCTCTCTCTCTGTGACTATCATAAATAAATAAAAATTTAAAAAAAAAAGGAAAAGATTTCCAGAAAGAGAAGCCTAGTATCAAAGAGTATGTGGAAGACATTTTTTAAAAAATATTTTATTTATTTATTCATGAGAGACACGCAGAGAGAGGCAGAGACACAGGCAGAGGGAGAAGCAGGCTCCATGTAGGAGCTTGACTCGGGACTCGATCCCAGGACCCCAGGATCAAGTCCTGAGCCAAAGGCAGATGCTCAACCACTGAGGCACCCAGGCATCCCAGTGGAAGGCATATTTGAAGAAAACAGAATAGGGTTTTTTGGCAGAGGGAATGCTATGAGCAAATGCACAGGGGCTTGAAAAAAATAACATTATATATATTCCAAGGACTATGAGTAGTTTAATATGGCTACAGCAGAGCTAGGAGACACAGAATGGAAGTGTTGTTGCCCAAGGTATTGCCAGAGGCCAGGTAAGAAAGTGCCTCAGTTGTCAAATGAAGAAGTTTGGCCCTTACTGTGTAGGAGATATAGAGCCATTAAAAAGCTCCTAACAGGAGTGTGATATAGTTAAAAAAAAAATAACTTGGTAGCAGAAGGGGGTCAAATTAGAGATTTAAGACTGAAGACAGCTTTTAAGCTCATGAAAAGATGCTTGACTGCATTAGTCATTAGGGAAATGTGAATTCAAATCACAAGTTACTATTTCACATCTACTAGGATGTCTATAATAAACAAGCTGGACAATATCAAGTATGGGAAAGAATGTGGAGGAATTGAAAAAAAAAAGAATGTGGAGAAATTGTAACTCTCAAACATTGCTGGTGGGAATGTAAAATGATGCAGCTGCTTTGGAAAACAGATTGGCAGTTGATCAAAGTTACACATAGAGATACCATATGACCTAGCAATTCTACCTCTAGGTATACCCCCAAAGGAAATGAAGACCACATGCATGTTCATAACATCATTATTCATAATAGCCCCCAAAATGAAAATAACTCAAGTGTCCATCAGCTAACAAATGGATAAGCAAATTATGCCTCATCCTTATCATGGAATATTATTCAGCCACGAAAGGAATGAGGTCCTGATACATGCTCCAACATAGATGAGTCTTGAAAATATAATGTTGGGGATCCCTGGGTGACTCAGCGGTTTAGCGCCTGCCATTGGCTCGGGGCGTGATCCTGAAGTCCTGGGATCAGGTCCTGCATCTGGCTCCCTGCATGGAGCCCGCTTCTCCCTCTGCCTGTGTCTCTGCCTCTCTCTCTCTCTCTCTCTCTTTCTGTCTCTCATGAATAAATAAATAAATAAAATCTTTAAAAAAAAAGAAAATATAATGTTAAATGGAATAAGCTAGATACAGAGGGCTACATGTTATATGGTACCATTTATATGAAATCCCCAGAACAGCCAAATCCATAGAGATAAAACAGAGATTAGTGGTTTTCAGGGCCTAGGGGAAGGAAGGAATGGGGAATGACTGCCGTTGGGTATGGATCTCTGCAATTAGTGGTGATGGTTGCATAATTTTGTGATTTTACTTAAAAGCCACTGAACTGTACATTTATTTATTTATTTACTTACTTATTTATTTAATAATCTCTACACTCAACATGGGGCTCAAAGCCATGACCCTGAGATCAAGAGTTGCAGGCTCTTCCAACTGAGCCAGCCAAGTGCCCTTGAGTTGTACATTTTAAAGGATGAGTTTCATGGCATATGAATTATATATATATATATATATATATATATAAAAAGATGGGTGGAAGAGTGACCACTGAGGTTACTGCAACCCCACACCCCTGGAGGTTCATGAAGACTTTCCAGGGGGTGCAGAGCATGAACAATTTCTACATCCCCAACTTTTATATGTGCACTGTTTCCTAAAATTAATCTGCCCAATAATCTGCCTTTTATTTCTTCTCTTTGACAATAATGTTTCTCTCACCTTTAAAGGAAAGATATACATCTCACCTATCCTGAATATTACTGCAAGAATATTGCCCTGGGAACAAAAATGTCTGGAGTGCCAACTTATGATCCCCTATGAGATAAAATTGGTGGGATTTGGATGATTTCTTGGCTGTAAGGGTTGAGGGAAAGGAAGGTGTCAAAGATGACTCCTGGGTGACCCTTAAAAACTCTGGGCATCTGTTTCTGAGCTGGGAGCACCAGAAGGGGGAGAACATGTTTGGGGGAGAGATAAGGAGTTAAATTTTGGATCTCATTTCTCAGAGTCCTGTGGCCTATATTAAATATCAGCTACTCTCCGTCCACCTTGGAAGCATAGGCACATATAGAAATCAAGATTCTAGCTAGACCAGAATGTTTGAACTGACAGACACCTTGAACCTTACGCATCCTGACCACTCATCCCCTTAGGGCATTTTACAGATGATCAAATTGCTGCCAAGAGAGAAGAAAGATTTGCCCAAGGCCTCAGCATCTCAGGGTTCCAAGGGGTCTTTTTTTTTTTTTAATTTTAAATTCAATTTTCCAACATACAGTATAACACCCAGTGCTCATCCCATCGGTTGCCCTCCTCATTGCCCGTCACCCAGTCACCCCAACCCCCTGCCTACCTCCCCTTCCACAACCCTTTGTTTCCCAGAGTTAAAAGTGTCTCATAGTTTGTCTCCCTCTCTAATTTAAAAAAAAAAAAAAAACTTTTTAAATTTTATTTATTTATTTGACAGAGAGGGAGAGAGCGAATGAGAGAGAGAGAGAGAGAGAGAGAGAGAGAGAGAGAATCTGAAGCAGTCTCCACACTAAGCACAGAGCCAACAACTTCAAGATCATGACCTGAGCCAAAACCAAGAGTTGACACTTAACCGACACAGCCATCCAGGTGCCCCATCCAAATGGTTTTAAAGGTATTAAATCCCGCCTCCCCAATGTCACAGCCAGAGGTTAGCATTCAACCCAACTCTTGGCACAGTGCTCCTCAGTCTCATTCTGAGGTAGCACACTTGTCTCTCAGCAGCAGGCAAGAGAGGTATAAAACCCTTCTGTTTCCTGCTCAAATCATCCTCATTTGGCTTCTGGCATCTGACAGAAGACAGTTGAAAGGAAAAATAGAGGAAGAGTGGCACTCTCCGGCAGCCCCGGTGGCGCAGCGGTTTGGCGCCGCCTGCAGCCCGGGGTTTGATCCTGGGGACTCTGGATCGAGTCCCACGTCAGGCTCCCTGCGTGGAGCCTGCTTCTCCCTCTGCCTGTGTCTCTGCCCACCCCCCCTCGTGTCTCTATAAATGGATAAATAAAATCTTAAAAAAAAGAGTGGCTCTCTCAGTGTCTTCCTGGACCAGCATCATCAGCATCTCCTGGGAATGTGCTAGAAATGCAAAATCTTGAGCCTCAACCCAGGCATTTTGGATCAAAAACTCTGGGGGAGCATCCTAGCAAACTGCTTTAACAAGTGCTCTAGATGATTATGATAGACACTAAAGTTCAAGAAACATTATAGTAACAAATTAATTCCTCATTAGAAAGACCTTCAGGGAGGATCCCTGGATGGCTCAGCAGTTTAGTGTCTGCCTTCAGCCCAGGGTGTGGTCCTGGAGCCCAGGGATCTGAGTCCCACGTAGGGCTCCCCGCATGGAGCCTGCTTCTCTGCTTCTCCCTATGCCTCTCTCTCTCTCTCTGTCTCTCATGAATAAATAAATAAAATCTTAAAAAAAAAAAAAAAAAAGACCCTCGGTTCCCATTTTTATCCCTTTTTATCCTCAGGAGAAATTCTAGTCCTCTCCAAGGCTGTGAGGCGGTGGAATGAGCTCTGGGCTCAGATTTAGCTCTTTCATGGCTGACTTGTGGGGTTTCCTATCTCTGAGCCTGTGTTTTCCCATCTATCAAATGAGATAGTAACCCCTTCTATCAGCTCCAGGGTATTGTTATGAGGATTAAATGTGAGGCCGGCTGATAAACTGCTTTTTAAAAAAACTGTCTGCTCTGACTTTGCGAGGAGGATTGCTAGAGTTCGTATCTGGATTGCAACTTTGAGCTCTGAAAACATCCCTTTGATGGTGCTTAGCTCTACACAGAGAGTAGCCAGCCACCAACCAGGGTGGACTTTTCCTAATAGATGATGCTTATTGGGAACTTCTGCCCCGAATCTTGGGTTCTGAGTGGTTGGAATGTACCTCATACTCAGGAGTAGCCAGTTGAAATTTCCGTCATACTCAGTGTTTGTTTTCCCCTTTATTAAATTTTTTAAAAGGATTTTATTTATTTATTCATTAAGAGACACAGAAAGAGAGGCAGAGACACAGACAGAGGGAGAAGCAGGCTCCCTGCAGGGAGCCTGATGTGAGACTGGATCCCAGGACCCTGGGATCATGACCTAAACCAAAGGCAGACACTCAACCACTGAGCTACCCAGGTACCCCATCCCCTTTATTAAATTGTTTTTTTAAAAATATATTTTCAATTTTTTTTATTGGTGTTCAATTTGCCAACATATAGCATAACACCCAGCGCTCATCCCATCAAGTGCCCCCCTCAGTGCCCGTCATCCATTCACCCCCACCCCCCGCCCTCCTCCCCTTCCACCATCCCCAGTTCGTTTCCCAGAGTTAGGAGTCTTCCATGTTCTGTCTCCCTTTCTGATATTTCCTACCCATTTCTTCTCCCTTCCCTTCTATTCCCTTTCACTATTATTTATATTCCCCAAATGAATGAGACCATATAATGTTTGTCCTTCTCCGATTGTCAAGTCCATTTTTTTTTTAATATTTTTTTTAAATTTTTATTTATTTATGATAGCCACAGAGAGAGAGAGAGAGGCGCAGAGACACAGGCAGAGGGAGAAGCAGGCTCCATGCACCGGGAGCCCGACGTGGGATTCGATCCCGGGTCTCCAGGATCGCGCCCTGGGCCAAAGGCAGGCGCCAAACCACTGCGCCACCCAGGGATCCCTCAAGTCCATTTTTAAACTAATCATGGAACTCCTGTTTATCCATCCCCAACATCCTGTCAATTGGCCCCTTTTTTTCACATCCCTTTGCCTCTGGCTCTAATTTCTAAAGCAAAATGGAATAAATTGATATTCTCTTTATAATAATAATAACAGCTATCATTCAAGAACATGAAGAAATCTTCCCTATTTGGTAAACAGTTGACTTTCTGGATAAATAAATAGATACTCACAAGCCTTGATTGTACTTAGATTAAGACAAAAGGCCACAAACTCAAAGCAGGAATTTTGAAGGGTACAAGTGTTTTTGAGAGGGCAAAACACTGAATTAACCATTAACTTCTGTTTACACAGAGAAAAAAATAGCACACAACTATATACCATTTGTCTTTTAATTTAAGTTAAAGCTATACTTAATCTTTCCTCATAAAGTTGAGTTTCAATGTTTATCAAAAGGAGCAGAGCTTCCCAATAATATCAAAAGGTTTATTTTAATAGTTTCAAGGAATCTCTATTTGTGACCTTGAGATGATGAGTTGACATCAGAAACTATATTAGTTAGAATGTTTGTTGTAGAAAATGATATTTATTCACTTAAAGTTATAAACTATTTGCCAAAGAAGGCCAATTTACCAAACTCAAGATAATCATCAAACTGATGGTAAGTAACTACTGATCTAGTTCTCATTAACTCAACAAGAATAAAAGACTGTAGGAATTTTTTTTTTAATTAGGAACATCAGTTAAAGTCATTCCTCATTGTAAAAAATGATTTTACTTGTAAAATAAATAAGTGCCTCCAAATGATTATCTCAAATCTTATTTACTTTTATAATAGATAATACAGCCTCATGGTTAAAAAATCAAAAGACACAGGGGGTACCTGGCTGGGTCAGTTGGAAGAGTGTTGCTACTCTTGATTTCAGGATTGTGAGTTCAAGCCCCATGTTGGATCTATAGATTATTTAAATAAATAATAAAAAAATTTTAAAAAGCCTAGAAAAATCAAAAGTCACAAAATTTTATATTATGAATAGGCTTCTTCCTCCTACCTGTCTCTTGCCATCCAGTTGTCCTTTCCAGCAGCAATAGGACAATTGATAGTATCAGTTTCTTTTAAATTCTTCCAGGGATATTCTCTGTGTATATAAGTAATGATGTATATGTCTTACTACCATCACTTCTTACAGGAATGATAGTATGCAATATACATTAAGACTACTCTTTCACTTAGCTATAGAGCTTGAAAGCAATTTTATATCATTACATAAAGAACTTGTTCTTTGTGGTAGCAGAGTATGTGCTGTAGGAATACATTGTTATTTAACAGTTTATCAATAAATAATTAAGTTTTTTTTCACTCTTTTGTTATAAACAGAGCTTGTTAGAAGTGGAATTTTTGAGTCAAAGGGAATGGCCATTTAAAAATTTGATAGGGGCACCTGGGTGGCTCAGTCAGTTGAGCATCAGACTCTTGTTTTTTGGCTCAGACCTGTACCTCAGGGTCCTGGGATAGAGCACCTGGTAGGGCTCAGCAGGTTGTCTGCTTGAAGATTCTCTCTGTCTGCCTCTCCGCCCACTCCATCACATGCTCTCTTGCTCTTTTTCAAATAAATAAATCTTAAACAAATAAAAAATAAAGTTTGATAAATACCTCCCTCAAATTGTCTTCCATAGAAGTTGTTCCAATTTACACTCCCACAAACAAAATAGAAGAGTATGTATCAAGCTGCCCTTGCCACTACCGTCTTATCAGTTTTGTATATCTTTGCCAATCTGATAGATGAAAAACAGCATTTCAAACAAATTCTAATTTGCATTTCTCAAAAAATTTGCATTTATTTTATTACAAGTAAGAGTGAACATTTAAGAGCCCTTTCTATTTCTTTTTCTATGAACTACCAGTTTATATTTTTTGCATATTTTACCCCTTGGATTTTTAAAAAATTTTGTTTAATTTCCTATGATACGAAATGCAAACATGCTTATAATCATCTTTCTTTTCTTAAGGTGGCTTTTGCCTTACAAACACTTTTTATTTCTACATAGTTAAATTTGCCAATCTTTTATAGCAACCACTTTTTAAAAAATATATATTTTATTTTATATTTTTAAAAATTTTTAAAATTTATTCATGAGAGACACAGAGAGAGAGAGGCAGACACAGGCAGACGGAGAAGCAGGCTCCATGCAGGAAGCCCAATGTGGCACTCGATCCCAGGTCTCCAAGATCACGCCCTGAGCTGAAGGCAGACGCTCAAACACTGAGCCACCCAGGCACCCTTTTAATATATATTTTAAAAGACCTTCCTCACTTGGAGATTATAAAAATTTCTCCCACGGCTCCATTAAGTATTTTTCAGTTTATTTATTTATTTTTTTACATTTAAATCTTTGATGTATTTGAAATTTATCTTGGTAAATACTGTGAGGTATAGATCCAAGTTAATTTTTTTCTAAATGGCTATGCAGTTATTCTAACACCAAAAATGCTACTACCTTTTTTTTTTAACTGACCTAAAAGTTTACTGTTATCATACTAAATTCCTATGAATATTTGAACATATTTTTGGACTTTCTATTTTATGTCATTGATTACAGATCAGCTATGGCTCCATTCTTTCTTGGTGGCAGAACCCTAATTTTTTAAAAAAGATTTTATTTATTTATTCATGAGAGACACAGAGACAGGCATAGGGAGAAGCAGGCCCCATGCAGGGAGCCCGATGCGGAACTCGATCCCAGGACTGTAGGATCATGCCCTGAGCCAAAGGCAGATGCTCAACCGTTGAGCCACCCAGGTGTCCCAGAACCCTAATTTTTTTAATGGTGATTTTCCTCCACTACCACCGGCTCTCCAGGTAAGGTGACTCCTAGATCAGACATAGAGACTAAATCATGACTGGTCAAAGCTAATATTAGTAGTCTTATTCCCTTTGCTATTTCTTGGCTTACTTATGGCCTACAGGACTTGAGGGGAAGTCTATTGGGTGGCTACTATGTATATTAGAAATCTACTAGACTTATAAGGGTAGATGTGTGGTTGGTTGTTGGATATCTAAGTCTGAAATTCAGAACAGAGGTCTGGCTGGAATGGATGTGTAATTTTGGGGATTAACCCTACATAGATCATATTTAAAGTAATATGATGGGATAAAATAATCAAGGAGTGAGGGCAGCCCAGGTGGCTCAGCGGTTTAGCGCCGCCTTCAGCCCAGGGCCTGATCCTGGAGACCTGGTATCAAGTCCCACATCGGGCTCCCTGCATGGAGTCTGCTTCTCCCTCTGCCTGTGTCTCTGTCTTTCTGTCTCTCTCTCTCTCTCTCTGTGTTTCTATGAATAAATAAATAAAATCTTTAAAAAAAATAATCAAGGAGTGAGTATAAATGAAAAGATAAAATATCAAAGTATTGACTGAGGCAGTGTTTAGGAGGTCAGAGAAATGTGGAGAAGCCAGGAACAGCCAGTGAGATAGAAGATCCAGGGCAGTGGAATGCCATGATAGCCAAGGAGGAAGAAAACTGTTTCTAGTGCTCATGGTAGGTCAAGTAAGAGTGAAAATTGATGTTAAAAATTATGTCACTGGTGGCCTTGATAAGAACGTTTCAGTGGAGTGGTAGAGGATGGGCCCATAGAATATGGGAGAAAGGAAATCAAGACATTGAGCAGCACGGCACAGGCTACCTTTATGAGATTTTGGCGTAAAGAAGGGCAGAGAAATGAGGCAGGCTGGAGAATCAGAACTGGGTCAAGAGAGGTGTTTTTGTTTTCATTTTTTTGATATGGAAGAAATAAGTCTGTGTTGGTATGTCAATGGGAAAGAAAAACAAAATTATGATGTAGAAGATAGGATGAATTCCTTCCTGGATAGATGTCTTTAAAGAAATGAAACCATGTGGGACTCAGCATTATGCTACTGAATGTATGATCTGTGGACTAGAGAAGGTCTGTGGACAGCTTGTTACCAATTCACAGTAGAAACAGAATAAATATTTATAAGGTTTTAGAGCAATTTAACAGAAAAATTTTGTCTATGGAATTTAATAACAAAAAGTCTGACATAGAGTTATCAAATTCATAGATACAGAAAGTAGAATGGTGGCTGTCAGGGGCTGGATGAGGAGAGAATAAGGGCTTATTGTTTAATGGGTACAGAGTTTCAGTTTTGCAAGTTGAAAATAGTTCTGGAGCTGGATGGTGTTTGATGGTGGCTTAACAATGTGAATGCACTTAATTAATGCCATTGAACTGTACAGTTAAAAATGGTGAATATGGGGATCCCTGGGTGGTGCAGCGGTTTGGCGCCTGCCTTTGGCCCAGGGCACAATCCTGGAGACCCGGGATCGAATCCCACATCAGGCTCCCGGTGCATGGAGCCTGCTTCTCCCTCTGCCTGTGTCTCTGCCTCTCTCTCTCTCTCTCTGTGACTATCATAAATAAAAATTAAAAAAATAAGAAAAATAAAAATGGTGAATATGGTAAAAAAAAAATCTGGGCTTGCATTCTGTATGTCTCTTTTTATTTTTAATTTTATTTTTATTTAATTTTTAAAGATTTTTATTTATTTATTCATGAGAACATAGAGGGATAGGCAGAGGTGTGGAGACCGAGAAAAATCAAGGCCATTCCACCTCAAGTTTAGCATTAGCACAAGTACAGCCATCTTAGGCCCCTGTGAATAAGAGCTGAACTTTATAGGAAAAACTGCAGAATGTCCTCAATGTCCTCGGCAGGGAATCCCATATCAGAAAGACAACGGAGCCCACACCCGTGGTAGAAAGTCCCATATTAGAATGAGAACAGAGCTCAGTGCCCTTGAAAGCCCCATATCAGGATGTAAATAGAACTTGAGAAATTCCTCCATCCCTTCTGAAAATCCCCTAGACCAGCCTATAAAAAACCCAGCTGTAACCCACTTCGGGGGTCCAAGTCCCTGCTCCGCTGTGTTGGGTATACTTGGACCCAAGCTCGAGCTTGCTAATAAACCCTCGTGCGCCTTGCATCGGTGTCGGCTCCTTGGTAGTTTCTCGGATTCGCAATCTTGGGCACAACAGAGGGAGAAGCAGGCTCCACGCAGGGAGCCCGACGTGGGACTCGTCCAGAGTCTCCAGGATCCCGCCCTGGGCCGAAGGCGGCGCTAAACCGCTGAACCACCAGGGCTGCCCTGTAGGTCTCTTTTTAAATTTAAGTTGCTTTAGTCATTAATTTTTATTGCATTTTATAAAAATGAGGTTTGAGATCAGAGAAAAAAAGTCTTTTAGTACAGGTAGTTTGAGAAGAACTAAGAGTTTGACCTCAATTAAAAGCGAAATGGCTCATGCCTCCTAAGGAAAGGAAGGCAGAACCCAGGAGTAGAACTACAGGCAGAGCAGGAGAGGTAGGCTGGAAGTCCTGGTGGCTGGTGGGGAACTTGTGGATGTTCTCTCTTTGTTGTGGGGGGCTTCGTTTCCTCAGTGAATTAGTAACAAAATTACCAGTTAAGTGAGGATGAGGGAGGAAGGTTTGAAAAGAGGTACGAGATCGTCATCTAGTAGGGTGGGACGGTGTGTAAAACTGGAGAAATGTAGCTAAGCATCGGAGGACTATTTCAGGATAACAGATTATCAGATTTAAAGAGAGCCGAGTCAGTATGATTCTGGATTTCCCCCCCACCGTCCTTGGGTTTTGCTGCACGTTTAGGCTTAGTTTCATCAGGTGAGCACAAGGGAAGGAGAGCAGGATTGGAGGAAGAAAGGCTAATACCTAGGAATTATTTTCCTGATGGACGATTATTTTCCTGGTGGAATTTTTTTTTTAGAGATATTATTTATATACTCGTGAGAGACACAGACCGGCAGAAGCGGGCTCCCGACGCGGGACTCGATCCCGGGTCTCCAGGACCACGCCCTGGGCTGCAGGCGGCGCTAACCCGCTGCGCCACCCGGGCCGCCCTGGACGACCGTCTACACTCAAGGACCTTCAAGGACGGAAGTGAGAGCTTTAGAACCGCGAGGAGTAGTGAAACGGTAGTAGGATCAGGGGATTCTGAGTCTTGGAGGAGTCGAGGAAGGTTTGGATTGGGGTCTCAGAGAAGAAAGCTAGAAATGAAGGGGGCCGTGATGGGAGGGGTGAATGACTAAAACTGAGGTTACGCATGGGCCGCAACCGTAGGTAACGAGGGCCGGGCTGAGAGCAGGGCACCGAGGCTGAGGACGGGTGATCCCCAGTGGCGAGGAACCTGAAGTGCGAAGGCGCTTCCAGAATTATCTGGGAACGGAAATCTCCAAAAATCCTGACAATGGTAACGAAAGACAATGAACCGGAAACGCAAGGGGCTATAGGTTACTTAAACGAGTGACTGCTCCAATCTCCTGCTATGACGTAACGTCTAAGGCCATAATTTTTAGAGGGAAGCTAGGATTTGAGGGGCTGTGGCTCCTTTAAGGGCCTGGCAACGGGCAGAACCCAGAGGTCAGGCGCGCGGTCGGGACTCCGCGGAGTCTGCGCAGTGCGGGCGGAGGCGGGGCCAAGCGCCGGCCGGCCAGTGGGGGCGGGGCCTCGCGGGGGCGGAGTCTGCGCTCGGGCTCGGGCTGCGGCTGCGGCTGCTGCACTTCCAGCTTCTGAGGGAAGGAGGCCGAGGCCTGGGCCGAGCCCGGAGCCGCCGCCGCCGCCGCCGCCCGGAGCCTCCTGGAGCCCCCGCGCCGGCTCAGCCTGGGGGCGGGCTCGGGTCCGGCCCGCCGCCGCGCCCAGGACGGAGGCTGCGTGCCCGAGGACCAGGCCGGCGCAGCCATGGTGAGGGAGCGCGGCCTGCCGAGCCGGAGCCGCCGCCGCCGCCGCCGCCGCCGCCGCCGCCGCCGCCGCGCCCGCCCCCGCCCCCGCCCCCGCCCCACGGCCTGCGGCCTGCGCGTCGCTGCCCGGGGGCCGCCTCGGCCGGCGCTTACCTCAGCCCTGCCCCGCCGGCGCCCCGCTCGTCCTCCCGCGCTCCGGGCCTGCCGGGGTGCGTGCGCGCCCCCGCCCAGCGCTCCCCGGTGACAGCCGCGTTCGCGTCCCCTTGCCGCCCCTCGTCCTTTAACCTGACCTTCCGTTTCTCCTCTACCGTCTTGCCTCTTCGCCTGTTTTGGGCTCTGCCCCTGCGGTCCTCCCTCCCTCCCGCCTTCGCTGCTGCTCCTTGCCCGGCTCCCGTCCCTCGGGGTTCGCCCCGCGGCCTCCCGCGGCTCCGGGTCCGGGCGGGAGCAACTCGAGCGCGGCTGCCTCCCAGGAGCAGAGCAACTCGAGGCGGGCACGTAGACAGTCGTAGGCTTTCTTGTTGCTCTGCGGTTTTGTCGAGGGGCAGGGGCAGCGGCACCGGCACCGGCACCGGCACCGGCAGGGCCTGGACGCTTACCGCCCAGGGTCGTGGCGATCCTGGGCTACGGTGCTGAGGAGCGAGGCGGGGTGGCGGCCGCGTCCGTCCCGTGACCTTTTGAGATAGCTGCTAGCCTTTGAAGAATAATCAAACATGTTTTGAAGTGTATTTTTATTTTGAGCGTGTTTTAATGTAGAGGTACAGGTCGGGAAATCCAAAAATGTTTATTTTCAGGCTTAATTATTACTCAGAGCAAACGGTTTGTTTTTGTTGGGAGGCCGACCAGGGAGGGCATCTGAAGACTGAAAAGCAGGCTGGCGGCCCGATTGTGACAGTGTCTGCGATACCTTCCGACACCTGGTTTGTCTTGCTCTCTCTGCCTTTAGTTGACAGACACTTCGAATATTTGCAAATGTTTTCCTCCCAGTTTCAGAGTAAGTGGAGGCTTCAGTTGGTTTTTTGTGGAGTTGGGCTGCACATGATTTGCTGTACATTTGATGAATACATCGCTCTGTCATAGACAGCAATCTAAATTTTGCTCTCTGGGAGCAGTACGATTATTCTAATCAAAACCAAGCCCTGGTAATTGTGTTCTAGGAGGTTAGTCAATTTTTGTTTTTACCTCATTAATTTTTAGGAAAGTGGTTTATTATAAAATCATTTAATCTGTGAGCTTTCCCTAACTGACTGCGTTCTTAGGTTCTTCTGTGCCTGTCTCCCCAACAGCCCTTCACTAACAATCCAGCACACTGTCCCTGTGGTAACCTGCTTCTCCCTCTGAAATGTGGGTTTTCCCAGGCAGCCCTTGTGCCTGCTTATTCCTGATATACCCAGTGCCAGGCCATACACGTGCTTGAATGATTCGTGATCTATTTTCCTATCTGACAAGTATGGTCTTAAACTGAAATTTGGGACAACTAGGGGACTACATAGAAAGACTGAATTGGAGAATTTTATTTTTGGTGCAAAAAATAAGTTTAGTAAGATGTGATAATCTCCTTAGAATAAAGTAAATTGGGACCCCTGGGTGGCGCAGCGGTTTAGCGCCTGCCTTTGGCCCAGGGCGCGATCCTGGAGACCCGGGATCGAATCCCATGTCGGGCTCCCGGTGCATGGAGCCTACTTCTCCCTCTGCCTGTGTCTCTGCCTCTCTCTCTCTCTCTGTGTGACTATCATAAATAAATAAAAATTAAAAAAAATTAAAAAAAAAAAAAAAGAATAAAGTAAATTGTCCTGCCTCAGATACCAAATTTCTAGGTTTTTGGAAGCATTGGCCTTTCCACTGAGAATGAATGTATGAGTACTGAGGGAGAAGATTTAAACTGTTTTTGAGTATTTAGGATCCAAAAGTGTCATTTGAGCTGGGCCTGAAATAAAAATATGATTTGTATAGATCATTCTGGGAAGGCAAAGAATGCTTTGTTGTGAATGTGAGTAGAAAGTAATTAGGATGTATTATAGGTAGCAGATTACCTTTATTTAGCATGGAGAGATGAGGAAATGAGGATGTATAGTAGAAAGTTTGACCAAAAAGATACATTAGGCATGACTATAATTTCAACTTTGCCTGCAACTAACTTGAATTTCTTTACTTGTTAAAACATATACATGCAGAATAAGAGTATAAGTCTGGGAGAAGTGAAGAGAATGCATAATATTAGCTTATTATGAACTGAGAATTACCGGTAGAGGCTACTCTTTTTTATTTCCTTGTGTAATATATGTAATAAGTGCTAAGTAAATAGAGTTATTATTATTATTATTATAAAGCTTTGTATTTTATATTTTTCAAAATTTTCATTATTGTGTTTTGAGTAGGTAAGATAGGTAAGATATCTAAAACAAGGGTTCTCAGACTTTAACATAAATCAGAATCAGCTGGAGGGCTTGTACTACCACTTCCTGAGTTTGATTTATTAGGTTGGAATAGGGCCTGATAGTTTGCATTTCTAATGTTATGCTGATGTTCCTGTTCCGTAACCAACACTTTGAGGAACACAGGCTTAAGATGTAGTTCACACTTTTTATTCTTATTTATTAAAAATTGAAAAATTAAAAAAAATTAACAATCCCAGTATAACTTTCACCTCCCCCAAAACTTTACTAATATAGCCTACTGTTGACTAGAAACCTTACTAATAACATAGTCAATTAATACATATGTTGTATGTATTATAAACTGTACCCTTGTAAGATAGAAAAAAAATGTTACTAAGAAAATCATAAGGAAGAGCAAATACATTTACAGGACCATATTGTAAAAACTCTGTGTATAAGCGGACATAGTTCAGACCCGTGCTGTTTAAGGGTCAAAGGTATGAGAGTGGCAACTCTTTTAGGTAGTATGATTAGGCTAATATTTATTGAACAAGATTGTATATATATAGGCCCTGTTTTAAGTGCTTTATTTTCTGTCATTTAACCCTCATTGGAACCCAGTGAGAAAAATACTACCTCTGTGAAGGTAGAGACCATGTTTGTTTGGCTCACCATTGTATCTTTAATACTTCTGGGCACCTGGGTGGCTCAGTGGTTGAGCATCTGCTTTCGGCTCCGGTCATGATCCCGGAGTCCTGGGATCGGGTCCCACATTGTGCTCCTTGTGGGGAGCCTGCTTCTCCCTCTGCCTGTGTCTCTGCTTCTCTCTGTGTCTCTCATGAATAAATAAATAAAATCTTAAAAGAAAAACACATAGTGCCTGGTACATTATATGTGCTCAGTAAATATTTGCTAAGTGAATTAATGACTTTGGGGATGATCAGAAAGTCATGGAGGCATTGTTGAAAAAGGAACATTTGAATTGGGGGTTTTGACAAGCGGGGTTTAAGTTTGGCTAAGAGTTTGGGAAGGAAGGTTATTCTTGGCAAAGGGACCAGCTTAAGCATAAAAACTGGGACCACAACAGGCATGATGTATTCTGGGAAATGGATGGCTCTAGTATTGAGGGGACGGGAGAAGAAGAGACTAGCTGAGCTTTGGCTAGGGTCAGATCATGGAGGACCTTAAGTCATGGGTTTAGGGGATCCCTGGGTGGCGCAGCGGTTTGGCGCCTGCCTTTGGCCCAGGGCGCGATCCTGGAGACCCGAGATCGAGTCCCACGTCAGGCTCCCGGTGCATGGAGCCTGCTTCTCCCTCTGCCTGTATCTCTGCCTCTCTCTCTCTCTCTCTCTCTCTCTCTCTCTGTGTGTGTGT
The DNA here is from genome assembly GCF_053574225.1 of Canis aureus. NCBI lineage: Eukaryota > Metazoa > Chordata > Mammalia > Carnivora > Canidae > Canis > Canis aureus. Next base: position 15,287,158 of record NC_135623.1, on the reverse strand, counting down.
GTGTGTGTGTGACTATCATAAATAAATAAAAATTAAAAAAAAAAGAAGTCATAGGTTTAGGAGTTTTGGCCTCACTGTAAAGACTCAAAGTATCTTGGAAGGTTTTCTTGTCTGAAGGAATATAATAAGAGATTTTGAAGGTTATTACTCTAAATCAATATGAAACATGGTTTGGGGTGGGAAGAGCTTTACACTACTCCAGGTGAAAATAAGTGTGTGAACTTTCACCCTAGGCTTGTTATGGTGGTGATTTGTTTCTCAATTTTTAATTATTTATTTTATTCATGAGAGATGCATGGTGATCTGCATCTCCACTGGTGGTGGTGATTTAAATGGAGGAAGGAGAATATAAGGAAAAAAAAATATGAAGTTAGAGTGGTGCTAAAGTACACCACTTTTTGGCTAAGTGAATCTTCCATAGAGGGATTATTACGGAGTTGTAGAAGAAGCACAGAATCACTAATAGCTTTTGCAGTTTTGCTCACTGAGCCTCAGTTTTCTTTTCTTTTTATTTTTTTTTAAAGATATTTATTTATTTATTTATGAGAGACACAGAGAGACGGCAGAGACACAGAGGGAGAAGCAGGCTCCATTCAGGGAGCCCGATGTGGACTCGATTCCGGATCCTGGGGTCATGCCCTGAGCGGAAAGCAGATGTACCTAACCGCTGAGCCATCCAGGCATTCCCTCAGTTTTCATATATGTTGCTATTAGGGATTTATGCGAATTCTAAAGAAAATTTACTATACAAAGTCTTTTATTTACAAACAGGTCTCCCAAAGGTCATATATTAGGTCATGTAAAAAGAATCAGCACTTCACAAACTTACTTGTTTTTTTAAAATAGATTTTCTCTGGTATAAGGAGTAATTTTAAGTAAAATATACTTTACTTTTAAATTACTTATGTAAAAAAAATAAATTACTTATGTAGTTCACTTAATAGTATATTGAACAAAATATAATAAAACAAATTTCAGCCTTTTTCTATTTAACAAGACACATTAATGTAAGATAAAGCATTATTTGTCATATTTTAAAATGAGTATATATTACCATGTAGATTGAATTTAACTATGTTTATGGCATTAAAATAGATAACTGACTTTAACAAATGTGAATTTCTCACATTTTTATACTTAAAACATCAAAAGGTTTTTTTTTAAATTATTCTGTTTTATTTCTGTATGACAAAAGGAGTAGTTTTAGGCTGCTACTTGTAGGCCTGTCTCCACAAATAAAATATTGGAAGAATAGACTGTTCATTTTCAATAAATGAAAGGTCAAATTGGGGACTCCTGTGTGGCTCAGCGGTTGAGCAGATGCCTTTGGCTCAGGGTGTGATCCTGGAGTCCCAGGATTGAGTCTCACAGCAGGTTCCCTGCATTGAGCCTGTTTTTCCCTCTGCCTATGTCCCTGCCTCTCTCTGGGTGTCTCATGAATAAATAAATAAAATCTCTCTTTTTTTTTTAAAGTCAAATTGGATGTAACTATCACTGCATTTCTTAGTTTTGTTTTTTTTTTTATTTCATTTTTAAGTCTTTTTTTTGTTTTGTTTTGGTTTTTTTTTTTTTTAATTTATGATAGTCACACAGGCAGAGGGAGAAGCAGGCTCCATGCACCAGGAGCCCGATGTGGGATTCGATCCCGGGTCTCCAGGATCGTGCCCTGGGCCAAAGGCAGGTGCCAAACCGCTGCACCACCCAGGGATCCCAAGTCTTTGTTTTAATCCAGTTAATTAACAGTTTTAGGTGTACAGTATAGTAATGGCAACAGTTCCTGTAAATCACCTGGTACTCATCACAAGTGCACACCTTAATTTCCATCACCTATTTAATCTATACGCCGATCCTCTCCCCTCTGGTAACTATCAGATTGTTCTCTATAATTAAAAGTCTGTTTTTTGTTTTGACTGTCTCTGTTTTGTTTCTAAAATTTTACATGAGTGAAATCATTTGGTGTTTGTCTTTGACTTATTTCACTTAGCATTATACTTTCTAGCTCCATCCATGGCATTGCAAATGGCAAGATTTTCTTTTTTTAATGACTGAATAGTATTCCATTGTGTATGTATGTGTGTATACATACACAATGCATATATCACATCTTGTTGTTTTTTTTTTTTTTTTTTAAGATTTTATTCATGAGAAATAGAGAGAGAGAGGCAGAGACACAGGCAGAGGGAGAAGCAGGCTCTCCAAAGGGAGCCTGTTGTGGGACTCAATCCCAGGACCCCAGGATCATGCTTGAGCCAGAGGCAGATGCTCAATCACTGAGCCACACAGGCATCCCTATGACATCTTCTTTATCCATTCATCAATTGATGGACACTTGGGCTGCTTCCATGTCTTGGCTATTGTAAATAATGCTGCTGTAAACATAGGGGTGCATGTATCCCTTTGAAGTAGTGTTTTTGTGTTCTTTGGGTAAATACCCAGTAGTGTGATAGCTAGATAACATGATAGTTCTGTTTTTAACTTTTAAAATGATACTGCACTCTTAATTTTAACAACATTGAAAGTTGTGTATATTTCAAAATTTTATTGTGTAGAGAGCATACTTGGTATGTGTGTAGTATTGTGCACTCCACCATACTAAGGAGCCTGCAGTTTGAGTCCTCCTAGTTTATAGAGGCCTTATAGGATTGCTAGGGCCACACAGGTTGTACTGCTCAACTCAGGTGGCAACCATATATGTGGACAACAGTGGGTCTACAAAGATCTGTATCCTGTGTTCTTGGCAGTGTCTAGCACATGGTAGGGGCTCAGCAAATAGTTGTAAAATGATTGTTTTGCATAGTATACTAGGACTCTTATCTAATCTTTTAATCTAATGACCTAATCATTTTATGAAAAAAGTCTTTGCATTTTCTGCTCTGTAACACTGAGCACACATTATGAGTTTTTTGTGCCCTTAAATTTAGCTTACACTGTTTCTACCCCACCCCCCTTACACTGTTTCTTTTGTCAAGAATGCTGTCTCCCTTTTTTGACTCTTTGACTATTAAACCTTCAGAATCCCTTTAAGGCCTATCTTCTTTGCAAAGCCTTCGGTTACCTCCAAGCAGCCTTGGGTTGCTCCTTTTTATATGCTTCTCCTGTACTTCGTATTGTTTGTTAAGGAAAGTGGCTATCTCTTCAGATTGTGAGCTCTTTGAGGACAAGGACAGTAACGGAGCCTCCTGTTTTTCTTAACTGCATGTTTTAAGCACTTAGCATAATGCCTGAGAAGTAGATAAATATTTGTTTAGTAAAAGAGTGTGTGCACTTTGTAGAGAATAGCATAAGGTAATGTTAACTGAGATGTGAGTAATGAAAGAGAGAAAAAAAGGTGAATACTCTTGTGCAGATCCCCTTAGGGAAAAAAGAGGTTTGGTGGGCAAGAAATTTTGGATCAGATAGTTTCTCTTACTAGTCCAAGTGATACTTTTGATCTGGGCTATATGTATGTTTCTGTCTAGAAGAGTTAAGGAGGAAGAATTGGGGAGGAAGCCAAATGATTTTGAGATGAATTGCTAAGCAATGTTTTTGTATAAACACTTTCAAATTATTATTATTATTTTTTAAAGATTTTATTTATTTATTCATGAGAGACAGAGAGAGAGAGGGAGAGACACAGGCAGAGAGGGAGAAGCAGGCTCCACGCAGGGAGCCCGATGCGGGACTCCATCCTGGGTCTCCAGGAATCACACCATGGGCTGAAGGTGGCACTAAACCGCTGAGCCACCCGGGCTGCCCACTTTCAAATTATTTGTCTAATTTGTGGAGATGTCTTTTCAGAGAATAGAATATTTAAACACAGATAGTAAAGAATCAGTTACTCGTAAATCTAGAGGGGTAGTTAATTATTTAGACATTTTGTAAGCTCTGTATAAAGATCATCTGTTTTTTTTCTTTTTAACTCTCTAGTTCTCCCTTGTACAAACATTTTTCTTAGCTCTCTAGCATCTTAATACCTGTGCAATGTAGTATTCTCCTTTGCTAGGGACATTTTTAAAGTCCGAATATTCTTGGTTATATAATATCAGTTTTTCTCTTTTCTTTTTTTTTTTATTTTTTATTTATTTTTGATAGTCACATAGAGAGAGAGAGAGAGGCAGAGACACAGGCAGAGGGAGAAGCAGGCTCCATGCACTGGGAGCCCGACGTGGGATTCGATCCCGGGTCTCCAGGATCGTGCCCTGGGCCAAAGGCAGGCGCCAAACCGCTGCGCCACCCAGGGATCCCTTTTTTTTTTGTTTTTCTCTTTTCATAGAACTTCTAACCTTTGGCAAATCATTTCACTCTCTATGCTTCCATATAAAAATCTCTAAAATGAAAAAATTGTACTAAATTTCTTCTCTATGATCCCCTACACCTCTTCAAAAAATATGGCAAGATTCTAGCAAGATAAAGATACATTCTATTATCTATGGTACTGTGGGAGCAGGGTACTTGAGCTCTGATCTCCATGAATATATTACCTAACTTTTTACACAAAAAAATTTTTATTTTAATATTTGCATAGTACTTTAGCATTTTAAAGGCATTTTCATATGCATATCCCACTTATTCTTCATTACCATTTTGTGAAGTAATCAAGATAGAAGTTTAGCACCAGTTTTACAGATAAGAAAACTGAGAAGTTAATTTATTTTCTTAAGATCACACAGCTAGTAAGTAGCAGAGCCAGAATTGACTGCAAGCCCAGTTCTTTCCATTATTAACCTGGCTTCTCTGTTTACCGTATTGTATTTCAAAACTCATGCTAGCAGTTAAGAGAAAAATAATGCTGAAGTATCTCTGAGTTTGCCATTCCTATGATCTGCTCATATACTTAGTGATTACTGACCTGAATTTTTATTTTGTTTCTTAGATTGTTTTATTACATGAGTTAAGGTGGAAGGGAAGGGAATTTATTTACCTTTCCAGGCCTTGATCTAAAAAGATAGAACTATAGCTCCTTGCCCTTTAGCACATAGCTGCTTGTCACACTGGCCAGACCTTGAAGTGATACATGTAAGAAGCTTGCCTTACGTGCATTTTTATCAGCATCTAGGGATCTTTTAGGAGTAGTTAATGGTTTTTAAAAAAGAAAAATAAGTCCCCATAGTCCATGCCAAATAGTTTGATATATCTGTACCTTTGAACACAATATATCTGTGCCTTTGGTATTACTTTCTTGAACTTCTTCCTTATTTGTATACTGGTTGTGTTTGGGGAAGGAGAAGATAAAGGATTTAGATCGTATCTAAGGTTATCTTAGATGTTCATTGCTAGAAGTCTGAGGTGGTTGAATCAGTAGTAGAAAATACAAAAACAAAACAAAACAAAACACCTCCTCTCCCCCGGCCCCCAGCCCCAAACCAATAAACTAACAAGAGATTTCCCATGGACTACTACTAAAATGAGGAGTCAAAGATTGTCCAATACCTGAAGTTTCTTATACCCATGAACTCATGACACTTGTCTGTCTTTCATTCCCATGCTTTAATTTCAGGGCTAGACTTAGGACTTAATATTTCTCTATGGACACACAATCTTTTTTTATCTAGGGGAAAATGTATTTTAAATATACTTATCAATAAATTTGTGCTTGACTGTTCATTTGTTCATTCAATAAACATTGAGTGCCCACTATGTTGTAGGATTATTTTAGGCTCTGGGAATACAGCAGTGAACAAAACACAGCTTTGTTCTATAGACTTTATATTCTATAATAATAGGTAGTATTTACTGAGTAGTTAATTTATCCCTGTTCTCAGTGTCTTGCACTTAGAATTTATTTAATTCTGACAATAATCCTATGATGTAAATACTGTTAATGTCTGCATTTTACAGTTCGTAAAACTGAGGTGCAGGGAGATTAGGTACTTTCCCTGAGATTATATCATTTTGTAAGTAATAGAGCTGGCACTTTAAACTAGGAAGGCTGATTCCCATACCATTACTTTTCAGAACAATATTACACAATCCTCCAGATAAATGTCGATAAACTGTTTTTAATCATAAAAGTATCAAGTTTGTAATCTTTGTATTCACTGGTTTCTGGCTCAGTCTTAAGAAAAAAAATCATCCAGGTATACAAAAAAAAAAAAAAAAAAGCACTATTAGAGCTCTGTCTTCTCTTGGAGGATTTGTCAGGTTTAAGAACATTTCAGGTAGGAGATGAGATTTTGAGCCTGTTTCACATGAATTAGAACTGAGACAACTACAAAAAGCCAGGATCCCAAAAGGTAGACTAAAAAATGTCTGCTTGATGGTATAGGGAGACAAAATAGCTTATTTGTCTTGATATGGACTCTGGATGGGAAAACTCTCTTGAGAATTTATAACCATGAACCTGCTGTCCTATGTGTCTGAAATTTAAATTTTTTTTTTTTTAATTTTTATTTATTTATGATAGTCACAGAGAGAGAGAGGCAGAGACACAGACAGAGGGAGAAGCAGGCTCCATGCTCCGGGAGCCCGATGTGGGATTCGATCCCGGGTCTCCAGGATCACGCCCTGAGCCAAAGGCAGGCGCCAAACTGCTGCGCCACCCAGGGATCCCTGAAATTTAAATTTATATTACTTTGTGAGATGGTTGCTAATAGGAAAGGAGTGCTTACTGGGTAGTTACTCTGTCAGGCATTGTGTTACAGGTTTTAAACACACTTTCTCACCTCATCCTGATAATAGCGTCATGAGATAAGTACCAATATTATCCCCATTCTACCAAGGACAGAACTGAGGATCAGGAAACCCAGATAATTTGTAGTGTAACACCACCTAGAATTCAAATCTAGGTCTATTCTTCCTACTAACTACAATGCCTCTGGAAAAGGGACTTCAGAAAGTCCCAAAGTGCCTCAGCTTCCTTATCTGTAAAGTGAAATTTGTAATATTTCTCCTTTCATTTCATAAGATTATTGTATCAAATGAAATAAAGGATGTGAGCTTGCTCTGTTTACTGTAAGACATTGTTACCAGTATCATCCATAAGCTATTTTTTTCTTATTATTAACCAAAAGAGAGACCTCAATATTCAGGGATCCTGAATCCCACAAGGTCTGTCCTGAGGAGACAATTTTAATACTTTTAATACCAGATATTTCCTGAAGTAGTGTCAATAGGAGAAATAAAATGAGTTTTGAAACATGTTACAATCTAGTAATTTACTAATTCATTCAAGAAATAATTTATTGGATGCATTTTATTGGGCTTCAGTTCCAAGGATAGAAGATGCCTGATCTCTCATTTTTTTGTCATACTAGCAGCAGTGGAAGCCCCAGTCTCTTCCAACAGACTGTGGAATAGTCTGTTGTGATATATGGACAATTCTCAGTGTCCTCCCCCTCCCCGCTTGGTAGAAATAGATGAGCCATTGCTTAGGGTATTGAAATGCTGCTTTACCATGACCCTGGCAACATAGTAATTGATGAAACTTTAAAAATCATGAAACAACCTACAAAATAGATAACTAAGTCATGGGGAAATGACTAAAAATGTCTTTAGCTGAGTGTTGTATAGATGACTAAATACTTCAAAGAAAGAGAATATAAAAAAGAAAAAAATTAGGAATGATTAAAAGAAAGCCACGAGGAGCACCTGGGTGGCTCAGCCAGTTAAGCATCTCTCTTCAGCTCAGATCCTGATCCCAGGGTCTTGGGATGGAGCCCCACCTTGGGCTCTCTGTTCAGTGGGGAGTCTGCTTCTCTCTTTCCTTCTCTGGCTCCCCCTGCTTGTGCTCTCTTTTTCCTCTCAAATAAATAAATAAAAAATATTTTTTTAATTAATAATAAAAAAAAGAAAGCCATGAGAAGGTTTAAGAAGAGCTAATGAGGGTCAATATGAGATTCTTCAAAGACAGACCAGACCCTGTGGCCTCCAGAATCTCTCAGTAATGAGGTTTCTCTTTTGATTAATTACAAAGAAAATACACTTTATGGATGTCCCTGGTAAGAATGTCTTAGAGTAAACAAAGCATATTCAAATCCTTCATTTTATTCGATAAAATAACTTAGGAAGTGAAGGGGAAAATATTACAAATGTCATTTTACAGAAAAAGGAAGCCGAGGCACAAAATTAAATGACTTTTACAGAGGCATTGTAGTTAGCAGAAGGAATACTGGACCTAGGATTTTAATGAATAATAGATAAGGAAGAGATCCTTTTAGTTGTTGGGGAGGTATGGAGCTGGGTTCTGAAGAAATGGAAAGCCATCCAAAAAGATACACTGCTATAAGTGCATGCATGTCGTTTCTGAAGAGAGGGAGAGAGAGAGAGTTGATATCTCAGTAAGACATTTCCTTGCTGTTAGAAAGTAGTCAAGTAGAAAAGCTGGTTTGAGGAGCTATTCTTTTTTTGCCCTGTCTTCATTATCCCATACCCCTAACTGTATCCTGTTCTTATAATAAGCAGTGTTTCAAAAGCAAGGAATCTGCTTATCAGGTACTTCATTTATTCACATACTCACTAGACACTGATCTTTTGCTCTGTGCCAGAGTAGGGGACGCAAAAATGGATAAGGCACGAGTCTTAACCCCAGTCCTTTTTAGTATATGGGGCATTGAGCTCCTTCTGATAGATGATGAACTGTTCTAAAAATCCTTTCTACCTCCTAGGGGCTGGTAAATGATGCAGTCCCTCAAACATTAATTTTTATATACTAAGGGCTCCATACTAGAGAACTACTTAGTAAGTTACTAAGAATTACTACAATTTAGTAATCATGAAGCTAAAGTTAGCAGATTAAGAGTTTATTGAAGACTCCAGTCTTTTTTTTTTTAATATTTTATTTATTTATTCATGAGAGACAGAGAGAGAGAGAGAGGCAGAGACACAGGCAGAGGGAGAAGCAGGCCCTATGCAGGGAGCCGGATGTGGGATTTGATCCTGGGTCTCCAGGATCATGCCCTGGGCTGAAGGTGGCGCCAAACCGCTGAGCCACCAGGGCTGCCCAAGACTCCAGTCTTTTATGAAGAAGTTTGACACTTGCAACTGTTGCAAAGCTCCTACTGTAGATGTATGAATGTAGTTTATTGGAATTCCTGTAGTTTCTTAGAGCTTTGTAGTAAGTACATCAGCCAGTGTCTTCAGTTGGTAGTTTTTTTTATGGTTGCTAGTTTTGTATCTTAATTATGAATTGTTATTAATTTAAGTTTATTATTGGTATCACTTGTGTTTTATTTGGCTAATCTAGTGTGTGGTGATGTATATTTGCATTAATAATATTTTTGAGGGCAGCCTGGGTGGCTCAGTGGTTTAGCACCGCCTTCAGCCCAGGGCCTGATCCTGGAGTCCCGGGATCGAGTCCCACGTCAGGCTCCCTGCGTGGAGCTTGCTTCTCCCTCTGCCTGTGTCTCTGCCTCTCTCTCTCTGTGTCTCTCATGAATAAATAAATAAAATTTTGATATATTCAAAAAGCCATATGAAACATTTATGTAAGTCATGAAACATAGAATATAACAAATATGTAAAAACCTGGCATCCCATCTCAAGAAGTAAAACATGACCTCTGCCATCTCATCTGTGTTCCTCTATGCCACATGCCCTTACCCTCAAGGTATCTTTTTTTTTTTTTTTTTTACTTTATTATTCTTTATTTATTTTTGGGTTCTTAAGTCATACTTTTTTTTTTTTTATTGGAGTTCAATTTGCCAACATATAGCATAACACCCAGTGCTCATCCCACCAAGTGCCCCATTGAGTGCCCGTCACCCAGTCACCCCAACCCTCTGCCCACCTCCCTTTCTATGACCTCAAGGTATTTTCTATCCTTTTTTATTTCATATCTTTCCCTTGCTCTTCTTTATAGATATACCACAACATATTTAGTTCAGAGGTAGCTTTCTAATCTTCTGAAATGATTTTCAGACAATATAATTTCCTATACTTGTATAGATGTTTAATTGAAATCCTGCTACATATAATTTTTATTTGGCTTAATAATATTTTACTCTTAGCATTTTGCTGTGTCATTGAAAATTATCAGAAACATACATATTGCTGTGTAGTATTATATAGAATTGATATACCATGATTTGCTTACCATTTCCTCCTATTTTAGGTGTTTGTATGTATGGATTTTTTTTTTTTTTTTTGAAACGTAAGCTTTTATTCCTCTAGGACAGCTTGGACTTCACCAACGCCTAGCTTCGTGGGCTGTATGGATTTTTTTGCTAGAAAAATTAATCTATCCCTTTGTGTAAATACTGTTGTTAATATCTCATTTATTAGTTTTTAGGTAAATTCTTAGATGAAGAAGTATTGGAGTGTGGGTGTTTTTAAGATTATTATTAAAATATTCATATCCAGAAAAATTGTGCCAGTTTACACTCTGACCAGTAGTGTATGAGAGGACCATTCTGGGCTAACTCATTATGTCAAGGTTATATCCTGTTCCAGATAACACCACATTAACTAAAAAAAAAAAAAAAATTAAAGGGATGCCTGGGTGGCTCAGCAGTTTGAGCATCCGCCTTTGGCTCAGGGCATGACCTGCAGTCGTGGGATCCAGTCCCACATCGGGCTCCCTGCATGGAGCCTGCTTCTCTCTCTGCCTGTGTCTCTGCCTTTCTGTGTCTCTCGTGAATAGATAAATAAAATCTTTTAAAATTTTTTATTTTTTTTTTTATTTATTTTTTTATTTATTTATTTTTTTTCTTTTAAAATTTTTTAAAAAGAGCTGTGCTGTTTCATACTGGAATTGTTGTTTTTCCTATTTGCCGTAGGGTATTTTTTTTTTTAGCCATTGTTCAGGAACCATGTCATTCTGCCTGCTGTACTTGGGATAGTTAATTACAGGGCTTAGTTACCTCAAGAGATCACTCTTCCTGAGAATTTATCTATTCTTACCATTCAGCTGTCACCACTAGGGGATGCTATTTAAATCTGCACATTCAGCTTAGTTCTTTCACCAGAGCATTAGTTCCTTTTCTGTATTTGCCTGAGCAGACAGGACTCTCCATGACTACAACAAATTTCCTCTGAAGAAATAATCCTTTGCTTAGTCTTTTTACCAGTTTTGTCAGTGAGATTATAGGAGTATTAATCACCATTTCTTTAAATTTTTATTTTCTAACTTTTCATTTTGACAGTTTCAGACATAAAAAATGGCAAAAATAATACAAAGAATTCTCACGTAGCAATCACCAAAATTGCTTAAAATGTGTAGCATTTTATCCCATTTGCTTTATCTTGCTCGTCTGCTACACACACACTTTTTTCTCCCTGGTTAACTTCTACTTTAAATCTTGGAGTTATTATTATTATTATTATTATTATTTTATCTGCGCTTCCCCTCTTCCACCTCCCTTGCTCCCTCACTAGAGCGTGCTGTATGAGATGAGAAGAAGAGTGTAATGTTTGGAATTAAATATCTTGATTCAAGGCTTAATTCTTTCACATTCTGACTTGATGAGTTTGGGTCTGTTACTCTTTCTGAGCTCTGGTGTCCTCCTGTACAAAATGATGTCCACTACACCATGTTGTGAGGGCTGAGATAATATGTGTCAGAAGTATGCTGTATGAGTGTTGGTCAGTCCTTCAAAGAACATTCGCCTGTTGAGCTAGGCATTGTGCTAGATACGGGGGTTCAGAAATGCTCACCTCATGTTAATTCTTCCCGCAAATTATTTTTCACCGTTGATTTGTTTTTCCATTTTCATTGCATCGACCCTAATCCACAGCATCATCACCTCATGTCTGAGCCATTGTTAACAACCAATGGGTCCCAATTGTTTTTTGGAATTTATATCAGTGCCGAACTAATAATTGCTCTGAGAGTTGGTATGGTATAGTGGAAAACGTATGGACTTCATTATCAACAGGTCTGGGTTGTGTCTTGGCCCTGCTTTTTTTCTTTTTTTCTAAAGATTTTATTTATTTGAGAAAACACAAGTGAGAGGGGTGTGGGTGGGGGAAGGCAGAAGGAGTAGAAGCAGACTCCTTGCTGAGCAGGAAGCCTGATGTGGAGCTGGATCCCAGGACCCCTAGATCATGGCCTGAGCCCAAGGCAGACGCTTAAATGACTGAGCCACCCAGGCTGCCCTAGGTTTCTTGAACTTGAAGAACATCATGGTCTAGTGGGGGAGACATGCAGTCATAAAAAACAGTGGTTAACATGGGATTGTAAAAGAAACCTAAATTTGGAGTCAGATATAAATGGAAGCTTATGTAGTGATTTATTAAAGCACAAATAACTCTACAATCAGATTGCCTGGTATCATCCTGGCTCTGGCATTTCTTAGCTATATCAATGTAGGTAAATTAACCCCTCAAAACCTCAGTGTCCTCATCTTTATAGAATGGGGATACTGATAGAATTTAACTTAGAATTTTTATGAGAAGTAAATGAAATTATGAAAAAAATTATGTAAAGCACTTAACATAGTTATAGCATATAGCATATATTAAAAGGTAATATGAGTTCAATAATTATGATTATGATATAGCATAGAGGTTAAAGCTTAAAAATACAGACTGTTGCCTCATTCTTGATTGGGAGTCCCAGTTTAGCAATCTCTTGCCCATGTGAATAAAAGGAAGATATTTAACCTAAACCTCAGTTTCCTCATTTTTAAAATGCTTCTTATAATGGTGCTTGGTTCATAGCATGTAGAAATGGAAAGAACTGAGGTATCTAACAAACTCTGAACCAGAACCTAAGGCTTAGTATTTTATGAAAAATAGCTATTATAATTTTTATCCTTGCTCTGCTATCTGCTGGCTGTTTTATCTTTGACATGTACATTAATTTTTCTGAGCCTACCTTGTTCCACACAAACTTCTTTTGAAGATTGCAAACATATATAAAGCTAGATTAGTGCCTAGTACCACACAGCTTTCATTCAGTACCTAATAGCTATTATGTGAAATTTGGAATTTGTCAGGTGCTGAAAGTAAAATTCTGCCTTGAAATCAACAAAGGCATCACAGAACTAGTAATGTTTGACTGAATTTTGAAGGTCATGTGAGATTTTGTCACATAAAAGTACTAATCTAAAAAAAGGCTTAGAGGTGTCAAAGTGCCTGTTACATTGCTTAAGGAACCATTTTAAGTAGTGGGTTGCATTAAGTAACAGTTTAGTGTACCAATAAGAGCTGTGTGTTAAAGACCTGGGTTAGGCTGGATTGAGTAAAATGCATTATTACAGTTAATTAAAAAGAACTTTTACTTAATGATCCAAATGAAGTCAGACTTGACCTCCTTCCTCTGTCTTTTGCTATTTTACTAGGAGCAGTATTTGTATTCTGGCTGGAGTGTACCTAGTTGGTAAAGAGGAAAATCTCTCTGAGCAGAAATTTCTGAGAGATGAATTATTTAGACACTGAATTCCAGCTTCTGCTTTGTCCTTTCTTTTTTAGTCTTCCTGTGCTGCTATTTGTTTAAAAATAAAGTAGGAGGGGATCCCTGGGTGGCTAAGCGGTTTAGTGCCTGCCTTTGGCCCAGGGCGTGATCCTGGAGTCCCGGGATCGAGTCCCGCATCGGGCTCCCGGCATGAAGCCTGCTTCTCCCTCTGCCTGTGTCTCTACCTCTCTCTCTCTCTATCATGAATAAATAAATAAATAAATAAATAAATAATAAATCTTTAAAAAATAAAAATAAAGTAGGAGCACACTGATCTCTCAATACTTCTGTGTTAGCTTAAATTACTAGGATTTGGGGAATCATGGCAGTTTAGGTTTTTGGAGTAGGTCTCAGATAACTTAAGTACAGTTCTGGTTCTGTCACTGGCTTGATACATAACCTCTCTGTTCTTCATCTTTAAATGGAAGTGATTATCCTTGTTCATATCACAGGCCTGCTTTGAGTATCAAGTGAGATACTATATTCAAAACTGGTGTATAAAGTTGAATAGGTAGTATAGTGTGGTAGATAAGGGCATAGGCTCTTGGAGCCACATTTCATGGGTCTCAGTTCTGGCTTTGCAAGCTGTGTATTTCCAGACACACTGCCATTATTTTAAGTTCTCTGGTTCCTGCTTTATCTCATTTAATCCTTACAAAAACTTCATGAGATAGGTATTATGCTTATCAGTATCGTAAGTGAGAAAACTGAGGAATGAAAGGTTGGGTAATGTGTATAGTGCCACAGTTAGCAAGTGGAAACTTGGGATGTGCACTCTAGCTCCAAAACCCAAGTTATTAACTCTTAGGCAGATACACTTCCCAACAGAAGAGTAGCTAAATAGAAAATTCTTTGGCTGGGGATCCCTGGGTGGCTCTGCGGTTTAGCGCCTGCCTTTGGCCCAGGGCGCGATTCTGGAGTCCTGGGATTGAGTCCCTCGTCAGGCTCCTGGCATGGAGCCTGCTTCTCATTCCTCCTGTGTCTCTGCCTCTCTCTCTCTCTATCATGAATAAATAAATAAATCTTTAAAAAAAAAGAAAGAAAGAAAATTCTTTGGCTTATCAATAGGAATTAAGGTAAAGTGGAGTTTCCTTGGAAACGGAAAATTTGTGGGGTCCAAAATCTCCTTGTTGAACACATTTTACTAATTGATAAAGAATGATTACTTAAATATTTTAAGTGTTCATATATTACTTCCTGGGTTTATTTTGCTAAGTGTCTTGCAAAAAAATATGTTCTCAAAAGGTTTATATATCTTCCCTCTGATGGCTACACAACTTGCATTTATTTTCTCTTCTGCAAACTAAATAGATTATTTTGGAATTTATGAACTCAGGTGAAAGTGTAGCTTGCTTCATCTGGCTGATGAATTTTAAATATTTAGGAAGATGGTACATGAAAATAGAAAAAGCAGGTAGAACTCATAGTTAAAACTCAGGAAAAAAGAAATTCCATATGAATTTTAGGATCAGCTTGTTAACTTCTGTGAAAAAAAAAAAGCTGGGTTTTGATAGGTATTGTGTTGAAACTGTAGACCAATTAACAATAGTCTTCTAATCTATGAATATGTCTTTCTATTTATTTAGGTCTTTATTTTTAAAATTCTATACTTCTTTTGTTAAACTTATTTCTAAATATTTTATTTTTTTGATGCTATTGTAAATGGAATTTTTTAAAAAAAGGTTTTATTTATTTGAGAGAAAGAGAGTGAGATAGTGACATGTGGGAGAGGCAGAGGGAGAGGGAGAAGCAGACTCCCCACTGAGCAGGGATCTAGTTGTAGGGCTCAATTTCAGGACTCTGGGATCATGACCTGAGCTGAAGGCAGACCCTTAACTGACTGAGCCACCCAGGCATCCCTGGAATTGTTTTCATAATTTCACTTTCAGATTGTTCAGTATAAGTGTATAGACATAATTGATATTATATATTGTAAATAAAATAGATCTTATATCCTACAACCTTGCTTAACCTTTTTTTTTAAGTTCTGATAGTTTTTGTTGTCAACTCCTTGGGATTTTCTTAATACTTTTCAATGATATTATTTATTTATTTATTTATTTGAGAGAGAGAGAGACTGCAGGAGTGGAGGGAGAGAGGGAGAGGGAAGAGCAGGGAGCTTGATATGGGGCTCCATCCCAGGACCCTGGGATCATGATCTGAGCTAAAGGGAGACACTTAACCAACTGAGTCACCCAGACACCCCTCCTTAGGATTTTCTTTCTTTGTATTTTTTTAATTCTTTAAAAATACTTTATTTGGTAGAGAGAGGGAGAGAAAGCACAAAGAGAGAGAGTGGCAGAGAGAGAGGGAGAAGCCAACTCCCCACTGAGCAGGGAGCCCAGTGCGGGGCTCCATCCCAGGACCCTGAGATCATGACCTTGACCCCAAAGCAGATGAATCACCCAAATGCTCCAGGGATTTTCTTTTTATTTTTTAAATTTTTTGGGGGGGATTTTCTTTATACAAAATTATATCACCTACAAATAGAAATGGTTTTACTTCTTCTTTCTAATCTCTATGCTTTTTATTTCTTTTTCTTGCTTAATTCTAGGACCTTCAGTACAGTGTTGAATAGAAGTGGTGAAAGCCCCTATCTTTGTCTTATTCTTGATTTTAGTGGGGAAATATTCAGACATTTAAAATTAAGTATGAGGGATCCCTGGGTGGCGCAGCGGTTTAGCGCCTGCCTTTGGCCCAGGGCGCGATCCTGGAGACCCGGGATCGAATCCCACATCGGGCTCCCGGTGCATGGAGCCTGATTCTCCTTCTGCCTATGTCTCTGCCTCTCTCTCTCTGTGTGACTATCATAAATAAATAAAAATTAAAAAAAATAAAATTAAGTATGATAGTAACTGGGTTTTTCATTGATGATCTTTTTTTTTATAATAAATTTATTTTTTATTGGTGTTCAATTTGCCAACATACAGAATAACACCCAGTGCTCATCCCATCAAGTGCCCCCCTCAGTGCCCGTCATCCATTCACCCCACCCCCCCGCCCTCCTCCCCTTCACCACCCCTAGTTCGTTTCCCAGAGTTAGGAGTCTTTATGTTCTGTCTCCCTTTCTGATATTTCCCAGACATTTCTTCTCCCTTCCCTTCTATTCCCTTTCACTATTATTTATATTCCCCAAATGAATGAGAACATATAATGTTTGTCCTTCTCCGATTGACTTACTTCACTCAGCATAATACCCTCCAGTTCCATCCACATTGAAGCAAATGGTGGGTATTTGTCATTTCTAATGGCTGAGTAATATTCCATTGTATACATAGACCACATCTTCTTTATCCATTCATCTTTCGATGGACACCGAGGCTCCTTCCACAGTTTGGCTATTGTGGATATTGCTGCTATAAACATCGGGGTGCAGGTGTCCCGGCGTTTCATTGCATCTGTATCTTTGGGCTAAATCCCCAACAGTGCAATTGCTGGGTCGTAGGGCAGGTCTATTTTTAACTCTTTGAGGAACCTCCACACAGTTTTCCAGAGTGGCTGCACCAGTTCACATTCCCACCAACAGTGTAAGAGGGTTCCCTTTTCTCCACATGCTCTCCAACATTTGTGGTTTCCTGCCTTGTTAATTTTCCCCATTGTCACTGGTGTGAGGTGGTATCTCATTCTGGTTTTGATTTGTATTTCTCTGATGGCAAGTGATGCAGAGCATTTTCTCATGTGTGTGTTGGCCATGTCTATGTCTTCCTCTGTGAGATTTCTGTTCATGTCTTTTGCTCATTTCATGATTGGATTGTTTGTTTCTTTGGTGTTGAGTTTAATAAGTTCTTTATAGATCTTGGAAACTAGCCCTTTATCTGATAGGTCATTTGCAAATATCTTCTCCCATTCTCTAGGTTATCTTTTAGTATTGATGATCTTTATCAGGTTAAGTAAGTTCTTTTTTTCATGTTGAGGAAGTTCTATAAACTATTTTTTTTACCTTCCCGTTATGAATACTTTTCTGTGTAATTAGTATATCTTTGAACTATAATTTTTAATGACTTTCATTAAAATATCACATGTATAATTAAGGTGATTAAGATGCCTGGGTGGCTCAGTGGTTGAGAGTCTGCCTTTGGCTCAGGTTGTGATCCTGGGGTCCTGGGATCGAGTCCCACATGAGGCTCCTCACAGGGAGTTGCTTTTCCCTCTGCCTATGTCTCTGCCTCTCTCTGTGTCTCATGAAGGAATGAATGAATGAATATATATATATATATATATATATATATATATATATATATATATATATTAGAAGAGTTGTGCTCCTGAGTCAGCTTTTAATTTGAAACTATATACTTTTATCAGTAGGTACAGAATGCTGAGAAAGATGTTACTTTTCTCAGCCATTTTTTTAAAAATTTTTTTTTATTGGAGTTCAATTTGCCAACATATAGCATAACACCCAGTGCTCATCCCGCCAAGTGCCCCCCCTCAGTGCCCATCACCCCCCATCCACGTCCCCTTCCAAAACCCCGTGTTCATTTCCCAGATTTAGGTGTCTCTCATGTTTTGTCACCCTTACTGATATTTTTACTCATTTTCTCTCCTTTCCCTTTATTCCCTTTCACTAGTTTTTATATTTCCCAAATGAATGAGACCATATAATGTTTGTCCTTGTCCGATTGACTTATTTCACTCAGCATAGTACCCTCCGGGTCCCTCCACGTTGAAGCAAATGGTGGGTATTTGTTGTTTCTAATGTCAGCCAGTTTTCAATTAAAACTTTAAAAATGAAGATAATACTTGACTACTTTTTAAGACAGGGTTGAAAGAATAAATATTCGAAAATTCATGTAAGATACTCAGTACAGTCATATGGAAAGCATCTAATGAGTGATAGCTACTATAATTATATTTTAATTATATTATTGTTATTATTAACATATAGAGTATTTATTTCTGTAGTTAAAACCCTTACTCTTAAATCTTTGTGCATGTTTGATTAGCTCTTTATTCTTCAAACCGGAATAACTGGGTTAACCTTTCTCTATTTTGAGGATGCTAACACCTATAGCAAATTCTTTTACCCAATAGATTCATTCAGATTGGGATGGTGATTTTGTGGGAGATCAAGTTTCAAAGTAAATTTGGTCTAGATTTTGGAAGGACTCAGGCATCGTCTAACAGTCTAAGAATTTTATCTTTTGTCTTCAGGCCCATGGAAGTCTGTGGAAGGTTTGAGCAGGGGAGGGTCATGGGTAGTAATTTAGGAAGATTAATCTGCTATACCTCTGAGGTCTTCCCTGACCATCCTTGACTGATTAGGGCACCCTGCCTGTACTTACATACTATCTATTACTTTCTCTAATATAGTATGTAATATAATACTTATAAATGTTATGTAAATACCTGTTTAAATGTTTCTTTTCTTTTTGAGGACATGGGTCACCTGTTATATTCTCACTGCCTAACATAGTATTTAACATATGGTAGACACTGAGTAAAAATATTTGTTGAATAAGTAAATGAATGTTTTATTCTCTACTTTTCTGGAAACTAACTTGTTGGCTTTTGTGTTCCCTTTATGTTTTTTCCTGGGCTCCAAGGAGGAGGCATCTCCCTATTCCTTACTTGATATCTGCTTGAATTTCCTGACTACTCACCTTGAGAAGTTCTGTTCAGCAAGACAGGATGGAACATTGTGTCTGCAGGAACCTGGAGTATTCCCACAGGAAGTGGCTGATCGACTGCTTCAGACCATGGCTTTTCATGGTAACAAATAAAATAAGCAGAGTAAACCAGAATTATGTGCTGTTAATTGGCATTGGATTTTGAAGTGCTGCTGTGGCCATTTAATTATTTTCTTAGAAAAGGACAGATGAGCCTAATTCCAGGAAAAGGAATGCATTTGTTTTTGTCTGTCCTGCTACTTACTATGTAATTTGAAATAAGCATTTTTCTTTTCTAATCTAGGAACATTTCCTTCCTTTCCTTTCCTTTCCTTTCCTTTCCTTTCCTTTCCTTTCCTTTCCTTTCCTTTCCTTTCCTTTCCTTTCCTTTTTTCTTTCTTTCTTTCTTTCTTTCTTTCTTTCTTTCTTTCTTTCTTTCTTTTCTTTTCTTTTCTTTTCTTTTCTTTTCTTTTCTTTTCTTTTCTTTTCTTTTCTTTCGACTTTTCTCATGGCAAAAATAACTTCTCTTTCAAAATATCCATTTAGAAGTTTGCTGGTATAAAATACTTTACATCCTCATCTGGCAGTGGGAAAAATAAGTAAATACTATTATGGGAAAACTAATTTCTGCTTTTGACCTTTTAATTGGGAAAGCATAGTTTTAATTCAGTACTTCTGTTTTCAAAAACAAAGGATGCCTGAGTGGCTCAGTGGTTGACCATCTGCCTTTGGCTCAGGTCATGATCCCGGGGTCCTGGGATTGAGTCCCACATCCGACTCCCTGTGAGGAGCCTGCTTCTCTCCCTGTCTCTGTCTCTCTCTCCGTGTGTCTCATGAATAAATAAATAAATAAATCTTTAAAGATTTATTAAACAAAACAAAAACAAATTTTGAAAATAAATTGGAAAACTCTTACTGTGAAATTCTGTTTGTGTATATTGAGGATTTTTGTTATTTTTTTTTTTTTTTAATTTATTTATGATAGTCACAGAGAGAGAGAGAGGCAGAGACACAGGCAGAGGGAGAAGCAGGCTCCATGCACCGGGAGCCTGATGTGGGATTCGATCCCGGGTCTCCAGGATCGCGCCCTGGGCCAAAGGCAGGCGCCAAACCACTGCGCCACCCAGGGATCCCGATTTTTGTTATTTCTGATTAAGTTTTAAGTTAAAAGAGATAATGCCATTTTTATTTTTTTTTATTTTTTATTATTATTATTTTTTAAGATTTTCTTTTTTTTTTTTAAATTTTTATTTATTTATGATAGTCACACAGAGAGAGAGAAAGAGAGAGGCAGAGACATAGGCAGAGGGAGAAGCAGGCTCCATGCACCGGGAGCCCGACGTGGGATTCGATCCCGCGTCTCCAGGATCCCGCCCTGGGCAAAGGCAGGCGCTAAACCGCTGCACCACCCAGGGATCCCGATAATGCCATTTTTAAAAAGATTTTATTTATTTATTCATGGGAGACACACAGAGAGATTCAGACACAGGCAGAGGGAGAAGCAGGCTCTCTGCGGGGAGCCTGATGCAGGACTTGATCCCAGGACCCCAGAATCACGACCTGAGCCAAAGGCAGACATTCAACCAGTGAGCCACTGAGGCATCCTGAGTTAATGTCTTTTTTATTTCTAGTTTATAAACTCTATACTCTCTTAACTAATAAAATTAGTTCACAGCTATAAAATGGAATGAAAATGTGGCAATAATAATAACTGTCATTTACTGATTGCTGTTACATGCCAGGCATTTTATGTTTTCCTTGAATTTTCTCAAAAATCCTATAAAATAGCATTTTTATCCTACTTATATACAGATGAGGAAACTAATTCAGAAAGTAACTGAAAGGTCATAATGCTAGTAAATGGTACAGGTCTAGTTCAAATGAAAGTATGTGTGATTCCAAATCTTTGGTGTTTTCACTGCCACACAATCTTCATACATCCCCATTAGAGCTATCCCTGTTCCTAGATGCCAGATAATGGTGTATACTTTCACTTTTGCTGTGACTATATATATACATATAAAGTATAAATCCAAGGAAAGGTGGGAGAAGTAAGGCTGTAGAGACATTTTGGAATAATTTTGGAAAGAAGACATTTGTACTCCGTGATTTTAACTAAATTGCTCAAGTCTGTAGTCTTTTTAAATTCTTTCAGCCTGCCAAAGAAACTGGGTTAATTTCAATAGGTGCTATATATGGTAAGGTTAAAAGACCCTTACAAAGCTGCACAACAATTTTAAGAGATTATGCCACTGCTTTAATTTCTTTCTGGTCTCAATTTAATGACTGTGCTTAACATATTCATTTTAAATATATATACATATAGAGATGTTAATCTTATAAGTAAAAAAAAATAAATGTTAACTAAAGTCTAACTTTACCGGATTCTTTTTGAAATATAACTATTGATAGCTAATAATAGTAGCCAACATTTATTGAATACTTATTATTTACTAGCACTGTGGCAAATGGTTTATATGGGTAAAATAATGGAAGTAGTTTTTAAGTAAGTGTAACTAAATAATTATCCTCCAGGGTGGTGTCCTGGAGGGACTATATGCATAATTAGAATGTGTTTTCTACCTCTTTCAAGCTGCCTTCAGATAATGAAACTGAAGGTCAGAAATACCTCTTTCAAGCTGCCTTCAGATAAGGAAACTGAGAGTCAGAAATAAGTGGCTGCCCCCAGTTGTATCATACCAATGTGATTTCCTGCCTTATTCACCAAAAAGTGTTCTGAGTTATTTAATCTCTTTGCAAAAGAAGCAAGAGTAGGTACTTCTCAGCTGAAACTTACATAATATTGTATGCCAACTATACTTCAGTAGTAAAAATAAAAATTAAAAAAGCAATTTGTGAAAAAATAAAGCCTTATGGTAACTCTTACATAACAAGTTTGAAATTCAATTTAGGAATTTGTCAGATGTAGATTAAGATAGGTAATAATTAAAATATAAAAAATAAAAAATATATATATAAAAAATTGAAAAAAGAGTAGAGATACTACTGACAATATGCAAAAGAACATACTGCCAATTCTTGTCACAATTTTAAAAGTTGTTTCACCAGTTTTTTTTGTATTTGAAAATTTTCATAATAAAATGGAAAAAAGTTCTATGATTACTTTTAAAATTTATAATATATTTTTTCTAATAATTTTAGAAAATCTTAACTTATTTACATTCAAGATTTTTTTCTTATTTGCCCAATTCAAAGGAGTAATAATATTGGTAGCAGTTTTTATTAAAATAAGCCCAATGCTAAAGAGTTTTACTTATAAGATCTTTGATTCTCATGTCACAATCATTGCTTATTCTGTGTCATGGTGCTAAAAGTTCTCCAGGAAATGTGTAAGAGCTAGGAATCAGAATAAGATTTTTGCCATCTAATGATAATGCCTCTGTGTTATATTGTATACCTAACCTAAATTGATACACCTTGACGTGTTTAGCCTTCTGTTTTGGGATTAAATTGAAAAGAGTAATACTTTTTGGAGGAAAAAAAGAGTAATATCTTTTGAAATATTATGGATTGCCTCCTTGAATAGTCAACTAGATTTTCTAGGTGAGGGCTTATACTCCCAAAGTAGTACCCTACTTCTCTGGAGGTCACATTGCTGGTCATCTCAGCTGTTTATAGCCTAAACCAGAAAGAAACAAAAAATACTTTGGGGCAAAATCCTTACATATAGGCTTCTGTACTTCACTCCTTGAAAGAAGCTCTTGAGGAACCCTCATTTAGAGCATGTTATTAAATGAGAGTACTGAGAAAGATGGCAGAATAGGAGGATCCTAAAGCTCACCTCATCCCACAGATAATCTAGTAACACCCATATCAGTGTAGATAACCTAGAGCATATTCTTAGGTGTACATGGTTCTAATTACCTTGGTTTTTTAACCATAACACATTAAGAAACAATAATCTAAAGGGCACAGGCTGCTGACTAACAGCCCAACTAGATAATATGACAGTAATGGAAGATTTAGCTTAAATACATTGTAGCAAGTACTTATTGGACTTGGAAAAAAGATAAGTGATTCTTCAGTATGTTTATTTTTGAAAGAAGGGGAAGATAATCTAGAAAGATTTCCTTCAGATATAATAATGACATTTGTGTGGTGTTTTCACTTTCCAAGATGATTTATATATATATTGTCTTATTTAATCTTCACAGCAGTCCCTGTGAGAGAAATTCAAAACCTAGCATAGGTGCATGGCACACAGTAGATAAAGAATCTTATCTTTTACAGATAAGGAGTCTTAGCCTTGTGGAATAATTTATCTACTGTGAAATAGGAAATAAATGTTGGAACCGGGGCTTAACATTGGACTGATTCTATATCTCATGCTCTTTTAAAACATTTTTGCTCTTTTAATCCTAGTACTCTTAAATGTAGAAACTTAAACTTAGTTACTAGAAAAATTTACTTAATGTAGATTGACCCTGAGAGGCCAGGAGTAACCTATTATTTTACTACATGTATGTGTATGATATCAGACTTGAGAACAAAGTTTGTAAGACTGTCATAGTCACTATAAGATTAAAATCAGTCTTAATTAACTGAGGAGTCTATAAAGTTTCATCCTTAAAAGACAAAACTAACATTAAAAATATGTGTAAATATATTTTGTGGTGTAAATAGGAAAACGTTGATCCTAACTCAGGGTCTGTTTCCATTTTTGGTTTGTACAAGGCTTCTTCAAAATCCTTAATGTATGTGTGGAAGGAGTTACTAGTGAGTTCAGAAGAGGCCCAATAGAAATAAAATGTATGGGAAGGAAGCTCCAGAGAAGAAAATTATTAAACACCTGTTGTGTGCTAGGCACTATGTTAGGTATTGAGTGTATAATACTGAACACAGGAATCTTGCTCTTGTGGATCATACATAGTTCGGTGGGACTTCTTTCTTAACTATAGCTAAGGAGCAAATAAATATTAATGGAATTACAACTTGCGATGAGTTCTCTGAGAGGAAAGAACATAGTTCTCTCATGGAGAATAAAGAGAAGGTGTCTGCTTTAGATTGCATGGTCAGAGACAGCTTCTCCAGGGAGGTGATAACTAGGCTGAGACCTGTGTGGTGAAGAGGCAGGTTAATAATAAAAGATAGGGCCTCGCAGCACTGCCCAGGAGTTTTTGATTTTTCCCTGATCAGCTAGCAACTCAGTATTCCTAACAGTTGTTTCGTATGTTCTTTGCTCTTCATAGATTTTCTATCATTTACTCTAAGCAAGAAAATTGAAGTCATCAGATGGAATTGCCTTAACTCCATGTCAGCATGCCTTCAAATTTTCCTCAGAGTGATTTTTTAAATTCAACTTTGTATTATGTATTTGTTTGTAAAGCTTTATTTATTTTTATTTTTATTTTTAATTTTTTTGTATATTTTTTTTATTGGAGTTTGATATGCCAACATAAAATACCCAGTGCTCGTCCTGTCAAGTGCCCTCCTCAGTGCCTGTCACCCAGTCACCCCTCCCCCCCACCCCTCCACTACCTCCACTACCTCCCCACCTCCCCTTCCACTACCCCTTGTTTCCCAGATTCCCCATATGAATGAAACCATATGTTTGTCCTTCTCCTATTGACTTAATTCACTCAGCATAATACCCTCCAGTTCTATCCATATTGAAACAAATGGTGGGTATTCATCTCTTCTAATGGCTGAGTAATATTGCATTGTATACATAGACCACATCTTCTTTATCCATTCATTTGTTGATGAACACCGAGTGGATACTGAGGATCCTTCCACAGTTTGGCTATTGTGGACATTGCTGCTATAAAATTGGGGTGCAGGTGTCCTACCCCAAAGATACAGATACTACATCAGTATCTTTGGGGTAAATCCGCAGCAGTGCAATTGCTGGGTCCTAGGGTAGTTCTATTTTTAACTCTGAGAAACCTCCACACAGTTTTCCAAAGTGGCTGCACCAGTTCACATTCCCACCAACAGTGCAAGAGGGTTCCTTTTTTTCCACATCCTCTCCAACATTTGTGGTTTCCTGCCTTGTTAATTTTCCCCATTGTCACTGGTGTGAGGTGGTATCTCATTCTGGTTTTGATTTGTATTTCCCTGATGGCCAGTGATGCAGAGCATTTTCTCATGTGCTTGTTGGCCATGTCTATGTCTTCCTCTGTGAGATTTCTGTTCATGTCTTTTGCCCTTTTCATGATTGGGTTGTTTGTTTCTTGGGTGTTAAGTTTAATACGTTCTTTATAGATCTTGGATGCTAGCCCTTTATCTGATAGGTCATTTGCAAATATCTTCTCCCATTCTGTAGGTTGTCTTTGTGTTTTGTTGACTGTTTCTTTTGCTGTGCAAAAACTTCTTATCTTGATGAAGTCCCAATAATTCATTTTTGCTTTTGTTTCCCTTGCCTTCATGGATGTATCTTGCAAGAAGTTGCTGTGGCCAAGTTCAAACAGGATGTTGTTGCCTGTGTTCTCCTAGGAATTTGATGGATTCTTGTCTCACATTTAGCTCTTTCATCCATTTTGAGTTTATCTTTGTGTCTTGTATAAGAGAATGGTCTAGTTTCATTCTTCTGCATGTGGCTGTCCAATTTTCCCAGCACCATTTATTGAAGAGACTGTCCTTTTTCCAGTGGATACTCTTTCCTGCTTTGTCGAATATTAGTTGACCGTAGAGTTGAGGGCCCATTCTGGGTTCTCTATTCTGTTCCATTGATCTATGTGTCTGTTTTTGTGCCAGTACCACACTGTCTTGATGACTACAGCTTTGTAGTACAACCTGAAAGCTGGCATTGTGATGCCCTCCGCTCTGGTTTTCTTTTGCAATGTTCCCCTGACTATTTGGGTCTTTTCTGATTCCACACAAATCTTAAGATGATTTGTTCCAACTCTCTAAAGAAAGTCCATGGTATTTTCATAAGGATCGTATTGAACGTGTAACTTGCCCTGGGTAGCACTGACATTTTCACATTATTAATTCTTCCAATCCATGAGCATGGAATATTTTTCCATTTCTTTGTGTCTTCCTCAATTTCTTTCAGAAGTGTTGTGTAGTTTTTAGGGTATAGATCCTTTACATCTTTGGTTAGGTTTATTCCTAGGTGTCTTATGCCTTGGGTGCAGTTGTAAATGGGATTGACTCCTTCATTTCTCTTTCTTCAGTCTTATTGTTAGTGTATAGAGATGCCACTGATTTCTGTGCATTGATTTTGTATCCTGCCACACTGCCGAATTGCTGTATGAGTTCTAGCAATCTTGGTATGGAGTCTTTGGGTTGTCTATGTACAATATCATGCCATCTGCGAAGAGGGAGAGTTTGACTTCTTTGCCAATTTGAATGCCTTTTATTTCTTTTTGTTGTCTGCTGAGGCTAGGACTTCTACTACTATGTTGTGTAGCAGTGGTAAGAGTGGACATCCCTGTCGTGGTCCTGATCTTAGGGGAAAGGCTTTCAGTGTTTCCCCATTGAGAATGATATTTGCTGTGGGCTTTTTGTAGATGGCTTTTAAGATGCTGAGGAATGTTCCCTCTATCCCTGCACTTTGAAGAGTTTTGATCAGGAATGGATGTTGTATTTTGTCAACTGCTTTCTCAGCATCTATTGAGAGGATCATATCGTTCTTGTTTTTCCTCTTGCTGATATAATCTCTCATGCTCATTGCTTTACCAGTGTTGAACTCGCCTTGCATCCCGAGGATAAATCCCACTTGGTCATGGTGAATAATCCTCTTAATGTACTGTTGCATCCTGTTGGCTGGTATCTTGTTGAAAATTTTTGCATCCATGTTCATCAGGGATATTGGTCTATAATTCTCCTTTTTGTTGGGGTCTTTGGTTTTGGAATTAAGGTGATGCTGTCCTCATAAAATGAGTTTGGAAGTATTCTGTCCCTTTCTATCCTTTGGAACAGCTTTAGTAGAATAGGTATGGTTTCTTCTTTTAACTTTTGATAGAATTCCTCTGGGAAGCCATCTGGCCCTGGCCTTTTGTGTCTTGGGTGGTTTTTGATGACTGCTTCAATTTCTTCCCTGGTTATTGGCCTGTTCAGGTTTTCTATTTCTTCCTGTTCCAGTTTTGGTAATTTGTGGTTTTCCAGAAATGTGTCCATTTCTTCTAGATTGCCTAATTTATTGGTGTATAGCTGCTCATAATGTGTTTTTAAAATCATTTGTATTTCCTTGGTATTGGTTGAGGTCTCTCCTTTTGTATTCATGATTTTATTCATTTGAGTCTTTTCTCTTTGTTTTTAATAAAGCTGGCTAATGGGTTATCTTATTAATTCTTTCAAAGAACCAACTCCTGGTTTTGTTGAGCAGAATGCTCTTTAACTCCACATGTTTGAGGTTCTTCCAAATTTCTTCTTGTGATTGAGTTCTAGTTTCAAAGCATTATGGCCTGAAAATATGCAGGGGACAGTCCCAATCTTTTGGTATCCATTGATACGTGATATGTGACCCAGTATGTCATCATCTATTGTGGAGAAAGTCCATGTGCATTTGAGAAGAATGTGTATTCAATTGTGTTTGGATGTAAAGTTCTGTAAATATATGTGAAATCCACCTGGTCCAGTGTATCATTTAAAGCTCTTGTTTCTTTGGTGATGTTGTGCTTAGAAGATCTGTCCTATGCAGTACAACCATGTTGAAGTCTCCTACTATTAGTGTATTATTATCTAAGTATGTCTTTCCTTTGGTTATTAATTGATTGATAAAATATATAATGTGCCATCTCCCACATTAGGGGCATAAATAGTCATGATTGTTAGGTCCTCTTGTTGGATAGATCCTTTAAGTATGATATAGTGTCCCTCTTCATCTCTTACTACAGTCTTTGGGATAAACTTTATCTGATATGTGATGGCTACCCCAGCATTCTTTTGAGGATCATTTGAATGTTAATTGTTTTCCAACCTTTCACTTTCAAGCTATAGGTGTCCTTTCCTCTAAAAGGAGTCTCTTGGGCAGCCTTGGTGGCGTAGCAGTTTAGCGCCGCCTGCAGCCTGGGGTGTGAACCTGGAGACCCGGGATCGAGTCCCACATTGGGCTTTCTGCATGGAGCCTGCTTCTTCCTCTGCCTGTGTCTCTGCCTCTCTCTCGCTCTCTCTGAATGAATAAATAAATAAATCTTTTAAAAAAATAAAAAATAAAAGGAGTCTCTTGTAGACAGCAAATAGATGGGTCTTCTTTTTTATCCAGTCTGAAATGGTGTGTCTTTTGATGGGATCATTTAACCCATTCACATTTAGAGTTACTATTGAAAGCTATGAATGTAGTGTCATCATAATACCTATTCAGTTCCTCTTTGTGGATTATTTCTTTGGGCTTCCTCTTTCTTTTAACGGGTCCCCCTTAATATTTCTTGCAGAGCTGGTTTGGTGGTCACATATTCTTTCAGTTTCTGCCTATCTTGGAAGCTCTTTATCTCTCCTTCTATTCTGAATGAGAACCTTGCTGGATAAAGTATTCTTGGCTGCAGGTTCTTCTCCTATAGGACTCTGAATATATCCTGCCAGCCCTTTCTTTTTTTTTTTAATAATAAATTTATTTTTTATTGGTGTTCAATTTGCCAACATACAGAATAACGCCCAGTGCTCATCCCGTCAAGTGCCCCCCTCAGTGCCCGTCACCCATTCGTCCCCACCCCCCGCCCCTCCTCCCCTTCCACCACCACTAATTCGTTTCCCAGAGTTAGGAGTCTTCATGTTCTGTCTCCCTTTCTGATATATCCTACCCATTTCTTCTCCCTTCCCTTCTATTCCCTTTCACTATTATTTATATTCCCCAAATGAATGAGACCATATAATGTTTGTCCTTCTCCGATTGCTGCCAGCCCTTTCTGGCCTGCCGCGTCTCTGTGGAGAGGTCTGCTGTTAATCTAAAGTTCTCCCCATATAGAATTTAAAAAAAAAACATAGCTGGGGGCATCACAATGGCAGATTTCAGGTTGTACTACAAAGCTGTGGTCATCAAGACAGTGTGGTACTGGCACAAAAACAGACACATAGATCAATGGAACAGAATAGAGAACCCAGAAGTGGACCCTGAACTTTATGGTCAACTAATATTCGATAAAGGAGGAAAGACTATCCACTGGAAGAAAGACAGTCTCTTCAATAAATGGTGCTGGGAAAATTGGACATCCACATGCAGAAGAATGAAACTAGACCACTCTCTTTCACCATACACAAAGATAAACTCAAAATGGATGAAAGATCTAAATGTGAGACAAGATTCCATCAAAATCCTAGAGGAGAACACAGGCAACACCCTTTTTGAACTCGGCCACAGTAACTTCTTTCAAGATACATCCAGGAAGGCAAAAGAAACAACAGCAAAAATGAACTATTGGGACTTCATCAAGATAAGAAGCTTTTGCACAGCAGAGGATACAGTCAACAAAACTAAAAGACAACCTACAGAATGGGAGAAGATATTTGCAAATGACTTATCAGATAAAGGGCTAGTTTCCAAGATCTATAAAGAACTTATTAAACTCAACACCAAAGAAACAAACAATCCAATCATGAAATGGGCAAAAGACATGAACAGAAATCTCACAGAGGAAGACATAGACATGGCCAACATGCACATGAGAAAATGCTCTGCATCCCTTGCCATCAGGGAAATACAAATCAAAACCAGAATGAGATACCATCTCACACCAGTGAGAATGGGGAAAATTAACAAGGCAGGAAACCACAAATGTTGGAGAGGATGTGGAGAAAAGGGAACCCTCTTACACTGTTGGTGGGAATGTGAACTGGTGCAGCCACTCTGGAAAACTGTGTGGATGTTCCTCAAAGAGTTAAAAATAGACCTGCCCTACGACCCAGCAATTGCACTGTTGGGGATTTAGCCCAAAGATACAGATGCAATGAAACGCTGGGACACCTGCACCCCGATGTTTATAGCAGCAATATCCACAATAGCCAAACTGTGGAAGGAGCCTCGGTGTCCATCGAAAGATGAATGGATAAAGAAGATGTGGTCTATGTATACAATGGAATATTACTCAGCCATTAGAAATGACAAATACCCACCATTTGCTTTGAGGTGGATGGAACTGGAGGGTATTATGCTGAGTGAAGTAAGTCAATCGGAGAAGGACAAACATTATATGTTCTCATTCATTTGGGGAATATAAATAATAGTGAAAGGGAATAGAAGGGAAGGGAGAAGAAATGGGTAGGAAATATCAGAAAGAGAGACAGAACATAAAGACTCCTAACTCTGGGAAACGAACTAGAGGTGATGGAAGAGGAGGAGGGCGGGGGGTGGGGGTGAATGGGTGGTGGGCACTGAGGGGGGCACTTGATGGGATGAGCACTGGGTGTTATTCTGTATGTTGGCAAATTGAACACCAATAAAAATTAAATTTCTTATTAAAAAAAAAAAGTTCTTCCCATATAAGTTAGGAATCTCTTGTCTCTTGCTGCTTTAAGAATTTTCTTGTTATCTTTGGAATTTGCAAGTTTCTCTATTAAATGTCGAGGTTGAACATTTTTTATTGACTTTAGGGGGGTACCTCTGTATCTTTGGATCTGAATACCTGTTTCCCTCCCCAAGTTAGGGAAGTTCTCAGCCATGATTTGTTCAAATATGCTTTCTGGCCCTCTGGCCCTCTTGATGTTCTCTGGAACCCTGATTAAACATAGATTTTTCCTTCTGAGGCTCAAATTTATTTAACTTAACCTTTCATCATGATCTTGTCATTGTTTTTCTCTTTTTTCCTCAGATTCCTTCCTTGCCAAGCCCTTGTCTTCTATGTCACTCATTCTTTCTTCTACCTTCTTAACCCTCGTCGTTAGGACCTTCAGTTTGGATGAACCTCATTTAATTGAATTTTAATTTAGGCCTGATTAGATCTAAATTCTGCAGTCATGAAGTCTCTTGATTCTTTTATGCTTTTTTTTTTATAGTGCTACTAGTAGCTTTATAACTGTGCTTCTGAATTGGCTTTCTGACATGGAATTGTAATCCAAATTCTGTTACTCTGTGGCAGAGAGTACTGTTTCTGATTCTTTCTTTTGTGGTGAGTTCTTCTTTTTAGTCTTTTTGCTCTGTGCAGAGTGGCTGTATGGGCTGGCTGAGTCAAGAATATCAACCATGACCTAAGTAAATTTCACCCTAGATGATTCTTGTTAGAAGTGAAAACCCTGTAGCATTCTAGCAGTTCTCTCTTTAAATCTCAGGTCGAATTCATAGGTTTTCAGGATGGTTTGAAAGTTATGTAGGTAAGTTGGTGGGGCCAGGTGAGTTGAGGACTCCTACTCCTCTGCCATCTTGTCCTGCCCCCCCTTTCTTTTTTTTTTTTTAAAGTAGGCTTCGTGCCCTGCATAGAATCCAACTCAGGGCTTGGACTCACGGTCCTGAGATCAAGACCTGAGCTGAGATATAGAGTCAGACACTTAAGCAATGAGCCACCTAGGCACCTCCTAAAGATATTTTTCTTTTTAAAGATTTTATCCATTTGAGAGACAGAGAGATATTGAGAGAGAGCAGGAGGGGGGCGGGGGGCGAAGCAGGCTCCCCGATGAGCAGGGATTCTGATCTGGGGCTTGATCCTAGGATCCTGGGATTATGACCTGAGCTGAAGGCAGTCACTTAACCAACTGAGCCACCCGGGATCTCCAAGATTATTTTTTTTAAGTTTATTTATTTAAGCAATCTCCAAACCCAACATGGGTCCCTGAACTCATGACCCAGAGACCAAGAGCTGCATGCCCCACATCTGAGCCAGCCAGGCAACCCAAGATTTTGTTTTTAAGTAATCTCTACACCCAATGTGGGGCTCAAATTTATAACTCAAAGGTCAAGAATTGCACGCTCTACCAACTGAGCAAGGCAGGTGTCCCATTAAACTTTGTATTTTTAGATAATTGTTGATTCACATGGAGTTTATCAGTCCATTCTTTTTTATTGCAGAGTAGTAGTCCATGTTTTGGAATACATTGATTTGTATTGACATTCATCTGCTGAAGGACATCTGGGTTTCCAATTTTTAGCTATTATGAATATAATATCTCATTATGAATATTATAATGTTAAAATAATCCATTTGCAGGTCTTGTGTTAATGTACAGGGGTAAATTCCCAGGAATACTATTGCCAGATTGTATGGTAGTTGGATGTTAAGTTTTAAGAAATTGTCAAACTGTTTTCCAGAGTCCCAGTTCCATTTTATATTTCTACCAGCTATATATAACTGATCCAGTTTCTCCACAGATTTGCCAGCATTTGCTATTATTACTGTTTTTTGAATCATTCTGATAGGTAGCCATTATTTCTTCAAGTATTTTTTAAGCCCTGCCCTCTTTCTCTTCTTCTGGGACTTAAGTGACACAAGTAGCTCTGATCAATTTGTACTTCAGTCTATTTTTCTCCGCTGTTATTTAGATTTGGATAATTTCTATTGTTTTATCCTTTAGTTCACTGATTCTATTATTCTTTCCATTCTGTTGTTGAACCCAACCATTATTTTATTTTCAGCTTTAAGATTTGCCTTTGGTGGTTCTTCTTTTTCTTCTTTGTAAGATTTTATTTATTTATTTGAGAGGGAGCACGAGCAGGAGTGGAGGTGTAGGAGCAGCAGAGGAAAAGGAACAGTCGGACTCCCCACTGAGCAGGGAGCTCGACACAGGGCTCTCAATCTGAGGACCTCAAGATCGTGACCTGAGCCCAAGGTAGATGCTTAACCGACTGAGCCACCCAGGTGCCCCATTTGGTTCTTTGTATTTTTTATTTATTTGCTGAGGCTTTCTGTTTTTCATTTCTTTTGGGCATGTTTGTAATTGCTCACATGCATTTTGATGAGGGCTTCTTTACAATGTCAAATAATTATAACATTTCTTTTATCTCAGTGTTGACATATATAATCTTTTTTTCATTTTGAGATCTTACTGGTCCTTGGTATGATGAGTGATTTTTTTTTTTTTTTTTTTTAATCTGGACATTTAGGGTATTTTGAGACCTTTCTGTTTTAGTTTGTGTCTCTGACACCACTCTAGCAGTGGAGGGTAGCGGCATTGCCTTGTTATTTCCAGATTGGGGTAAACGTTCTGGTTTCCACTTGTCTTCTGTTGACATCCAAGACATGGGGCTTTTCCTTACTGTGATGCAGGGGATGGCATTTTGGTTCCCCACTAGGATTTTACAGAATTACTCCCTAGGTGTGAGTACTTTACTTGTCTCTCCAGTTGGCCTCCACTGACACCATATTGGGGTGAGGTGGCCTCATTACTGTTGCACAGTAGTAAAAGTCTTGATTTTATCAGGCTTTCTATGAAACCCAGCAGGGAGGAGGAGCACCTCATTACTGCCAAATGAATGTGAAAGTCCAGGTCCCCCACATTGTATCTGTTGACAGTACAGGGGAGAGTGGTTCTTACCACCCACCAGAGATGAAAGTCCTGGCTCCCTACTCAGCCTTCTCTAACACCTCCCTAAGGGGAGATTGGAGCAACTAGTTACAACTAGCAAGGGTAAAAGTCTGGGCTCCCCTCTTGGCATTTGCTGGTGTGGGGGAAGATGAGAACACAATCTTTTCTGTGGTGTTTGCTGAAGTAAAGTAGTTCTTGTCTAGATGTTTTCTGTTTTGCTAAACTGCTTCCTTCTTGATTCTTTAGCTAGAATGAGGAGGTTTTTTTGGAGGTATTTTTTTGTTCGTTTTTTGTGGGGGGTTTGGTCTATGTCAGCATTTCTGGGTTACCAACTTTTTCTTTTTTTTTTTTTTTTTTTTTTTCCAACTTTTTCACTTTAAGTCTGAGTTATATGGAGCAAGAAAAACTCAGAAACTTCACCGCATCATTTTTTGGGTCCCAATGCCCCTAGCTGATCTTTTCTTCTCTCTCTTTAAAAATTAATTAATTAATTAATTTTTAGTAAATTTACTTTTTATTGGTGTTCAATTTGCCAACATATAGAATAACACCCAGTGCTCATCCCATCAAGTGCCCACCTCAGTGCCTGTCACCCAGTCACCCTTACCCCCACCCACCTCCCCTTCTACCACCTTTAGTTCATTTCCCAGAGTTAGGAGTCTTTCATGTTCTGTCTCCCTTTCTGATATTTCCCACTCATTCTTTTCTCCTTTCCCCTTTATTCCCTTTCACTATTTTTTTATATTCCCCAAATGAATGAGACCATAAAATGTTTGTCCTTCTCCGATTGACTTATTTCACTCAGCATAATACCCTCCAGTTCCATCCACCTCGAAGCAAATGGTGGGTATTTGCCGTTTCTAAGGGCTGAGTAATACTCCATTGTATACATAGACCACATCTTCTTTATCCATTCATCTTTCGATGGACCCCGAAGCTCCTTCCACAGTTTGGCTATTGTGGACATTGCTGCTAGAAACATCGGGGTGCAGGTGTCCTGGCGTTTCATTGCATCTGTATCTTTGGGCTAAATCCCCAGCAGTGCAATTGCTGGGTTGTAGGGCAGGTCTATTTTTAACTCTTTGAGGAACCTCTACACAGTTTTCCAGAGTGTAATCCCCAGATTCAATAGCTTAACACAAAGTATGTTTATACCTAGCTCATGGTACATAAATGCTGCAAGTCCATGGAGGGTTCTGCTCCAGTCACTCTTGGATCCAAGCTGATGGAGGCTCTACTCTCAGAAATCTGTACTGTCTAGAACTTGAAGACTCTTTATTTGTCATAGCAGGAAAAGATAGCATAGGAAATCATGCACTGACTCTCAGGTACCTTAATCTATAGGCCGTTGGTCAGAACTAGGCATATGGCCCCATCTAACTCCAAGGGTAGGCTGGGAAATGTAGTTGTCTGCATGTCCAGGAAGGCAAGTGGAACTAGATGTTAGTGAATATCTGTACTGTCACTTGCGAGCTCTGTGATCTTGGAAAGCCACTTTTCTGAGTCCCAGTTTATTCATCTAAAATTTGTAGATAATAATATTCTAACCTCATGGAATCGTTATGTATATTAAATGAAGTATTGTTATATGGATGTGCTGAAAATGTAAAGTATGCTGGAATTTTAGCTATTCTTTAATCATTTTTTGAAATTAAAGTGCTGCTTGTATTTTTTTCCAGGTCTACTGAATGATGGAACTGTAGGTATTTTCAGGGGCAACCAGATGCGCTTAAAGCGTGCTTGTATTCGCAAAGCCAAGATCTCTGCTGTTGCTTTCCGGAAAGCCTTCTGCCATCACAAGTTAGTGGAACTTGATGCTACAGGTGTGAATGCAGACATCACGATTACAGACATCATCAGTGGGCTTGGCAGTAACAAATGGATCCAGCAAAATCTCCAGTGCCTAGTGCTGAACTCATTAACTCTCTCCCTCGAAGATCCTTATGAGCGGTGCTTCAGCCGGCTTTCTGGCCTTCGAGCATTAAGCATCACCAATGTTCTCTTTTATAATGAAGACCTGGCTGAAGTTGCCTCATTGCCAAGATTAGAGAGCCTGGATATTTCTAACACCTCAATCACTGACATCACAGCTTTGCTGGCCTGCAAAGACCGACTCAAGTCTCTAACCATGCACCACTTGAAATGTTTAAAAATGACAACTACCCAAATACTGGATGTTGTTCGGGAACTAAAACATCTGAATCATCTTGATATTTCAGATGATAAACAGTTTACATCAGACATAGCTCTTCGCTTACTAGAACAAAAGGACATCCTACCCAACCTCGTCTCCCTAGATGTTTCTGGGAGAAAGCATGTGACAGATAAAGCTGTTGAAGCCTTTATACAACAACGGCCCAGCATGCAGTTTGTAGGTTTGCTGGCCACTGATGCAGGTTACTCTGAAATCCTCACTGGCGAAGGACATTTGAAGGTTAGACTTTAAAAATGTATTATTATATCAGGCTGACCAACATCTTAGGTGCATAAAGCTACATTAAGCTGCATGTCTAACAACATATGGCACATGTCTGTGAAAGATGGCATTGTATTGTGGAAAAAACCTTCTTTAGAGTCAGAGAGTCCCAATTAAAATCCTGGCTTACCTGCTTCATGACCCAGACCAAGATATGATGTCACTTTTTGGATTTCCATTTCTTTATTTATAAAACATATTCTATTGCATAGAATTCTTTTAAAGATTAATTGTATGTGTAAAGTACAGGTCGTTTAGTAGGCCCTGGATAAATGATAGTTCTCATGATGGTAATATTTTGATATTTTGAACAACTGAAACATGCCATTTCTAATGGATCAGATACACCTTGTTGAATTGATATATATTGAGAAGTCAAGTTCTCCAAGGAGATCTTTTCTGTAAAAATGATGTAATTTTGCTTTTCTTAAGGTTTTCCATGCTTAATGGTTTAAATTCATCTGCTTGGTACTTGGGATTCAAAGATGAAAAAGATACAGGATCTGCCTCCAAGCAGCTTAGTCTGATAGGAGTGATGATGATACAGTCATAAATAAGTATAAAGCCAAAGATCAGTGTAATTGCTGTAAGAGAGTAGGAGAAATTTCTTCTAGCTAGAGAATTTGGGGCTTGATGGAAAAGGTGGTACCTGAGTCAGATCTTAAAGGATAGAATTACGACAAGTTTAAGGAAAAACTAGTATTTTCCTAATATACACTATACTCTAAATGCTTTACATTGATAGATATTAGCCCCCATTTTATTTTTTATTTTTATTTTTTGTAAATTTATTTTTTATTGGTGTTCAATTTGCCAACATACAGAATAACACCCAGTGCTCATCCCATCAAGTGCCCCCCTCAGTGCCCGTCATCCATTCACCCCCACCCTCTGCCCTCCTCCCCTTCCACCACCCCTAGTTTGTTTCCCAGAGTTAGGAGTCTCTCGTGTTCTGTCTCCCTTTCTGATATTTCCCACTCATTTTTTCTCCTTTCCCCTTTATTCCCTTTCACTATTTTTTATATTCCCCAAATGAATGAGACCATAAAATGTTTGTCTTTCTCCAACTGACCTGTTTCACTCAGCATAATACCCTCCAGTTCCATCCACGTCGAAGCAAATGGTGGGTATTTGTCGTTTCTTTTTTTTTTATATAATAAATTTATTTTTTATTGGTGTTCAATTTGCCAACATATAGAATAACACCCAGTGCTCATCCCATCAAGTGCCCCCCTCAGTGCCTGTCATCCATTCACCCCCACCCCCTGCCCTCCTCCCCTTCCACCACCCCTAGTTTGTTTCCCAGAGTTAGGAGTCTCTCGTGTTCTGTCTCCCTTTCTGATATTTCCCACTCATTTTTTCTCCTTTCCCCTTTATTCCCTTTCACTATTTTTTATATTCCCCAAATGAATGAGACCATAAAATGTTTGTCTTTCTCCAACTGACTTATTTCACTCAGCACAATACCCTCCAGTTCCATCCATGTTGAAGCAAATGGTGGGTATTTGTCGTTTCTTTTTTTTTTTTATAATAAATTTATTTTTTATTGGTGTTCAATTTGCCAACATACAGAATAGTGCCCAGTGCTTATCCTGTCAAGTGCCCCCCTCAGTGCCCATCACCCATTCACCCCCACCCCCCGCCCTCCTCCTCTTCCATCATCCCTAGTTCGTTTCCCAGAGTTAGGAGTCTTTATGTTCTGTCTCTCTTTCTGATATTTCCTACCCATTTCTCCCTTCCCTTCTATTCCCTTTCACTATTATTTATATTCCCCAAATGAATGAGAACATATGATGCTTGTCCTTCTCCGACTGACTTATTTCACTCAGCATAATACCCTCCAGTTCCATCCACGTTGAAGCAAATGGTGGGTATTTGTCATTTCTAATGGCTGAGTAATATTCCATTGTATACATAAACCACATCTTCTTTATCCATTCATCTTTCTATGAACACTGAGGCTCCTTCCAGTTTGGCTCTTGTGAACATTGCTGCTATAAACATTGGGGTGCAGGTGTTCAGGCGTTTCACTGCATCTGTATCTTTGGGGTAAATCCCCAGCAGTGCAATTGCTGGGTCGTAGTAGCCCCCATTTTATAGATGAAAAACATAGACTCAGAAATTTGATGATCTACAGGACGCCTGGGTGACTCAGTGGTTGAGCATCTGCCTTTGGCTCAGGGCGTGATCCCAGGGTCCTGGGATTGAGTCCCACATCAGGCTCCCTGTGAGAAGCCTGCTTCTCCCTCCACCTGTGTCTCTGCCTCTCTCTTTCTGTCTCTCTCTCTCTCTGTCTCTCATGAATAAATAAATAAAATCTTTAAAAAGAAATTTGACAATTTACAGTTAATAAGAGCGAACATTTGGGTTTACATCTAATTCCAGAGCCCCATTTTTCCCCCTACTACCTACACTGCTTGAGCAGACGCATCCTTTGATCCTGCCATGAGCAGAGTCAGGGATGGCCTAGAAGTAGATATTGTGACCCACATGGTATCTTTTTTTGAGTAATCATGACTGACTCAAAAAAGGAGAAGAAAAGGTTAGTTGTAAATATAAACATCTCAGTTCTTAGGTTATTTGTAAACTTAGACCTTAAAAAATAGAATGTAGAAAATGATTTTGAATTACTCTTTTTTATTATTCAATATTTTATCAAGTGAGAGTGTGCATTGGGCACTGTGCTGGGCACAGGGATTTGATAGTGAGACCAAACATGCATGATTTTGTCCTCATGGAGCCTGTAATTTAGAGAGGGTCAATCAATCAAATGCCATGTGCCAATAGTGTACGTGCTTTAAATATGTACATACATATAATACATTTAAATATACATCACATACATATATATTTATGAATATTATAGATACATACCTGTATATATATGCTTTAAACTGTATTGTGCTAACAATCTAGAAGATACACAATATTATATATGAGAATGTTTAATAGACTTAAGGCTTCTCTGAAGAATTGATGAATGAGTGGAGATCTTAAGGGTGAGTAGCTTGGTAGAGAACATTCCAGGCAGAGAGGATAATATATACAAAAATATGTGTGGTAGGAAGGAACATGGCATATCCAAGGAACTGAAAGAAAGGGCACTGTAGCTAGAGCTCAACCGTAGGAAGTCACAGAGCAGTGAGATGGGGCTGGAAAAGTAGATACCAGCGCCAGGCTTGAGGGTCGCATAAGCCAGGTGCAGGGCAAAAAGAAGTGTCCAGACCTTACTTAACAACTTGTTATTGAACAAGACAGTTTTTTTAGCATAGGGCTTGTTGATGAAGAAAGTATAAAAATGTAAATTGTAATGTTACTTAACTGCCTAACAAATTGGTCTAGTAGTAAAGAATTATAAATATTAAAAGGGGAAGAAATCCTTGTGTGCTGGGAGTTGAGGGAGAATTTCCCAGAAGAGGTGATCTTGACCTTCATCCTGAAAGATAAAAGGAATGTGTCCCTGGTATGTTAAGCTAAATAATGGTTTCAAGGGGAAGATCCTATAATAGGTATGATCCCAGAAGCAATACAGTTTTTGCTGATTTCTTCTTACAGCCAACAAACCCTCCACTGAATTAGCCTAAGTTACAAAATTGAGGCTAGTAAGACATCTGTATTCCACAATGCCTCTGTGAAACAAGTTTGATTTCACAAATGGAACTGTTACTGGTTTGAAGTCTTGGCAATATGAAACACCGACTTTATTTGCTATCATTATCTAGTTTCTACCTCTGTAAACATTGAAGTAGTGATTCTCAACCTAGACTACAATTAAAATCACCTAGGGTGTAATTATGTGAGATGACAGGTTAACCAACCTTATCATGGTAGTCATTTTGCAACATATACATGTATCAAATCGTCATGTTGTACATCTTAACCTTACATAATGTCATATGTCAATTATATCTTGATTAAGCAAGGGGAAATATTTATCTATCTATATTTATTTATTTATTTATTTATTTTTAAGATTTTATTTTATTTTTTTTTTTTAATTTTTTATTTATTTATGATAGTCACAGAGAGAGAGAGAGAGGCAGAGACATAGGCAGAGGGAGAAGCAGGCTCCATGCACCGGGAGCTCGATGTGGGATTCGATCCCGGGTCTCTAGAATCGCGCCCTGGGCCAAAGGCAGGCGCCAAATCGCTGCGCCACCCAGGGATCCCAAGATTTTATTTTTAGGTTAACTCTACACCCACTGTGAAGCTCAAACTCACAATGCCCGGATCAAGAGTCACATGCTCTAGGGGCACCTGGGTGGCTCAGAAGGTTAAGCCTCCGACTTTTGATTTCAGCTGAGGTCATGGTCTCCAGGTTGTAGGATGGAGCCTCATATGGGGTTTCCCACTGGACATAGGATTCTTTCTCTGCCCCCTCCCTCCTCTCCCATTCTCTCTCCTCCCCACCTCCCACCAAAAAAAGAGTTACATGCTCTACCAACTGAGGCAGCCACACACCCTTGGGAAAATTTTTTAGTTAAATCACATGTGGAGCTTGAACAATTAAATCAGAACCACGGGGAGGTGGGACTCAGTCATCAGTATTTTTTAAATCTCCTTAGGTGATTACAATATTCAGCCAATGTTGAGAATCATTGTTTAAAAAAAATTTTTTTTTTTTTTAAAGAAGATCGTTCGGGGCACCTGACTGACTCAGTTGGAAGAACATGTAACTCTTGATCTTAGGGTTGTGAGTTGAGCTCCACATTGGGTGTAGAGATTACTAAAAAAACAAAACCTAAACTTAAAAAAAGATCATTGGAACTTTCCCTGTTCAACTATATACAAAAATCGATGTTCCTTTTAAATCATTTAACAACTGAT
The DNA here is from genome assembly GCF_053574225.1 of Canis aureus. Classification (NCBI taxonomy): domain Eukaryota; kingdom Metazoa; phylum Chordata; class Mammalia; order Carnivora; family Canidae; genus Canis; species Canis aureus. Next base: position 15,246,582 of record NC_135623.1, on the reverse strand, counting down.
TTGAGAATGAAAAATAGTCATGTTAAGGGAGGAGAGCTGAGATTTCCACATCTCCTTTTTAAAAATCATCCAGTTTAGCAAAATTGTTGAAAAACTTGTCTGAAATGATTGTCTTAGTATTGTAATGCTTTTAATTAGTTGAGGAGGCACTTGAGTGGCAGTTAAGTGTCAGAGTCTTGGTTTTGGCTCAGGTTGTGATCTCAGGGTCATGAAATCAACCCCCTTCCCACCCCCAGCCTCCAAATCTGGCTGTGCGGTCAGTGCAGAGTCCACTTGGGTTTCTTTCCATCTCTCTCTGCGTCACCCCCTCCTCAATAAATAAATAAGTAAATCTTAAAAAAAAAAAAAGTACTTGAGATTGGGTTTTTGGTTTTATATGCCTTGGTATTTTAGGCCACACTAAGGAATTCAGAAAGAGAGACACTGTGACTTCCCAGTGTTTCAGTTTTACTCAGTATATTAAATATTAACAAGGCTTAATTTAGTGGTTATGGAATTTTCTCTTTTATTTATTTGTTTTAGAGGGCGAGTAGGGGAGGGGGCAAAAGAAGAGGGAAATAATCTTAAGCAGACTCTGTGCTGAGCATGGAGCTCGACACAGGACTCGATTTCATGACCCCAAGATCATGACCTAAATCAAAACCATGAATTGGATATTTAACTGACTGGGCCACACAGGTGCCCCATCTCTGTTTTAAATTGTTTGCAGTAAGTAGTACATGCAGGTACTTGTTTTGTTGTTTTTTTTTTTTTTTTTAAACATCTAGCATATAAAATTGGTTGAAATGAAGATACTTGTAATTTGAGGAGCCAGACTACTTTTTTTTTTTTAAGATTGTATTTATTTATTCATGAGACACAGCGAGAGACAGAGACACAGGCAGAGGGAGAATACTGGGGAGTCACAGTGTCTCTCTTTCCAGAGTTCCTTAGTGTGGCCTAAAACTCGATCCCGGGACTCCAGGATCACGCCCTGGGCTGAAGGCAGATGCTCGACCGCTGAGCCACCCAGGTGTCCTGTGGAGCCAGACTACTTGATGTGAGGGTTTATAACTGGCTAGAGAAGTATTGATCACTGAATAAAACATATATGCAATGAAATTTGTTTAGAGTAATTAACATTCCAGTAACAAAACTTCTTTAATTTTATATTCAAAGATAACTTGAGACTGTATTTTATATAGATATTATAAAGCAGTTGAATCAACCAAATATAGGTAAATGAAGGCTTACAGAGATCATTGTTAAACATTTTCCCTCTTACAATCTTTTTTATTTCACATAATATTTCAGTGTCTTTACAAATATAAGAAAATCTAAGAAAAAGTTCAGGATAATTCAAAAAGAACTGAACACTTGGGAAATTTTTATTATTCAATAATAATAATATGCTTACAATGTGAATACATAATCAAGACCAATATGTATGTATGTATATTTCACATAGGTTTTTGTTTTAAAATATTTTATTTATTTATTTATTTATATCAGAGCATGAGCAGGTAGAGGAGCAGAGGGGGAATGAGGAGGAAAGACTCTTTAGCAGACTGTGCTGAGCAAGGAGTCCCACTTAGAGCTCCATCTCATGACCCTGAGATCATGACCTGAGCCAAAACCAAGAGTCAGATGCTTAACTGATTGAGCCACCTAGGTGCCCCTATTTCACATAGTTTAAAAGGCATTTGTCAAGAAGCATCCATTGTTCTGCCCTCAGGGAGAGAAGATGCTTTGCAGTTCAAGTGACCGCTAGTTATTTTTCTCACAGCCAGGCAGCACCCAGTTAGTAGTTGGTGTGTGAACATAACAATGATTATTGTCTAGGCTAGGATGTGGGTGTCTGCCTGAGGGCATAGCATTTCAGGGCTGACTTCGCTGGGCACTGAGTTGTCTTCGTAGTACATTGACCTGGTCCTTGAACAGCCGTACACCCAGTACCAGCTTCATTTACCCCACTCAGTCAGCTTCTGCAGTTGTTACAAGGGTGACGTGTGTTAGCTATTTGAGTGAGGAGAAACAGAAGAATGGTCACAGATTGTTTAAAAATATATTTCTTTTTAAAAAAGAAACTTCCATTGTTATTTCTACAATCTTACATATGCTTACTTAATATGTGCTCTTGTGTCAGTTGGCACACATCTGTACTGTAGTCTGAGTCTTCCAGTTTAGAGGTTATATCTCTGAATGACAGGTTTCTTTTGTTGTTGTTTTTGCATTTTTAACCTTCTTATAAATAAGACAATTGCTAAGATCATAAACAACAAATGTGTAGCTTAAGAAGTACAAATAAAGGGCAGCCCCGGTGGTGCAGCAGTTTAGCGCCGCCTGTAGCCCAGGGCGTGATCCTGGAGACCCGGGATCGAGTCCCACGTCGGGCTCCCTGCATGGAGCCTGCTTCTCCCTCTGCCTGTGTCTCTGCCTCCCTCTCTCTCTCTGCATCTCTATGAATGAATAAATAAATAAAATCTTTAAAAAAAAAGTACAAATAAAGATACACTTAGGTGGTACAGTCAGTTAAGCATCTGACTTGATTTTTTCTGCTCAGGTCATGATCTCAGGGTTTGAGATTGAGCCCCCATGGCGTGGGGCCCACATCCAGCATGAAGCCTGCTTAAGATTTTCCTTCTCCCTCTGTCCCTTACCTCCCGCCTCAAAAAAAGAATTGGCAAATAAGATGAACACATTTGAGGCCATTACTCAGGTTAATAAATAGAATGTTCAGCTGCCCTAAAGTTCTTCCACATGCCCCATCTTGATCACAGCTCTCTCTTCCACAAAAGTACTTCTGTCCTGATATTAATAATAATCATGTCTTGCTTTTTAAATAGATTTATGACCCGTCTGTTTATCTCTAGGCATTTATTTAGTTAATCTTGCTTATTTTTCAAAATTGTATGTCTTTTGAATATCCTTTAATTTACAGATTCCCTTTCCATTCCTTCTTTTCCTTATAATTTGTCTATTAAAGAATCCAGCCCAGGACTCCTGGATGGCTCAGCAGTTGAGCGCCTGCCTTTGGCTCAGGGTGTGACCTTGGGGTCCTGGAATCGAGTCCTACATCAGGCTCACTGCAGGGAGCCTGCTTCTCCCTCTGCCTGTGTCTCTGCCTTTCTCTCTCTCTCTCTCTCTCTCTCTCTGTCTCTCATGAATAAATAAATAAAATCTTAAAAAAAATTCCAGCATTTTTGACTTGTAGACTTTGTCTCAGTCTGGATATTCTTTATTATTATTATTATTATTATTATTATTATTATTATTATTATTTAAAGTAATCTCTACACCCAGTGAGGAGTTTGAACTTAGAACCCTGAGATCAAGAATCGCATGCTTTCCCAACTGAGCCAGCCCCTGGATATTCCTTTTTTTTTTTTTTTTTTTTAGAGATTTTATTTATTTATTCATGAGAGACACAGAGAGAGAGAGACAGAGGCACAGGCAGAGGGAGAAGCAGGCTCCATGCAGGGAGCCTGATAGAGGATTTGATCCCGGGACTCCGGGATCATGCCCTGGGCCGAAGGCAGGCGCTAAACCGCTGAGCCGCGCAAGGATCCCCACCCCCTGGATATTCCTGATTGTATACTCATGATTCATATTTCTGTGTCTTTGTATTTTCTGCAAATTAGTAGCTAGATTTGGAGGCTTAATTGAGACTCATATTTGATCACTTTGGCAGCTCTCTTAGGTATTGTGCTCTTTCAGTAAGGAAGTACATAATGTATGGTGGTTTTTTTTATTCTGTGATGTTAGTGGTTGTTGACACTAGTTCCATTAATTCATTAGAGATCAGTGGTGATATTCTAGTAATTTATTTTTCACTTTCTAGTTGGATTACATTTACGGAAAGTCACTCTCCATTATGTACATTTGGTTACTCAGTACTATGTGAACCACAATTTTAAGATAAATGTATGAATCTGTGAAATGGGACATTCCTTAGACCTAATTTTTTTAAAAAGATTTTGTTTGTTTATTCATGAGAGACACATACACAGAGAGAGAGAGAGAGGCAGAGACACAGGCAGAGGGAGAAGCAGGCTCCACGCAGGGAGCCTGATGTGGGACTCCATTCTGGGTCTCCAGGATCACGTCCTGGGCTGAAGGCGGCACTAAACCACTGAGCCACCCGGCTGCCTGATAGACCTAATTTTGAACAGAATTTCTTCTTTTCTCTTCTTTCTTTCTTCTTTTCTTTTCTTTTCTTTTTTTCTTTTTTTCTTTTCTTTCTTCTAAACACTACACCCAATGTGGGGCTTAAAATTCAAAACTGAGATCAAGAGTCATACTCTACCTGAACAGCCTGGTGTCCCTGAACAGAATCTTGATGCTGGATGGGAGCTAGATAAATCTGGGGGAATTAATTAACAGTTATTTGATGAATATTTAATGAGTGATTATTCTGAACCACAGATATTGCTAATTGTTCTGGTACAGTGGTGAGTGGGTCAGTTGAGTGGGGGGGGGGGATTATGATAATGGTTATGAAGGAGATGTTTCAGGGGGACCTGATTTAGATTGGTGGGTCAGAGAGAGAAGGCTTCTCTAAAGAAGTGTCATTTCATTTGAATTGGGAAGAATGAGTAGAGATTAGTCAGAGAGAGGAAGGTTTCAGTCAGAGAGGGTTGTTACATATAACGGCCTTTAAAAACAAACATACAATGGCCTTTTGCTGGGAAAGAGCTTGGTTTATTGAAAGATCAGGAAACAAAGGCCAATGTAGCTTTAATATGAGTTAAGGGAAATTAAGGAGTTACCTTGAGACAGATGAGAGCCTAATCATGTGGTAAGGCTTTATAGTGTGAAATATCTTAAGATTTTCTTTAGGTAAAAAAAAAAAAAGATTTTCTTTAGGTGAAAATGTGAAAATGTTACTCACAAGCTTATAGCAGAGTCTAAGCCTATCTAACATACATCTCTTTAGCATATGTATACCTTGATAGGATGACTATTCTGGGTGGGTTGAAAAAGTAATCATTCCCATTTGTTTCAAGCCTTACATAGCTATTCTGGATGCCATCTATACATATAGAGAAAGAGAAAGTTAGAAGGCAGAAGAAATCCTAAAAGCTAATCTTCTGGCTGTGTTCAAAGGTGTCTGGAGAAGCCAATGAAACTCAAATTGCAGAAGCATTGAAGCGGTACAGTGAACGGGCATTCTTCGTCCGGGAAGCTCTATTTCACCTTTTTAGCCTGACTCATGTGATGGAAAAAACAAAGCCAGAAATTTTAAAGGTAAGAGTAAGAAACTGGATATGAAAATTTTGAAATTATTTCCCTAGATACACATGATGGCTTTGTGAAGAAAATCAGTGAAAATTTGAATTTAGTCTCCTGCTTTTTTTTGATAATGAGATTGATGATGTATGATTTCAGTTGTTAACCATAAACGAGAGAGAAGATAGTTGTATAGTGTTATTAACGTTTTATAGTAGTCTCAGTAAGCAATATAAATGCGTTCCACTTCATATTTACCTAAAACCAGTGACCACTGTGATTTTTTTTTTTTTCACCATTTACAGTAGAAAATGGAAGTATTAGGACTGGAATCATGGTGCTGCATTCTATTGCTTCCATATAGACTTTTAAAAGAAGTATAATATTGGAATTCCATAAGGTACCTTCCCATGCTGCTTATGACCCACCTGTGCTTTCATAATTAATTCATGATATTTCCCAATTAAAATCTTTTAACCAAGATAGCTTTTGAAGAGCAGGAAAGGAAGATTCTTAATTTTTGTTGATTGCTTAGGGCCGTGTTTATCAGAATGTGGTCCTGGAATATTATTTATTTTTAAAAGCATATTTGTGAATCCCACTCTGAGAAATTTAGATTCAGTAGGACTGGATGAGGTACAGGAATTTGCATGTTTAATAATCCCCCAAGATAATCCTAATACACATTTGAAACCAGTGAATGTAGTAGGACTGTATTGTATTTGATGCCTCATTTAGTGTGCACAATACTCCCAAGAAATAGTTTTATCTTTTATTTTACAAATTGTGTACCTAAAGATCTTTGAGGTTAAATAACAGTAAGTTAGTGGCAGAGCCAGAAGTGACTTAACCACCCTGTTATCTTGTATTAATAATGTGAGTAAAGAGAACTAATTTTTTTTCCAGCTTGTGGTTACTGGGATGAGAAACCACCCTATGAATTTGCCAGTACAACTTGCTGCAAGTGCCTGTGTGTTTAACTTAACTAAACAGGATCTTGCTGCAGGAATGCCTGTCCGACTCCTGGCTGATGTGACCCATTTGCTGCTCAAAGCCATGGAACATTTTCCCAATCACCAGCAGGTAAGCATGTGGGGATTCCTATTCACATAGTCCTTTTAGTGTCCCCTACCCATCCTGTCCCATCCTCCATTATAGTTCAATTTAGTAGACCAAGGCTGGAAATTCAAATGCCTTTGCAGGTTGTAAAGTAATAATTTTATGGTATGACTGAGTATAGGAAAACAGATAACTAGAAAAGTAAAGAATATACTTCCTGCCTAAAAGTATTTAAATCCAATTGTTAGTGGGAAATAGTGCAGACCATAAAAAAACTCATCTTCCACCTCAATCTTGAGGTTGTGGTACTTTCAGCAAATAGCCATAGCACATCTTTTCTGGGTCAGGCACTATCGAGTACTGGAATACAGAAATGAGCAAGACGTGGATTTTCTACTTCTAGTTGTATGGTACTACATAACCTGTTCTATCCTCAGGATGAAAACTAAAAATGCTGCTTGAATTATATTTTTATTTTTAAAAATATTTTATTTATTTATTCATGAGAGACAGAGAGAGAGAGAGAGAGAGAGAGAGAGAAAGGCAGAGACACAGGCAGAGGGAGAAGCAGGCCCCACGCAGGGAAGCCTGATGCGGTACTCGATTCCAGGACCTCAGGATTACGCCCTGAGGCGCCCTGAGGGCTGAAGGCAGGCGCTAAACTGCTGAACCACCCAGGGATCCCCCAAATTATATTTTTAATTCTTAAAACTTAGCAGCCAATTGGCAAATTAATAAAAAATAGAGGTCAAAAACCAACTGAAAATGGCAATCTAGATTGATGAGTGGATCATTAAAGCCAGCTTCCCTCTTGAGGGTAGTTTGCCAAACTGGATGAACTTTAAGCTTTTATTTATTTATTTTTTTTGGTTGGTTTTTAAAAAGATATTTTTTTAATTTTAATTTTAATTTTTATTTTTATTTTAAATCTTTTATTTATTTATTTATTCATGAGAGACACACATAGAGAGGCAGAGATAGAGGCAGATGAAGAAACAGGCTCCTCGATCCCTGGACCTGGGATCACGCCCTGAGCTGAAGGCAGATGCTCAACTGCTGAGCCATCCAGGTGTCCCTAAAGATTTATTTATTTGAGAGAGAGAGAGTGAGCATGTACCTGTACAAGTGGGGGAAGGGGCAGAGGGAGAGAGAGAGAGAGAACCTCAAGTAGACTCCCAGCTGAGAGTGCAGCCGACAGGGGGCTTGATCCCAGGACCCTGAGACCATGACAGGTGGATAGAGGACAAAGCAGGACCCACCCAAAGACCACCAGAAGGGAAGGAGATAAGCTGATATTTTATTTATTATCCTGTCTCATCAAATAGAAAAGACAAAGAATATGTGCAAGTAAACTTATATGGGTCTAGTAGAAGTCAATCTTTCAGTAGTAGGTAGGCAGAGCAAAATATGTAAGAAATTATTGGTGTTTCATCACTGATCTTCCTTTTTTTATAAAAGGCTACCCCCTAGTTAAAAAATACCAAAACAGGGTAGCCTTTAAACAGCGGTTTAGAGCCTGCCTTTGGTCCGGGACGTGATCCTGGAGTCCTAGGATCGAGTCCCACATCAGGCTCCCTGTGTGGAACCTGCTTCTCCCTCTGCCTGTGTCTCTGTGCACCTCCCCCCACCCCGTGTGTGTCTCTCATGAATAAGTAAATAAAATCTTAAAAAAAAAACAAAAACAATAAAACCCACAAAACAGTATTTTATTCAGGATTTTTTTTTTCTCCTTTTGGTTCTTTAGTTGCAGAAGAATTGCCTCCTTTCACTTTGCAGTGACCGGATCCTTCAAGATGTTCCATTCAACAGGCAAGTGATAGCCCTAGAACTTAAAATGGGGCAAAATAGAACTGTGTCTTGGGCCATTTCTTACCAGTTGGCATATTTTTGGTGTCTCACGTCCACAATTAATCAAGTGGGTGGGATTCTGCATTACCTTAGAATACTGACTATTTTCTTTAATTTAGTGCTTTGACATTCCTGATAGCAGATTGACCCCTGTTTTCATAGCCCTTTGCCTAAAAATTTATATTACAGTTTTTAGAATATCCACACACTATTGTAGGCTAAAGAAACTGAGGCATAGAGAGTCAATGTCAGTGCCCACAGTTTTGTGTCTAGGAACTACAAGGCTAGAAAGACTCAAGTCTTCTAGTTCTAGGTCCAGCGTCATTTCTCTGTATCATACCTCTTACTATTACTGTTATTTGATACTGAATTATAGAAGAAAAATTTTAAATGGAGGTTAAGGGAGGCTATATAGCTGGATTCAAGTAAGTATAAAGTGTTCTTCCCTTGTCTAAGATGTGATTTGAGAGCTAAAAGGGATTTTTGTCATCTTACTAGTTTAAATGTAATTTTTAATGATGGTATTAAAAAAATGACTTAATGAAAAGTGTATTTCTCAAGCAGCAATTTTACTGTGATTTATTTGGGTAACAGTACACTGTTACCTGACACAGCTGAGGAATGAAGTGTTTCGTTTACTATTTACTATTTGAAATAAATAGTTTGGATAAAAATATAACTACATATATCTCATGCAGGTTACGAATTTTATTTTATAAATACTGAGCATCTGTACTGGTTACATGAAATTATATGTAGGAAAGACATAGTCACTCTCCTAAAGAAACTTGTCGACTAATCTAGGGGTTGACAAACTTTTTAAAGGGTTAACTAATAATATTTTGGGCTTATTAGCCATAGAGTCTCTGTTGCAACTACTTAACTCTGCCATTGTACCTCCAAAACAGTAGATGAAGTTTATATAAACAAATGGTTTTACTATGTTCCAGTAAAACTTTAGAAGAGAGGCAGCTGGCCCCACAGCTATAAAATCACTATATGTAGGCTGTGGTTTACTTACCTCTGATATAGCCAATACACTCTGCTAGACTTGAGCTTTTTTGTGGTCAGAGACTGTGATTGGTTAATCTCTTTGTCTCTAGTGCTTAAGTGGATGTTTGATGGATGAATGAATGAAAAATGAGTATGACAGAAGACAGAATTTTTCATAGAAGAGGATGACACAATGCATTGGGCCCCCAAACGAGGAGGGAAAGATTTCATCTGATTGGTGATCATTAAAGATTTCATGTTAGTGACGGCATTTGAGATAATAAAGATTACAACTAACCTGTATAAAGCACTTCCTATTGCCAAGCACTGTGCTAAGTGTTTTATATATGCTTATTCAGTCCATACAACAGTCCTGTGAAATTGTTACTCTTGTAGTCTTCATTTTATAGATGAAGAAACAGAGACACAGAGAGGTTTAGTAATTCTCCAGGTGATAAGATAGGAAGTACCAAGTTTAGATTTAAATCCAGAATGACTTTAGAACCTCTACTTTTTACATCCCTGCTGTGTTGCTCTGAAGATGAGGGCTGGTTGAAGTGTTTTATGTTATAGGAACTGCACCATTATAGGCACAGAGGAAGTTAATAATACTAGAAAAAAAAGCCTTCATCAAAATCTTGGTATGTGCTAAGTTCTGTATTAAGTTTTATGTGTAATATTACTTAATCCTCACAACAATCCTATTGAATAGATCTTATATTTTACAGATGAGAAAATTGAAGTTCAGAGAGATTAAGGAAATTGCCCCAGGTTCCCAAAGTTAGTAAGTGGTAGATGTGATATTTAAAACTGGGCTGTCTCCAGAGTGTGTGATATTCTTAAGGACTTTCCTGCATTGCTTCCTGTGATAAAATAATGTATTTTATTATTATCAACAACATTAGGTAGAACGAGAATTCAAACCCCAAAATACAAGGAGCTTCAGAATCCGTGCTCTTAACAGTCAGACTATCTTAATCATAATTGTGGGCAATCCATTTTGCAGTAAGCACAGGGTAGGCAGGAAAAAAGTTTGAAAGTACCGGCCCATTGTTAGAGTCCAAAAATACTGTGATTTCAGGAATGAAATCCTACCTAAATTCTCTGACAGATTTATATATTACCACTGTGTGGGCACAAATTGAAGGGAAAACAGTGGAGGCAGAATGGCTCCTTAGGAATCTATTGTAAAAGAATCTGAGGTGGCTTTGAGACTAGAAAGGAGGTAATAGTAAATTTGAGGAAATTTGCAGAGGAGTAATTTATATTTCTCTAATTCAGCCAACATATATTAATATCATCCATGTATAAAGCTCTGTATTGGGTTCTTGGTATGAGTGCTGAATAGGATATGGTCCTTTACCTCAAGGAACTCATGGGCCAATGGGGGATTCAGGTGGGGCTACAGATAATTACAGCTGTCTGACAGAGTTACATAAAAATGCTAAGGAGCAGTGAGAAAGCAGTGATAAACTTGTCAAGGAAAGCTTCTCAGAGGAAGTGATATTTGAGCCAAGTCTTGAAAGATGAAATTATGGATAAGACAATCAGATACATTCCTTGGTGTCATCCTGATTTCTCTCCTTATCTCATACACCGCATTCAGTCCTTTGACAAATCCAGCTGTCTTCAAAATATATCATGAATTTCAACCATTTCTCTTCATTTCCATTTCTACCACTTGGACTAGACTAAAAGTGATTTCTCTCCTAAATTACTGTGGTAGCCTCTGAACTGCTCTCTTTGCTTCTTTCTTTGCCCTCTTCAAGTTTATTTTAAACACAGCTAATAGAATAATCCTATTAAAAACATAAGTCAGTTCATGCCATATATCTGCTCAGAATATTTCTATGGCTTTCTGTCTCCAAGTAAAAGCTAATTCTTTACAAAGACTCTATGACCTGGCTTCACTTTTACCTCTGACCTCATCTCTTAGTACTACTCTTGTTCCCTCTGCTCTTGTTCTCACTGGCTTCCATGCTATTTCTCAGAAGCTTCAGGCATACTCCCAATTCAGGGTCTCTTATGTCTCTAACCCTCTGCTTAGAATGCTTTTCCCTAGATAGCCACATGGCCAGCTCTCTTACTTCTCAGAAGTTTCAGTGAGGCATTGCCTAGTCACGTTACCTAAAACTCAACATTTCTTTTTTTTTTAACTCAACATTTCATATCCTCTCTTTACCTGCTTAATTTTTTTTCTCTATAGCATATACCACATATATTACTTACTTGTTAGATTTATTATCTGTCTTCCATACTAAGCTGTATGAGAGTAGAGAGATTTTTGTGTTTTGTTCACTATATCTCTAGTGTCAGGAACACTATCTGGCACAAAGCAGGGACTCAATAAATCTGAATGAATAAATGAATATTTCTATTGTGATAGGTACTATAGGGATCCAGAAAATAATACAATATAGAAATTACTATAGAATAGAAATATGTTAAAATTCTAGAAGATAAATGCCAGATAGTTTTAATCATATTTCCCAAAATCTTGTTGCTTTACAAAATGTCAGAATTAACAGTGAGGCACCGTCTCCAAAACACTCAAGTATAATTGTTATTCTTTATTGGTTAAGAGGAGTTTCCACTTTCTTTTTACCTACTTAAATTGTAGCATCAGTTCCCAGCTAGAGCTATGAAACTGCCTGTACCTCCAGGATCCATTCATGAAACCCTTTGTGTATTTTCAGGTTTGAAGCAGCCAAGCTTGTCATGCAGTGGCTCTGCAACCATGAAGATCAAAACATGCAAAGGATGGCAGTTGCTATCATTTCCATCTTGGCTGCCAAGGTACCTGAACTCCTATTATTGAACAATTTTCTATAGGCACCTATTTCCTGTTAACAATTACTATTTTCCTCAAAATCTATGTGCAGGAAAAGTTAGTAAGCCTTTTTGCCAGCCTGTTTATTCAAGCTCCATTCAATATTGCAGAATTCCATGTTGATCAGAGATTTTAGTTTGACCTTTGGAGTCTGTTACAGTGAATGGTATTAAAGTCACGCTAGTGAGTTCTTGGACATTTACTTTGTCTTTTGCTTGCTTTCAGCTTTCTACAGAACAAACTGCACAGCTTGGTGCTGAGCTCTTCATTGTCAGGGTAAGTCTATTATCTTCTGTGCAGACCACTAGACAGTTTTCATTTTCATTGTTTTCAGGCAGTATTGTATATCTTCTGACATTTTATATTTCAAAACATTATCTTCGTTTATTTTTGTAGAGGCAACTTTATTCCTTAACTGAGATGGAAAGAGCTCTGAAGTAGGAGTCAGATGACCTAGGATCTAACTGTAACCTCAGTTTGTGTACTTATCAAATTATGTGAACCACTGAGCCTAAATAAGCCTTAAGATCCTATCTAGACCTAAAATTCTGTTATTTTGTTATTTGTGAAGAAAATGTAGAGACTGTTGTAGGCATAAAATCGCTCTAGATGCTTTGGGGAGAAAGATGATTTAAATAACTGACAAACTATTTTATTTGCTTACAGTTAAGGAGATGATACAATGAACAGTGAAAAGTTAAAAAGCTTTAAAGAGAATAAATCTAAACAAGGGAGGACTGGAGTTAAAAAAAAAATCCACTTCAGAGTTTCTTGCTAAATCCTGGCATGAAGTGTTTGAACAATAATGATAGATAGAAAAGTCAAATGAAAGACTCTCTCTTTTTTCTTTTTAAATGTTATTTTTAAGTAATCTCTACACCCACCATGGGGCTTGAGCCCACAACCCTGAGATCAAAAAGTCACATGCTCCACCAACTGAGCCAGACAGGTGCCCCAAAAGGCTCCCTTTTTCTATGATTTATATATTATGTCTGTAATGAGAAGATCATTTCTTTGATAATTATGTGTAGAGTACTTATCAGGTACCCACCACCTTATTAGATGTTAGGATTCACATTGAATTATATCTATAATTTCTGTCTATAAGAAGTACTAGAGAGAATAGCTATGTAGTTGGTTGTAATATAGTCTAATAAGTATAATAATAGCAATATGAATGAACAGAGTAATGTAAAGAGAGGAGAAGGATATGGTGGTATAATGGAAAGAGTAGGAATTGTGGAGCCAGTGTGTCTGGATTTATTCCCAATTCTATCACTTACTAGCTTGGGCAGTCACATAAATTTACTTAGGGGTGATAAACTACCTTATACAGTCCTTATAGAAGATTAAATGAAAAGGAAAAGAAAATTAACTGAAGGGGAGGCACCTGGCTAGCTCAGTCAGTAGAGTATGTGACTCTTGATCTCCTGGTCGTGAGTTCAAGCCCTACACTGGACATAGAGCTTATTTAAAAAAAAAATTAATTGAAGTAATATATGCTAAGTGCTTAGCACAAAATATGTTAGATAAATAGAAAAGGGATACTAATTTTATTTTTTACTATTTTCAGGGATGACATTTTAATCTTAAATATAGCTTTTTATTGCTCTATATGTTGTTTTAGTAATTTTGGTTGGAGATATATTCAAAGATTTTAAGGAAGATTTTAAGTCCACTTATATGGTTTTGGGGAAAATTTAGTTTAAGCAGGAATTAGTAGCAGCTGTAGTAGTAGTGATTATGATGATCACTAGCTTTTTTAATCTCTTAATTTTCACTCACAATTTACAGATGAGGAAACAAAGGATTAAATTGGCAAACAAGGTTACGCAGATGCAGATTCTAGTGCCACACTCCTAGCCACTGTGCTATTGAGTTAAAGAATTGTACCTAAATGTTTTCATTTCTTAAAATTTTTTTCCTGAATTGTGTGTAACTTTATGTAATAGTGATCATTGATGTTTTCTTATATCTGTTTGAGCAGAACTTCCTTTTACCCCCCAAATTATAATCTAAAAATGGAATTATGGTTGCCTTATCTAGGTCTCAAAACATTTATCTTTGAAACTTAAATTTCTCAGGTTAAGGCTATGATAGAAATAATTTACAAATGGAATTTCAAAGCTATTGTCTTTTCAAATTCAATATAGACTTTAATTCTCTTACTATTTGTATGTAACTTGTCCATTCCTTTTTTTCTTAAGGAAAACTTGGAATTAGAAGTAGTTCTTCCAATTCTTATTTTCTCTTACTAAGTTGACTAGGATCAAATTACTTAATATTTCTCACACTCAGTTTCCTCTCCCCCAAAATGGACATAACAATACTATAATATAGGATATATTTTACTGATACTTAATAAATGTTAGTTTCCTTTCCTCTTCTGCCCCTCTAATTTTTTTTATCCCAGGATCTGAACTGAATATATGTTTTGACTGATGGGGTAAGATAGTTTTCCTAAGATTTAATCATTTTGCTTTTTATTTTATTTACACGGTATTAGATTATAGGTATCATCAGAGTGATAAAATATTTCTGAAGATCCCTTACTTTTTTCTTGTTGAAGGAAAAATCTAATCTAAGAAGCTGTTTCTTGTACGTAAAATAACCTTTATAGGAAATGTTTTAAGCCATGAGACCAATCCTCATGACATCATTATCCCTACTAATTATAATAAGAGTTTCATGATGAGAAATTCATTTTATTTTCCTTCTTTCAGCAACTTCTTCAAATAGTGAAGCAAAAAACCAATCAAAATTCAGTGGACACCACTTTGAAGTTTACTTTGAGTGCACTTTGGAACCTCACAGATGAATCTCCAACCACTTGCAGACATTTTATTGAAAACCAAGGGTTAGAACTCTTCATGCGGGTTCTAGAGGTTAGAATGGGAATTTAGCCTATAGTTTTGCCATTGCTTGATTGATTTAAGTATTCACTTACCATATTTGATTCTTTAGGTAGTTATAGGTTTCTCTTTCTTTTTATAGTCTTTCCCAACTGAGTCATCCATTCAACAGAAAGTCCTAGGACTTTTGGTAAGATATAAACATTTCCTGCTAAATTCCAAGGTGTAATTAATTCTTCTTCTTCTGAGGCAATACACTGAAAGTTGTTTTTTGGGACATTTGGGTGGTGTAGTTGGTTAAGTGACTAATGCTTGGTTTCAGCTCAGGTTGATCCTCAGGATTGTGAGATTGAACCTCATGTGGGGTTCCATGCTCAGCACAGAGTCCACTTAGGTTTCTCTCTCCCTTTGCCCTTCAACCACCCCCTTACCCTGACTCTCTCTCAAATAAATCTGAAAAAGGAAAAAAAGTTGCTTCTCTATTTGTAAACACCTAATGACATTAGAAAATATACACAATATAATAAAATAAGAAAAGTAGACTCTAAGCAATGCGTACACTTAAGATTCTCAACACATGAAAAGGAAAAACATGTTATATACTTTATTATATATATTTTTTGGTATAATACAAAGCTTCACTGTGAACAATTTTACTTTTATAAACAGAAGAAAAAATCTCATGAAAAAATGTCTCTAACTGAGGTGCCTGGGTGGCTTAGTCAATTAGGCATCAGACTCTTGATTTCAGTTCATAACATGATCTCAGGGTTATGGGATTGAGCCCTGTGCCTGACTCCATGCTTGGCAAGGAGTCTGCATGGGATTCTCTCTCTCCCTCTCCCTTTGCCCCTCACCCGCCCCCATGCAAATAAATAAACAAACAAACAAACAAAGAAATAAATGATTAATCTTTTTAAAAATGTCACCAACCTATGCATATTCTTACATGCTGTGTCTGGTAATTAATAATCACTACTTAAAAGACTGCTTAACAAATTAGACATTTCATAAATATATTGGATATAGATTAAAGGGAGCCCTGTAGGATTTTGAGGCAAAAGTGAAGAATCAAATATTTCATTAATTTTAATCACTACAATAGGAAAAGTGCCTGTGTGGTAAAAGCTGTTTTAGAGTAGACCTCTCTGCTCTTGAGGAATTAGATAATAGAAGGCATAGATGAATGAGTAAAAAATGATATAGATTTAATGTTTGTTTTACAGATGTAAGAGTATGAAATATTGAACAATGAGTGGATTTTTGGGAAAGCTAAGGGCTGGCATTTAAAGAATTATAGTGAATTATCTATTCACTATAGCTTTAGCTATATAAGTAGAAAATATAAAAAGACCTAAATGCCCAGAAATTGGGAAGTATTAAATAGATCATAGTATTTGATCATTTTATTCAGGATTCACAGGATTATTAGATACAAAAATTGGTTCATGTCACTCAAGAGGAGAAGTGGAGTTTAAGTATTTAGAGAGTTTTCATAGGGCTTTAAAATTGCTTTTTTTTTTAAATTCCAAAAAGAATACATGCTTTTATAACTAACAAAATAGTACAGAAGTGTATTTAAAAAGCTTAAGGCTCTATCCCCAGCCTCCAATCACTACTTTGATTAGAATCCTTTGGAATTTATTGAGACTTGTTTATGGCCCAGAATATGATCTATCTCAGTAAATGTTCCATGTGCACTTGAGAAGAATGTGTATGTTCTTAATATAATGTCCTATAAATGTCAGTCAGTCTAGTTGGTTGTTATTGTTCAAGAATCCTTACTGATTTTCTGCCTGCTTGTTCTAGCAGTTATTGATAGGAATTTTGAGATCTTCAACTATAATTGTTGATTTATCTTTTTCTTCTACAGTTCTATCAATTTTTGCTTTGTGTATTTTGAGCTCTGTTACTAGGTTCTTAAGCTGTTAGAATTGTATGCCCTCTTGATTAAGTAATGAAATGACCTTCTTTATCCCTGGCAATATTCTTTACTTTGAAATCTCCTGTCTCCTTTAATATAGTCCTCCCAGCTTTCTTTTGACTAATATTAACTAATACTAATATTTCAATTCTTTTACTGTTAACATGTATATGCCTTTAATTTAAAGTGTGTTTCTTGAGGGCCACCTGGGTGGCTCAGTCAGTTCAGTGTCCAACTTTTGCTTTCAGATCAAGTCATGACTTCAGGATTATGAGATCGAGCCCCACATTGTTGGGCTCTGTGCTGGGCATGGAGCTTACTGAAGATTCTCTCCCCCCCTGCCCCTCCTTCCAGATGTGTCACACACACACATACATATACACACCTACACGCACACGGTCTTTCTCTCTCTCAAAAAAAAAAAATGTGTTTCTTGTAGACAGCTGTGTACTTTGCATCTTACTATTTTATCTGGTCTAAAAATCTTTTTATTTGGGCTATTTAGATCATTTACATTTATTTTATTTTATTATTATTATTATTTTTTAAAATTTTATTTATTTATGATAGAGAGAGAGAGAGAGGCGGAGACATAGGCAGAGAGAGAAGCAGGCTCCATGCACCAGGAGCCCGATATGGGATTCGATCCCGGGTCTCCAGGATCGCGCCCTGGGCCAAAGGCAGGCGCTAAACCGCTGTGCCACCCAGGGATCCCTATTTTATTATTTTTTAAAAGATTTTATTTATTTATACATGAGAGACACAGAGAGAGAAGCAGAGACATAGGCAGAGGGAGAAGCAGACTCCCTGCAAGGAGTCCAGTTTGGGACCCGATCCTGGACTCCAGGATCATGCCCTGAGCCAAGGCAGATGCTCAACCATTGAGCTACCCAGGTGTCCCTACAAATAATTTTTTTTAACCTTCATCTTTGAAAGGCATCTTTGCCAGATATAGAATTCTAAGTTGACTTTAAAGATACTGATTACCTTTTTTCTTACTTTCATTTTCAATGAAAATTTTAATGTCATTATTATCTTTATTCTTCTCTATGTACATGATTTTTCCTCTGGCTACTTTTAAGATATAGATTAGCAATGATTTTGAGTAATGTGATTATGATGTGTCTTGATGTAATTTACATCCGTGGTTCCTGTATTTGGGATTCATTGAGCTTCTTGATCTATAGGTTTATAGTTTCATCAGGTTTGAAAAGTTTTTGGCCATTATTTCTTCAAAAAAATTTTTTTTGTACTGCTCTTCTTGCCCCCAACTCACTGGAGACTTTGAGACTACAGTTTCTCATATATTAAATTGCCTGAAATTGTCTCATAATTCATTGGTGCTCTTAATTTTCTTTGTTCATTTTTCTGTGTACGTTCCAATTTGGATAGTTTCCATTGCTGTGCCTTCTAATTCAGTAATCATTTCTTCTGCAATGTCTAATTTGCTATTAATACCATCCAATGGATTTTATTTATTTATTTATTTATTTATTTACTTACTTACTTACTTACTTACTTACTTACTTATGATAGTCACAGAGAGAGAGAGGCAAAGACACAGGCAGAGGGAGAAGCAGGCTCCATGCACCGGGAGCCTGATATGGGATTCGATCCCGGGTCTCCAGGATCGCGCCCTGGGCCAAAGGCAGGCGCCAAACCGCTGCGCCACCCAGGGATCCCTCCAGTGGATTTTTTAAAAATCTTAGACATTGTCATTTTCTTCTCTAGAAGTTCAGTTTGGGTCTTTATTATATCTTTCATGTTTCTGCTTAACTTTTGAACGTAAGAAATACAATAACTGTTTCACCATTCTACTCTGCTAATTATAGCACCTGTGTCACTTACGGGTAAATTTTTATCATTTCCTGCTCTCAGATGGTTTCAATGGTGTTCTCTGTGGCTCTCTGGATTCTGTCTCTGTGTAGTTCTCATCTACCTGGCATTCTGTCCTATGAATTGCCTTGGTCTCCCTGAACTCTCAGCTCCATCTCTTCAACTCCATGGGTTCTGCTTCAGTTCTACATCCATATGCCACAGCCTAGGAACTCAAAGCAGATCTCACCTTGTTTTCCATATCTAAAGGTCAATATATCTTATTACCTAATGTCCAGTGTCTTGAAAACTTGTTTGATGTTTGTTTTTCCAGTTGTTTCAGATAGAAAAGTAACTCTGGCCCCCTTTACTTCATTTTGGCCAGAAGTAGGTATCCTCATTAGTCTTCCATCAAATAGAATTAAAAAAGAGAAATGTGTCTTTTCTATTTACCTACATATTTCTTTTAGTGTAGGTATGCTGGCAATGAATTTTCCACTCAGGTTTTGTTTGTATAAAAAAGAACCTTGCTTTATTTTCAAAAGATACATGTCTTAAAAAAAAAAAAAGGACATGGGATATCTGCTGGCTATTGAGATTTAAATGGACATTGTTTTTTTCTTTTGGATTTTTGGCTTATGATTTTCATCAAATTTGGAACAATTTTGGCCCTTATTTCTTTAAATATATATGTGGGTTGTTTTGTTTTGCTTTGTTTTGTTTTGCTTTGGTACCCTGTCTCATCTCCTCTTTCTGGGACTCCAATAAAAGGTATGTGATTGGGATCCCTGGGTGGCTTAGTGGTTTGGCGCCTGCCTTTGTCCCAGGGCGTGATCCTGGAGTCCCGGGATCGAGTCCCGCATCAGGCTTCCTGTATGGAGCCTGCTTCTCCTCTGTGTCTCTGCCATTCCCTCTCTCTCTCTCTCATGAATAAATAAATAAAATCTTTAAAAAAAAAAAAAAGGTATGTGAGATTGCTTATTATTGTCTCATTGGTTGCGAAATAACCTACTGGCCTTTCTCCCAGTTTTTTTTTTCTTTCTGTGCTTTGGCTTGGATGTTTCCTATTGCTATGATTTTTATTTCACTAGGGGTTTTTTTTCCTGAAGCATCTCATCTGTTGCTAATTTCATCTGGCATATTTTTCATTTCAGATTATATGTATCCTTTTTATTTCTAGAAGCTACATTTAAATCTTTTTTTATAGCTTCATTTTCTCTCTTCACATTTATCTTTTCCTTTCATCCTGAATCATATTTATAACATTTGTAGTAGCTGATTTAAGTCTTTGTATGCTAAGTCTATTATCCCTGTCATTTCTGAGTCCATTTTTAGTGATTAATTTTTCTCTTGGTTTTGGATCATATATATATATTTTTTGGATCATATTTTCCTGACTCTTTGTATGCCTGATAATTTTTTGGCTGGATGCCATTGTGGAATTTACATTGATTATCACTGGATTTTATTGTTTCTCTTTAAAGAGTCTTGGACTATTTTCTGGCATGCGGTTAAGCTCCTCACAGATCAAGTTGTTCTTTTCAAAGCTTATTTATTTGCTTTGTTATAGGGCTCCATATTAGACTTTATCCTAGAACTGATATATAATTTAGCTCCATTCCTATGCAATGCTTTGTTTACTATGTGATGTCTTCTCTCTGGCTCATGGGAATGTGAACTGTTCTAACCCTGTGTGATTGGGGATGTGTTCATGTATTGCTTTCTGATAGTTCTTTCCCTAGCCTCATGGAGTTTCACTGCCTCATTACTCAGCAAGATTTGAGGGAATCCCTCTATAGGTGTCTTTCTCTCTCTCTCTGGAGCTTTTTCCTTTCTAGTACTCTGTTCTACATATTTTTGCTGCCTTGGCCACCTTGATCACAGATCTTTGTCTCTTCAACTCAGCAACTTGGCAATATGGCAGTAACTGCCATATTCTCTTTCGGCTCTTTTTACTTGCACAGCAATCCTGGAAACTGCCCCATATGAGTACCTTCTCCCAGATATATACATGCTTATTTATATACCTGTTGTTCACTGTCAGAAAATAGTTCTCCATATATTTTTGTCTGGTTTTCTAATAACTTGTTTATGGCAGGAAAGAATGGCCATAATTTTTTTTTTAAGAACCTTATTTTTCCTTTAACTTATCTCTACCCCCACATGGAGTTCCAACTTAGAATCCCAAGATCAAGTATTGCATGCCCAGGGTGCATGGGTGGCTCAGTCGGTTAATGTCTGCCTTCGGCTTAGGTCATGATCCCAGGGTCCTGGGAGGGAGCCCTGCATTGGGCTCCCTGCTCAATGGGGAGTCTGCTTCCTCTCACTCTGCCACTTCTGCTTGTGCTCACTCATGAGTAAATAAATAAAATCTTAAAAAGAGTTGCAGCCATATGAGGTTTGGGGAGGGGAGTCTACTATTGTGTTTGATGATTCTTACTTATTATGGATTGTTTTCATTGCAAATTGTAACTTAGCACTGTGATGCATCATCTTCTGTGGGGCTTTAAGTTCAAAGTGTGTCCTTCTCATAGGGTCTTTGTTTCTTTACTTTCTTTCTTTTTTTTTTTTTTGGTCACTATAAGAATACTGTGGGGGCACCTGGGTGGCTCAGTGGTGAGCCTTTGGCTCAAGGCGTGATCCCCAGGTCCTGGGATCGAGTCACACATCAGTCTCCCCACAGGGAGCCTGCTTCTTCTCCCTCTGCCTATGTCTCTGCCTCTCTCTCTCTCTCTGTGTGTGTCTCTCATGAATAAATAAAATCTTTTAAAAAATCCTATGTGAAACATATGAATAGGGAAGAATATGAAAAATGAATGTGAAATCCCTTTTTTAGAGATTTTAGTTATTTATTTGAGAGGGCATGAGCAGAGGGAGAGGGAGAAGCAGATTCCCTGCTGAGCAGGGAGTCTGACATGGGGCTCGATCTCAGGACCCTGGAATCAAGACCCAAGCCAAAAGCAGATGCTTAACTGACTGAGCTACCCAGGCACCTCTTTTCTTTTTTAAAGATTTTATTCATTAGAGAGAGCATAAACAGTGGGGAGGGACAGAGAAGAAAGAAGAAGCAGACTCCCTGCTGAGCAGGGAGCCCATCTCAGGGCCGGTTCCCATGACCTGAGTTAAAGGCAGATGCTTAACCCACTGAGCCACCCAGGTGCCCCTGAAATGTCTTTTCTTATTTGAATATGTGAGATTAGAGAAGGGCAATGATTAACTGTTGATGCTGGTAGAAAATAGATTATACACATTTAAATAGATTATACACATTCAAAAACGCTTAGAGTTAAACTTGTCTCTTCTACCCTCACTCTTTTTCATATTGAAGAAGAAAACTTGTTAGTTCTTACAAAGTATATACTTGAAAGATGCCTTTCACTTTGATTTATTCTAGAATGACTTAAGTTGAGGGAGTGACTAGTCTCTTAACAATCAAAGGTTCAGGGTCTTGGTTCTTAAGAAATGGAATCAACATGTTAGGAGGAAAATTACTATTTCATAGTAGATCAAATGAAGTTTAAAGAATGAGGATTAATCTCCAGAGTAGTAAGTTAGATGTTACATCCTTTGGAAGATCAACCTTTGGAAGATCATCCTTTGGAAGATCAACCTTTTTTTTTTTTTTTTTTTTTTCTGGGGCTTTATTTTAATTTTTTTTCTTTTTAAGATGCTACATAGTCAAACAGAATTGGATTGGTCTTTTATGGCATAAATTGGAAGCCACCGGGGGATCCCTGGGTGGCGCAGCAGTTTGGCGCCTGCCTTTGGCCCAGGGCGCGATCCTGGAGACCCGGGATCGAATCCCACATTGGGCTCCCGGTGCATGGAGCCTGCTTCTCCCTCTGCCTGTGTCTCTGCCTCTCTCTCTCTCACTGTGTGCCTATCATAAATAAAAATAAATAAATAAATAAATAAATTGGAAGCCACCTCAGTTGTTTCCCGTGTGAATAGAGGTGTTGTTATGTACTTCCAAGGGAAGCCATTCTAAGATTGCAATGATTTAAACATGTATTGGCATATGCACAAAAGGTGAAGTTATTTTAGTAGAGCAGGATTTTTCTTAGAATGCAGAGGATCATATTCATATGACTTTAATTTTTATATCTTCTTTTTTTTCCAGAATAATATAGCTGAAGTACAAGAATTGCATTCTGAATTAATGTGGAAAGATTTTATAGACCACATCAGTAGCCTCCTACATAGTGTTGAAGTGGAAGTTAGTTACTTCGCAGCTGGAATTATTGCCCATTTAATATCTAGAGGGGAACAAGCTTGGACATTGAGCCGTAGCCAGAGGAATTCTCTTCTGGATGATCTGGTAGGGTCATTTGGTATTTTCTAGAAGCATACAAACAGCATTAATAATAGTTAAACGATACTATCAGAGTCTCATATGCAATAATGCAGTGCCAAATAAATATTGTATTTTTTGTGTGTATGTCTTATGTCTTGCAGCATTCAGCTATTTTGAAATGGCCAACTCCAGAGTGTGAGATGGTAGCATACAGGTAATTAGCAAGAAAACTAATATAAAGCTAGTAACTGTCATTTTGCTTGCTTAGAGATCATTCTTACTAGATGTATAATGCATTTTCCCTCAGGCATCTATCCTTTTATTGGCTTTTAAAAAGATCAAAGTATTTTTACTTTTTTCTGCTACCTATTATTCATTAATTCTTCCTTCATTCCACATTTATTGAAGCCAAGTGCCAAGGACTTGTTCTGTGCTCTTGAAATTCAAAGATGAGTAAGATATGTTGCCTACACAGTAGAACCTTACAGCTGGGATGCCTGGGTAGCACAGTCAGTTGCGTGTCCAACTCTTGGTTTCAGCTCAGGTTGTGATCTCAGGGTTGTGAGTTTGAGCTGTGAGGAGCCAGGGTGGGGTCTGCTTGAGATTTTCTCTCCCCCTCTGTCCTTCCCATTCATGCTTTCACTCTCAAATAAGTCTTTTTTTAAGAAAATAAAAGAACCTTACAGTCTAGTGAGGGACAACAAAATGTGAATCAGATATAATTCACTGTTAAGCTAGTTATATGAATAGAATTCTATGAAAGTAAAGATGACAAAACTTAAATGCACTGGAAAGTGGTAAAAAGCTTCTAGAAGAAGTAGATTATGAGCTGAGTTTTGAGAGATAACTAAGGGGCAGGAGATTTTAGGAAGAAGAAATATGTGTTAATGAAAAGAGGTCCAGGATAAGATGACACATTGAAAGGACTAGAAGTAGCAGTAGGTTAGTTTGGGGAAACAGTTTATAATAATTTCTTAAGGTGCATATAGGATGTCTAACTCTTTATGACAACTAGGTGACTTGATAGCTAAGTTACAGATTACCTGAAGTACTCCATATTGCTACATAAATAATATTATTCTATCTTATTTTTGTTCTCTACTTCATAAATGCTGATACTGCCAACATTTTTGATTCCCCCAACTTGTGTTCTACCTATTTGGACCAGAAGACCAGTAAAAATAGGCTAATTCTAGACTGTCATGGTGTTCTCTATCAGTTTGTTATCAACTGACTTCTCCTTATCTAAGTTTCCAAATCAAGGTCTGCTACTCTTCAAATGTTTATCTTCAAGACCAAAGAAAAAAGTCCTTTTTTTTTAAAAAAAGAAAAAGATTTTTATTTATTTATTTAAGAGAGAGCATGAGCAGAGGGAGGGATGGAGTGAAAAGCAGACTCTCCCTGAGCAGGGTGTCTGGTTGGGGGGCTCGATCCCTGAAACCTGGGATCATGACCTCAACCAAAGGCAGACGCTTAACTGAGCCACCCAGGTGCCCCCAAAAGAGTAATTTTGAAAAAAAAAAATACTTTTGTTAGTACCTTGTTCTGATCACTTTCCATCTTTTGTACCAAGACTTTTATCCAAATATACTTCTTTCTCAAATGGCTAAGACAAAGAAAAGATGTTCTGTGGTTCACTTATATTAGTATAATGGTAGGATGAAATTTCTAGAATGAAAAGCTTAGGAATTATTGCTTTAGAAAATGACACTAAGTATAGGATATAACTTTTCTCTTATCTTTTGAAATTTTAGGTCCTTTAATCCATTTTTCCCATTACTTGGCTGTTTTACAACACCAGGAGTCCAGCTATGGGCAGTTTGGGCCATGCAACATGTCTGCAGCAAGAATCGTATGTACCAAAAAGAACTATGCTTTTCTTTTTCCGGTGAAATTCTCTTTAGACAGGAAAACCATTTTTAAATAGTATATTGAAGTGATTTTTTTAAGGACACAGATTTTAAAAGATACAGTATAAGAGAATCTTCAGGGGTGCCTGGCTGGCTCAGTCATTAGAGCATGTGACTCATGATCTCAGAGTCATGAGTTCAAGCCCCACATTGGGCAGCGAGATTACTTAAAAAGAGAGAGAATGTTAGAGTATAAACTAAATTTATTCTTTTAGAATTAGCTTAGTAACACTAGATACTGAATGACACTGAATGAGGCACTGTTCTGACCTCATGGAATATGAAGATTAGGAGCCTACAGTGGACCCATAGGCTAAGCAAAAATTTTATGGTGATCCAATGTTTATGGTTCATTCCAGTGCCCAACCCTCATCTATGTAAAATTCCATTGTTTAAGACATTGCTCTCAGCACCCATGGTCTCTAGAGTAGCAAGAATTTAAACTTTTTTTTTTTTTAAGATTTTATTTATTTATTCATGAGAGAGAGAGAGAGAGAGGCAGAGACACAGGCAGAGAGAGAAGCAGGCTCCATACAGGGAGCCCGTCGTGGGACTCAATCCGGGCACTCCAGGATCATGCCCTGAGCCAAAGGCAAACTGCTTAACCCGGGCGTCCCTAGAGTAGCAAGAATTTAGATCAGATTCTGTATCACTCTTTTGAAGGTTGTGCTACAACTCTTTGGTTGGTTGTTAGTAAAAACTTATTCCATAAATGATTTGAAATATTATACAAGAAACACTTTAATAGTAGAAACACTTTAATTGAGTATTAATTACAATATTTGAAATTAGAAATCAAGATCAAGAAAAAAAAAGAAATCAAGATCAAGGAAAAATAATTTGAAAAGGAATTTAAAGTCTATAAGGAAAATAGTAGAATATAAATATGTAGACCATACATGGTGATTCATGTTCTTTTTGTGATGCGCTGCAAATAATCAGCTACATGATTCTCTTTCTATATAAGGAGGAAAAACCATTCCGTATCCTCATAGGGAGATAAATTTTTTTTATAGGACCTCAATAGGGATGATATTAAAAACGGCCTCAACATGAGCGTTATTTTTAACAATAGTATTGTAAGAAATAGCAGTAACATTTTATTAGATACTTTCTTACTCTTTGCTGAAAATTCAGTGCATACTTCAAAAAGACAACTCAGTAAAAGCTCTTTTATGTCCAGTTGGTAGGGGAGGAGGGTTTAGGGAATGGGATGTGACATATAAAACTGCTTTGTTCTCAACTAAACTTCTACCTAGAAGCTTTTCTGACCCTTTCTACTAATTTCCCAGTTCATTTATAAACATAAGCTGCCTGTGATAGAAAAATTTCCTTTTTTTATCCCTACAGGTTCTGAGAACTCTCTAGTTTTTTTAACGGCCTGTCCCATGGTATACTCAGCCTCTAATCTCTAGGCTTTTTTCCTCGTTACTCAAGGAATGGACTTTTCACAGTTTTATAAGAGAAAATAAAACATAACAAAGAATAGTGTATTTTCATAGAAGTGTTTATTATTCTGACTACTTTTTAGGTATAGGTGTTCTTTTAAGTTTACTCTGTGGATTGGCCACTCTGAAAAATTTATTCTAAAATGGACTGTAGGGGCACCTGGTGGCTCAGTTGATTGAGCATTTGCCTTCAGTTCAGGTTGTGATCCTGGAGTCCTGGGATCAAGTCTCACATTGGGCTCCCTGCTCCATGGGGAGCCTGCTTCTCCCTCTGCCTCTGCCTTTCTCTGTCTCTCTGTCTCTCATGAATAAATAAATAAAATCTTAAAAAAAACACCCGGGTGGCTTAGTGGTTGAACATCTACCTTCGGCCAAGGGCATGGTCCCTGGTCCCTGGGTCCTGGGATTAAGCCCTGCATCGGGCTCCTTGCATGGAGCCTGCTTCTCCCTCTGCCTGTGTCTCTGCCTCTCTGTCTCTCATGCATTAAAAAAAAATGTATTTGAAAAAAAATTAAAAATTAAAAAAATAAAATGCACTGTAGATGGGGGTGCCTGGCTGTCTCAGTTGGTAGAGCATGTAACTCTTGATCTTGAGGTTGTAAGTTCAAGCCCCACATTAGGTGTGGAGATTACTTAAAAAAAAAAAAAAACTAATATAAACTAATTAAATTAAAATAAAATAAATAAAATGCACTGTAGGGGCACCTAGGTGGCTCAGTAAGTACAGCATGAGACTCTTGATCATAGGTTGAAGCCCTCCAATGGGAATAGGGATTACTTAAAAAAAAAAAAAAAAAGACAATGAGTAAAATGCACTGTATTTGGTGAATGTTAGAGTATTTTATCTCCAGCTCAGTTCAGGTTTCTGCATTCTTGCTTCCCAGGCTTATTTTGTTTATATTTAAATAGAACTGACTTCTCAGTTTGCATTGAGAGTTCTAATGCTGTTTACAACTTTTAATAATTAAGAGATAGTATGGCATAGAAGTTAAGTGCACATAGGGGTCTACCTGGATTCAAATCATGTTGCAGCCAACCTAGGCAAATTATTAAGCCTAGGATCTCATTTTTCATATTTGTTAAATGGGAATAATAATAGTACCTATTTCAGACATTGTGATGAGCGTTTTCCCATATTTTAGAAAGTTTTTTAACATGATTTTTAATAATCACATAATCTTTATTGTATGACGTGTTAATTTCCTAGTACTCATAACAGAGTTCCACATCCGGTGACTTAAAACA
Organism: Canis aureus; assembly: GCF_053574225.1. Lineage (NCBI taxonomy): Eukaryota > Metazoa > Chordata > Mammalia > Carnivora > Canidae > Canis > Canis aureus. The sequence continues at coordinate 15,219,156 of NC_135623.1, read as the reverse complement.
ACAGGAATGTTTATCTCTCAGTTCTGGAGGCTAGAAGTCTAAAATCACGGTGTTATTAGGGCCATGTTTTCTCTGACAGCTGTAGGGGAGGGTTCTTCCTTGCTTCTAGCTTCTGGTATGTGCTGCCAACCCTTGGCATCCCTTTGCTTGTAAATGCATCACTCCTGTCAGATAACCATCTTCTTCTTGTGTGTCTTTACACTGTTTTCTATATCTGTGTTCAAATCTCCCCTTTTCATCAAAGAACACCAGTCCTATTATATTAAGGTCCACCCTAATAACTTCATCTTAACTACAGTAGGAACAACTCTATTTCCAAATAAGGTCGCATTCTGAAATACTGGAGATTAGTAGGACTTTAACCTCTCTTTTTAGGAGACATAGTTCAACCCTTAACATATGCCTCTATACTTAATAATAAATGAATGTAGGAGTAATTTATTTATTTAATTTTTTTTAGGAGTAATTTAAATAGCAACTTCCCTATTGATAAACATTTAAGTAGTCTACCTTTTTAATTTTAAAATTATATCCAAACATTTGTTTGAGTAAGAGATCTTCATCACACTATTATTTACAATAGCAAATAACTCTAACCAAGTGATCCAGCAATAGAGAAATGTTAAATAATGTTGAAATAACCAGACAGTAGTATATTTGCATGTTATTATAAGTGAAAAAGACATGATAGAAAATTATATAAGTAGAAACTTACACTCTCGGAGCCATGACATAGTCACTTATACGAGACTAGCCCTCTAGCCATTTGTAATAGGAAATGTGGGGTAGGAAAGATTCAAAACAAGTTTTTCTAGGCATTATGCAGAAGGAAGCAAAGATTCCCATCCCTGAAAGAGAACCAAGTATACAGTGCGGCAATTTCATTGAACTGAGGAGACAGAAATCAAGAGTTTGGTATGATTGCGGTATGGGACAAAATTTATGGAATTTATGAGGCAAAGTAATGCAGAGATGACAGCTACATCTAGAAAGGCCTCCAGAAATCTTCCTAAGTGTTTCTTGAGTCTTTGGCTGATTAGTGAGCAGTGAATGCCTCGGGTAAGACTCCTTGAGGTTTAAGAAAGAACAAATACCAAGGAGATGCTAACCAAATAACACTTGGAGCTCACACAGGGTTTAGAAATACTAGAGTTCCAATACTGTTTGAAACTCTAGTATTAGAGTACTTAATAGCCCAGGCATTCAATATAGGTGGTAGAAAAGATTAAATGAGCCCTGAAATAAAGGCTTCTCTAGGACAGTCCTAACAAAGCTTAAAAACAAGTCTTGAAATAGCTAATGGTTAAGTTGCTCTGAAAATAAATTAACTTTTTTTCCCCAAAATTTTAATTTAAATTCTAGTTAGTTAACACATAGTGTAATACTGGTTTTAGGAGTAGAATTTAATGATTCATCACTTACATATAGCTCCCAGGGTTCATCACAAGTGCCCTCCTTAATACCCATTACCCATGTAGCTCAACCCCCTTCTACCTCCCTGCGTCAACCGGTTTCCTCTGCTCTTTTTTTCCCCCTTCCATATGTTCATCTGTTTTGTTTCTTAAATTTCACATATGAGTGAAATCCTATAGTATTTGTCTTTCTCTGACTTAATTTGTCTAGTATAATACAGTCTAGCTCCATCCATGTCATGGCAAATGGCAAGATTTCATTACTTTTGATGGCTGAGTAATATTCCAGTGTGTGTGTGTGTATGTGTATGTGTGTGTATTGCATCTTCTTTATGCATTCATTAGTTGATGGGCCCTTACACTCTTTTCATAGTTTGGCTATTGTTAATAAGGCTGCTATAAATATCAGGGTGTATGCACCCCTGGAATGTATTTTTGTATACTTCTGGTAAATACCTAGTAGTGCAATTGCTTGATCATAGGGTAGTTCTATTTTTGACTTTTTGAGGAACCTCTGTACTGTTTTCCAGAGTGGTTGCACCAGTTTGCATTCCCACCAACAATGTAAGAGGGCTCTTCTTTCTCTGTATTCTTGCCAACATCTGTTGCTTCCTGTGGTGTTAATTGTAGCCATTCCGATAGGTGTGAGTTGCTGTCTCATTGTGGTTTTGATTTGTATTTCCTTTAGGATGAGTGATGTTGAGCATGTTCTCACTTGTATGTTAGCCATCTGAATGTCTTCTTTGGCAAAGTGTCTCTTCATGTCTTCTGCCCATTTCTTAACTGGATTATTTGTTTTTTGGGTGTTGAGTTTGATAAGTTCTTTTTAGATTTTGGATACTAACCCTTTATCAGATACGTCATTTGCAAATGTCTTCTCCCATTCCATAGGCTTTTCGTTTTGTTGTTTTCTGCACTATGCAGAAGCTTTTTATCTTGATGAAGTCCCAGTAGGTAATTTTTGCTTTTATTTCCTTTGCCCCCAGTGACATGTCTAGTAACAAGTTGCTTGAACTGAGGTCAAAGAGGTTGCTGCCTGTGTTCTCCTCCAGGATTCTGATAGTTTCCTGTCTCACATTTAGGTCCCTCATCTATTTTGAATTTATTTTTGTGTGTAGTGTAAGAAAGTAGTATAGTTTTCTCAATACGATTTGTTTTTGTGTGTGTATTTTTTTAAATTTTTTTTATTGGTGTTCAATTTGCCAACATATAGCATAACACCCAGTTCTCATCCCGCCAAGTGGCCCGCTCAGTGCCCATCACCCAGTCACCCCAACTGCCTGCCCACCTCCCTTTCCACTACCTCTTGTTAGTTTCCCAGACTCAGCACCATTTGTTGAAGAGACTTTTCCATTGCATATTTTTTTCTGCTGTGTTGAAGATTAGTTGACCATATAATTGTGGGCAGCTAACTATTGTCAGAGAAAAACTAAGCACTCCTTTACAAAAAAAGATGACAAAATCTAGAAACTTAACATGTTTGATATCTGATAAAAGTTGCCACCTGGGTGGCTCAGTCTCTTCAGCATCTGGTCTTGGATTTCAGCTCATTTCATGATCTCAGGTTGTAACATTGAGTCCCATGTTGGGCTCTGTGCTCAGTGGGGCATCTTCTTGAGATTCTCTCCCTCTTCCTCTGCTGCTTCCCCTGCTTATACGCATGCATTTTCTCTCTCTCTCTCTCTCATAAATAAATAAATAAGTAAATAAGTAAATAAATAAAATCTTTTAAAAAATTGCTAGATGAAAGAAGAATCAGAAAAATGTGACCTATAACCAGGAGAAAAATCAGACGATTAAAGTAGACCCCAAGTGAATGGTAATAATAGAAAAGTAACTTAAGTGCTCACTTTGGCAGCACATATACTAATATTAGAAAGATAAAGAGAAGATTAGCATGGCCTATACACAAGAATGACACTTAAATTTGTCAAGTGTTCTATAGTTTTCATGCCTAGAACCATGATAATGTACCAGCAATAATCTTTTTTTTTTATAAATTTATTTTTTATTGGTGTTCAATTTGCCAACTTACAGAATAACACCCAGTGCTCATCCCGTCAAGTGCCCACCTCAGTGCCCACCACCCAGGCACCCCACCCCCCGCCCAACTACCCTTCCACCATACCTAGTTCATTTCCCAGAGTTAGGAGTCTTTCATGTTCTGTCTCCCTTTCTGATATTTCCCACTCATTTTTTCTCCTTTTCCCCTTATTTCGTTTTTTTGTTTTTTGATTTTTTAAATTTTAATTTATTTTATTTTTTTAATAAATTTCTTTTTATTGGTGTTCAATTTACCAACAAACAGAATAACACCCAGTGCTCATCCCATCAAGTGCCCCCCTCAGTGCCCGTCACCCATTCACCCCCACCCCCCGCCCTCCTCCCCTTCCACCACCCCTAGTTCGTTTCCCAGAGTTAGGAGTCTTTATGTTCTGTCTCCCTTTCTGATGTTTCCCACTTATTTTTCCCCCTTTCCCTTTATTTCCTTTCACTATTTTTTATATTCCCCAAATGAATGAGACCATATACGGTTTGTTCTTCTCCATTGACTTACTTCACTCAGCATAATACCCTCCAGTTCCATCCACCTCAAAGCAAATGGTGGGTATTTGTCGTTTCTAATGACTGAGTAATATTCCATTGTATACATAAACCACATCTTCTTTATCCATTCATCTTTCGATGGACACCGAGGCTCCATCCAGTTTGGCTATTGTGGCCATTGCTCCTATAAACATCGGGGTGCAGGTGTCCCGGCGTTTCATTGCATTTGTATCTTTGGGGTAAATCCCCAGCAGTGCAATTGCTGGGTCATAGGGCAGATCTATTTTTAACTCTTTGAGGAACCTCCACACAGTTTTCCAGAGTGGCTGCACCAGTTCACATTCCCACCAACAGTGCAGGAGGGTTCCCCTTTCTCCACATCCTCTCCAACATTTGTGGTTTCCTGCCTTGTTAATTTTCCTCATTCTCACTGGTGTGAGGTGGTATCTCATTGTGGTTTTGATTTGTATTTCCCTGATGGCAAGTGATGCAGAGCATTTTCTCATGTACTTGTTGGCCATGTCTATGTCTTCCTCTGTGAGATTTCTCTTCATGTCTTTTGCCCATTTCATGATTGGATTGTTTGTTTCTTTGGTGTTGAGTTTAGTAAGTTCTTTATAGATCTTGGAAACTAGCCCTTTATCTGACACGTCATTTGCAAATATCTTCTCCCATTCTGTAGGTTGTCTTTTAGTTTTGTTGACTGTGTCCTTCTCTGTGCAAAAGCTTCTTATCTTGATGAAGTCCCAATAGTTCATTTTTGCTTTTGTTTCTTTTGCCTTCGTGGATGTATCTTGCAAGAAGTTACTGTGGCCGAGTTCAAAAAGGGTGTTGCCTGTGTTCTCCTCTAGGATTTTGATGGAATCTTGTCTCACATTTAGATCTTTCATCCATTTTGAGTTTATCTTTGTATGGTGCAAGAGAGTGGTCTAGTTTCATTCTTCTGCATGTGGATGTCCAATATTCCCAGCACCATTTATTGAAGAGACTGTCTTTCTTCCAATGAATAGTCTTTCCTCCTTTATCAAATATTAGTTGAACATAAAGTTCAGGGTCCACTTCTGGGTTCTCTATTCTGTTCCATTGATCTATGTGACTGTTTTTGTGCCAGTACCACACTGTCTTGATGACCACAGCTTTGTTGTACAACCTGAAATCTGGCATTGGTATGCCCGCAGATTTGGTTTTCTTTTTTAAAATTCCCCCGGCTATTCGGGGTCTTTTCTGATTCCACACAAATCTTAACATAATTTGTTCTAACTCTCTGAAGAAAGTCCATGATATTTTGATAGGGATTGCATTAAACGTGTAACTTGCCCCGGGTAACATTGACATTTTCACAATATTAATTCTTCCACTCCATGAGCATGGAATATTTTTCCATCTCTTTGTGTCTTCCTCAATTTCCTTCAGAAGTGTTCTGTAGTTTTTAGGGTATAGATCCTTTACCTCTTTGGTTAGGTTTATTCCTAGGTATCTTATGCTTTTGGGTGCAATTGTAAATGGGATTGACTCCTTAAATTCTCTTTCTTCAGTCTCATTGTTAGTGTATAGAAATGCCACTGATTTCTGGGCATTTATTTTGTATCCTGCCACGCTACTAATTGCTGTATGAGTTCTAGCAATCTTGGGGTGGAGGCTTTTGGGTTTTCTTTATTTTTTTTAAGACTTTATTTATTTATTCATAGACACAGAGAAAGAGGGGCAGAGACCCAGACAGAGGGAGAAGCAGGCTCCACGCAGGGAGCCCGAAGTGGGACTCGATCCCGGGTCTCCAGGATCACACCCCAGGCCGCAGGCGGCACCAAACCGCTGCGCCACCAGGGCTGCCCCGCTTTTGGGTTTTCTATGTAGAGTATCATGTCATCGGCGAAGAGAGAGAGTTTGACTTCTTCTTTGCCTATTTGAATGCCTTTAATGTCTTTTTGTTGTCTGATTGCTGAGGCTAGGACTTCCAGTACTATGTTGAATAGCAGTGGTGAGAGTGGACATCCCTGTCTTGTTCCTGATCTTAGGGGAAAGGCTCCCAGTGCTTCCCCATTGAGAATGATATTTGCTGTGGGCTTTTCATAGATGGCTTTTAAGATGTCGAGGAATGTTCCCTCTATCCCTACGCTCTGAAGAGTTTTGATCAGGAATGGATGCTGTATTTTGTCAAATGCTTTCTCTGCATCTAATGAGAGGATCATATGGTTCTTGGTTTTTCTCTTGCTGATATGATGAATCACATTGAGTGTTTTACGAGTGTTGAACCAGCCTTGTGTCCCGGGGATAAATCCTACTTGGTCATGGTGAATAATCTTCTCAATGTACTGTTGGATCCTATTGGCTAGTATCTTGTTGAGAATTTTTGCATCCATGTTCATCAGGGATATTGGTCTGTAATTCTCCTTTTTGGTGGGGTCTTTGTCTGGTTTTGGAATTAAGGAGATGCTGGCCTCATAGAACGAATTTGGAAGTACTCCATCTCTTTCTATCTTTCCAAACAGCTTTAGTAGGATAGGTATGGTTTCTTCTTTAAACGTTTGATAGAATTCCCCTGGGAAGCCATCTGGCCCTGGACTTTTGTGTCTTGGGAGGTTTTGGATGACTGCTTCAATTTCCTCCCTGGTTATTGGCCTGTTCAGGTTTTCTATTTCTTCCTGTTCCAGTTTTGGTAGTTTGTGGCTTTCCAGGAATGCGTCCATTTCTTCTAGATTGCCTAATTTATTGGCGTATAGCTGTTCATAATATGTTTTTAAAATCGTTTGTATTTCCTTGGTGTTGGTAGTGATCTCTCCTTTCTCATTCATGATTTTATTAATTTGAGTCTTCTCTCTCTTCTTTTTAATAAGGCTGGCTAGTGGTTTATCCATCTTATTAATTCTTTCAAAGAACCAACTCCTGGTTCTGTTGATCTGTTCCACAGTTCTTCTGGTCTCAATTTCGTTGAGTTCTGTCGAATCTTAATTACCTCTCTTCTTCTGCTGGGTGTAGGATCTATCTGCTGTTTTTTCTCTAGCTCCTTTATGTGTAAGATTAGCTTTTGTATTTGAGTTCTTTCCAGTGTTTGAATGGATGCTTGTATTGCGATGTATTCCCCCTTATGACTGCTTTTGCTGCATCCCAAAGATTTTGAATGGTTGTATCTTCATTCTCATTAGTTTCCATGAATCTTTTTAATTCTTCCTTAATTTCCTGGTTGACCCTTTCATGTTTTAGCAGGATGGTCCTTAACCTCCACGTGTTTGTGGTCCTTCCAAACTTCTTGTTGTGATTTAGTTCTAATTTCAAGGCATTATGGTCTGAGAATATTCAGGGGACGATCCCAATCTTTTGGTATCGGTTCAGACCCGATTTGTGACCCAGTATGTGGTCTATTCTGGAGAAAGTTCCATGTGCACTTGAGAAGAATGTGTATTCCGTTGAGTTTGTATGTAAACTTCTGTAGATATCTGTGAAATCCATCTGGTCCAGTGTATCAGTTAAAGCTCTCGTTTCTTTGGAGATGTTGTGTTTAGAAGACCTATCGAGGGTAGAAAGCGCTAGATTGAAGTCACCAAGTATAAGTGTATTATTATCTAAGTATATCTTAACTTTGGTTATTAAGTCATTGATATATTTGGCAGCTCCCACATTTGGGGCATATATATTGAGGATTGTTAAGTCCTCTTGTTGGATAGATCCTTTAAGTATGAGATAGTGTCCCTCTTCATCTCTCACTACAGTCTTCGGGGTAAATTTTAGTTTATCTGATATGAGGATGGCTACCCCTGCTTTCTTTTGAGGACCATTTGAATGGTAAATGGTTCTCCAACCTTTTATTTTCAGGCTGTAGGTGTCCTTCTGTCTAAAATGAGTCTCTTGTAGACAGCAAATAGATGGGTCCTGCTTTTTTACCCAGTCTGACAGCCTGCGCGTTTTGATGGGGTCATTAAGCCCGTTCACGTTCCAAGTTACTATTGAAAGATATGAGTTTAGTGTCATCATGATATCTATTCAGGCCTTGTTTTTGTGGATTGTTCCACTGAACTTCTTCTTAAAGGGGAATTTGAAGAGTCCCCCTTAAAATTTCTTGCAGAGCTCGTTTGGAGGTCACATATTCTTTCAGTTCCTGCCTGTCTTGAAAGCTCTTTATCTCTCCTTCCATTTTGAATGAGAGCCTTGCTGGGTAAAGTATTCTTGGTTGCATGTTCTTCTCATTTAGGTCCCTGAATATATCCTGCCAGCCCTTTCTGGCCCGCCAGGTCTCTGTGGAGAGGTCTGCTGTTACCCTAATACTCCTCCCCATAAAAGTCAGGGATTTCTTGTCTCTTGCTGCTTTAAGGATCTTCTCATTATCTTTGGAATTTGCAAGCTTAACTATTAGATGTCAAGGTGTTGAATGGCTTTTATTGATTTTAGGGGGGGGGACCTATTTCCTGGATCTGAATGCCTGTGTCCCTTCCCAGATTAGGAAAGTTTTCAGCTATGATTTGTTCAAATACATATTCTGGCCCTCTGTCCCTTTCGGCGCCCTCGAGAACCCCAATTAAACGTAGGTTTTTCTTCCTCAGGCTGTCGTTTATTTCCCTTAATCTATCTTCATGGTCTTTTAATTGTTTGTCTCTTTTTTCCTCAGTTTCCCTCTTTGCCATCAACTTGTCTTCTATGTCACTCACTCGTTCTTCCACCTCGTTAACCCTCGTCGTTAGGACTTCTAGTTTGGATTGCATCTCATTCAATTGATATTTAATTTCTGCCTGATTAGATCTAAATTCTGCAGTCATGAAGTCTCTTGAGTCCTTTATGCTTTTTTCCAGAGCCACCAGTAGCTGTATAATAGTGCTTCTGAATTGGCTTTCTGACATTGAATTGTAATCCAGATTTTGTAGCTCTGTGGGAGAGAGGACTGTTTCTGATTCTTTCTTTTGAGGTGAGGTTTTCCTTCTAGTCATTTTGCTCAGTGCAGAGTGGTCAAAAACAAGTTGTAAAGGGAAAAGGAGAAAAAGAGAGGAGAGAAAGAAGGAAAGAAAAGAGAAAAAGAAAAAAAAGGATGAAAAACGAAGAGAAAGAATAAGAAAGAAAGGAGAAAAGGGTGGGGGAAGCAAACAGAAATCAAAAAGCAAATAAAAAACAAAACAAAACAAAACAACACGGGGGAGCATCTTCTGATTCTGTATACTTTGAGTTCCTTGACTTCCCGTGGATCTTGTCCTTCTAGCTGGTCTTCTGGGGGAGGGGCCTGTTGTGCTGATTTTCAGGTGTTAGCCCTTGGGGGAGCTACTCTGCCCCGGCCTGGTGCAGGGCTCAGTGGGGGTTGTTTACCCCGTGAGGCCCCAGGAGGAACAACCACAGTGGCGGGGCCAGCTCTTGATCCCTGGATTCAGACCCCGCAGGAACAACGGAGCTCTCAGCCTGCAGGGCCTGGAGGCTCCAGGGACGGGCCGTTGATCTGCTCAGCCCCCGGCAGGAGCGTCCTTGATGTCCTGGGCCCTCCCAGCCTCTGCCTGTCCCGGGGGGAGGTCGGATCCTGGGCTGTGCCCCAGCGCCCTGTGCTCCCGGGCCTGAGCTGTTGGATTCGCGCTCCCAGCCGCGCAGCCCCCTCCACCGAGCATCTTCCTCTGCCGGAGCCGCATCCGAGCTCGTCCCGGGGCACGCAGCCCCCTCTCCACCGGGCGAGCCCCTCCGAGCTGTTCCCGGGTCGATGCGTGCGCGCGCTGCAGTCCTTTAGGGAGCCTGGTGCACTCTCCCCGGTTCACAGTTGCTCTGTAAGTGTCCCAGGGAGCCTGAGGGCATCCCCGTCCTTCCTGGGGTTCTGCTCTAACTCCCTGCAAGTGCCTTTTCGCCCGGGAAGCTTGGGGAAACTCCCGCTTCTCTGGACAGAGTTTTCCTGTCCTGGGGACACTCCCCAGGCCTTAGCCTGGCTCCTCGCGGGCCCCCTCCCCCCTGGATGCCTTTAGTATCTTTATCCCCCCCCCCCCTTCCTACCTTGATAGAAGCACGAACTCTTCTCACTGTAGCATTCCAGCTGTTCTCTCTTTAAATCTCAGGCCGAATTCTTAGATTTTCAGGATGATTTGAAGGTTATCTAGGTAATTTGGTGCGGACAGGTGATTTGGGGACCCTACTCTTCAGCCATCTTGTCCCTCCTCCCTTATACAGCCATTTTAGAAAACAGTTTGGTGATTTCCCATAAAGTTAAGCATATGTTTAGCATTTGCCCTGCATTCTAAATATTTCCTCAAGATCATTGAAAAGCCTGCAAAACCTTGTGCAAGGATAATTATAATTAATATTTACTCATTGTAACGAAACACTGGGGGATAAGAATGCAACAAATATTCATTTGTACAATAACATAAAAAGCGTGTAGCATATTTAATGCATTGGAATACTTAAAATACTTGTACTTAATACGTAAATTTTTAAAAATACTTTAAAAAAAACCCTAAAACTATTACATATATATGTAACAATATGGATGCATCTCAAAAACATCATGCTGAGCAAAAGTAAACTCAAAAGAATGTTTAGTGTATGATTTTATTTACCAGGCAAAAAATAGTCTATATCATAGAAATTAGAAAAGTCATTGCCCGGGTAAGGCTGCAGAAGAGATTGACCTCAAAGGTACACAAGGAAACTTTTTTTTTTTTTTTTTTTTTAATATCCTATATTCTGATTGTGGTGGTGGTTACCCAAATGTATACATTTGCCAAAAGTCATCAAGTTATATGTTAAATTGGGTATATTGTATATAAATCATGCTTTATAAATATGACTAAAACTAAAAAAAATCTTTTTTAAGATTTTATTTGAGAGAAAGAGATCATGAGCAGAGGGGGAGGCAGACGCTGCCTCCCTGCTGAGCAGGGAGCCCGAGGAGAGACAGGAGCTCAATCCCAGGACCCTAGGATTATGACCTGAGCTGAAGGCAGATGGTTCACTGCCTAGATGAGCCACCTAGGCACCCCAAAATTAAAAAACTTCAAAAAGTCATGTATGGAAGAAGAAGTAATACTTGAAAACAAGGCAAAGAATATATTTAAAAATAAAGGGTACTGCATGTGTAATATGAATACCATTAAATTAAAAGAAAAACATATAGGAAATGCATAAAAGTGTAACAGTACCTATCTTACCTGTGATTTGAGATCAAAGAAATCTTCTTTTCTGGATTGTCTGCACTTTAAGGTTATGATTTTTATTTATTTTTTTGATAAAAAATGGTTTATCAATTCCATTTTTGTGTAAAATACATGGTAGAAATCTATCCAACCTAACCAATCAACATACTACCTGCCCCATGGAAAGGTACTTTTATCAAACTGATTTTAAGAACATCGAAATGCTTCTTTTACCATGTCTAAAGTAATTGCCTACGCTTTTCCATATAACTGCTTTAAATTTGCACATACCTCCATTATTTCCTCCATCCCAGTTGTATTCCTCATCCCAGGATACGGAGGAGGAGATTTGGTTAAAACAGCTCTCTAAGCAGTTTTCTGCTCTCCTTTCTTACCAAATAGAGACTTGTGGATGTGAGGGACCAACAGCCCCTGCCCCAGTTATGGTAGCCTTGATAAGAGAACCATATATATATGAATATGAGAATCACACACATATATATAGGAATGAGAAAATCTTTATTATTTGTGGAGCCTCACAATATAGACATAACATCATTACAAAAGTATTTATCAAGCTGTAGCATATGTTAGTAGTAAATAACAAAATATCTAAAATTTAAATGAAAAAAGCTTTTTTGCATGTGGGATAATTTTTAAGTGTCTCTCCTCTTTTTCAGCCTCAAGGTATTGCAGCATGCTGATTGAGGAAGGAGGATTGCAGCATTTATACAACATCAAAGAACATGAACAGACTGATCCCCATGTCCAACAGATTGCTGTGGCCATTCTGGACAGCTTAGAAAAACACATTGTGCGCCATGGGAGACCTCCTCCCTGTAAAAAGCAGCCCCAGGCTAGACTAAATTGATAGCCATAGGTAATTGGATAATTGAATCACAGGAATCCTTTTTGTGATAGGTTCATTTGCAATATCTTATCCTCTGTGATGTTTTAGGGGTTTCTATGACAAGAGTCATAAGATCATTTTGGGATTGATGGTGTACAGTACTGCCCATGTGAACAGTCTCTAATTTGTCTTGTGATTTTTAACTTCTGGGGCAAGAAGGATCTCTTCCTTCATCATTGCCTTTTAGGAAATTTCCCACATCTCTCTGTGTTTCAACTTATCTGTGCTTGGAATTCTACAGTTTTATGATAAAGTTTGCATGAACCCTTAGGCCAGACTTTTCTGATCTTAAGGTCCCTTCCAGTCAATTTGCAGCTTCAGATAAGCTGTTAACCTGATTTCTGGCACTGCTTCAGTTGTAAGTTTTATACTGCTTCTGTATAAAATGCCTTTATTCTGTGTCTGTGTACCTTTTATAAGATGTCCTTCTTAGTATGAAAGAACAGAAATCTGAGTCCTCTTTGAAAGCTACTCACTGACTGGAGCCTGGGTAGCTGGCAGGAAAAATATATTAGAAAGAAAACTAGTAAGGGGAGATTAGGAACTGGAGAAAGGTCTGCTCTTATAGTATAGTTTTTAAACTGGGACAAGCTATCCTTCCAGAGCCTGCCTCTCCTGAGGTAGTGAGCAGTAGCTTGTTCTTCACATTTACTCCTGGGAGCATGGGCTGCTGCTTCCTACACAGACTGCTGGTTACTCTAGAAATATTTCCCCAGGCATCACAGTGTAAAATATTACAGCATTCTGTGTTAAAGATTAACTGTCTGAATCTCTATACATCATACTGTTGTGAAAATGTGAATTTTTATAAAATTGTCTCTTGTTAAAACTGACCTTTCTTTTCCCTCTATTTCAAAGTCATTTTGTTCAGTGAAATAGAGATTACACATGGTATTACTTGCTCAGTTAAAATACAGTTAACAACAGTAAATTCTGTCACAAGAAGTTAAATTTTTCTTTTGTTTCAAAATACCTGTATCTTAACGTTCTCATGTTAGAGAAAGATGTCCATATCTCACTGCCAAAATTGAATGAGAAGCACTAGGCTATTGTTAAATGTAATGATTCTAGTTGTGGTGCATAAGAGGAAATATTTTTTAATGAGTTATTTTTTAGACAGTTGCCTTTCCTTTATGATACTTGTTACAGCATAGTAAAGAATCAGTTCTCATTATATTAATAATGACAGCTGGGAGGCAGCAAGTCACCAAGAAACTTAATTTCCATTTAAAATTTTAGTTTGTGAATAAGGTTAGTGACAATTTCCGATGACTGTTTTCTTCATAGATGGCCAAAATGTTTTCAATAGAGATTTAAATGGTATGTTTAAAATGATGGTGATTATTCAGAAGCATTTTTATTTAGAGAGGAGCTGGCTTATTAGTACGCTGATAACATTTTTGATATATGTATTTCAAACCACTGTCACAGAAATCATACTTGAATTATTTCATACTCCTTCACAGGGATGAAAACTTAAACTAAAAGAAAACAGGTATTTAGAACCATTAAAAACCATATTCTGGATTACTTCTGACTTAATTGGTTTAAGGAATTTTTATAGGCACAAGAAATTTTCACAGATTGTCTATTTCAGGGGAAGTGGAAAATTCTTCTAACTTTCCCCCTTTTTTCCAGATTTTAATGTCTAAGGCAAAATTTAGAAAATAGGATGGCCTACACTAGCTTGGAATTGCTAGCTATGTTAACTATCTCCAGGTCTCTTAGCTTGTATAGTTAAGGGAAAACCTGTTTGAGAAGTTTGGCTTGAAGTTTCTCTTATATCCTGTTCAAGACAAAAATGCATGTTCCCTATAGGCTAATCTTAGGTTTTTATCTTTACAAATTGTTTTGAATTAGCTAAAAAGATACAGAAAATAATAACTCCCTTCATTATTCAGAATAACTTGATAGATGAAGACTCAAAAATACTTAAAATTAATTTTAAATTTACTACTTTGAGCATTGGTAATGGTGGAATATTTCTTAAAAGCAAAATAATTGATCACATCCCATATAGAAAAATTGTAGTGCCTTTGTGGTTGGGATAGTTCTTAAAATTATGTATCTTACTTAAGGCACAGAATCATCTGTAAGGTCTTGAATCTGGCTAAAATATAGTAGATGTGTATATTAAAATTATGAGGCATAATTGACCTGTGTCCACAGTTAGAATCTATTAGGCCTCCCTTTTACATGAGTATACTGGAATGTAACAGTACTTGGTGCCTTCAAGGTTACCTCTGCAGTGGTTTAGAGGTGCTGTTTCAAGCACAATTTAAGAGTAGGGTTGAACCACTCATTGCTCAAATCATTGGTACATTCAGATATGGTAAAATGTTACTCCAGTCCACAAGCAGCAGCAAGGTTTAGATCTACCAAAGGAAATGGAATTACATTTTTTTTAGAGTATAATGATGCATGTTGGTATCATTGAGTAAAACAAGAATGGTCTGAAATTAAAGCAAAAATAAAGTATCTCGAAGGTGCAATGGAAATGAGCTGTACTTAACTCTGTGAAACAATCTTTTCTTGAGTGAAGCTTTTACCTAGCCTCTCATATAAGGGAGTTAGATCGTTTTCAACAGTAGCTGCGGAGGCACAATGGAGGCACAATGGAAATGCAATGTACTTAACTCTGAGAAACAAGCATTCCTAGAATGCAGCTTTCATTATCCTCTCACTTAAAGGAGATAAAACCTATTTCAACAGTAGATGTGGAGGTGCAGTGGATATTGGATATACTTAACTCTGAGCTTTCCTTGAATGCAGCTTTCAAGTAGCCTAGCCTCTCACATACGGGAGTTAGGACATCTCTCAAAAGTAGGTATGGAGGGACTTTGGAAATGCACTGTACTTAAATGTGAGAAACAAGCTTTTATTTCTTAACTATTTTTCTTTTTACACTTTTTAATTTAAATTAAATTTGCCAACATAGTGTATAACAGCAAGTGCTCAAACCATCAAGTACCCTCCTAATTGCCCATCACCCAGTTACCCCATCCCCCCACGAAACACCACTTGCACAACCCTTTGCTTGTTTCCCAAAGTTAGGAGTGTCTCATGTTTTGTCACCCTCTCTAATTTTTCCCACTCAGTTACCCTCCTTTTCCTTATAATCCCTTTTACATTTGTTATATTCCACGTATGAGTGAAACCATATGATGAATGTCCTTCTAAGATTGACTTGTTCAGCATAATAACCTCCAGGTCCAGCCACATTGAAGCAAATGGTAGGTTTTCGTCTATTTTGATGGCTGAGTAATATTCCACTGTATTCATAGACCACATCTTCTTTATCCATTCATCTTTCGATGGACACCGAGGCTCCTTCCACAGTTTGGCTATTGTGGACATTGCTGCTATAAACATTGGGGTGCAGGCATTCAGGCGTTTCACTCTGTCTGTATCCTTGTGGTAAATACCCAGTAGTGCAATTGCTGGGTTGTAGGGTAGTTCTGTCCTTAATGTCTTGAGGAACCTCCACACTGTTTTCCAGAGTGGCTGTACCAGTTCAGATTCCCACCAACAGTGCAAGAGGGTTCCCCTTGCTCCACATCGTCTAGTTTCTTGTTAATTTTCGCCATTCTCACTGGTGTGAGGTGGTATCTCATTATGTTTCTTTTTTTTCAGATTTTATTTATTTATTCGTGAGAGGCACAGAGAGAAAGAGGCAGACACAGGCAGAGGGAGAAGCAGGCTCCATATAGGGAGCCTCATGTGGGACTCCATCCTGGGACTGCAGGATCAGGCCCTGGGCTGAAGGCAGGCCCTAAACCACGCAGGGCTCCTCTCTTGTCTCACATTTAGATCTTTCATCCATTTTGAGTGTATCTTTGTGTCTGGTGTAAGAGAATGCTCTACTTTCATTCTTCTGCATGTGGCTGTCCAATTTTCCCAGCACCATTTATTGAAGAGACTGTCCATTTTCCAGTGGATAGTCTTTCCTGCTTTGTTGAATGTGAGTTGACCATAGATTTAAGGACCGATTTCTGGGTTCTATATTCTGTTCCATTGATCTGTGTCTGTTTCTGTGCCAGTACACACTGTCTTCATGATCCCAGCTTTGTCATACAGCTTGAAATCTGGCATTGTGATGCCCTCAGGCATGGGTTTTATCTTTCAAAGTGCCTCTGGCTATTTGGGGTCTTTTCTGATTCCACACAAATCTTAAGATTATTTGTTCCAACTCTCTGAAGATAGTCCATAGTATCTTGATAGGGATTTGTATTGAACGTGTAACTTGCCCTGGGTAGCATTGACATTTTCACAATATTAATTCTTCCACTCCATGAGCATGGAATATTTTTCCATCTCTTTGTGTCTTCCTCAATTTCTTTCATAAGTGTTCTATAGTTTTTAGGGTATAGATCCTTTACATCTTTGGTTAGGTTTATTCCTAGGTATCTTATGCTTTGGGTGCAGTTGTAAAGGATTGACTCCTTAATTTCTCTTTCTTCAGTCTCATTGTTAGTGTATAGAAATGCCACTGATTTCTGTGCATTGATTTTGTATCCTGCCAAACTGCCGAATTGTCCATAAAGTGGGAGCCACCAGTATGTCAATCAATTAATAACAAAGTAAAAAGATAACTAGATAATAATACACTAATAGTAGGAGTCTTCAACACGGCAATCTCAGCCAATGACAGACCTTCTAAGCAGAACATCACCAAAGAAACCAGGGCCTTGAATGATACACTGGACCAAATAGATTTCACAGATATACACAGAACTTTCCATCCAAACATAACTGAATATACAACTTCTCAAATTCACATGGAACTTTCTCCAGAATAAACCACATACTGGGTCACAAATCAGGTCTCAACGGATACCAAAAGACTGGGATTGTCCTCAGCATAGTTTCAGGGGACCACAACACTTTGAAACACTTTGAAACTAGAACTCAAACACAAAAATTTGTTTTCTTTTTGGTATTTTTTTAAATTGGAGTTTGATCTACCATCATATAGCATAACACCCCATGCTCATGCCATCAAGTGCCCCCCTCAGTGCCCGTCACCCAGTCACCCCAACCCTCTGCCCACCTCCCTTTCCACTACCCCTTTTTTGTTTCCCAGAGTTAGGAGTCTCTCATGTTCTGTCTCACTCTCTGATATTTTCCACTCATTTTCTCTCCATTCCCCTTATTCCCTTTCAGTATTTTTTATATTCCCATATGAATGAAACCATATAATGTTTGTCCTTCTCCGATTGACTTATTTCACTCAGCATAATACACTCCAGTTCCATCCAGATTGAAGTAAATGGTGGGCATTTGTCGTTTCTTTTTTGTTTGTTTTAAAGATTTATTTTTATTTATTAATGTAGAGGCAGAGACACAGGCAGAGGGAGAAGCAGGCTCCATGCTGGGAGTCCGACGCGAGCCTTGATCCCGGTACCGCAGGATCGCACCCTGGGCCAAAGGCAGGCGCGAAACTGCTGAGCCACCCAGGGATCCCCTGCATTTGTTGTTTCTAACGGCTGAGTAATATTTCATTGTATACATAAACCACATCTTCTTTATCCGAGGACACTGGGCTCCTTCCACAGTTTGGCTATTGTGGACATTGCTCCTATAAACATCGGGGTGCAGGTGTCCCGGCGTTTCATTGCATCTGTATCTTTGGGGTAAATCCCCAGCAGTGCAATTGCTGGGTCATAGGGCAGATCTATTTTTAACTCTGAGGAACCTCCACACAGTTTTCCAGAGTGGCTGCACCAGTTCACATTCCCACCAACAGTGCAGGAGGGTTCCCCTTTCTCCACATCCTCTCCAACACTTGTGGTTTCCTGCCTTGTTAATTTTCCCCATTCTCACTGGTGTGAGGTGGTATCTCATTGTGGTTTTGATTTGTATTTCCCTGATGGCCAGTGAGGCAGAGCATTTTCTCATGTGCTTGTTGGCCATGTCTATGTCTTCCTCTGTGAGATTTCTGTTCATGTCTTTTGCCCATTTCATGTTTGGACTGTTTGTTTCTTTGGTGTTGAGTTTAATAAGTTCTTTATAGATCTTGGAAACTAGCCCTTTATCTGATAGGTCATTTGCAAATATCTTCTCCCATTCTGTAGGTCGTCTTTTAGTTTTGTTGACTGTATCCTTTGCTGTGCAAAAGCTTCTTATCCTGATGAAGTCCAAATAGTTCATTTTTGCTTTTGTTTCCCTTGCCTTCATGGATGTATCTTGCAAGAAGTTACTGTGGCCAAGTTCAAAAAGGTTGTTGCCTGTGTCCTCCTCTAGGATATTGATGCAGTCTTGTCTCACATTTAGATCTTTCATCCATTTTGAGTGTATCTTTTTGTCTTGTAAAAGAGAATGGTCCAGTTTCATTCTTCTGTATGTGGCTGTCCAATATTCCCAGCACCATTTATTGAAGAGACTGTCCTTTTTCCAGTGCATAGTCTTTCCTGCTTTGTCAAATATTAGTTGACCATAGAATTGAATGCCCATTTCTGGGTTCTCTGTTCTGTGCCTTTGATCTATGTGACTGTTTTTGTGCCAGTACCACACTGTCTTGATGACCGCAGCTTTGTAGTACAACCTGAAATCTGGCATTTTGATGCCCCCAGCTCTGGTTTTCTTTTGCAATATTCCCCTGGCTATTTGGGGTCTTTTCTGATTCCACAGTATCTTAAGATGACTTGTTCAAACTCTCTGAAGATAGCCCATGGTATTTTGATAGGGATTGTATTGAACGTGTAACTTGCCCTGGGTAGCATTGACATTTTCACAATATTAATTCTTCCACTCCATGAGCATGGAGTATTTTTCCATCTCTGTGTCTTCCTCAATTTCTTTCATAAGTGTTCTGTAGTTTTTAGGGTATAGATCCTTTACCTCTTTGGTTAGGTTTATTCTTAGGTATCTTATGCTTTTGGGTGGAATTGTAAATGGGATTGACTCCCTAATTAACTTCTCTTTCTTCAGTCTCATTGTTAGTGTATAGATGTGCCATTGATTTCTGGGCATTGATTTTGTATCCTGCCACACTGCCAAATTGCTGTATGAGTTCTGGTAATCTTGGAGTGGAGTCTTTTGGGTTTTCTATGTACAGTATCATGTCATCTGCGAAGAGGGAGATTTTAACTTCTTCTACACCCATTTGAATGCCTTTTATTTCTTTCTGTTGTCTGATTGCTGAGGCTGACTTCTAGGACTATGTTGAATAGCAGTGGTGAGAGTGGACATCCCTGTGGTGTTCCTGATCTTAGGGGAAAAGCTCCCAGTGTTTCCCTATTGAGAATATTTGCTGTGGACTTTTCACAGATAACTTTTAAGATGCTGAGGAATGTTCTCTCTATCCCTGCACTCTGAAGAGTTTTGATAAGGAATGGATGCTGTATTTTGTCAAATGCTTTCTCTACATCTGTTGAGAAGATCATATGGTTCTTTTTTTTTTTTCTATGTTGTTAATGTGATCCTTCACCTTGATTGTTTTATGGGTGTGGAGCCAGCCTTGCATCCCAGGGATAAATCCCACTTGGTCGTGGTGAATAATCTTCTTTACATACTTTTGGATCCTATTTGCTAGCATCTTGTTGAGAATTTTTGCATCAGAGACCAGAAAATAAAATAAAAAAAGAACAGAACAAAATAAAACAAAAGGACCACTAAAGTGGAAAACAAATTTTAAAACAAATTAGTAAAAATAAAGAGGCAAATACCACAAATAAAGAAGAATAAAGATAAAGAAAGTGAAGAAAAGGGGAAAAAGAGAAAAATTGGGGGATAGGTGGTGGTGAAGAAGTTGTAGTGGAGAGAACATTATCTACCTGAGGGGTCGTAGAGGGTGATCTTTTTGGTTTTGATTGTATTAAGTTCTGTATGTTGGAAGCTGCTCAGTACCAAATTTATATAAACCAGCAATACTTGAAGGCCCTACCATTGACCACCAAAACATAAGGTAAAAGAGGGGCAGAGTGGGAAGGAAGAGAGAATATAATCTCACAGAATGAACCAACACTGTGTACCACTTGGTTCTAGATGCATGATGGTCATGTTTTATAAGGCATTAATTTCCACCATTGTAGAACAAAATGAGGTAGAGAAAAAAAACAAAAAACAAAAAGAAAACCCCTATCTCAACTATCTCCCAAAATTAAATTGAATACATTGAAAACGAATCCAAAAGGGAAAACTATATCTAAGACATGTAATTGTAGAAATATGAAATTCAAAAAGGAAGAAACTTCACAATGAAGAGGTGGTAAAATCTTGTAGTTAAGATGGTAAAAGAAAAAAAATATTGGAAATTTTTAGTCTGATATAAAAACGAGTTGTAATGGAAAAAGCAGAAAAAAAAAAGGGGGGGGGGCAGCTCCAGTGGCGCTGCGGTTTAGCGCCGCCTGCAGCCCAGGGTGTGATGCTGGAGACCTGGGATCGAGTCCCACATAAGGCTTCCTGCATGGAGCCTGCTTCTCCCTCTGCCTGTGTCTCTGCCTCTCTCTCTCTCTCTCTCTGAATAAATAAATAAACAAATCTTAAAAGAGAGGGGAGGGGCAAGATGGCGGAAGAGTAGGTTCCCCAAATCACCTGTCCCCACCAAATTACCTAGATACCTTCAAGTCATCCTGAAAATCTACGAATTCGGCCTGAGATTTAAAGAGAGACCAGCTGGAATGCTACAGTGAGAAGAGTTCGTGCTTCTATCAAGGTAGGAGACGGGGAAAAAGAAACAAAAGGCCTCCAAGGGGGAGGGGCCCCCCCGAGGAGCCGGGCTGAGGCCGGGGCGAGTGTCCCCAGGACAGGAGAGCCCCGTCCCGGAGAAGCAGGAGCTGCACCGACCTTCCCGGGGGGAAAGGGGCTCCCAGGGAGTTAGAGCAGGACCCCAGGAGGGCGGGGATGACCTCAGGCTCCCTGGGACAGTAACAGACACCTGCGCCCCGGGAGAGTGCGCCGAGCTCCCTAAGGGCTGCAGCGCGCACGGCGGGACCCGGAGCAGCTCGGGTGGGCTCCGGCGGCGGCTCCGCGGAGGGGGCTGCGCGCCCGGGAGCGAATCCAACAGCGCAGGCCCCAGAGCACAGGGCGCCGGGTCACAGCCCAGGATCCGGCCTCACCCCGGGACAGGCAGAGGCCGGGAGGGCCCAGGACCGCAAGGACGCTCCTGCTCGGAGCTGAGCAGATCAGCGGCCCCGCCCCGGAGCCTCCAGGCCATGCAGACCGAGAGCTCTGGAGTTACTGCGAGGGCTGAAGTCAGGGCTCCAGAGCTGGCCCCACCACTGTGGTTCCTCCTGGGGCCTCACGGGGTAAACACCCCCCACTGAGCCCTGAACCAGGCCGGGGCAGAGCAGCTCCCCCAAGGGCTAACACCTGAAAATCAGCACAACAGGCCCCTCCCCCAGAAGACCAGCTAGAAGGACAACTTCCAGGGGAAGTCAAGGAACTTAAAGTATACAGAATCAGAAGATGCTTCCCCGTGTTGTTTTGTTTTGTTTTGTTTTTTATTTGCTTTTTGATTTCTGTTTGCTTCCCCCACCCTTTTCTCCTTTCTTTTTCTTTCTCTTTTTTCTTTTTCTCTTTTCTTTCCTTCTTTCTCTCCTCTCTTTTTCTCCTTTTCCTTTTACAACTTGTTTTTGACCACTCTGCACTGAGCAAAATGACTAGAAGGAAAACCTCACCTCAAAAGAAAGAATCAGAAACAGTCCTCTCTCCCACAGAGCTACAAAATCTGGATTACAATTCAATGTCAGAAAGCCAATTCAGAAGCACTATTATACAGCTACTGGTGGCTCTGGAAAAAAGCATAAAGGACTCAAGAGACTTCATGACTGCAGAATTTAGATCTAATCAGGCAGAAATTAAATATCAATTGAATGAGATGCAATCCAAACTAGAAGTCCTAACGACGAGGGTTAACGAGGTGGAAGAACGAGTGAGTGACATAGAAGACAAGTTGATGGCAAAGAGGGAAACTGAGGAAAAAAGAGACAAACAATTAAAAGACCATGAAGATAGATTAAGGGAAATAAACGACAGCCTGAGGAAGAAAAACCTACGTTTAATTGGGGTTCTCGAGGGCGCCGAAAGGGACAGAGGGCCAGAATATGTATTTGAACAAATCATAGCTGAAAACTTTCCTAATCTGGGAAGGGACACAGGCATTCAGATCCAGGAAATAGGTCCCCCCCCCTAAAATCAATAAAAGCCATTCAACACCTTGACATCTAATAGTTAAGCTTGCAAATTCCAAAGATAATGAGAAGATCCTTAAAGCAGCAAGAGACAAGAAATCCCTGACTTTTATGGGGAGGAGTATTAGGGTAACAGCAGACCTCTCCACAGAGACCTGGCGGGCCAGAAAGGGCTGGCAGGATATATTCAGGGACCTAAATGAGAAGAACATGCAACCAAGAATACTTTACCCAGCAAGGCTCTCATTCAAAATGGAAGGAGAGATAAAGAGCTTTCAAGACAGGCAGGAACTGAAAGAATATGTGACCTCCAAACGAGCTCTGCAAGAAATTTTAAGGGGGACTCTTCAAATTCCCCTTTAAGAAGAAGTTCAGTGGAACAATCCACAAAAACAAGGCCTGAATAGATATCATGATGACACTAAACTCATATCTTTCAATAGTAACTTGGAACGTGAACGGGCTTAATGACCCCATCAAAACGCGCAGGCTGTCAGACTGGGTAAAAAAGCAGGACCCATCTATTTGCTGTCTACAAGAGACTCATTTTAGACAGAAGGACACCTACAGCCTGAAAATAAAAGGTTGGAGAACCATTTACCATTCAAATGGTCCTCAAAAGAAAGCAGGGGTAGCCATCCTCATATCAGATAAACTAAAATTTACCCCGAAGACTGTAGTGAGAGATGAAGAGGGACACTATCTCATACTTAAAGGATCTATCCAACAAGAGGACTTAACAATCCTCAATATATATGCCCCAAATGTGGGAGCTGCCAAATATATCAATGACTTAATAACCAAAGTTAAGATATACTTAGATAATAATACACTTATACTTGGTGACTTCAATCTAGCGCTTTCTACCCTCGATAGGTCTTCTAAACACAACATCTCCAAAGAAACGAGAGCTTTAACTGATACACTGGACCAGATGGATTTCACAGATATCTACAGAAGTTTACATACAAACTCAACGGAATACACATTCTTCTCAAGTGCACATGGAACTTTCTCCAGAATAGACCACATACTGGGTCACAAATCGGGTCTGAACCGATACCAAAAGATTGGGATCGTCCCCTGAATATTCTCAGACCATAATGCCTTGAAATTAGAACTAAATCACAACAAGAAGTTTGGAAGGACCACAAACACGTGGAGGTTAAGGACCATCCTGCTAAAACATGAAAGGGTCAACCAGGAAATTAAGGAAGAATTAAAAAGATTCATGGAAACTAATGAGAATGAAGATACAACCATTCAAAATCTTTGGGATGCAGCAAAAGCAGTCATAAGGGGGAATACATCGCAATACAAGCATCCATTCAAACACTGGAAAGAACTCAAATACAAAAGCTAATCTTACACATAAAGGAGCTAGAGAAAAAACAGCAGATAGATCCTACACCCAGCAGAAGAAGAGAGGTAATTAAGATTCGACAGAACTCAACGAAATTGAGACCAGAAGAACTGTGGAACAGATCAACAGAACCAGGAGTTGGTTCTTTGAAAGAATTAATAAGATGGATAAACCACTAGCCAGCCTTATTAAAAAGAAGAGAGAGAAGACTCAAATTAATAAAATCATGAATGAGAAAGGAGAGATCACTACCAACACCAAGGAAATACAAACGATTTTAAAAACATATTATGAACAGCTATACGCCAATAAATTAGGCAATCTAGAAGAAATGGACGCATTCCTGGAAAGCCACAAACTACCAAAACTGGAACAGGAAGAAATAGAAAACCTGAACAGGCCAATAACCAGGGAGGAAATTGAAGCAGTCATCCAAAACCTCCCAAGACACAAAAGTCCAGGGCCAGATGGCTTCCCAGGGGAATTCTATCAAACGTTTAAAGAAGAAACCATACCTATCCTACTAAAGCTGTTTGGAAAGATAGAAAGAGATGGAGTACTTCCAAATTCGTTCTATGAGGCCAGCATCTCCTTAATTCCAAAACCAGACAAAGACCCCACCAAAAAGGAGAATTACAGACCAATATCCCTGATGAACATGGATGCAAAAATTCTCAACAAGATACTAGCCAATAGGATCCAACAGTACATTGAGAAGATTATTCACCATGACCAAGTAGGATTTATCCCCGGGACACAAGGCTGGTTCAACACTCGTAAAACACTCAATGTGATTCATCATATCAGCAAGAGAAAAACCAAGAACCATATGATCCTCTCATTAGATGCAGAGAAAGCATTTGACAAAATACAGCATCCATTCCTGATCAAAACTCTTCAGAGCGTAGGGATAGAGGGAACATTCCTCGACATCTTAAAAGCCATCTATGAAAAGCCCACAGCAAATATCATTCTCAATGGGGAAGCACTGGGAGCCTTTCCCCTAAGATCAGGAACAAGACAGGGATGTCCACTCTCACCACTGCTGTTCAACATAGTACTGGAAGTCCTAGCCTCAGCAATCAGACAACAAAAGGACATTAAAGGCAATCGAATTGGCAAAGAAGAAGTCAAACTCTCCCTCTTCGCCGATGACATGATTCTCTACATAGAAAACCCAAAAGCCTCCACCCCAAGATTGCTAGAACTGCATTTCGTAGTGTAGCAGGATACAAAATCAATGCCCAGAAATCAATGGCATTTCTATACACTAACAATGAGACTGAAGAAAGAGAAATTAAGGAGTCAATCCCATTTACAATTGCACCCAAAAGCATAAGATACCTAGGAATAAACCTAACCAAAGAGGTAAAGGATCTATACCCTAAAAACTATGTAGAACACTTCTGAAAGAAATTGAGGAAGACACAAAGAGATGGAAAAATATTCCATGCTCATGGAGTGGAAGAATTAATATTGTGAAAATGTCAATGTTACCCAGGGCAATTTACATGTTTAATGCAATCCCTATCAAAATACCATGGACTTTCTTCAGAGAGTTAGAACAAATTATTTTAAGATTTGTGTGGAATCAGAAAAGACCCCGAATAGCCAGGGGAATTTTAGAAAAGAAAACCATATCTGGGGGCATCACAATGCCAGATTTCAGGTTATACTACAAAGCTGTGGTCATCAAGACACTATGGTACTGGCACAAAAACAGACACATAGATCAATGGAACAGAATAGAGAACCCAGAAGTGGACCCTGAACTTTATGGTCAACTAATATTCGATAAAGGAGGAAAAACTCTCCACTGGAAGAAAGACAGTCTCTTCAATAGATGGTGCTGGGAAAATTGGACATCCACATGCAGAAGAATGAAACTAGACCACTCTCTTTCACCATACACAAAGATAAACTCAAAATGGATGAAAGATCTAAATGTGAGACAAGATTCCATCAAAATCCTAGAGGAGAACACAGGCAACACCCCTTTTGAACTCGGCCACAGTAACTTCTTGCAAGATACATCCACGAAGGCAAAAGAAACAAAAGCAAAAATGAACTATTGGGACTTCATCAAGATAAGAAGCTTTTGCACAGCAAAGGATACAGTCAACAAAACTCAAAGACAACCTACAGAATGGGAGAAGATATTTGCAAATGATGTGTCAGATAAAGGGCTAGTTTCCAAGATCTATAAAGAACGTATTAAACTTAACAGCAAAGAAACAAACAATCCAATCATGAAATGGGCAAAAGACATGAAGAGAAATCTCACAGAGGAAGACATAGACATGGCCAACATGCACATGAGAAAATGCTCCGCATCACTGGCCATCAGGGAAATACAAATCAAAACCACCGTGAGATCCCACCTCACAGCAGTGAGAATGGGGAAAATTAACAAGGCAGGAAACCACAAATGTTGGAGAGGATGCGGAGAAAGGGGAACCCTCTTACACTGTTGGTGGGAATGTGAACTGGTGCAGCCACTCTGGAAAACTGTGTGGAGGTTCCTCAAAGAGTTAAAAATAGACCTGCCCTGGACCAATAAAAAATAAATTTTTTAAAAATAATAATAATAGTATTTAAAAAATAAAAGTGAATTAATAGCCCAGCAAAGAAAATAAATAAATAAAATAAATTTTAGCTATTATGATTGAGGAAAATGGTGTTTTATATTCAGAAATTTTTCCTAGTGAGTTTAAATAAATTTAGTTGATTTTTTTTTTAATAAAAAAGTCTTCCACGCCTGCCGCTTGCCACTTGCCTCCCAGGAGCTTCTGACAAACGTCTCTAGTGAGGATTTTCGAAACTCCATTGGCAGGCTGTGTGGAGCTGCGAGGGACCGCGGGTGAGCTCAACTCGCAGATAGAGATGCACCTGCGGGGTCAGAGGCGGGATCGGTGTCATCGCCTCCGGCGTCCACCAGGCGGCGCTGTGCTGCTCCCCGACGACTCGGCCTGACGGGCGGGATGCGGGTGGGGGCGCTGGGTTCTCTGGCTCTGGGGCTGGGGCTGAGCATCCCGCCCCCCTGTCTGCAGGGGCCCCCACAGGAGAGCCACCAAGCCCTTGCGTCTTCGCCATTTCTGTCAGAACCCTGCGTTCACCCTGTCTGCGTCCGAGCTTTTTCTTTCGTTCTTTTTCAAATCTCAGACAAGTGACTGAGTTTCAAAATTTCAATTTTGAGGGACTCCCACGGGGGAGACCTGTGCTCCTCCTGCCCGGGAGGGTCTCCTCCCACTTCTGGCCTTTGCTGGCCTGGCCCAGGGACGCGGCCCCATGACTGGACCGGGGTTGGCAGCTTGTGGCCACACAGGGCAGATAGCTGGCCCTAGACCCGCGGCTCTCAGCCAGGTTCCCCGCTCCTGAGCCTGGGAACAGTTGGCGCCACCGTCCTTGGGACCCCTGGGATCCTGAGTCCACCCTGTCGCTCCCGGGACTGCCCCCCACTTCTCCACCTGAGCACCCTCAAGGGTGGTGTGTCCCCCACTCTAGCAGATTTCTGAAAGTTCAGATTTTGTGCTCTGCTGCCTATAATATTGTGCATAGACCCGTCAGCTGGCTCCCTGTCCCTGTGGGATCCGGGGCTGTGTCTCCCCCAGATCAACTGATTGATTTTTTTTAAGATTTTATTTTTCTGTAATCTCTACACCCAACATGGGGCTTGAACTCGCTACCCCAAGAATAAGAGTCGCATGTTCTTACGAGCCACACTGAGCGGTCAGGCTCCCTTTGATTGATTCATATGTATTAATTGAACCAGACACGCTGCATGTATCAGGGCAGAAAGTGAGCCCATGCTTTGAGGTGTGGTGGAGTCATTGGGACCTTGATCAATGTTAAAGAAAGCATAGCTTCCCTGGGAGCCCAGGGAGTGGGGCCCACACACGTGAAAAGTTGACAATTTCCTTTACCAGGAGTCATTTCACTGACGATTTACTTAAAATGCTATTCAATGGCAAGTGTGAATCTAGGATTGGGATATAGTGAGAATGCTCTAGGATTTGGAGGTAACTAAAGCTCCCCGTCAAGGACTCAATGTTCCAGTTGGATGCAGGGATGGGCAAGCAAGCAAAGAGATATGAAACATGGTACTGGGGTGGGTGTCTGGCTGCCCTGGTCAGGGGATCTTGATCTCAGGACTGTGACTTTGAACTCCATGTTGCGTATAGAGATGACATAAAACTAAAATATTTAACAAATAATAAATGGATGAACAAATAAAGAATGACATTGAAGGTAAGTGCTTGCCTCAGGAAAAACCTCCACCAGACTATGTCTAACCTGCAACCTATTCTTGATCGTCCCCGTTTGCACTACTTGGCCCAGATGACGTCCTCCACAAGTGACGGACCCGCCTGAGTGGGAGTGGGCTTCCTTAATTTTAAGACCTGTGTTTCCGGGATCCCTGGGTGGCGCAGTGGTTTAGCGCCTGCCTTTGGCCCAGGGCGCGGTCCTGGAGACCCGGGATCGAATCCCACGTCGGGCTCCCGGTGCATGGAGCCTGCTTCTCCCTCTGCCTGTGTCTCTGCCTCTCTCTCTCTCTCTCTCTCTCTCTCTGTGACTATCATAAATAAATAAAAATTAAAAAAAAAAAAAAAAGACCTGTGTTTCCCCTCATTGTGCAGGGAGAGAAGAGCTGTGAAGGCACGAGTTCGGTGGATCAGCATAAACCTAGGCAATGATCATTCCCGAACCCGGTAGCCAGAGCTCGGCCTCCTTTTAGGATCCGATGTCATAACGAAGCCTGTATGGTCATTGGCTTGGATGCAGGATGGAGGCTGAACTAGAATTATGAAGAACAAAATAGGGGGAAAACCAGAGGCTGAAAGAGAGGACAGATTTCACCATCCGTAGCCTTCGCAGGGATCTGGTGTCCTTTCCTAGGAGGGGCCCCCGCTCCGTAGGGTGCTTCCTGCCCCTCTGCGCTCCTTGTTGGAACCCGGCAGGCACATCTCCGTGCCTCCAGCACCTCTGCAGTCGTGGTTTGTAGCATCTTCCATGTACTCTATCGTGTGACCACAGCGACATGTATGTAACCATCCTGCTGCTGTTTGACAACATTCGGGGGATTCCGACTTTTGTTGGTTTTGGGGTGTGTGTGTCTGTCACTGTGCAGCTATCTGATCCTCTGGCTGCATCACTCTAACACCGAAATGGTTGACACAATATTATTTCTGGTGCTGGCGCTGGGCGGCTAGCTGGGTTCTCCTGGCCGACTCGGGGCTCGCTCGGGCAGTGACTTTCCGCCGGAGGGTCAGCTGAGCTGGAAGGTCCGGCTCGGCCACATTCCCGTGTCCAGCAGTGGGTCCGGCTGCTTCTCTTCTCCCCAATGCCTCTCCAGTGGGGAGCCAGACCTCGGGGCCGCCCTGGGGGGAGCTCCTGAGGAGCCGGCTGCCCATGGGGGGAGCCCTGGGGCTGCCCATGTTGGGAGTTGGGGTGGGGAGGGGGCTGGGGTTCCTTGGTCCCCTGCGCTGCCCGGCCTTCAGGCGGAGCCCCACGCTCACCCAGCCCCCACTCACGAGATCGTGGAGGGTGCCCTCCACATGCTGGTGCAAGAGATCCAGCAGCACAAGGTATGTAGGCTGAGCCCGCCTGGTAAGGGTGGCCCAGGTGCATGAGCTGCAAGTGTCTACTCTCCTGACGTCCCCTCCAGGGCCACACCGACCGCCCTGCTGGCCCTCTGTGCCCCAGGCACACAGGCACGGGGCGTGGAAGGGAGGAAGCGCCCCTGGAACCCGGCCAGTCCAGGATCCCAGGACAGAGGGAGCACAGACCTCCCAGGGTTCTTTGCACAGACCCTGGTGACATGAGGCTCCCCGACTGTCACTCTGTCCCAGCCCCTCCTGGCCCGCAGGGCACAGGCTGAGTTGCAGTAGAGATTGTGGGGTCCTGACCCTGGCGTATGGCCGCCCCTGGAAGGCACATGGGAACTTCAGCTGTGTGTGCCTGGTGGCCCCCCTGCAGGAGCTGATCAGGGGCCTGGGCGGTGCCCCCTCTTCCTCTCTGGGGGTCTCTCCGCACCTCGTGCACAGAGCTCTAGCGGGAGACGCAGAATGGGCCGTCCGTGCTTTTCACACAACAACACTTTATTGAACTTTCAACAGCAAACGGGCTCAGAGCTGAGGGTGCGCGCCTTCCCCTGGGGAGGGAGACCTTCCTGTCCTTTAGGGGAAAATGGGAATCACACGGGGGTGCATGCTCTGGAGTCCCCCACCTGGGAGCCTGTGCAGACTCCGTGTGGGGGTGCAGGTCTTGAGGTTGGGGCCTGAGAGGCGGTTCTGAGGACAGCAGAGCTGACCTGGACCTGCAGCTTATGGGCTCCTGTGCTGCGTCCCAGCACGGCAGCTGGGCCCCGGCCTCTGGCCCCCTGGTGCCAGGTGACTGACTGCTGGAGCCCCAGCATGTGGAGGAGCCTGCCTCCTGGTGTGGGTGCGGGTGGGGCCCACGGGCCTGCCCCTGCTGCCCTCCCCCCAGGGTGTCCCGTTATTCCCCCGCCTGCCCTAGGTCAGCGACCTGGATCTGTGGGGCACGCCTAGGGCCCAGGAGGCCACATCTGGCTGTGAGAGGGCTCGCGAGATGAGGCAGGGCACGGTGACGGCGGGCCAGAGCCTCCGGGACCCCGCACTCACTGTCACGCTCTGCCCCCGAGGCCTGCGAGCATCGAGCTGCCCCGTGGGCAGAGGGCAGAGGGTCCCCAGCCTGTGCAGGGCCTCGGGGCAGCGGGCTCAGCGCCGCCCTGGCTCTGCCCTGGCTGTGCCCATCAATGCCCTGTGAGGGGCTTGAGCTGCAGTGGCCGCGGGGCAGGAAGGGTGTCCTGGGCCCAACAGCGTCATCCTTAGTGGGCTGGGAGGACACTGTGATGGGAGTCCCGGGGGGGCTCCAGGGCCTGGTCTGTTGTGTGGCCCTGGCAGGCACTGAAGGGAAGGGGACCCCGTGTTCTGGCTTCAAGCCCATGTCTGGGGGCCGCCTGCCTGTACTGTCTTGTTGCACTGGGAGGATGAGGAGGGAGTTCCATCGCTGGGGGGGCAGCCGGGCCAACGAGGGGTCCTGGGCTGGGGGCAGCTGGGCCAGAAGCGGAGCCCCCAGTGTTCCCGGACACAGGTGTGCAGCCGTGGGCTCTGAGGATCTTTCCTCCTGCAGCGGCTCCTCGGCCTTGAGGATGGCCTGGCCCGGAGGGGGTCCCGGCGGCTCAGGCTGGGTGGCTGGGCCCGGGGAGGCCGGCTCCTCCACCCTGGGGGGTGGCTCAGCAGCCGGAGAAGGGAGGAGAGGCCCAGGCACTGGGAACACTTGCTCTAGGCCCAGGGCCCTCCTGGGGAACTCGTCAGGTCCCGCTGGAAAGAGGCAGACTGGGTTAGTGTCTCCAGCAGGCTGTGTCCCCAGTGGGGGCCCAGGGGTCCTCACAGCTCCCAGGTGGCCCCCGGGCTGACACTGTCCACAGCCCCCCACACTGCTGGTGCCTAAGTCCTGCAGTGGGTGCCCACAGGCCCAAGCCTGGCCTGGGTTCCCTGAGGCTGGAACAGAAGAGGAGAGCCCCAAGATGAGGATGACAGCCCCGGGGCTCTGTCCCCTGTGGGTGGCCCCAGCAGGCTGAATAGGGAGGGGATGGGGCCCTGAGCCCACTTGGGGGGGGGAGTCACACTTCATCCTTCAGAGCTGGGTCATGGAGGCCCGAAGGTGTCTTAGCACCTCCTAATCCTCCAACCCCCAGGGCTGGGCCAGAGAGTCCTGCAGGAACTCCCGGAGCCCTTCCAGGGGCAGCTTCAGGAGGCGCTCTGGGCGGTGGGTGTAAGTCAGACCCAGAGGGCCCGCTGTGCCCAGGAGCACCATGGGCAGTGCGCCGGCTGGGGTGGCCCCTGCCTGCTGCTCCTCTCAGGGAGTCCCACTACACCCACCTGCCCTGCCGTCCCCCCACCCAGGTCTGGGTGCTGCTCAGAGCACAGGGTCACCACCCCTGTCCCCCTCCCTTGGGCACACCTGGGCTCCCAGGGGCTCACATCTGTGCACCTTGAGGATGGTGTAAGCCATAAGTGTGAGCACCTGCTCCCCGTCCAGGATGTAGGCGTCCCAGAGCTTCAGGGTGAGCGAGAAAGGGGTCTAGGGGACAACGGGGTGGGAGGAGCTGCCTGAGCAAGGACCCCTGGGGGTCTCAGCTGGGGCTAGGCTAGGACTCCCATGTGCCCACAGCCCTTGCCGCCCCCTGGCTTCCTCCGACGAGGCCCCACTGCACCCCCTGTGTGTGCCATTCTCCCAGGGAGATCAGGGCTCCCAGCCACTCTGGGTTCCGATCCTGCCCAGCACCCCATGCACACCTGGGGGCACAGACTCTGCCTCCTCTTGATGACAACATGTCTCAAGAGAACCCCAGGCTGGCCGCAGCATGGGCCGAGGGCTTGTCCACGCTCCAGCTGAACCAGCCTTCCCTGGGGGAGCTGAGGCAGAGAAGGCCCGCCCCCCGGAACCTCCTCCAGGGACCCTCTGGGCTTCTTCAGGATGGGTCTGGGCTGCGAGCCTCAGCCTCAGGACCCAGGGTCGGGCCTGGCTTGTCTGGAGGGTAGGGCTGAGCTGGCCTCTCCCCGGGGTCAGGGAGCAGGTCAGGGAGCGGGGGCCCTGGGGTGGTCTTACCCAGTCAATGAAGCACTGAAGGAACCACTTGGGGGTGTAAATGCCAGTGCACATCTGTTCCTCATCCTGGCGGAAGGGCAGGAGGTGGTGCTCAGGCCCCACACTGTGGCCCCTGGCGCCAGGTGGACATGCTCCCCATTGCCTGCCCAGCCCCGAGGATGCACCCAGGCCCCAGATGAGGAACGTTACCCCAATCTCTGGGCAGCTCAGAAGGGCTGCGCCCCCCAACCCTCGCCTCGGGCCACAGGGACAGAGCCTCTAGGAGCTTCCACTCGCCATGTGCTTCTTCAGCTTGGGGAGAGCTCTGTCTAGAACGTGCTCGTGATGGGCCTGGAACCTCGGCAGTTTGTGGAACCCTGGAATGAAGAAGCCTGAGAAGGCCTCAGGCCCCCACGATCAGGGCCTCCTCCTGCACCAGGTGGGGTGGGGGTGGTGTCCTGGCAGGTGCCTCCTCCCCCATGCCCTGACCCCCGTGTGCCCACAGCCCTCCGAACCCTGACTAGGCCGGCTCTTCCCAGAGGGCAGGACTGCCTTCCAGGTTGGGGTGCAGGGCCCGGGGACCCTCATCCTCACAAAGACCCCCTGGGGTGTGGGCTGGGGGCTGAGGACCAGGCCCAGCTGACCCAGCACCCTCTTTCCTGCAGTGGCCGCCGCAGGGACAGGAGGGTCCCCAGCCCTGAGGGTCAGCGGGTGCAGGCCATGGGGAGGGTGATGGGTGTGCACACCCCTCTGTGGGGCTTGGAAGTCAGGCTGGGGGCACCTGGGAAGGTGGAGACGCTGCCTCCTGGGCCTTGCAGTGGGACCTGGTGGGCAAGCAGGCAGCGGATAGGGGCTGAGGGAGCAGCAGGAGTGCAAGACTAGTCTGCAGATGGTGGGGCGGGTGGCCATGGCTCCAGGACCCCGAGCCACCGGGGGAGACGGTACTCTTGTCCGTGGAAAGGCGGACTGGGGGGATCGCCACCTGCCCCCAGTGCAGCAGCCTGCAGGGAGGCTCTCCTGAGCTCCCCTACCGTGCATGGCGTGCCTGTCGTCGGTCATCAGCTGGGCCAGCGCCCAGAAGGCGTCCTCCTCGGGCAGGAACATGAGGACGATGGCCGCGATCTCGCTCGTGCCCTGGCAGTAGCCCTCCTCCTGCAAGAGCCAGAGCCCCACGGAGGGTGTCCACCTTGAGGCCCCCTCTGAGCCCTCCCTGCGCAGGCATCAGGCTCCCCTGGCTCCCTCACAGCCCGAGCTCCCGGAGGGGGCTCCCAGAGGGCAGGAGGGCAGGTGCAGGACCACCCGGACCAGCTCGGACACCAGCACCATGGGCCCAGCTACCGAACCCTGTGTCCACCATGCCAGGGCCCCCGTCCTCAGACCAGGAGGAGGGGCCTCCGTGAGCTGTGCCAGGCTGCAGGGGACCCGCCAGGTCTGGAGACCCCCCCTTGAGGGCAGGTCAGGGGCCTGACTGTGGCCCCTGGGAGGTTCCACGAGGGAGGCTGGGCCAGGACACCCCACGGGGCCATGGAGTGTGTTGGCTGGTGTTCCTCGGGGACCCTTCTGGAATGCGCCATGGAAGGGGGCGGCCTCCTGGGCGCCTCGGCCTCATGCCCTTCAGGGGAGTGGGAGCCTTCCCCGCCCGGGGTTCTCATCAGTAGTTCCGTCTATCAGGGTCCAGACCCGAGCTCTAGGACGGCCGCGGTGCACGCGGGGGCCCGGGGCAGCCCCAGCCCTCGGGCACCCAGGCCCTGCCTCCCCTGGGAGGTCTGCACCCCGCCCCCTGCCCGTCCCGGAGGAGAGAGACCCTCCCCGGCACCTGGGGGCCGTGGAGCTGGGGCCCTAACTGGGAGTCCCGCTGGTCACCAGCTCTCAGGACAAGGCCGCCCGTGGGGCAGGGGGCGGGGGCAGGGACACTCACGGTGTCGTACACCGAGTAGGCCGCCAGCACGTGGAACAGGGCTCGCTGCCTAGGAGGGGGGACAGCGGGGGGCTCTGCTCAGTCAGCCCCTGGCCAGCAAGACCGCCGAGGTGTGGACACCCGCCCCGCAGGCCCTGCGGTTCTCAGGTCCTGTCCGTGGGGACCGATCTCTGGGGTCAGGTCTGCGCACGGGGACAGGCGGTGACCTCACACGTGCAGCGTGCTGGGGTTATGTGCATCCTGGGTTTTCCGTGTGCCTCCATGTGGCTCCTGCCATGGGGTGTGCAGCTCCCAGCTCCCCGAGCGCTGCCAGAGCCCTCTCCAGCCCTGGAGCGGCCACTACCCTGCACGCCCCCCTGGGAGCCAGCGCTCCCCGCACCCTGCTCCTGGCAGGCCCTGGCACCTCTCCTCCCCTGTCCTGGCCTGTCCCCCTGTCCCCGGAACACCACCAGCCCCATGTGGCTGCCTGCCCTGAGGACATGCAGCCGGGGCGTCTGTGGCCCTGAGCGCATCCCCAGGTCTTTGCAGGTGTCCCTGGGCTGGACTCTGTGGGGGGACCGCGTGCCTGCCCATCCCAGAGCATCTCGGGGCTCCAGCATCTTGGCAGTCAGCATGTCGGAGTTACAGGCCATAAGCTAAACTCTCAGGAGTCTGTATGCTTGGGAGACAGCTGTCCGCTAGGCACTCATTTATGGCAGTTAGAACATAGCTCCTCTCGATTTGAAGATGGTGTTTGGATGTCGCTGTATTGAACTCGGATAAAATGTCTACATGCCTGCCACTTCCACATGCTTTTCACCCAACCTGTGTGAGAACCGAAGCTAAGGATTTAGGAGCTAAGTCCCCACGCAGTCAGGATACGGGCGGGTCCTGCCCTGAGCTCAGCTCTCACAAGCAAGCATGCCTAGAAGCCAGCTTTCAACTCAGTGCGTTCCCATGGAGTGAGAACGCAGCAGCATCCTGAGGAACTTCCATAAATTCTGCTCTCCTGGACTCAGAGTCACAATCCTTCCAAGACCGCAGCTTGCCACTTGCCTCCCCCCAGCTTCTAACCAACACCTCTATTGAGGGTGTTTTCGAAACTCCATCTGCAGGCAGTGTGGAACTGGGAGACTGCCTGTCAGCTCAACTCGCAGAAGGAAGCTCCCCATGGAGACAGCTTTCAACTGGCTTCTCAGGTATGGAAGTTAGTATGTAGCTCCAACCTAAGGGAGGAATTCCTCGGAAGTCGCTGGATTGAACTTGGATACACTTGCTGCTCACACAACTTCTGTCCCGCATTGACCGAAATCCTGTGGAAAGAAGCGTAAAGGCAGTCAGCATGTGGGAGGTACAGGCCATAAGCTCTACTCTCAGGAGTGTGTATGCCTTGGATGTAGCTGTCCGCTAGGTGCTCATTTATGGCAGTTAGAACCTAGCTCCAGTCTAATGGAAGACGGTGTTTGGAAATCGCTGTATAGAACTTGGATACACATGACTACAAAACTGATGAGAAATTAAATAATGAACTGTAATATGCAAGGTATTGGGGCAACACGGTAACGGAGGAACAGTAGATAACTAACAGTCTACCAGGCCTCAGCATCCCTGCACTCTTCCCTCTCCTCACATCTCATCCTCCTTTCCTCGTAGCCACGCTGGCTGTCCTTTTAACCTCTTCTTGCCAAACCAGCGTCTGTTTTGAGTATCTGCATTGGGGTCCTTTCTTCCCAACACAGTGTCTCCAGATCTAACTCCCTTTTGTTATTCTGTTCTCAGGAATGTCACCCTCACTGAGACCTTTCATACTTTTCTCTCCAATAATTCCCCAACTTTCCTTCTCGGCATACAGTTTTGTGTATCATATAGCATTTGCTCTTTTCTTTCATGTGTCTTTGGTTTTGTGCTTTTGTCCACCTCCAGTTCCTTTAGGCAGGAGCTCATGGTGTTTTTAGCTTCATCCATGGGCCCACCAAGGTACCTGGCATAGGGCGAGTACTTAGTGCCTAGTTATGGAATGAATCAATGAGAAGTTCTTTGAACCCACTTCCCCTTTTAACCAGCTAGACTGTAGGGAGAAATGCCACAA
Organism: Canis aureus; assembly: GCF_053574225.1. Taxonomy (NCBI): domain Eukaryota; kingdom Metazoa; phylum Chordata; class Mammalia; order Carnivora; family Canidae; genus Canis; species Canis aureus. Next base: position 15,183,104 of record NC_135623.1, on the reverse strand, counting down.
AGAGTTTCAAGTTGTCTCTGGGTAGGGGGATGACCACAATGAGTTTTCCTCTGCAATTCCTCCAGCAGAAGTCCCTAGGTACCATTGCAGAGGAGGTTTCCTGCCTCATGTTCTCCAACTCTAGCTACAGCCCCAGGCAGGTCACCACCAAAGAAAAGGACAGCTTTATTTGGGTGTCCTCAAGGCATTGGCTTTCCAGATCACAGGGGCAAAGGAGCAGGACCTATGGGCTCCAAGGGCAAAGAAAAGGACCTCAGAAGCCTCCCTTTTGTTCCTTTCCTGTCCTCTCCATTGGTGTCTACTTTACAAATAAGGAACCTCACCTCAGTCAGAAGAGTGACCCTGCTCCCACCCATGCCTATCTAAATGAGGATCCTGAAGGCCCTGTGGAGACTGGTCTTGTCCCTTAGAACCCAGATGCAGTGTACAGTGCTCTGGCATTTTCCTAGAGAAAATAAACAAATGATAAACAGGTAGACAACCTGATTAACCATCAGAAAAATGCAAGCCAAGAATCCAATGTGATATCACATCACATCCATTGGAAGAGCTAGCATAAAAAAGACAAGAGACAAGAAATGCTGCTGAGAATGTGGAGAAAAGGGAACCCTTGGGCTCTATTGTTGGGATCGCACATTGGTACATTCACTATGCAAAACTTATGGTGGTTCCTTAAAATTCAAAGATAGAACTACCATTATGATTCAGCAGTTCCACTCCTGGGACTGTATCCATAGAAAATAGAAGAATATGTCCAGGAAATATTTGCACCTCCATTATCAGGAAGCACTATTTTCTTTTTTTTTTAATAATAAATTTATTTTTTATTGGTATTCAATTTACCAACATACAGAATAACACCCAGTGCTCATCCCGTCAAGTGCCCCCCTCAGTGCCCGTCACCCATTCACCCTCACCCCCCGCCCTCCTCCCCTTCCTTCACCCCTAGTTTGTTTCCCAGAATTAGGAGTCTTTCATGTTCTGTCTCCCTTTCTGATATTTCCCCAAACATTTCTTCTCCCTTCCCTTATCTTCCCTTTCACTATTATTTTTATTCCCCAAATGAATGAGACCATGTAATGTTTGTCCTTCTCCAATTGACTTACTTCACTCAGCATAATACCCTCCAGTTCCATCCACGTTGAAGCAAATGGTGGGTATTTGTCGTTTCTAATGGCTGAGTAATATTCCACTGTATATATAGACCACAGCTTCTCTATCCATTCATCTTTCGATGGACACCGAGGCTCCTTCCACAGTTTGGCTATTGTGGCCATTGCTGCTATAAACATCGGGGTGCAGGTGTCCCAGCGTTTCATTGCATCTGAATCTTTGGGGTAAATCCCCAACAGAGGAAGCACTATTTTCAACAACCAAGACAAGAAAACATCTGTGCCCATCAGTTGTGAATGTATAAAAATGTTAGCTATAGAATGAAATAGGAATTGGCCATAGGAAAGGAAATCCTGTTACGTGTAATAACCATATTAGACTTTGAAGGCATTATGCCAAGTAAAATAAGTGAGACAGAGAGAGGCAAATTATGATTTCATACACATGCATGTAATTATATATATATATATTCCCTTATTTGTGGAATCTAAAAAACAACAACAACAACAAAAAACGAAAAGCCTAATTCAGAAAAAAAGATCAGATTGAGGTAACCAGAATGGTGGTTGAGGGAATGGTGAAAAGATACAAACTTTCAGTTTTAAGATAAAGAAGTAATAGCAGTTTACAGTACATTATAATGACTAGAGTTATTACTGCTTTATGGTGTATCTGAGAGGTGTCAAGAGAGTAAATCTTGAGAGTACTAATCACAAGGAAAGTCGTTTGCTTTTTTATTTACTTTAATTTTGTATCTATAAGAGATGGTGGTGTTTAACCAAACTTATTCTGGTAATCGTGTCACAATACAGGAATGTAAAATCATTATGCTGTTTACCTTGAACATACATAGGGCTGTATGTCAATGATATCAATAAAACTGGGGCAAACATTATTTTAATATTCATAAGATCAGAAAAGTTGACTTGGCAAAAATAATGACACCTAAACAAAACTTATAATAGCAGACACTGTCTGTAGTCAGTAGATAATGATATGGATAAAAAATCCAACCATTTGCCTAAATAGAATCGATTCTGGTTTTAAAAATCATTGAATTAAAATTGAAGTCAATGCAAAAGAATTTTTAATTTGCCTGAGATTTAAAAAATTGATGGAGGAATAAATTAACCCTGAAAACAACCTTTTCTAAAGCTCTTCCATATTTTGGAAAATTTGATTTTAATCCTTAAGGTATCTGGGCATGTGATGAGAATATTTTGTTTGAGCAAAGTTGTCTCAAGGAAAGTGGCTGAGATAAAATAGCAGCAGCAAAATGAGAGGGTATAATTGAAGACTACATTGCCCTGTGCTCATTTCTCTGTATTTGCAGTTTTTAAATAAAATATACTTTATTGATGTACAATACACATGTCAAAAACCTACCTTCTACAAATCAACCATTTCTATATTTCATTAACTACATTAAGTTCATGGAGTACATTTTAAGTGTATTAATAGCATTAATAGCTTTGTACAACCTTCCTGTAACCCATCTTCAGAACACATTTCATCTTGTAAAACTAAAACTCTCTACTGTGAGTCAGAACCTTCCCATTGGGTGACCCAGGTGGCTCAGCAGTTTAGCGCCACCTTCAGCCCAGGGCAAGATCCTGGGGACCCGGGGTCAAGTCCCATGTTGGGCTCCCTGCATGGAGCCTGCTTCTCCCTCTGCCTGTGTCTCTGCCTCTCTCTCTCTCATGAATAAATAAAATCTTAAAAAAAAGAAACTTCCCATTACTGCCACCTTTCAGCCCTTGGCAAACAGCATCCTAAGCATCCTACTTTCTGTCTTTATGACTCTACTTAACATTTTGAATAGGAATGGGATGAATCTGGAAAAGACATGTCTAAATTTGTTTCTCTTGCCCAGAAATGAGGTCAGCACCCTACTAAAACCTATTGCCAGCCTACACACTGCCATGCCCTGCTGGGCACCTTCAAATGCCCTAGGTCTCCTGACATCTACAGGCTTCTGGGACCAAACTTTGAGGGGCCCAGTGTCCACACCTTTCCCACAATCCCAAGGATTCCACTAGGCCCCCTAGTTTAGAGCTGATGAATTTGCTCTGAGACACTGGCTCATCCTTTCTCCAAAGGTGAATCTAGTTTTTAAAATGAGAGACAAACAATTGAAATGGATACACAAGAAGTCAAAGGTCTTCAGGAGAGGTGAAAGTAGTGTAATGAGGAGAATGGAGTAACTAGCACAATCTCATAACAACTTGGCTTCTGGGTGGATCAGTAGGGAAGCATCTGCCTTCAGCTCAGGTCATGATCCCAGGGTCCTGGATTGAGCCCTGCATCAGGCTCCCTACTTGGCAGGGAGACTGCTTCTCCCTCTCCCTCTGCCCCTGGCCCTGCTCATGCTCTCTCTCTCATTCAGTCTCTTTTGCAAATAAAATATTAAAAAAGGAAATTTCTCTAATCTTATGGAGTTACTTTATTTTTAAAGCTTTTTAAAACTTTTAATCCATCACCAGCCTTATCTACCTTCCCTTTCAAGAAATTGCCCAGGTGTATGTTATACTTCTAGGCTGCAGAAGCATGATTTATTGTATCCCCTTGGGAGGACTACTTTTACACTCAGGCTAAGGCATTTTGTATCAGTGAGTCCAGGGCAGGGGAAAGGAAATAGGTACATCACGCAGATGTGGCCTCTTCTGTCCAGGTGGGTCGTGAATGTGCCACAGCCTGTTGGCTCTCAGGATGTGCTCCAGTTGCACCATGGAGATAATCTGGGAATGCCTCCCCAGTTCCTTGGGACAGAGTGTCAGTGCCCACAGAGAGTGGTACTAGCCAGTCCTGGCCATCAGGTGGCCTTCCCTGTGCTCCAGCTCTCCCTTGTACATACACACACATACACGCACACACACACAACGATGGCTCACACAAAACTTATGAATACCTACCCCATTTCATATGATAGTCAGGCAATGGAGGCCCAAGAGCATCCCCTGGTCAGCTAATGACTTACCCTCAACTGGGCAAAGAATTCAATTTCGAAAGCGAGAAACTAGAGACAGGCACCCACTATCTACTTCCTTGTCTTGTTTCTTAACAGAAACCTAACTTTACTTAAGTGGCAAAATGCCCAGCAAATTCTACATTTCTCAAGCTTCCTAGCAGCCAGGGTATCTAACAAAACATAAGTGCAAGTGGCGGGGTGGGACTTACAGACTGCTACTGTACAAAGGGACAGTGGTAGGTGCTCCTCTTTCCTTTCCTTACCCCCTCTTGTTTGTTGCGTAGAACAAAGATGTGATGGGTGGAGCTACAGCAGCCATTCTGGGACCAAGAAGATTGTAAAGACTTGAGCCATGGAACCAGTGCCAACCACCAGGTATTTCTGGACTTTAATTACATATAAAAAGGGAATGCACTTCCGTCAATGTACACACACACTTATATCTGTGTGTTTCACATTCTGTTAGTAAGAGATGGATGTAGCTCATAACTGAGAAGTAAAAAATTCCCCTTGATGAAGGTCTCAGAAGGGAAGGAGATTGTGGGATTATCAAACAAGAAGAAAGTTGATGAAAGAGACAAATTTCCATCTCAGTAATAGAAACAAAGACAGAGGAGAATGAATGGGTTTGTGAGCCCACCCTGTGGGGCAAATGGACAGGCAGCGTCTCTCCTCTGGGAATATTAGAGACCATAATGAGTGAAGCATCATATCCTCGGTGAGAATGGAGGTGTTGGAAACACCTCCCAGAGGAAGGTCAACAGGAGAGCAATGCCATCGAAGACACAGGGACACCGGTGATGATGCGGCTCACCTCTACAGCATCCCACACACATGTGACCCATATAACCCCTGGCTCAGGAGTTTCACTGGCTGTATAGGGATCACATTTCCAGCACATCCCCTTTTCTCTGGTTACTTTGTGGGGGCTGTCCTGAGAACATACTTCACATGTCAAAGCAGAACCAGAGGGCCCAAGGTCAGATCCCAGCTCCTCCATATACCTGTAAGGAAAGGCTCCACCTTTCTATACTTGCACAAAGGGTAGTAATACTCACAGGCAGCTCATAGTGTTGTCAGGAGGAGCACCTAGGGAACGTGCATGAAGCTCTTAGTACCGGCACAGGGTCAGCACCACACCAGTGATAACACTTGAGGAGCTCTCTCAAAAGGAGGTGAGAAAGCTTAGGGCACGTGATATATACTTTGAGAAACAAGCGTTACTAGAATGCAGCTTTCAGCTGGAACCTTTATAACCCGTACCAAATATATTTGCGTATTTGTATGTCAACTGACATATTTTTAACTCTGAGAAAGAAGTTATCACACACAGGAAGCAGGTTTTACTTATACTCTTGTGTGTTGACAGTAGAAACTATCTCAATGGTATGTGTGAAAACATAAGGCGAGTGCTGTATACTTATCCTGAGAAAGAAGTGTTACTAGAATGCAGTTTTAAACTAGCATCTTGTTTGACGAATTTAGGGTTAAGGTCTGGGTCAGGTTCAGGGTTGGGGTTAAGGTTAGTGCGAGGATCAGGGACAGGATCAGGGAAAGGGTGAGGGTCAGGGTAAGTGTCAGGGTTAGAGTGAGGTTCAAGATTAGGTTTAGGGTCAGGGTCAGGGAAGTGTCAGGGTTAGGGTGAGGATCAAGATTAGGATTAGGGTTAAGGTTAGGGTCAGGCTCAAGTTTCATGTTAGGGTTTAGGGGTTCGTGTTTGGGGTTGTGGTTTAGGGAAAGTACTAAAGCATTGCTTAGGAAATGTACATTTGTGGTGTTTGTTTCTTTTTGCAAGGAAGTTAAGGATTTTTGAGTCTGCTGGTAAACATGGTTTATGCTTTGTTGTTTCATAAATTTATGTCTAAAGAATTCTGATAGAAGGGTTCACACTTGCTCACTACATTGTTTTCAAGGGAGACTAAAGTTTCTAAAAATTAAAATTCTGCCACATGTCTATAAGCTGATAAGAATGAGGGAGGAATTCTGCATGTAGAAAACCAGGAGATATGTTACAAAGATCTAAGGAATGGAAATGCATTCAAGCTGAAGGTAAAAGAAGGAAATTTTGAAATAAATAAGACTGGTTGTTTGGAAAGATATGACATGGTACAAAATGTAGATGCAAAGCTAGAATTGGGATTAGAGCCCAGGAATTTGGAGGGATATATCTGCCAGTAGTGAGTGTGTGTTGGGTTTAAGATTATGGTTTGGATTAGGGGTTAGGTTTAGGGCCCACGAGCTTGGATGGTCCTATCTGCCTACCAGGTGGAGACCTCCCGAGACAGCTGAGTTGAGGATGAGACTCAGTGAGGCTCAGGCAGGCACTGAACATTGGCCTAGGCTCAGGGAGCCCTTAGTCTATCTATGGCTCCTCCTATCTGCCCCTCATACAAATGGCACTTTTTCCAACCAGGTGTCGCCGACCTTTATGGTGTCACTCATTAGTCCCCCATCCTTCAACGGTCATAGCCAGGCCTTAGGACTTGATCTGGCATCACCCAAATTAGTGTGATGGTTAGGGCCCAGGAGCTTGGACAGTTAATGGGTTAGGGTCAGACTGGACTGCAGCTGCTGCACAGGGTGTGCATGTGCCTGTGCATGTGTGTGTGTGGGGGGGTGCTGAGGGTGGTGGCATACTCGCGATGGCTTCTGCAACTAAATTCCCACTTGCCAACAGTCAAAATCCTGAAGAAGAAGGGGAAGTAGGCTGATGCTGAAATCTGAAATCCATTCCTCCTCCCTAAGCACACACAGAGGAACCCACCAGAACTGATGCCCAAACCACTGCCTGCTCTTCCACCTCTTCCAGAGGCCTGTTTTGCAGGAAAAGACAGGATATTGAGAAGAAGGAACAGGTGTAGGCAGAAGGGTGGAAGGTGATGGATAAGAAAAAGGAAAAGAGGGACGCCTGGGTGGCTCAATGGCTGAGTGTCCACCTTTGGCTCAGGTTGTGATCCCAGGGTTCATTCTGTGAGATTATATTCTCTCTTCCTTCCCATTCTGCCCCCCTCTTTTATCTCATTTATGTTTTGGTGGTCAATGTTGGGCATTTCTATAAGTATTGCTGGTTTATATATATTTGGGGTTGAGCAACTTCTAACATACAGAACACAATACACTCAGGACCAAGAGAATTGCCATCTAGGACCCCTCAGGTAGACTACATTCTCTCTCCACTACTGCTTCTTCACCACCACCATTGGCCGCACCACCTTTCTCTTTTTTTCTTTTTTTCTTTTTCCTCTTTTCTTTACTTTTTTTTTCTTTTTCTATTTTCTTCTTTGTGGTTTTTGGTTTTTTATATTGACTACTTTGTTTTAAAATTTGTTTTTCACTTTAGTGCACCTTTTATTTTGTTGTGTTCTTGTTTTTCATTTTCTGTTCTCTGACCTCTTCAGAATCATCTATAATGTATTTTACTTAGGTTGTGGTGGATATTCTTGACTCAGCTTGCACATACAGCCACTCTGGACTGGAAAAATGATTACAAGGAAGCATTCACCACAAAAGAAAGAACCGAAAACAGAATTCTATGTCACAGCGTTAGAGAATATGAATTTCAATACGATGTCAGAAAATCTATTCAGAAGCACAATTATAAAGCTACTGGTGGCTCTGGAAAAAAGCTTAAAGGACTCTAGAGAATTCAATACTGCAGAATTCATATCTAATTAGGCCGGAAATAAAAATAGATGACATGAGATGTAATCCAAACTGGAGGACCTAAACCGCTAGGTTTAATGAGGTGGAGGAGAGAGTGAATGACATAGAAGACAAGTTGATGGTTGGAAGAAAGCTGAGGAAAGAAGAGGAAAACAATTAAGAGACCATGAGGAAAGGATTAGGGAAATACACGAAAACCTTAGAAAGAAGAATTTCTGTATAATAGGGATTCCAGAAAGGCTGAGAGGGAGAGGGGACCACAATGTATATTTGAACAAATCATAGCTGAGAACTTGCCTAATCTGAAGAAGTAAATAGGCATTCAGAGCCAAAAGATAGAGAGGACCTGCCCCAAAATCAATCAAAACTGTTCAACACCTCGACATTTAATAGTGAAACTTGCAAATTTCAAAGAGAAAGAGAAAAATCCTAAAAGCAGCACGAGGCAAGAGTTTCATAACTTATATGGGGAGAAATATCAGATTAACAGCAGACCTCTCCACAGAGACCTGTGAGGCCAGAACGGGCAGGCAAGATCTTTTCAGGGTACTACATGAGCAAAACATGCAGCCAAGAATACTTTATCTGAGAAGTATGTCATTCAGAATAGAAGGAACAATAAAGACCTTCCAGGATAAGGAGAAACTGAAAAAATATGTAGTTTGCAATAAATAACCCTGTATAAGAAAGAGGAAGCCCAAAGAAACAATCCACAAAACAGGGCCTGAATAAATAATACGAGGACACTAAATTCATATCTTTCAATACTTACTCTGAATGTAAATGGGCTAAATGATCCCATCAAAAGGTGCAGGGTATCAGACTGGATAGAAAAGCAGACCCATCTATATGCTGTCTACAAGAGACTCATTTTAGACCTAACAACACCTCCAGCTTCAAAAGGAAAGGGTAGAGAAACATTTACCATTCAAATGGTCCTCAAAACAAAGCTGGGGTAACAATCCTCATATCAGATAAATTAGATTTATACCAAAGACTGTAGTAAGAGATGAAGAGGGACACCATATCATACTTAAAGGGTCTATCCAACAAGAAGACCTAAAAATCATGAATATTGATGTTCATAATGTGAGAGCTACCAAGTATATAAATCAATTAATAACCAAAGTACAGAGACACTTGGATACACTAATAGTAGGAGACTTCAACATGGCACTCTCAGCAAAGGAAAGATCTTATAGGCAGAACATCACTAAAGAAACTAGGGCCTTAAATGATGCACTGGACCAAGTACATTTCATATATATATATGAACAGAACTTTCCATCCAAACACAACTGAATACATATTCTTCACAAGGTCACATGGGACTTTCTCCAGAATAGACCACATTCTGGGTCACAAATCAGGTCTCAACTGATACCAAAAGATTAGGATTGTCCCCTGCATAATTTCAGACCACAATGCTTTGAAACTAGAACTCAATCCCAAGATATTTGGAAGAATCTGAAACACATGGAGGTTAAAGAGCATCCTCCTAAAAGATGAATAAGTCATCCAGGAAATTAGAAAAGAATTAAAAAGATTCATGGAAACTAATGAAAATGAAGATGCAACTGTTCAAAATCTTTGGAATACAGCAAAAGCGGGCCTAAGAGGGAAATACGTTACAACACAAACCTCCCTCAAAAAATTGGAAAAAACTTAAATACACAAGCTATCCTTGCACCTAAGGGAATTGGAGAAAGAACAGCGAGTAAAGCCTACAAACCTACACCGAGCAGTAGAGAGATAATAAAGATTCGAGTAGAACTGAATGAAATAGAGACCAGAACTGTAGAATGGATCAACCAAACCAGAAGTTAGTTCTTTGAAAGAATTAATAAGATAAATAGACCCCCAGCCAGCCTTATTTAAAAAAAAAAAAGTGAAAAGACTCATTAAAAATCAGGAATGAAAGAGGAGAGATCACAACCAATACCAAGGAAATACAATCAATTTTAAAAACATATTATGAACAGCAATATGCGAACAAATTAGATAATCTACAAGAAATGGATGCATTTCTGGAAAACCACAAATTACCAAAACTGGAACGGGAAGAAATACAAAACCTGAACAGGATGATAACCAGAGAGAAAATTGAAGCAGTCACCAAATATCTCCCAAGACACAGAAGTCCAGGGCCAGATGGCTTCCCGGGGGAATTCTATCAAACGTTTAAAGAAGAAATAATACCTATACTACTAAAGCTGCTCCAAAGGATAGAAAAGGATGGAACACTTCCAAACTTGTTTTATGAGGCCAGCATTACTTTGATTCCAAAACCAGACAAAGACCCCACCGAAAAGCAGAATTATAGACCAATATCCCTGATGAACTCAGGTGCAAAAATTCTCAGCAAGACACTAGGAACAGGATCAAAAATGCTGTAAGAAGATTATTCACCACAACCAAGGGGGAATTATCCCTGGGATGCAAGGGTAGTTCAACACTTATAAAACAATCAGTGTGTTACAACACATCAATAAGAGAAAAAACAAGAACCCTATGATCCTCTCAATAGATGTAGAAAAAGCATTTGACAAAATACAGCATCCATTTTTGGTCAAAACTCTTCAGAGTGCAGGGATAGAGGGAACATTCCTCAATATCTTAAAAGCCATCTATGAAAAGCCCACAGCAAATATCATTCTCAATGGGGAAAAACTGAGAGCCTTTCTCCTAAGATCAGGAACTGCCGGGATGTCCACTCTCACCACTGCTATGCAGCATAGTACTAGAAGTTCTAGCCTCAGCAATTAAACAACAAAAAGAAACAAAAGACATTCAAATTGGCAAAGAAGAAGTCAAACTCTCCCTCTTCGCAGATGCCATGATACTGTATGTAGAAAACCCAGGGAGGGGATCCCTGGGTGGCGCAGTGGTTTGGCGCCTGCCTTTGGCCCAGGGCGCGATCCTGGAGACCCGGGATCGAATCCCACGTCGGGCTCCTGGTGCATGGAGCCTGCTTCTCCCTCGGCCTGTGTCTCTGCCTCTCTCTCTCTCTCTCTCTCTCTCTCTGTGTGTGACTATCATAAATAAATAAAAATTAAAAAAAGAAAAAGAAAAAAGAAAACCCGGGGGCTCTATCTACTGTTAGGAGCCCCAACAAGATGAATTGGGAGGGGACAGGGCCCTAGGTCCACCTGGGCGGGGGCAGGTCACACTTCATCCTTCGGAGCTGGATCATGGAGGCCCAAAGGTGTTTGAGCACCACCTCATCCTCTAGGGCCCAGGGCTGGGCCCGTGTGTCCTGCAGAAACTCCCAAAGACCTTCCAGGGGCAGCTTCAAGGGGCTCTCTGCACAGTGGGTGTGAGTGAGACCCAGAGGCGCCCTGCTCTGTGGCCTCTGGCTGCCTCCCAAGGGCAGCAGCTGAGGGTCCAGCTGTGCAGGAGCACCATGGGCAGTGCTATGGCCCAGGGAGTGCTGTGCCTGCTGCTCCACTCAGGGAGCCATGAAAAATTTGCCGGCTCAACCATCCCCCTGTCCCCAGGCCTGGGTGCTGCTCAAAACAGTGGGTCAACGTCCCTGCCCCCCCGCCCCAGGCTCAGGTACACCTGGGCTCCCAGGGACTCACTTTTTCCTCTGCACTTTGAGGATCATGTAAGCCTTGACTGTGAGCACGCCCTCCCCGTACGGGATGTAGTCCCAGTGCTTCAGGGTGAGGGATAAGGGGTTTTATGGGAGTGGGAGGTGGGAAGGGCATCCTGAGCAGAGCTCCTGGGTGTGTCCCATCTGCCCAGAGCCCCTGCCGCCCCCCTGGCTGCGTCCGATGAAGCACCCCAGCCCCTCCTGTGCATGTACTCCTCCCAGGGAGATGAGGGCTCCAGGCCTCTCTGGATTGTGATCCTGGCCAGCACTACTCACAGAACTGGGGGGATCAAACTCTGCCCCCATTTCTGCCAACACTCCACAAGAGGACCCCAGGCTGGCTGCAAGATGGGCCGAGGGCTCATCCACACCCCAGGCTAACCAGGCGTTCCTTGGGGGAGCTGAGGCAGAGACAGTCTGTTTCCTCGAACATCCTCCAGGGAACCTCTGGGCTTCTCCAGGTCGGTCTGGGATTCGAGCCTCAGCCTTAGGGCCCCAGGGTCGGGCCTGGTTTGTCTGGAGGGTGGGGCTGAGCTCAGCATTCCCCAAGTCAGAGGGCAGGATGAGGGAGCAGGGGTCCTGGGGTGGCCTTACCTGACTGATGAAACACTGAAGGAATCACTGGGGATGTAAATACCAGTGCACATCGGTCCTCGTCCTGGCAGAAGGGCAGGAGGTGCCCAGGCCCCACGCTGCGGCCCCGTAGAGCCAGGTGGACACACGCCCCATGGCCCCGCCCAGCCTCGAGGGTGCCCCAGGCCCTCTGGAGGAGGAACTTGATACCAAACAGGCAGGTCTGAAGGGCTGTGCTGGCACCCCTTGCCTCAGGGCCAAGGAGACGGAGCCTCTGGGGAGCATCTACTCGCCATGTGCTTCTTCAGTTTGGGGTGCCTTCTGTCTACAATGTGCTCGTGATGGGCCTAGAACCACAGTAGTTCGGGGAACCCTGGAATGAAGAAGCCTGAGAAGTCTCCAGACCCCCAAAGATCAGGGTCTCCCCTGCAACAGGCAGGCAGGGAGTCCATCCTGGCAGGGACTCCTCCCCCATGCCCTGACCCCCACCCCAATTCAGGAGGCAGAATCTAGTCCTCCCCAAATCAGGTGTGGAGTTCCCACCTCTGAGTGCTCAGGGGCTGACCCCCAGGTCCAGCTCCCTTCCTACCACTTCCAGGGTTTTCCTCCTGGGTCTCTCAGCTCCAGCTCAGAGCAGACACGGCCCTCAGAGGGCTCAAGGGGAAGAGGTCCTGACCCAGGGGGATGGGCCAGCCTCCAGAGAGGCGTTCCCACAAATTCAAACCCTGTCCTGAGATGGATGGAAGGGGTGTCCAGGGAACTCAATGCAGAAAGATCTGATTGTCTGTGACCTTCCACAGTGACGGTTCAGCATCATCCCAAGGGTCCTGTGGAGACCATACTTGATATACCTGAAACAGAGGGGAACGATCAGTGCCAGGGACATGGGAAAAGAGGGAGCAGAATGGCTCATCTCCCCTGAATCCTGAGGGATATCAGGACCCTCTGAGATGGGCCGGGCATGAGGGTAAGGGCCTTTCTGCCCAATGGGAGCAGCCTGACAGCCCTACCTGCTTCTACCAGAGATAATCCTGACCTGGGTCTGACCTGACCTGTTGACTCTGGTCCCCACCTGGGCTCAATGGCTGCCAATCACTAGGAGCCAAGATCAACCCTCACTCCTACTGATGTCCGGGTTGGTCCCCAGGGCCTCACTTGTTCCTAGTAACTATGGTCCTTGTCTGGGTTGACATGGCCCATTCTTGGCTCTGATGCCCCCAGCCCTTTCCAGCCTCAAATGGCTCTGATGCCCCCAGCCGTTTCCTCATGCTCTGCTCCTCTGATTTTCTTCTCTGCCTGGGCCGTCCCTGCTCAGCTTAGATTCACATCCCTGATTGGGTCTCACCTCTTCTTTCTGGCTAACAGATCATCTGGACATCTGGTCTACCTGAGGACTATGATCCCCACCTGGTCCTACCTGCTTATACTGGCAACAACACCAAATTGGTTCTCATTGGCTGCGCTCTGCTATGATCCTCACCTGTGATATAATTGCTCTTGCTGCTCATAATATCATTTGGGGCATACCTGCTGCTACATACATGAGTATACTCACTACCTGGGCCTCATATGGACCTGTGTCTATGATCCCCACTTGGGCTCATTGGGTACTCATGACTAGGATCCAGGATGGATCCTCACTTTCTACTGATGCCCAGAACCGTCTCCAGCATCAAAGTTGTTCCTGGTGACTCTGGTCCTTGTCTGGGCTGACCTGGCTCATCCTTGGCTCTGATCCCCTCTTGGGCTTCACCTGCTCTTGCAGGTGTGGTCCCCACCTCTAGTGGGTGCTCTAGAGTGTATGGTGCTTGTCTGAGCCTTAGCTGATGGTATTTGGCTATGATATGAGCCCTTTCCAAGGCCAGCAGGGTCTCCAGGTCCTCTTGTCTAGTGCTGCAAACCAAACACATACAAGGATGACACCACATGAAAATCTCAGAGGACACATACGTCTGTGTGCTCCCTGTGGGCAGGTCCCCATCTGTCTGACCAGAGTGGAGACAACCCAGTAGCTCCAAGGGGGATGTGCTGGGCTGGAGGTTAACACATCAGCACTCACTGTCTGTAGCTGGCCCACCTACAGTCCCTCTTCCCAGCCACTGTCCCAGGACATGACGTCATGCTGAGAGGACAGAGCTCTCACACCCCCTTATCAGGAGCACAAGCGGGCCAAGGAGGCTACAGTGAACTGACCTGATGCTTGAGGTGATGTCTCCCAGCCCAGGGCTGGCGCCGAGATGGCGGTGGATGGGCCTGCCAGCGAGTATTCCTGCGGGCTTGTGGCAGACTGAAGTTTTCTCTTAGATGCCACAAGCACAGCGACCAAAGGGAAAAAGCAACGAACTGGACTTCATCAAAATTAAAAACTTATGCCAGCAAAAGTGTGACCAAACCACCCACCCTGAATGCAATGATTTGTGAATAGCCTGAGGGGGGGCTCTGGAGGGAGTTCGAGGGGCTCCATGTTCCAGTTCATGAAGATATAGCCTGCTCATGGGCCAGGAGGACCCAGGGATCCCTGGCCGTCCACCCAGGACCACAGGTTGGGGGGATTGGTCATCACGTGTTGGGGTCCATGCACCTAGGATGGGTTGGAAAGGTCATGGCTTGGGTCTCCCCTGTACAGAACAGGGCTTACAGGGGAGCAGTGGTCCCGGATGAGCTGCCTGAGCCCCGACCACAGCCTCCGTCCCTGGACTGGGGCAGCAAGGAGGCAGCCCTGACCCCGTGGAGCTGTGGAAGGGCTGCAGGAGATGCCTCAAGGGCATCACATGGGGGTTGGCGTTTTCTCACCCCAGCCCAGGAGGCCAGCGCCCTCACCCAGACCCACAGGCCACTCAGTGGCCCGAGGGGAACAGGGAGCAGCTCCCACTCACCTGTGACCTGTCACTGTGTGAGCACCTACACTTTATACACTGAGGAACTGGGGAGAGTGGGATAATTCGGACTCTTTGAGCCAGATCCGGAGCACAAGTGCCTCCAAATCCCTGCAGAAGCAGAGTAGCGCCAGGCAGCGGTGGAACCCTGGGGTGCCACAGTTCCGCGCACAATGGGGAACGTGTCATCATTGTAGGTCAGCGGGGTCCAGTCAGCACTTAGCCCTGCATCCTGAAGGCCAACGTTGTGAGGGGAGGTCCTGTCACCACTCTGGGTAGGAAGGGGATGCAGACACCCTCCCACATCCTTAGTTCCCACCCTCAGACCCTCCAGGCCTCCCACACTCTAAGTAGACTGGAGGTCCCAGCTGTCCTCCCACCCCCAAGGGTTCACAGCATGGTTTTTGACGTAAGAACATTTGAGGTGCTCCTGGTTGGTTCAGCTGGTTAAACATCGACTCTTGATTTTGGCTCAAGTCAGAATCTCGAGGTTGTGGTTTGGAGCCTCATGTGGGGCTCGGCCCCGGCTGGGTGGGGAGTCTGCTTCAGAGTCTCCCTTGCCCTCTGGCCCTCCCTCTGCACGGTCTCTCAAATCTTTTAAAAATCAACATTGAATACAGTTGCGAAATCTTTATCGTCTCTGCAGAGGTGCCTTCATATGTGTAATGGCCGTGTAAATGATTTTTTTTATTTAATTTTTTTGCTATAGATTCCCAGGAGTGGTACTGCAGAATTGTGTGGTAATTAAATGTAAAATATTTTTTTGAGAAAACTGCTAAACTCTGCTCAGGAGTGATTGTAAGATTTTACAAAAACTGTGTGGAAACAGTTTTTTCAAAGCAGTAGTCTAGATACTAGAAGTGTGACTCTTGGACCCTCAGGTGAGATTTATTTAGCCTCAGAACAAACTGCTAAACTATCTTCCAAGGCAACCATATTTATATCCTCAGCATGGAGGAGCATTCCTGTCATATTCCACCCTCCAGCAACTAGTGACCTCCTTTTTGGGACTTTATCATTTCTAGGGGTGCCTGGGTGGCTCAGTTGTGTAAGTGTCTGCCTTTGGCTCAGCTCATGATCTCTGGGTCCTGGGATCAAGCCCCGCATCAGGTCCCTGCTTTGGCGAGAGCCTGCTTCTCTATGCCTCTGCCCCACTTGCTTCCTCACTCTCCGTCAAATAAATAAAAATTAAAAAAAAATACAGCATTTCTAAAAGGTGTGTAGCACCATCTCACTTTTGTTCACATTTGGAACTTCCTAACGTTAGAGGATGTGGAGCATACTTTTGTAGGCTTGCTTATTACTTGTGTATCATCTTTGTCCAGGTGTCTGCTCAGATATTCACCCATTGTGAATTAAGTTATCCGTGTTCTTATTGTTAAGAGGGTTTTTCGGTGTAGATTAAATAAAAATTAAATAGTTTGAATATCATATGTGTGTTTTGCAATTATTTCCTTTCAATTTGTGAGTTGTCTTTAGGTTCTCTGGGCAAAGTCACAGAGTAGCAGTTTTAAATTTGTAAAGTTCACATTATGTTTTTTTCTTTTCTGAGTCATGTTTGGTATTGTGTGTTAAAACGCACCACCATACTCAAGGTCTCGTAGATTTTCTTTTATGTTGTCTTGTTGATGTTTTAATAGCTGTGTGTTTTAAGTTTACATACAATGTTGAGTGACTTATTTACCACATTATTTCTGTCTATTCATCTGTCGATGGACACCTGGGTTGTGTTCATAATTTGGATAGTTGTTCATAATGCTCCTATAAACCTTAGGCTGCATGTTCCCCTTCGAATCTGTACTTTTGATCCTCTGGGTAAATAACTAGCTGTGCAATTTCTGAATCGTAGGGTAGTTCTATTTTTAACTTCCTGAGGATTCACCATACTATTTTATACAGTATGCAACAGGCTTCATCTGTTTGATTCCCACCATCAGTGTAAGAGGGTTCCCCTTTCTCCCCTTTGAGGGAGAGCCTTTGAGGAGGAGCAATTTCCTGGCATTGCTATGAGGGAGAGCCTGGCCAGAAGAACAGGCATTCCAGAAGCCAGAATTCAGGTGAGTTTTTACAGTGTGTCATGGGCATTGTTCCCTGTGGAAGGGACTGTAGCCCTTAGATGGTACCGGAGAGACGTGAGCTTCTTGGGGATTATGCCCGGGGTGTGGGGCAGAGGCACCAGGGCCAGAGTGTTGCCCATGGCAGTGAGAACCCGTCCAAAGGAAGAATTTCCAAACTCAATGGGTGGTTAACATACATGCTTGTAGAAACGGTGACCGGACCAGAGTGGGAAGACGTCCAAGTTGCCCGCTTTACAGAGAAGCCAAAGTGTCAGCGCTTCAACCGCTCAGCCCAATTATCCATTGGGTAGGCCCCCAAGATGCTCTTAGTGTGCCTGGGCTTGCTGCCCTGAGTGTGGAGAAGGGTGTGATGCTGCCCTGGTCGCCAGGATCCTGGGGCTGGAATGGATCTTGCCCAGGAGACACACCTTGTGTGGATAACCTAATCAGCCTGGATTACAGGCCCTCATCCAGGTGAGGGAGAGGCGTCAGGGAGCCCAGCTGTGTTCGGCTCTTCTGCCTTAGTTCTGCACACAGCGCTTTCTGAAATGGGAGGTGAGAGTTTGCTTTTAGGGAGGTATAGGCAGACTCTCCGAAAGACTCTCGGTTGGTGCAAGAGCCTGCGGAGGTTGCTTCAGGTGGCACGCTTCGGATGTCCTCTGACAAGTCTCGTCCAGGGTCAGAGAGGATCCTCCAGATACTGGCCTGAGCTCCTCTTTCCTCCAGCCAGGTGGGGAGGGAGGGCAGATGCTACGTAGCTGTTCTGGATGTGGACGACTGGCTGCCCATGCCTTGCCCTCAGCCCAGCAGAGATGTGCCTGCAGTCTGACACTGTAGCCGTGAGGCCAAGCCTCCGAGGCAGAGGATGTGGTTTTCCACACATTCACAACCAAGAGTACAAAGGGACAGAGGTGTTGAAGGCAGCCGGGAGCAGACCTCAGGACATGGGGTATCCTGGATAAAGTGGGGAAGACCATCGGCTGAGTCTCGGTCCCAGACTCAGGGCACGGCTGATCCCCAGGCTGCAATTGGCAAGGAAGGTGAGGGCAAGGCAGAGAAGGAAGAGCAGGAGAAGCATCTGCCAGGCAAAGCGACTCAGGCCCAGTCCTCTCCCGGCCAGGTGGCCAAGGTCGCCCAGGGCGTGCACCTGGTTTTCAAGGGCCCGTGGAAAGGCAGGGACAGCCATTCCCCAAGATTCAGCCCCAAACATTCACTGCCTTTTCCCTGGAGAGAGCACAGGATGGGGTCCATGAGCGGTGGGTGAGGTGGGACACGGCAGGGCACGGGCAAGCAGACTTGGCCTCCCGTCCTCCTTCTGATGGCCATGACCCCTCTTTTCTGTCCCAGGTTTGATTTCAGAACGGACGACCTCGGCACCCAGGGCAGAGCCCAAGTGGCCCCATGAATGCCTTGGCGGCAAACCCCAAAACCAGTTCTCCCGCAACGGTCCTTTTGGACCAATGCCGCCTGTCCAGGGTCCCAAGAGGTCTCAGAATCAGCTCCCTTCGATCCCCTGGGAAGCATGCAGACACAGGCTTCAGGGACACGTCCTCTCCCCTCCGTGGATGTTGCCCCTCCAGTTTCCTGTGGGGGCTTTGGGAACCTGAGTCTGGGGGCCAGGCTGGTCCCACCCACCTTAGATGAGCAAGGGGGAAGTGCTGCCACTGGCAGAGACCTGGAGAGCCATTTCTGCTCAGGGCTGCTCATTTCTGTCTGGGCCTCTCACCAGGTCACACTGACCTTGGCCTCCACTCCCGAGGGAGAGGCTAGCATCTGAATGAGTACCCCGGCAAGGCACCCCTGCCCTCACAAGATGACCGGCAGCCTCCACTCGCTGATCCCCCTCAACACTGGAGCCATGCAGGTCCCTCAGGTACTGACCAGGCCATGCCGAAGAGGGTCCAGGGGTCCCGGGAAGTCACGGACACAGGAGGTTTCCAGGATGGGACAGTGCAGCAGCCCGCCCATGGGGAGAGCCCTGCTTGTTGGTAATAGCCCTCCCTCGTGCAGGGCCCTGTGCCCCGCTGCCCCCACACCACCAGCTATGTGCGGATATCTCGTTTCCTACGAGAGCTTTACTCAGCCGATGAGGTGGATGAATACTCGCATCCCTTGTGGATGAGGCCTCTGCAGGAGGACGAGCCTCCAGGACCCCTGGAACCACCCCTCAGCAAGGACAATTTTCACACTGTGCTGGACATGGTGCATGACTTCTTGTGGCCTCAGGCCTAGGAGCAATGAGGCCCCATCCTCACGATGCCCAACCCATTCATTCGGGCTTCCGAGGAAACATGTGGCCCTTGAGTGACCCAGAGGAGGGGAACCTGCAGCATGGCCCGGGCCCGATGGAGCCGGAGGCCAGAAGGAGCAGTCATCAGTAGCCAAGACAAAGGAAGGGCTCCTTTTGGCCCCTTGGGTGGGCTTCCATGGCCTTTCTGATGTTCCTCCAGGCCCCAAGGCCTTCCCAGGCCATGTCCCTGGGCCAAGGACATTGTCCCAGACACCCGAACCATCAGGGGCATGGTCAGAATGCACAGAAACTCCTCCTTGTCATTGCCCTTCCCTCTGGAGCCTGGGAAACCCCGGACCTGGCATCCCGACCAAAGTGGGAGACCAGGTCTGAAGGACTCTTCCGTGTGGCTTTTCTCACCCCCAGGACACAGTGTCCTGTCTCAACTAGGGAGCCCGTAAACAAAGGTGGGGCACTCAGGGTCTGGATCATGGCATCCAGGAACACGGATGCCTCTAGGCTGTCAGGGCGGTTACTGGCCCAAGGGGCAAAGCCTGCGGTCTCCCACTAGAGGCCTCCTGTCCCAGGCTACGGCTGGAATGCCCTGGGGCCTCAGCCTGGCATCTCACCCAGAGCACTGCCAACGGTCAGCAAATGGCAGCCAGAAGGGCGGGCCACAGCCACTCGGGGTGGTCAGTTTGAGACAATCACACTGGGGTGCATTCCACAACCTCAGCCGCGTGTGCGCGTGTGTGCGTGTGCTTTCCTTCTGTGGGACCCATCAGCAGGCCCCTGGACCCTCAAGGGTCCCTGGCTATTCAGGAAGTAGCAGACGTTAGCTGTCAGCCTGTCGCAGATCTTCCCTTAGCCGGGTCACCTCTCTTCCCTGCCAAGGGTCACTTGAGGAAACGTCATCTTGGCTGTGCAAGCTACATGGGATGACCCATGGCTACAGTAAACATATCTCTGCCTCCCCTGTGTGATCTCTTGGCTTAATTTGTCCCCCGGGGCTTTGGTCCTGCCATTTCTGTGTGTCATGGGATATTCACAATGCTTCCATTGCCCGTGCCTGGGATGGGGTGTGGAGACACCACGACGCCCACCTGTAGCTCCTACCTTGGCAGACATGTGCACAGGCCTCACTCACCCTCCCCGCACTCAGCCAACTTCACCACTGGGAGGAGGTGCTGCTGGTGGGAACACTCCTCCAAGGGCTGGATGGGGATGCACAGGGACACACACTGCACGCACACGATCTGACCTCGATGCTCTCAGCTGAGGCCCAATTCATTCCTAACCCTGATCCTCCTAGGCGGGCAGTGAATCTCTGCACTCCTCCCTCATGGTCGCTTCCTCCCTCTCTCCTTGTCTCTCCCTATTTCTCGAAATCTCTCTCTGTCTCTCCTCTGTCTCTCTCTGTCTATCTCTGTCTCCTGACTCCTCTACTTCACTTTCGCTCACAGGTAGACACACACAGAGGTCACACTGTCACGAGAACGGCCTTAACAAATTACTGTCTGGTTCCTTAACCTCGGGAGAGGAACGTGGGACAAAATACTTGGAAGAATAAGGGGATTGGGGATTGTAGGTCCCTTTGGGTTTACTCTGCCCCTGACATGTCCCACACACCCTGGAGATGAGAGCTGACATCCTCATCTGAGGCCCCCCGGAGCCAACACGTATATTTCAGCGTTTGCAAGGAAGCGGAGTTCTGAGAGTTGGCCCTTATATCCCAACCCGTCTACCTCCGTAGTCACCTCTGTGCACACATGCATGTAAATAAATATCTGTATCTGCATTTCCTTTTTTGGGAAAGATTGTATTTATTCTTGGGGGGAGGTGTGGAGAGAGAGAGAGAGAGAGGGAGGGAGAGAGCGAGAGAGCTCATGCAGTGGCAGGAGAGAAGCAGGCCCCACTGAACAGGGAGCCCACTTGAGCCTCCAGCCTGGACCCTAGGATCACCACCTGAGCCCAGGCAGACACCCAAGCGAGGGGGCCGCCCAGGCACTCGGGATGTCACTTTCTATGTGCATCTGGCCCCCACGGGGGGATTGTGTGGACCTGTCTGTTGGTACAGCCAATGCTAGATTCCCTCCACCAGTAGCTTCTGTAGACACAGTAGGTGGGTCCGGCTCCCTCCTGCTAAGAATGGGTTGCGGCGTCAGAATCCATGGTATCTGGCGAGGGTGGCCTCGGGACAGATGGCACTTGAACTTGGTCTAGGGAAACCCTGGGGAAGCATGGCCCTCTTGCTGAGGTGGGAGGACTGCTGTCTCAGAGTGTTGAGGGGAGATCCCTGGACCCTCGGCCATGGCACGTCTACACCCATGTCGGTGAGGTATGGCTGCGGATACAGCCACCCTGGGTCTCAAGGCCACAGGTCAGCCCTGGAGCCTGTCCCACCCATGGGTGGCCTGGGCCATCCCCATCCATGAGCTTTCCAGGGGCCTTGGCATCTGTGCAAACCGTAGCCACCATGCTGGGAATGAGCCTGGATTAGAAAATGTCCAGGTTAGAGCTGGCAGGACGGCTGTGGGTCGTGGCCTTGGAGGCAGGGACCCAGGACCTTGAATCGGTAAGAACCACCTCACCCCACCGTCCACCCAAATGGGAATCCCTCCAAATGATCCTATGGTTCCAGTCCAGCCTGAGAACTAAGGACCAAGGTACACGGTGCCGGCAGACATTTGTCTGGAGGCTGGAGGCTGGAGGGCTGCGCCCGGCCCTGTCTAGTCCTCCACAGGCACTGCCTGGCGACCGACCACCCGCACCGTGGGAAGAGCAAAGGCCCTGCAAGGAGCACCTAAGATGCCCACGGGCCTTTGCCGCCATCAGCTCCAATCAGGACTTGGACTCTGGAGCTCCCTCGGGGGGCGCACCTGCTCTGAAAGGCTCTGCATTTGGGACGCCTCCTGCAGGAAAGTCTGGGTCCCTCGGTGAGGGCGCCCCGCCCTCCCAGCTCCTTGCGCTGCAGCCCCGCACAGAGGGACGGCGGAGAGCTGCCCGCTACCCTGCACGGGGGCACCCCTAGGCATTCCAGGAGACGCCTTCCCTCCATCTCTGCAGAGAGGTGCCCTTGAGCCACAACCCTGGGGCTCCTGGAACCGACACACACGCGCGCTCCCGCCCGCCGTGACCAGATGCGCATGAACCGCCATCCGCCCGCCGGCCAGGCGGCTCCCTTCAGCACACGTTCCTCCTGGCTGCCCCCTGTCCCTTTCTGCGACACCTACTGCAGAAGTGGAGGATCCCTCCAGGGCAGGGAGAGCACAGACATCCATCAGGGCGCCCCTAAATTTTGGAATTTTGAAACTCAGTCCTGGGTCTGATATTAAATTTAAAAAAACCCTCACACACAGGGAGGGTGAACGCGGGGTTCTGACACGAACTGCGGAGAAAAGGCTTGATGACTCTTCTGTGAAGGCTCACTGTAGACTGGGGGCGAGATGTTCAGCTCCAGAGCAGGGAACCCAGGGCCCCCACACTCATCCTGCCCGGGAGCACTGAGAGTCCTCAGGGAGCAGCGCAGCATCGCCTGGTGGAGGCAAGAGGCGCTTACAAGGAGCCCCGCCTCTGAGCGCTGCAGGTGCATCTTCACTAAGGCAAGTGGGCACCTGACAACCGGAGGAATGTGTCCTCCCCCAGAAGCCCGCATGGACCACTGGCTCCCACCAAAAGTACTGATCACAGCAGCCGGCAAAGCGTCAGCTCTACAGGGAAAGTAGGATCTAGCTTCCTATATACTTTGTTCTTTCTTTATTATTTTTCACTTATTTTCTGCAATTCTTTTTTTATAAAGTGCTTAATCTTAATTGTTATGTATATACTTTATATTTAAATTATTTTGAGTATTTTCATTGTACTTTAAATTTCTTTCTTATTTTGGGATCTAGATTCTTTAAAAAGCAGGCCAAGCACACCAAGGATCTATTTTTTTGGGGGGTTTTGTTTTTACTGTTATTTTTGCTTTACTTTTTATTGTGCCTTTTTGTTTTTATTGAAGTTCGATTTACAGATATATGCTATAGATTTTAGGGGGGGGGGAATCTCTGTCTCCTGTATCTGAATGCCTGTTTCCCTTCCCAAGTTAAGGAAGTTCCTCAGCTATGATTTGTTCAAATACACATTCTGGACCTCTGTCCCTTTAGGCGCCCTCGGGAACCCCAATTAAATGTAGATTTTTCCTTCTGAGATTGTCATTTATTTCCCATAACTTATCCTCATGATCTTTTAATTGCTTTTCTCTTTTTTTCCTCAGTTTCCTTCCTTGCCATTAACTTGCCTTCTATGTCACTCACTTGTCCTTCTACCTCATTAACCCTCATCGTTAGGACCTCCAATTTGGATTGCATCTCATTTAATTGATTTTTAATTTCTGCCTAATTAGATCTAAATTCTGCAGTCATGAAGTCTCTTGAATCCTTTATGCTTTTTCCTAGAGCCATCAGTAGCTTTATGATTGTGCTTCTGAATTGGCTTTCTGACTTTGAATTGTAATCCAAATTTTGTAACTCTGTGGGAGAGAGGACTATTTCTGATTCTTCCTTTGAGGTCAGTTTTTCATTCTAGTCATTTTGCTCAGTGCAGAGTGGCCAAAAACAAGTTGTACTGGAAAAAGGAGAAAAAGAGAGGGAAAAAAGGTGGGGGAGAGGGGACAGGGGAAACAAACAGAAAACAAAAAACAAGGTGGTGTATCCTCTGATTCTATGTACTGAAAAACCCTCGACTTCCCCTGGAACTTTCCAGTGCTGCTTGGTCAATAACTTGCTTTCCCCCTGTCCTTCTAGCTGGTCTTCTGGGGGAGGGGCCTGCTGTGCCTCTTCTCAGGTGTGTGCACCTGATGGAGCTGCCCAGCCCCCTGCCAGGTGCACAGCTCAGTGGGAGCTGTTTATCCTGTGAGGCCCCTGCTCAGTCCCAGGTACAAGGTGACACCAGGAGGAACAACAACAGTGGCAGCGGCCAGTTGTCCAGCTCTCAAGTCAGATCCTACAGTGAATACAGCAGCTCTTAGTCCACAGGGCGCTGATCTGCACAGCTTGGGCCGCCCCTTGGCAGGAGCGTCCTTGCTGTCCTGTGTCCTCCCAGCCTCTGTCTGTCCCCGGGGGGCGGGGGAGCGCCAGGCCCTGGGCTGTGTCCCCAAGCACCCTGGACTCCGGGGCCTGCACCGCTGGAATCGCGCTCCCTGGGCAGCGCAGCCCCCTCCGCACGGAGCCCCCGCCCGAGTCCCCACTGGAGCTGCTCTCGTGGCCCTGAGGGGCACTCGCTGCAGACCTTTAGGGAGCTTGGCCACGGTATATGGCGTGCTCTCCCAGGGGCGCAGTTCCTCTATTAGTGCCCCCGGGGCCTGAGGGCAATCCCGCCCTCCTGGGATCCTGCTCCAACTCCCTGTGAGCGACTTTCTGTCCACGAAGATTGGTGCAGCTCCTGCTTCTCCAGGACGGGGCTTTACTGTCCTGGGGGCACTTGTGGCTCCGCCTTAGCCCCTCCCCCTTGAAGGCTTTATTATTATTATTTTTTTCGTCTTCATACCTTGATATAAGTGCAAACTCCTCTCACTATAGCATTCCAGCTGTTCTCTCTTTAAATCTCAGACTGGATTTATAGGTTTTCAGGATGATTTGAAAGTTAACTAGGTAAGTGGGTGGGGACAGGTGACTTGGGGCCCTAGTCTTCAGCCATCTTGCTCCTGCTTTATCTTATTTTATTTTACAATGGTGGAAGTTAGGACCTTCTACCACATGGCCAAAATACACCCAGAACCAAGTGGAACACTGTGTTGGTGGATCGGAAGAAAAAAATTGGTGAAAAATGAAAAAGAAAAAATCTAGTGAAAATGGCTAGGCTACCCAGGGCAATTTACACATTCAAAGCAATCCCTATCAAAATACCATGAACTTTTACACAGAGTTGGAACAATTAATCTTAAATTTTGTATTGAATCAGAAAAGCTCCCAAATAGCCAGAAGAATATTGAGAAAGAAAACCAATGCCCGGCACATTACAATGCCGGATTTCAAACTTTCTTACAAAGCTGTGATCATCAAGACAGTGTGGAACTCGCACAGAGACATAGATTAAGAGAATAGAACAGAGAACCGAGAAATGGGCCCTTAACTCTATGGTCTACTAATTTTTGACAAAGCAGGAAAGACTCTCCACTGGAAAAAGGACAGTCTCTTCAGTAAATGGTATTGGGAAAATTGGGCAGCCACATGCAGAAGAATGAAAGTAGACTATTCTCTTACACCAGACCCAACAGTAAACTCAAAACGGTTGAAAGATCTGAATGTGACGCAAGAATCTTTCCAAATCCTAGAGGAGAACACAGGCAACACCCTTTTTGAACTCGGCCACAGCAACTTCTTGAAAGACATATCACCAAAGGCAAGGGAAAGAAAAGTAAAAAAGGAACTATTGGGACTTAATCAAGATAAAATCTTCTGCACAGCAAAGAAACAATCAACAAAACTAAAAAACAGCCTACAGAATAGGAGAAGATATTTGCACACAGGTGGACACACTCCCCATGGCCCGGCCCAGCCTCGAGGGTGCCCCGGGTCCTCTGGAGGAGGAACTTGATACCAAACAGGCAGGTCTGAAGGGTTGTGCTGGCACCCCTCGAGCATCTACTCGCCATGTGCTTCTTCAGTTTGGGGTGACTTCTGTCTACAATGTGCTCGTGATGGGCCTAGAACCACACCAGTTTGGGGAACTCTGGAATGAAAAAGCCTGAGAAGTGCCCAGACCCCCAAAGATCAGGGTCTCCTCCTGCAACAGGTGGGCAGGGGGGCCATCCTGGCAGGGGCTTCCTCCCCCACGCCGTGACCCCCACCCCAACTCAGGAGGCAGAACCTGGTCCTCCCCAAAGCAGGCGTGGAGGCCCCTCCTCTGAGTGCCTAGGGGCTGGCCCCCAGGCCCAGCTCCCTTCATACCCACTTCCAGGGTTTTCCTCCTGGGTCTCTCAGCTCCAGCCCAGCGCAGACATGGCCCTCAGAGGGCTCAAGGGGAAGAGGTCCTGATCCGGGGGGATGCATCAACCTCCTCCTGCAAATGCAAACCCCCTCATGAGATGGATGAAGGGGTGTCCAGGGAACTCAATGCAGAAATCTCAGATTGTCTGTGACCTTCCACAATGATGGGTCAGCATCATCCCAAGGGTCCTGTGGAGACCATACTTGATATGCCTGAAACAGAGGGGACCGATCAGTGCCAGGGACATGGGGAAAGGAGGGAGCAGAATGGCTCCTCCCCCCTGATTTCTGAGGGTTATCAGGACCCTCTGAGATTGGCCGGGCATGAGGGGAAGGGCCTGTCTGCCCAATGGGAGCAGCCTGACAGCCTTACCTGCTTCTACCAGAGATAATCCTGACCTGGGTCTGACCTGACCTGGTGACCATGGTCCCCACCTGAGCCTCACCACCTGGTGACCATGGTCCCCACCTGGGCTCATTGGCTACCGATTAGGAGCCAAGATGGACCCTCACTTCTATTGATGCCCGGGTCTGTCCCCCAGGGCCTCACTTGTTCCTAGTGACTATGGTCCTTGTCTGAGCTGACCTGGCCCATTCTTGGCTCTGATCCCCTCCTGAGCCTCACCTGACTCTGATGCCCCCAGCCTTTTTGGGCCTCACCTGGCTCTGATGCCCCCAGCCCTTTCTTCATGCTCTGCTCCTCTGATTTTCATCTCTCTTGGGCCCTCCCTGCTCAGCTTAGATTCACATCCCTGATTGGGTCTCACCTCTACTTTCTGGCTAATACATCTGGACATCTTGGGCACCCGAGGATTATGATCCCCACCTGGGCTTACCTGCTTATACTGGCAACAACACCCACTTGGTTCTCATTGGCTGGACTCACCTATGACCCTTACCCGGGATATAATTGCTCTTGCTTATGATATCATTTGGGGCATACCCGCTGCTACATACCTGAATATACTCACCACCTTGGCCTCACTGGGACCTAGGGACTATGATCCACACCTGGGCTCATCAGGTACTGATGACTAGGATCCAGGATGGACCCTCACTTGCTACTGATGCCCAGAACCGTCTCCAGCATCAAAGTTGTTCCTGGTGACTGTGTTCCTTGTCTGGGCTGACCTGGATCATCCTTGGCTCTAATCCCCTATTGGGCTTCACCTGCTCTTGCAGGGGTGGTCCCCACCTCTAGTGGGTGCTCTAGCGTCTATGGTGCTTGTCTGGGACACAGCTGATGGTATTTGGCTATGATATCAGCCCTTTCCAAGGCCAGCAGTGTCTCCAGTTCCTCTTGCCTGGTGCTGCAAACCAAAGATATCCAAGGATGACACCACATGATAACCTTCAGAGGACACATGCTTCTGTGTGCTCCCTGTGGACAGGTACCCATCTGTCTGACCGGAGGGTGGAGACAACCCCATAGCCCCAAGGAGGGTGTGCTGGGCTGGAGGATCACTCATGGGCACTCACTGTCTGTAGCTCACCTACCTATAGCCCACCTTCCCAGCCACTGTCCCAGGACATGCCATCATGCTGAGAGGACAGAACTCTCCCATCCCCTTATCAGGAGGACAAAGGGGCCCAGGTGGCTGTGGGGAACTTCTTGGGGTGATGTCTACCAGTCCAGGGCTGGTGCTGAGATGGCGGTATATGAGCCTACCAGCAAGTGTTCCTGTGGGCTTGGGGCAGACGGAAGGTTTCTCTTAGATTCCACAAGCAGAATGACCAAAGGGAAAAATGAATAGGACTTCATCAAAATTAAAAACTTATGCCAGCAAAAGTGTGACCAAACTACTCATCCTGAATGCAAAGATTTGTGAATAGCCTGAGGGGGACTCTGGGGGAGCATGAGGGACTCCATGTTCCAGTTCGTGAAGAGCAAGCCTGCTCATGGGCCAGGAGGACCCAGAGAGCCCTGACTGTCCACCCGGGACCACAGGTTGGGGAGATTGGTCATCACGTGTTGGGGTCCATGCACCTAAGATGGGCAGGAAAGGTCATGGCTGGGTCGCCCCTGCACAGATCAGGGCTTACAGGGGAGTGGTGGTCCCAGATGAGCTGCCCGAGCTCTGATCACAGCCTCCTTCCCCTGGCCTGGGGCAGCAGGGAGCCAGCCCTCACCCTGTGGAGCTGCGGAAGGGCTGCAGGAGCTGCTTCATGGGCATCACATGGGGTCGTGTGTTCTCACCCAAGCCCGGGATGCCAGCGCCCCCACCCACACCCACAGGCCCCACAGTGGCCTGAGGGGAGCAAGGAGCAGCTCCCACTCACCTGTGACCTGTCGCTCTGTGAGCACCCACACTTTACACACTGGGGTACTGGTGAGAGTGGGATAGTTGGGGCCCTGTGAGCCAGATGCGGAGCATGAGTGCCTCCAAGTGCCTGCAGACACAGAGTAGCGCCAGGCAGTGGTGGAACCCTGGGATGCCAGAGTTCTGCCCACAATGGGGTCCCGTGTCATCACTGTAGGTCCGTGGGGTCCAGTCAGCACTTAGCCCCGCACCCTAAAGGCCAAGGGTGCAGGGGGAAGTCCTGTCTCCATGGAGGGTGGGAAGGGGATGCAGGCACCCTCCCATGTCCTTAGTTCCCCTCCTCAGGCCCTCCGGGCCTTCCACTCTTCTAGGTAGACTGGGTGTCCCAGCAGTCCTCCTACCCCCAAGGGTTCATATCATGGATTTTGCACTTAAGAACATTTGATGGGCCCCTGGGTGGTTCAGTAGGTTAAACGTCAACTCTTAATTTTGGTTGTGGTCAGGATCTCGAGGTTGTGGTGTGGAGCCTCACGTGGGCTCGGCCCTGGCTGGGTGGGGAGTCTGCTTCAGAGTCTCCCTTGCCCTCTGCCCCTCCCACTGCACACTCTCTCAAAACTTTTAAAAATCAAAATTGAAGACATTTGAAAAATCTTTATCATCTCTGCACAGATGCCTTCATATGTGTAATGACTGTGTAATTGCTTTTTTTTTAATTTTCATTTTTTTTTTGGAATAAATTTCCAGGAGTACTACTGCTGAATTATGTGATAATTGTATGCAAAATATTTTTTTGAGAAAACTGCTAAACTCTTTCCCAGGAGTGATTGTAAAATTTTACAAAAACTGTGGGGAAAAGGTTTTTCAAAGCAGTTGTCTAGATACTAGTAGTGTGACTGTTGGACCCTCAGGTGAGATTTATTTAGACTTTGAAAAAACTGCTAAACTCTCTTCCAAAGCATCCGTATTTATATCTGCAGTATGAATTAGTATTCCTGTCCTGTACCACCCTCCAGCAACTAGTATCCTAATCTTTGGCACTCTAGCCTTTCTAGGGGCACCTGGGTGGCTCAGTTCCTGGGGTGCCTGGGTGGCTCAGTTGGTTAAGCATCTGCCTTTGGTTCAGGTCATGATCCCTGGGTCCTGGGATCAATCCCCGTATCAGGCTCCCTGCTCCTGGGGGGAGCCTGCTTCTGTCTCCCTCTGCCTACCTCTACCCCTCCATGCTTGCTCACTCTCTGTCAAATAAGTAAAATTTAAAAATATATATAGCATTTCTAAAAGGTGTGTAGCACCATCTCACTGTTGTTCACATTGGCAACTTCCTAATGCTAGAGGATGTAGAGCCTACTTTTGTAGGCTTGCTTATTATCTGTGTATCACCTATGTCCAGGTGTCTGCTCATATAGCCACCCATTGTTAATTAAGTTATCTGTGTTCTTATTGTTATGTGGGTTTTTTTGTGTACATTGAATAAAATTAAATAGTTTGAATATCAGATGTCTGTTTTGAATAAATATTTTCTTCAGTCTGTGAATGGTCTTTAGGTTCTATGGGCAATGTCTTTGACAGAGTAGCAGTTTGAAATCTGTGAAGTTCACATTATGGTTTGTTTTTTTTTCTGGATCATGTTTGATGTTGTGTGTTAAAACGCACCACCACACTCAGGGTCTCATAAATTTTCTTTTATGTTGTCTTTTTGATGTTTGATAGCGGTGTGTATTAAGTTTACATAAAATGTTGAGTGACTTTTGGTGGAAGTTGTAAAAGTTTTGCCCACATTTCATTTCATATCCTATGGTTTCCAATTCGTTGTTCCTTCAGTATTTCTGGAGGAGCCAGGGTATTGTAGCGCAGGTCAGTGAGCCATTGCAAAGCTTCTAGGACTCAGCTGGAGCCTGGAACGAGGCAGGTGGGGCCCTGGCAGTGAGGACCCCGCCTCCTGCAGGCCTCCTGCAGTGCCTGAACACCCTGCAGGGGGCGCCCGAGGGCAGGCGCTGCCCCAGCTGGCTGGCAGGTGCAGGGGGCCTTGTCCACCGGTAGGAACAGGAGCCCCCGCTCTGGGGAGGCTTGGGGAGCACGTGGGCCGCGGCCACTCTGACAGCAGCCCTGGCCTCCTCCGGCCCCGGGGTGAGGCTTCGGGCAGAGGTGGGGCCGCGTTCACGCTGACAGGAGCCTCTGGCCTCCCCAGAACCCGCTGTCGAGGATTCGGGAAGACATGGGGCAGCGTCCACGCAGGGGGGAGCCTGGCCTCCTCAGGACCCATGGTGGTGAGTATGGGGGCTGACATAGGGCCCGACATGCCTCCAGAAATTGGCCTTTCAGGACCCGCTGTGGAGGCTTCTGGAGGCATTGGTCGGGTCCCGGCCAATATCAGCAGGGACTTCAAACCACAGGTAAGGGAGTTAGAGTAATGTTACAGTTAATGTTAGAGTTAGGGGGTTGGGGTTCTGGTTAGGGTAAGGAGTTAGGGTACGGGTAGGGTTAAGGTGAGGTTTAGGGTTAGGGTTATGGATTGAGGTTAGTGTTTAGGGTTAGGGTTAGTATTTAGGGTTAGCGTTTGGGTTAGGGTTGGGGTTGGGTTAGGAGTTAGGTTTTAGTGTTAGGGCTCAGGGTAAGTGTTACATTTGGGTTAGGGGTTAGGGTTAGAGGTTTGGGTTGGGGGGGTTTGGCTTTAGTAATGGGGGTTAAGGGCTAATGGTTAGCGTTAGGGTTGGGGGGTTTGGGTTAGGGTTATGGCTAACCCATAGGGTTAGCGGCTATGGCAATGGTTTGGGTTAGGTTCTGGATTTGGGGTAGGGTTACAATAGATGTAGGGTTTGGGTTAAAGGGTTAGGGTTACATTTCAGTGTTTAGGATTAGGGGTTAGGGGTTAGGGTTAGGGTTCGAATCAAGGTTAGGTGTATGGATTAGGGGCTAGTGGTTCGTGTTTGGTTTCCAGTTAGTGATAGGTCTAGTGTTAGGCTAGGTGAAAGTTAGGATTAAGATTAGGGTTAGGGTTATTGTCTGTACACAGGTAGAGATTGGATTTGGGCATGTGCCTGGCACTGGGACTCCTAGTATTTCCAATGGGTTAGTTTTAAGTGTTTTGTTTAGGTTTGGGATTAGGGTTTTTGCTTGGCATCCTTCCATTCAGAGGCCTCCCCAGAGAATCAAACTCCAGGCTTCTGCTGGGGTGAGAATAGACATGGAAGGCATCTCCTGAGCTGAGATAAGGAGAGGATATATGGCTCTAAAAGGCTTTATTTGGATTTTCAATTTCCTTAGTCATTTTATCTCTTGTGTGCACCGGTGTCATCAATACTAACAATTGTTATTTTAAAGTTTTACTTGAATTCCTGTTAACACAGTATAATATTAGTTTCAAGCATAGAAAATAGTGATTCAACCCTTGGATTCAATGCCTGGTACTCAGCCCAGGTGCCCTCCATCATCCCCATCCTACATTTTCCCATCCCCCCTTCACCTTCCTCTGATATTTATTAGTTTCTTCTCTATGGTTCAGAATGTTTCTTGGTTTGCTTCTCTCATTCCCCACCCCTTTGCCAGTTTGTTTTGTTTCTTTAAATCCACATATGAATGCAGTCGTATGGTAATTGTTTTTCTCTGGCTTATTTCAGTTAGCATAATTATAGTCTCTTTTTCCACATCGTTGTAAATGGCTTCATTTCATCCTTTCTGATGACTGAGTGATACCGCGGTGTGTATATTTACATCTTTTTTGCCCATTCATCTGTCGATGGGCACCTGGGCTGTGTTCATAATTTGGCTAGATGTTGTTGATAATGCTGTTATAAACACTGGGCTGCATGTCCCCCTTCGAATCTGTATTTTTGATCCTCTAGTTGTGCAATTTCTGAATCATAGGGTAGTCCTATTTTTAACTTCTAGAATAATCTCCATACTGTTTTCCACAGTATGCAACACGCTGTTCTGTTTGATTCCCACCATCAGTGTAAGAGGATTACCCTTTCTCCCCATGCTCACCAATACCTGTTGTCTCCTGTGTTGTTAATTTTAGCCATTATGACGAGTGTCAGGTGATATCTTATTGTTGTTTTGATTTGCATTTCGCTGCTGATGGGTGATGTTGAGTGTCTTTTCATGTGTGTGGTGGCCACCTGGATATCTTGTTAGAGAAAGTGTCCATTCATGTCTTCTGCCCATTTTCAGTTGGATCATTTGTGTTTAGGATGCTGAGATTTATATTTGCTTTATGTATTTTGGACACTAAGTCGTTACTGGATATGTCCTTTACAAATATCTTCTTTCATTTTTCATGTTGCCTTTAGTGTGAAGAATCTGTTCACCCTGATGAAGTCCCAATAGTTTATTTTTGCTTTTGTTTCCCCTTGCCTCAGAGGCATATCTAGAAAGATCCAATGGTCAATGTTAAACACATGACTGCCTATCATTTCTTCTTTTTATGGTTTCTTGTCTCACATTTAGGTCTTTAATCCATTTGATTTATTTTTGGCAAATGGTGCAAGAAAGTGATCCAATTTCATTCTTCTGCATGTGGCTGTCTAGTTTTCCCAACACCGTTTGTTGATGAGACTTTTGCCATTGCAAATTCTTTCCTGCTTTGTTGAAGATTAATTGAGCATCGAGTTACAGGTTTGTATCATGTTTCGATTTTCCATTCTGTTCTATTGAACTGCGTGTCTTCTTCTTCTGCCTGCAGCATACTATTTTGATCACTAGTGCTCTGTAATATAACTTGAAGTCTGAAATTGTGATGGCCCACCTTTGGTTTTCATTTCCAACACCGCTTTGGCTATTTTGAACCTTTTGTGGTTCCATACAAATTTTAAGATAATTTGCTCTAGCTTTGTGAAAAAAATGCTATTGCTCTGTTGATAGGGATTGCATTAAAAGCTTTTATTTATTTATTCATGAAAGACGCAGAGAGGGAGGCAGAGGTACAGGCAGAAGCAGGCTTCCTGCAAGGAGCCTGATGTGGGATTGATCCAGGATCTCGGGATCATGACCTGAGCCAAAGGCAGATGCTCAACCACTAAGCCAGTCAGGTGCCTTGCTGATTCAAATTCTTTGCCAGTTATTGGTCTGTTCACATTTTGTATTTCTTCCTTTTTAAAGAAAAAAAGATTCTATAAATTATTTACTCATGAGACACACACAGAGAGAGAGAGAGAGAGAGAGAGGAAGAGAGAGGCAGGCATAGACACAGGCAGAAGGAGAAGCAGGCTCCATGCAGGGAACCTGAACTGGGATTCAATCCCGGGTCTCCAGGATCACACCCTGGGTCAAAGGCAGCACTAAACAGCTGAGCCACTGGCTGCCCTTCTATTTCTTCCTATTGCAATTTTGGTAGTTTGTACATTTCTAGGGATTTATACAATTTTTTTCAGGTCTCCCAGCTTGTTGGCATATAGTTTTTCATAGTTATTCTCTTTTAATTGTTTCCTTTTGTGGTGTAGATGTCTCCTCTCTCATTTGTGATTTTATTATTTAGGTCCTTACTCTTGTTGATAAGTATGGCTAGGGTTTGATCCATTTTATTAATTAGTTTGAAGTCCCAGCTCTTAGTTTTGTTATTCCATTCTACTATTTCATTGTTGTTTCTGTTTTGCTTATTTGTGCTCTCGTTTATTATTTCCCTTCTTCTGAAGGCTTTACGCTTTGTTTGCTTTCCCTTTTCTAGCTCCTTTAGGTGTAGGACTAGGTTGTGTATTTGAGACTTTTCTTGTGTCGTGAGGCAAGCCTGTATTGCTATGTACTTCCCTCTCAGGACAGCCATTGATGCATCCAAGAGGTTTGGACAAATATGTTTTCATTTTCATATATTTCCAAATATTTTAAAAATTTCTTCTTTAATTTCCTGGTTGCCTCATTCATTCTCTAGTAGGATGTTCTTTAATGTCCACATATTTGAGGTCTTTCCAAAATTTTTCTTGCGGTTGACTTCACGTTTCATAGTGTTTTGGTCTGAAAAGTTATTGGTATGATCTCAATCTTCTTGTACCTGTTGAGGCTGATTTGTGGCCCACAATGTGATCTGTTCTGGGGAATGTCACATGTGCACTTGAAAAGAATGTGTATTCTGCTGGTGTAGGATTAAATATTCTGTATATATCTGTTGAGTCCACCTGGTCCAGTGAGTCAAAACCATTGTTCCCCTGTTGATTTTCTGCTTAGATGATTTGTCCATTGTCATAAGTGGGTGTTAAAATCCCTGTCATTGCATTATTATCAGTGAGTTTCTGTATGTTTGTTGTTCATTGGTTTATATGTTTAGGTACTGCCATGTTGGAGGCATAAGCAGTTACAGTTATTCGATCTTCTTAATGGATAATCTACTTAGTTATGAATTAAGGCCCTTCTGCTCTCTTGGTCCAGTATTTGTTTTCTCTTTCTGTTTTTTTAAGATTTTATTCATTCATGAGATGCAGACAGAGAGAAGCAGAGGCAGAAACGTAGGCAGATAGAGAAGCACGGGGATCCCTGGGTGGCGCAGCGGTTTGGCGCCTGCCTTTGGCCCAGGGCGCGATCCTGGAGACCCGGGATCGAATCCCACATCAGGCTCCCGGTGCATGGAGCCTGCTTCTCCCTCTGCCTATGTCTCTGCCCCTCTCTCTCTCTCTCTCTCTGTGACTATCATAAATAAATTAAAAAAAAAAGATTTAAAAAAAAAAAAAAAGATAGAGAAGCACGCTTCCCAAGGGGAGCCCAATGTGGGACTCAATCCTGGAACACCGGGATCACACACTGAGCCGATACTAGATGGTCAACCACTGAGCCACCAGGTGTCTCCAATGTTTGGTATCAAATCTAGATTTTCTGATATAAATATGTGTCCTCCAGCTTTCTTTTGAAGTCCATTAGCAGGATACATGATTTCGCATCCCATGACTTTCAATCTGTTGGTGTCTATCAGTCTAAAGTGAGTATCTGGAAAGCAGAATATAGATGGATCTTGTCTTTTAATCCACTCTGATACCCTATATCTTTGATTGTGGCCTTTAGTCCATCTACATTCAGAGCGATAATTGAAAGATATGAATTGAGTGCCTTGGTGTTACCAGTTGAGTCGGTGTTTCAGGTGATGTTCTCTGGTTCTTTCTAGTCTTTGTTGCTTTTGGTGTCGTTTTTTCCCACACTAGAAGAGTCCCCCTTAAAAATTTCTTGCTGAATTGGCTTAGTGGTCATGAACTCCTTTATTTATTGTCTCTCTGGGAAACTCTTAATCCCTCTTTCTATCCTGAATGATAGCCTTATTCTATAAAGAATTCTCAGCTGCATACTCTTCCCATTCAATATATTGAATATTTCCTTCCACTGCTTTCTGGACTTCCATGTTTGTGTGGACAAACTTCCATGTGTGGACATCTCCTGCAAACTGGATTCGCCTTCCCATGTAGGTTAAGAACTCTCGTTGCCCTGCCGTTTTCAGGAGTCTTTCCTTGTGTGTGTATTTTGTGAATTTGACTCCGATGTGTCTTGGCGATGGTTGGCTTTTGTTGAATTTAGTGGGAGTTCTCTGTGCTCTTGGTTTCAGTGTCTGTGTCCTTCCTCACATTACAGAAGTTTATATAACTTGTTCAAACAAAACTTGTGCCCCTTTTTATCTCTTTACATCTTCTGAGTCTCCTATGATGTGAATGTTATTGTTTAATAAGAGGCTTAGTTCCCTACGTTTGCCTCTGAGGTCCATTATCTTTGTTGTTTTTAGGGCTTCCGCTTGGGACTGCATCTCAGTTATAGCATTTTTAATGTCAGCCTGACAAGATGTTAGTTCTTTTATCTCTACAGTAAGAGATTGTGTACTGTCTTCTAAGCTCTTTTTTCAACCCAGCTACTATCTTTATAATCACTGTTTTAAATTCTAGTTCATACATCTACCTTTATCTGCATTGAGTAAACCCCTGGCTCTGAGTGCTACCTCGTGTTCTTTTTGGAGGTGAATTTCTCCACCTCATTATTTTTTCCAGAAAGGAAGGAAGAGAGAAAAAGAAAAAACAGGGAAAACAACAATAACAACAAAAAAGCCCCCAAAACAAGATCCTGGGTGTGTTAATTATTAATTAATTATTAGAAGAATCTAGACAGAAAATAAGAAAAAATTAAAGTACAATGAAAGTAATCAAAAATAAGAAATATATAAGTATATACATAACAATTAAAATTAAGAAATCAATAAAAATACTTGAAGATAATAAATGAAATATAATTAATAAAGAAAAAAGTACAAAGGAAGACAGATCCTACATTCCCCTTTGAGCTGAAGCTTTGCAGGCCTCTGTGATCATTACTCTTGGTGGCAGCCAGTGGTCGGTGCAGGTCTTCTGGGGGAGGGGCCTGTTATGCTGATTGTCAGATGAGCACTTGCCTTAGTAGAGATGCACCTGCAGGGCTCAGAGGCGGGGCTTGGTGTAAGTGCCTCTGGCATCCACCAGGCGGCGCTGTGCTCCTCCCTGAAGAGTCACAGGGCTGATGGGCGGGATGAGGGTGGGGGCCCTGGGTTCGCTGGCCCTGGAGCTGAACATCCCGCCCTTCCGTCTGCAGTGAGCCTTCACAGAAGAGCCATCACGCCGTCTTGTCTTTGCAGTTTGTGTCAGAAGCCTGCGTTCACCCTCCCTGTGTCTGAGCTGTTTTATTTTATTTAAATCTCAAATGAGTGACTGAGTTTCAAAAATCCAAAATTTAGGGCCTCCCCTGGAGGAGATCTTTGCTCTCCCTTCCCCAGAGGGTCGCCTCCCTCTTCTGTCCCAGTAAAGCAGTCCCTGGGGACTGCACAGGGGTGTGCAGTTTATGGCCAAACAGACCAGAAAGCGGTCCTCTAGACCCAGGGCTCTCAGCCGGTTTGACCATTCCTGTGCCTGAGAACAGGTGGCGCCACTGTCCTAGTGGCCCCAGGGACCCTAAGCACACCCAATGGCTCGTGGGGCTGACCCTCACTTTGTCACCCGATCACCGTTAAGGCTGGTATGTCTCCCACGCTAGCCAAATCCTGAAAGTTCTGAATTTGTGCTGTGCTGATTACGATCCTGTGCCGAGACCTGTAAGGTAGCTCCCTGCCCCTATGGGATCTGGATCTGTGTCTCCACAGATCAACTGATTGAGTGATATTTTAATGAGTTTCTTTTTCTGTAATCTCTACATGTAACATGGGCCTGAACTCATTACCCCAAGATCAAGAGTCACCTGTTCTTACCAATCACACTGAGACAGCCAGGCTCCCTCTGATGGATTGATACCTATTAATTCAACCAGACATACAGCATGTGTCAGGGCAGAAATTGAGCCCACACTCTCAGGTTTGGTGGAGTCATTGGATCTTGATAAATGGTAAAGAAAGCATAGTTTCCCTGATACCCAGGGAGAGGGGCCAACATGTTAGAAGATAACAATTTCCTCACCAGTAGTCATTTTACTGATGATTGGAGACCCCAACGTGGGACTCCATCCCGGATCCCAGGATCACGCCTTGAGCCAAAGGCAGATGCTTAACCACTGAGCCACCCAGGAGTCCCTCTGAAAGAGTTTCCTAACATTTGCACATGCTGAAACAATTTGAGTTCTACAGAAATCTCACAGAGGAAGACATAGACATGGCCAACAAGCACAGGAGAAAATGCTCCGCATCACTTGCCATCAGGGAAATACAAATCAAAACCACAATGAGATCCCACCTCACACCAGTGAGAATGGGGAAAATTAACAAGGCAGGAAACCACAAATGTTGGAGAGGATGCGGAGAAAGGGGAACCCTCCTGCACTGTTGGTGGGAATGTGAACTGGTGCAGCCACTCTGGAAAACTGTGGAGGTTCCTCAAAGAGTTAAAATAGACCTGCCCTACGACCCAGCAATTGCACTGCTGGGGATTTACCCTAAAGATACAGAGGCAGTGAAATGTCGGGACACCTGCACCCCGATGTTTCTGGCAGCAATGTCCACAAGAGCCAAACTGTGGAAGGAGCCTCAGTGTTTATAGAAAGATGAATGGATAAAGAAGATGTGGTCTATGTATACAATGGAATATTACTCAGCCGTTAGAAACAACAAATACCCACCATTTGCTTCGACATGGATGGAACTGGAGGGGACTCCAGGATCACGCCCTGGGCCGAAGGCAGGTGCTAAACCGCTGGGCCACCCAGGGATCCCCAAGATGAAGGATTGGAAGCAGTGCATGCGGGCAGAAAAATGGGAGACTCCACAAAGGAAAGGTCCGACTGACGCTTGAAAGTCCTCTTTATTCATCCACGCAGCACACAGGCTGGGTTTCAGGAAGAGGCTGAGGTGGGCGCTGAACACTCCGTGTGGCGATCATCTTCTCCCAAGCGCCACCCTTTAGCGTTGTGGAGCGCGATATCGCTGTGCACCCTGACGTGGTTCAGCCTGCGGTCATCACGTTCGGGGGGATGCAGAGAGGAGATCGTGGGCATCAGAAGGACGCTCCAGGGAGGGAGGGCGACCTGGGTTCAAAGTCCGAGGGGCCAGGGCCAGCACACCCCAGGGGCTCAGCACAGGTTCACAGGATGAAAGAATTGACGTTGTTGACGTGGTTCCACGGAGAAGCAACAGCAAGCGCTCTGACACGTCCATCGTAGAGAAGCTGTAAGATTAACTTACACAGTTAACTGAATGGATACAGTTTCCTCAAATTTACCAGGAGGGCAGAAGTTGCAGGTATTTTTTTTTAATATTTTTTTTCTTTATTTATTTATGATAGTCACACACAGAGAGAGAGGCAGAGACACAGGTAGAGGGAGAAGCAGGCTCCATGCACCGGGAGCCCAACATGGGATTCGATCCCGGGTCTCCAGGATCGCGCCCTGGGCCAAAGGCAGGCGCCAAACCACTGCGCCACCCAGGGATCCCCAGTTGCAGGTATTTGAGTGTGGCTTCCCCAGTGTCCCCACATCGGGAGTGGCATGGTCTCAGGTCCGGTGTGGGGGGCAGGAAGCTCTGATATTGGAGTGGGGGGCAGGGGGCGCTAAGTTACATTGGGGCTGATGGAGCTCTCTCAGGCTCAGCTCCCCTTGTGGAAGTTGGGAGTCCCCTCTGGACCCTTTGGTCTCCCAGTCTGCTCTCCCCACAGGCAAAGAGAAGCTCCAGTAAATGAGGAGCTTTATACTAAGGCCTTCCTTCCTCCCCTCTCTCACTCCTTCTTCCCTGCCTACTTCCCTCTCTCCCTCCTTCCTCTCTTCCTTGCTTCCTTCCTTTCCCCTCCCTCCTTCCTTCTTTCTGTCCCTTCTTCTTTCCTCCCTTCCTTTCTCTCGCCTTCCGTCCACACCTCCCTCCCTCCCTCCCTTGCTTTCTTAGAACTGAGCTCTTTACTCCAATTCCCCTGAGGCAGCCCTGTCGCAGAGACGCCTGCCGGGATTAGAGTTGGAGAAGGGGAGAAAGGGCCACGCCCCACAGTAGAAAGGTAGAAAGCCAAGAGCTATGGGATGTGGGCTCTTGTGGTAAGTCTGGTATCTGGTAGGAAAATTATTCTTACCAGTTCTTAAAGGAGTCATGAGTATTCTTGGCTCTTTTGCCTGTCATTGCAAAGTATCATCAGCTTCTCACGTTTCCTAAAAATATGTGTTAGAATTTTGATTCTATATAAGAGCCAAACTCTTATGATATAGATCCAGATCTATATATTGGTTTATGGATCTATATATTGGTTTATGAAGAGGATGCTATCATCTGGAAAGGATACGGATGTATACTTTCCTTCTAGGCTTTGGTGCCTGCCATTTTCTGGGTTTCAGAGGTTCAAGGGTCAGAGCTTCCATGACAACATAATGGGGGGCCCCTTCTTTTTTGCAGGAGGCATTTCTCAAAGGCAGAAAGTCCCTAGTCCATTTCCACAAATCCTAGGGTGCAGAACAATAGAGTCTTGGAGGAACCAGACCAAAGAACCTTGAATCCTTCTATGTCTATAATAGGGGTCTTGTGCTTGTGTGGGAGTTCTTAGAGGTCACCCATTCTCACATTCACTTTCATCCTGGGCAGATCAATAGGACTTACCCATGTAGAGATCAGATGACATGATTTCCACTCATTCTTCTCTACCTTGTGTCCCTGGTCTTGCTGTTTGCTCTGTGGTCACAGACCAAATTCCATGGAGAAACCAGTTATAAATGTAGAATTCATTCAGGCCGCCTAATTAGGAAAGAGAGGAAAGAAACTGGTTTTCTGGCAGAGATGATCTTGCTAAAGGCATCTCTGGCATCTGAAGGCGATTTGCAAGGATGAAGGTAACATACAGAGAATAGTACGATAACCATGTTGTGGGTGAAAACACCATCATGGACAAGGCTTACCCTCCAAGCTAAATGTTGATTGGCATTGTCTTGAG
The DNA here is from genome assembly GCF_053574225.1 of Canis aureus. Classification (NCBI taxonomy): domain Eukaryota; kingdom Metazoa; phylum Chordata; class Mammalia; order Carnivora; family Canidae; genus Canis; species Canis aureus. The sequence continues at coordinate 15,142,483 of NC_135623.1, read as the reverse complement.
TTCCCAACATTCACCAAGTCAAGCTCCTGGGGATCGATTGTTCTGGCAATTCTGGATGATATCAGAACCATCCGACTCACAGGGAAATCATCTCTCCACAGAATAGGAATTGTGAATCACGGAGGTCTGGTTGGAGTCGGCTGGAATGTGGGGAGGATAAGACTTTAAAGTCTACAAAGGGCTGGGAGGGGGAGTAGGAGCAAAGAAGAAACTGGAGTAACGGGGAACAGGATCGAGAAAAAAAGAGCGGGGGCTGGACGTTTTGGAAGAGCAAGATTTGGGTGGGGAAACCTGTAGGGCGGCAAGGAGGGACAGCACTATGAACAGGAGGAAAAGAGATCCTCTTATGAGTTGAGAGAGGTGGCTGACGCTGGGGAGTGTTCTGTGGACGAAAAGAGTTACACACGAGAGGAAACGGCTTTGGACAATGAGAGGAGGAAGGAATATAGTAGATAGGAGGACCCCAGAGTCTGGAGGAGGAAGGAATAGAGTGGGTAGGTGGAGCCCGGGGTCGGGAGGAGGAAGGATTAGAGTAGGTAGGTGGAGCCTGGGGTCCAGAAGAAGAAATCCGAGGCAGCTTTTTTGTCATTTCTCCAACGGCATTTGGCTAGTTACTCATCTTGCCCAAATGAGTAACTGGACATAAGCTCAGATTTACCCCATTATTTATGTCCCACACCAGCCCACTCATCATCCCCTGGCTCAATGCCCATTATGAAACGTGTGTGCCCCTCCCTCTGGGCACGTCAGCAGGCTCACCAGCCAGGGACATGGCCCCAGGTGCGAGGTTGGAGACTGATCCCAGGAAATAGCAGACTGAAGAAATGTCATAGGCGTCCCTGGGCCTTGGGAGAACATGTAGTTTTGCCCCTCACTAGACAAAGATCGATCAAAGGGCTGTGCTTCAGTCAGGGGCTGGGCACCCAGAGAATACATCGGAAGCAGGTGTGGGTAAAGTGGGAAGTGCATGCCTTCGGCTAGTTAACTTACTCCCTTCTCCAAAGCCCTCGTACATCACTTAGGTCACTCCATGAATATCAGTGATATTATTAAGAAGTCCAGGTGAATACCTGGAAAACTTCCTGTTTCCTTAGACGGTTTCTTGATTTCCTCTTTCTTGAATCTCCTGGCTTTAACTGTAACCTGGATTTTCCATTAAAATACTGCTTCCTTTGCATATGTCTTAAATAGGGACCCTTCCTCCCAAACTCTACAGTTCCTTGAGGTGAGGATGAAGAGTATTTTCCTTGTTTCTTCTGACACCTTCAAGCTATTATTCCTCTTCCTCATTAGGAAATCTCTTGTTCCCTAGAAACTTTGCTACTCACCATTTCCCTGGCACTCCCGGTCTAGATACCCGTTTTTTCTATGAAAAACTTGTGCTTATCTCAAAGTCTTGGTCTTGAGTCCATCATCTTTTTTTATTAAAAAATATTTATTTATTAGAGAGAGTTAGCCAGAGAGAGAGAGAGACAGAGAATGACAGGGAGAGCAGGAGGGAGGGAGGGAGGGAGGGAGGGAGAGAGAGAGAGAGAGAGAGAGAGAAGGAGGTGAGACAGTGTGTGAGAGATAGATCAAGCTGGGGAGGGGCAGAGGGAGAAGTAGAAGGAGATTTCTCACTCAGTGCGGAGTCTGACATGGGGCTTGATCCCAGAACCCCAGGAACATGATCTGGAGCAGAGGCAGATGCTCAATGCACTGAGCAACCTTCGCACCCCTTGAGTCCATCATCTTGAGTGACGTCAGCGTCCATGTAGATGATCTCGTTGAATCTACAGTGTCCATGTAGATTCAATGCTTTGGCTTCTCCTTTGATTCCTTTATCAATAATATCCACCCATCCATTCTACCTCAGCTGCTTATGGCCATACCTGGTGTTTCCCAGTACCCAAGAATTATCCCACTTCTGAAATCATACTCATACATTGAATCTTCAGACTAGTACTACCTGAGTTTACAATGTAATCACTGAATTGTTCCTACTTCATGGGGACCACAACCACTGACCCTTCCTTTCTTCTTATTGATTCTGATTCCTTTTATCTTGATTTCTCTCCTCACCCACTACAGAATCTAGGATTCCTAATTTCAATGATTTCCTTACCAAAGTCTATGCTCTCTTGCCAGATCTCTTTATTCTGCTTTCTTGGGCAGAAAATCTCCAGTATGACAGATTCCAACAATTTGACATTCTGAGGTTGATGAATGCTGCTGAAAAAAAAAATGTCATACAACAAGGAAGTTACAAAATAATACCCATAATTCTCAATACCTGTAAGACTGTTCATGGTGAGATTTTTTTATTAGAGTTAGAGAAATATGCGAGACAACCTTAATGCACGTCAATAGGGACTTAGGCAAATTGTGGTGCAGCCATGAGAAAATGCTCCGCATCACTTGCCATCAGGGAACTACGAATCGATCCTACAATGAGATACCACCTCACACCAGTGAGAATGGGGAAAATTAACAAGGCAGGAAACCACAAATGTTGGAGAGGATGTGGAGAAAGGGGAACCCTCCTGCACTTTTGGTGGGAATGTGAACTGGAGCAGCCACTCTGGAAAATTGTGTGGAGGTTCCTCAAAGAGTTCAAAATAGACCTGTCCTATGACCCAGCAATTTCACTGTTGGGGATTTACCCCAAAGTTACAGATGTAATGAAACGACGAGACACCTGCACCCCGATGTTTCTAGCAGCAATGTCCACAAGAGCCAAACTGTGGAAGGAGCCTCGGTGTCCATCGAAAGATGAATGGATAAAGAAGATGTGGTCTATGTATACAATGGAATATTACTCAGCCATTAGAAACGACAAATACCCACCATTTGGTTCATCGTGGATGGAACTGTGGTATTATGCTAAGTGAAATAATTCAATCAGAGAAGGACAAACATTATATGGTCTCATTTCTTTGGGGAATATAAGAAATAGTGAAAGGGAATAAAGGGGAAAGGAGAAAAATGAGTGGGAACTATCAGAAAGGGAGAAAGAACATGAAAGACTCGTAACTCTGGGAAACGAACTGGGGGGGGTGAAATGGGAGGTGGGGGTGACTGGGTGAAGGGCACTGAGGGGGGCTCTTGATGGGGTGAGCACTGGGTGTTGTTCTATATGTTGGCAAAATGAACACCAATAAAAAATGAATTTATATAAAAAAACGATGGTGCCGTCAATCCTAGAATACGAAAAGGAAATGGAAATGTCCAGATGTAAAAAATAAGGATAGATGAGCACTTGAGTTTGTTACTGGCAGGCTAGGATGCGGTGGTGTGCAGATGATTAAATTTGTTAACTGCTAGGGGCTTGGTTTTTGCTGCTTATCTGGAAGTAAAACAACTGTCGTCACTAAGAATTGGAAAGGTTTCTGACTAGTATCTGAGTTTTAAAAATTTCCCCTGAGATAATAAATCCTGTTTCTAGGATGCCTGGGTGGCTCAACCGCTCTGTGTTTGGATCAGGGGTTGATCCTGGGGACCTGGGATTGAGTCCCACATTGGGCTCCCTGCAGGGAGTCTGCTTCTCCCTCTGCCTATGTTACTGCCTCTCATTCTCATGGGGAAATAAATAAAACCTTAAAACAAAAATAAAAGAAATCCTGTGCCTACTGCTTGCCCTGGTATTGAGTCCAAAATGTGAACTGTGTGGAGGAGGGGCAAGATGGCGGAAGAGTAGGGTCCCCAAGTCACCTGTCCCCACCAAATTACCTAGATAACCTTCAAATCATCCTGAAAATATATGAATTCGGCCTGAGATTTAAAGAGAGAACAGCTGGAATGCTACTGTGAGAAGAGTTTAGGCTTCTATCTAGGTAGGAAGACAGGGAAAAAAGAAATAAAGAAACAAAAGTCCGGATCCCTGGGTGGCGCAGCGGTTTAGCGCCTGCCTTTGGCCCAGGGCCTGATCCTGGAGACCCAGGATCAAATCCCACGTCGGGCTCCCGGTGCATGGAGCCTGCTTCTCCCTCTGCCTGTGTCTCTGCCTCTCTCTCTCTCTCTCTCTCTCTCTCTCTCTGTGACTATCATAAAAAAAAAAAAAGAAACAAAAGGCATCCAAGGGGGAAGGGGCCCACGAGGGGCGGGCTAAGGCCAGGGTGAGTGTCCACAGGCAGGAAAGCCCCAAGCAAGAGAAGCAGGAGCTTCACCAATCTCCCTGGATGTATAGGCGCTGGCAGCTAGTTAGAGCGGGACCCCAGGAGGGCGAGGATGCCCTCAGGCTCCCAGGGGCACTAATAGAGCACCTGGGCCCAGAGAGCACGCTCCACACCCCCAGTCTGAGCTCCCTAAAGGGCTGCAGTGCGCGCATGGCTGTACCTGGGATAAACTCGGAGGCGACTCTGGCAGAGGAAGAGGCTCTGCGGAGGGGGCTGCGGCTGGGAGCACGAATCCAACAGCACAGGCCCGGGAGCACAGGGCTCCGGGGACACAGCCCAGGATCCAGCCTCCCCCCACCGGGACAGGCAGAGGCCGGGAGGGCCCAGGACAGCAAGGACGCTCCTACCCGAGCTGAGCAGATCAGCGGCCCCGCCCCGGAGCCTCCAGGCCCTGCAGACGGAGAGCTCTGGAGTTCCTGCTGGGGGCTGACTCCAGGGCTCCAGAGCTGGCCCCGCCACTGTGGTTGTTCCTCCTGGGGCCTCACGGGGTAAACAACCCCACTGAGCCTCACGAGGCCTCTCAGGAAAAAACAGGATAAACATTACTCACTGAGCCCTACACCACGCAGGGGGCAGAGCAGCTCCCCCAAGTGCTAAAACCTGAAAATCAGAACAGGCCCCTCCCCCAGAAGACCAGCTAGACGGATAGGGGAAAAACAAATTATTGACCAAGCAGCACTGGAAAGTTCCAGGGGAAGTGAAGGGACTTACAGTACACAGAATCAGAGGATACTCCCCCCCCCTTTTTTTGCTGATTTCTGTTTGCTTCCCCCACTTTTTTCCTTTTTCTTTCTTCTTGTCTTTTTCTTCTCTTTTTTCTTTTTTCCCCTTTTTTCTTCCTTTTTTCTTTTTCTTTTCTTCTTTCTTTTCTCTCTTTTTCCCCTTTTCCCAATACAACTTGTTTTTGACCACTCTGCACTGAGCAAAATGACTAGAAGGAAAACCTCACCTCAAAAGAAAGAATCAGAAAAATCCTCTCTCCCACAGAGTTACAAAATTTGGATTACAATTCAATGTCAGAAAGCCAATTCAGAAGCACTATTATAAAGCTACTGGTGCTCTAGAAAAAAGCATAAAGGACTCAAGAGACTTCATGACTGCAGAATTTAGATCTTGTCAGACAGAAATTAAAAATCAATTGAATGAGATGCAATCCAAACTACAAATCCTAACGACGAGGGTTAACGAGGAGGAAGAATGAGGGAGCGACATAGAAGACAAGTTGATGGCAAAGAGGGAAACTGAGGAAAAAAGAGACAAACAACGAAAAGTCCTTGAGGATAGATTAAGGGAAGTAAGTGACAGCCTGAGGAAGAAAAACCTATGTTTAGTTGGGGTTCCTGAGGGCGCCGAAAAGGACAGAGATCAAGAATATGTATTTGAACAAATCATAGCTGAAAACTTAACTAATCTGGGAAGGGAAACAGGCATTCACACCCAGGAAATAGAGAGACCCCCCCCCAAAATCAATAAAACCATTCAACACTTCGACATTTAATAGTTAAGCTTGCAAACTCCAAAGGTAAAGAGAAGATCCTTAAAGCAGCAAGAGACAAGAAATCCCTGACTTTTATGGGGAGGAGTATTAGGGTAACAACAGACCTCTCCACAGAGACCTGGCAGGCCAGAAAGGGCTGGCAGGATATATTCAAGGTCCTAAATGAGAAAAACATGCAACCAAGAACACTTTATCCAGCAAGGCTCTCATTCAGAATGGAAGGAGAGATAAAGAGCTTCCAAGACAGGCAGGAACTGAAAGAATATGTGACCTCCAAACCAGCTCTGCAGAAATTTTATGGTGGACTCTTAAAATTCCCCTTTAAGAAGAAGTCCAATGGAACAATCCACAAAAACAAGGACTGAATACATATCATGATGACACTAAACTCATAAATTTCTTTTTTAAAATTTTTTTAATTTTTATTTTTTAAATAATAAATTTATTTTTTATTGGTGTTCAATTTACCAACATACAAAATAACACCCAGTGCTCATCCTGTCAGTGTCCCCCTCAGTGCTCGTCACCCATTCACCCCCAACCCCTGCCCTCCTCCTGTTCCACCACCCCTAGTTCATTTCCCAGAGTTAGGAGTCTTTATGTTCTATCTCCCTTTCTGATATTTCCTACCCATTTCTTCTCCCTTACCTTCTATTCCCTTTCACTATTATTTATATTCCCCAAATGAATGAGATCATATAACGTCTGTCCTTCTCCGATTGACTTATTTCCGTCAGTATAATACCCTCCAGTTCCATCCACATTGAAGCAAATGGTGGGTATTTGTCATTTCTAATGGCTGAGTAATATTCCATTATATACATAAACCACATCTTCTTTATCCATTCATCTTTTGATGGACACCGAGGCTCCTTCCACAGTTTGGCTATTGTGGCCATTGCTGCTAGAAACATCGGGGTGCAGGTGTCCCGGGCTTTCATTGCATCTGTATCTTTGGGGTAAATCCCCAGCAGTGCAATTGCTGGGTCGTAAGGAAAGTCTATTTTTAACTCTTTGAGGAACCTCCACACAGTTTTCCAGAGTGGCTGCACCAGTTCACATTCCCACCAACAGTGTAAGAGGCTTTCCTTTTCTCCTCATCCTCTCCAACATTTGTGGTTTCCTGCCTTGTTAATTTGTTCCTGTGTTTTTTCCACTGGATAGTCTTTCCTCCTTTGTCGAATATTAGCTGACAATAAAGTTGAGGGTCTACTTCTGGATTCTCTCTTCTGTTCCATTGAGCTATGTGTCTGTTTTTGTGCCAGTACCACACTGTCTTGATGACCACAGCTTTGTAGTACAACCTGAAATCTGGCATTGTGATGCCTCCAACTATGGTTTTGTTTTTTAAAATTGCCCTGGGTATTCGGGGTCTTTTCTGATTCCACACAAATCTTAAGATGGTTTGTTCCAACTCTCTGAAGAAAGTCCATGGTATTTTGATAGGGATTGCATTAAACGTGTAAATTGCCCTGGGTAACATTGACATTTTCACAATATTAATTCTGCCAATCCATGAGCATGGAATATTTTTCCATCTCTTTGTGTCTTCCTCAATTTCTTTCAGAAGTGTTCTATAGTTTTTAGGGTATAGGTCCTTTACCTCTTTGGTTAGGTTTATTCCTAGGTATCTTATGCTTTGGGGTACAATTGTAAGTGGGATTGACTCCTTAATTTCTCTTTCTTCAGTCTCATTGTTAGTGTATAGAAATGCCATTGATTTCTGGGCATTGATTTTGTATCCTGCCACACTACGAAATAGCAGTTCTAGCAATCTTGGGGTGGAGGCTTTTGGGTTTTCTATGTAGAGAATCATGTCATCGGCGAAGAGGGAGAGTTTGACTTCTTCTTTGCCAATTCGATTGCCTTTAATGTCCTTTTGTTGTCTGATTGCTGAGGCTAGGACTTCCAGTACTATGTTGAATAGCAGTGGTGAGAGTGGACATCCCTGTCTTGTTCCTGATCTTAGGGGAAAGGCTCCCAGTGCTTCCCCATTGAGAATGATATTTGCTGTGGGCTTTTCATAGATGGCTTTTAAGATGTCGAGGAATGTTCCCTCTATCCCTATGCTCTGAAGAGTTTTGATCAGGAATGGATGCTGTATTTTGTCAAATGCTTTCTCTGCATCTAATGAGAGGATCATATGGTTCTTGGTTTTTCTCTTGCTGATATGATGAATCACATTGAGTGTTTTACGAGTGTTGAACCAGCCTTGTGTCCCGGGGATAAATCCTACTTGGTCATGGTGAATAATCTTCTCAATGTACTGTTGGATCCTATTGGCTAGTATCTTGTTGAGAATTTTTGCATCCATGTTCATCAGGGATATTGGTCTGTAATTCTCCTTTTTGGTGGGGTCTTTGTCTGGTTTTGGAATTAAGGCGATGCTGGCCTCATAGAACGAGTTTGGAAGTACTCCATCTCTTTCTATCTTTCCAAACAGCTTTAGTAGGATAGGTATGGTTTCTTCTTTAAACGTTTGATAGAATTGCCCCTGGGAAGCCATCTGGCCCTGGACTTTTGTGTCTTGGAGGTTTTTGATGACTGCTTCAATTTTCTCCCTGGTTATTGGCCTGTTCAGGTTTTCTATTTCTTCCTGTTCCAGTTTTGGTAGTTTGTGGCTTTGCAGGAATGCGTCCATTTCTTCTAGATTGCCTAATTTATTGGCGTATAGCTATTCATAATATGTTTTTAAAATCGTTTGTATTTCCTTGGTGTTGGTAGTGATCTCTCCTTACTCATTGATGATTTTATTAATTTGAGTCTTCTCTCTCTTCTTTTTAATAAGGCTGGCTAGTGGTTTATCTATCTTATTAATTCTTTCAAAGAACCAACTCCTGGTTCTGTTGATCTGTTCCACAGTTCTTCTGGTCTCGATTTCGTTGAGTTCTGTCGAATCTTAATTACCTCTCTTCTTCTGCTGGGTGTAGGATCTATCTGCTGTTTTAAATCTAGCTCCTTTATGTGTAAGATTAGCTTTTGTATTTGAGTTCTTTCCAGTGTTTGAATGGATGCTTGTATGGCGATGTATTTCCCCCTTAGGACTGCTTTTGCTGCATCCCAAAGATTTTGAATGGTTGTATCTTCATTCTCATTAGTTTCCATGAATCTTTTTAATTCTTCCTTAATTTCCTGGTTGACCCTTTCATCTTTTAGCAGGATGGTCCTTAACCTCCACGTGTTTGAAGTCCTTCCAAACTTCTTGTTGTGATTTAGTTCTAATTTCAAGGCATTATGGTCTGAGAATACGCAGGGGACGATCCCAATCTTTTGGTATCGGTTCAGACCCGATTTGTGACCCAGTATGTGGTCTATTCTGAAGAAAGCTCCATGTGCACTTGAGAAGAATGTGTATTCCGTTGAGTTTGGAAGTAAAGTTCTGTAGATATCTATGAAATCCATCTGGTCCAGTGTATCATTTAAAGCTCTCGTTTCTTTGGAGATGTTGGTTTAGAAGACCTATCGAGTGTAGAAAGCGCTAGATTGAAGTCACCAAGTATAAGTATATTATTATCTAATTATGTCTTAATTTTGGTTATTAAGTCATTGATATATTTGGCAGCTCCCACATTCAGGGCATATATATTGAGGATTGTTAAGTCCTCTTGTTGGACAGATCCTTTAGTATGATATAGTGTCCCTCTTCATCTCTCACTACAGTCTTCGGGGTAAATTTTAGTTTATCTGATATGAGGATGGCTACCCCTGCTTTCTTTTGAGGACCATTTGAATGGTAAATGGTTCTCCAACCTTTTATTTTCAGGCTGTAGGTGTCCTTCTGTCTAAAATGAGTCTCTTGTAGACAGCAAATAGATGGGTCCTGCTTTTTTATCCAGTCTGACAGCCTGCGCCTTTTGATGGGGTCATTAAGCCCGTTCACATTCAGAGTTACTATTGAGAGATAGGAGTTTAGTGTCATCATGATATCTATTCAGTCCTTGTTTTTGTGGATTGTTCCACTGAACTTCTTCTTAAAGGGGAATTTGAAGAGTCCCCCTTAAAATTTCTTGCAGAGCTCGTTTGGAGGTCACATATTCTTTCAGTTCCTGCCTGTCTTGGAAGCTCTTTATCTCTCCTTCCATTCTGAATGAGAGCCTTGCTGGATAAAGTGTTCTTGGTTGCATATTCTTCTCATTTAGGACCCTGAATATATCCTGCCAGCCCTTTCTGGCCTGCCAGGTCTCTGTGGAGAGGTCTGTTGTTACCCTAATACTCCTCCCCATAAAAGGCAGGGATTTCTTGTCTCTTGCTCCTTTAAGGATCTTCTCTTTATCTTTGGAATTTGCAAGCTTAACTATTAAATGTCGAAGTGTTGAACGGTTTTTATTGATTTTAGGGGGGGAATCTCTCTATTTCCTGGATCTGAATGCCTGTTTCCCTTCCCAGATTAGGAAAGTTTTCAGCTATGATTTGTTCAAATACATATTCTGGACCTCTGTCCCTTTTGGTGCCCTCGGGAAACCCAATTAAACATAGGATTTTCTTCCTCAGGCTGTCGTTTATTTCCTTTAATCTATCCTCATGGTCTTTTAATTGTTTTTCTCTTTTTTCCTCAGTTTCCCTCTTTGCCATCAACTTGTCTTCTATGTCACTCACTCATTCTTCCACCTCGTTAACCCTTATCATTAGGACTTCTAGTTTGGATTGCATCTCATTCAATTGATTTTTAATTTCTGCCTGATTAGATCTAAATTCTCCTTTATGCTTTTTTCTAGAGCCACCGGTAGCTGTATAATAGTGCTTCTGAATTGGCTTTCTGACATTGAATTGTAATCCAGATTTTGTAACTCTGTGGGAGAGAGGACTGTTTCTGATTCTTTCTTTTGAGGTGAGGTTTTCCTTCTAGTCATTTTGTTCAGTGCAGAGTGGCCAAAAACAAGTTGTATTGGGAAAAGAAGAAAAAGAGAGGAGAGAAATAAAAGAGAAAAAGAAAAAAGAAAAAAAGAAAAGAAAAAGAGAAAGAAAAAGAAAGAAAGGAAAAAAAGGGTGGGGAAGCAAACAGAAATCAAAAACCAAAAAAACAAAAACAAAACAAAAAAAACATGGGGATGTATCTTCTGATTCTGTATACTTTAAGGTCCTTGACTTCCCCTGGAAGTTGTCCGTCTAGTTGGTCTTCTGGGGGAGGGGCCTGTTGTGCTGATTTTCAGGTGTTAGCCCTTGGGGGAGCTACTCTGCCCCGGCCTGGCGCAGGGCTCAGTGGGGGCTGTTTACCCCGTGAGGCCGCAGGAGGAACAACCCCAGTGGTGGGGCCAGCTCTGGAGCCCTGGAGTCAGCCCCCTGCCGGAACTCCGGAGCTCTCGGTCTGCAGGGCCTGGAGGCTCCGGGGCGGGGCCGCTGATCTGCTCAGCTCCGGGCAGGAGCGTCCTTGCTGTCCTGGGCCCTCCCGGCCTCTGCCTGTCCTGGGGGAGGCGGGATCCTGGGCTGTGACCGGGCGCCCTGTGCTCCGGAGCCTGCGCTGTTGGATTCGCTCCCGGGCGCGCAGCCCCCTCCGCGGAGCCGCCCCCGAGCCCTCCGAGCTGCTCCCGCCCCGCAGCCCCCTCCGCGGAGCCGCCTCCCGAGCCCCCCGAGCTGCTCCGGGTCCCGCCGTGCGCGCTGCAGCCCTTAGGGAGCTCGGCGCACTCTCCCGGGGCGCAGGTGTCTGTTAGTGTCCCCGGGAGCCCGAGGGCATCCCCGCCCTCCTGGGTCCTGCTCCACCTCCCTGCGAGCCCCTTTCCGCCCGGGAAGGTCGGTGCAGCTCCTGCGTCTCCGGGACGGGGCTCTCCTGTCCTGGGGACACTCGCTCCGGCCTCAGCCCGGCTCCTCGCGGGGCCCCTCCCCCTTGGAGGCCTTTTGTGTCTTTATTTCTTTTTCCCCGTCTTCCTACCTTGATAGAAGCGCGAACTCTTCTCACTGTAGCATTCCAGCTGGTCTCTCTTTAAATCTCAGGCCGAATTCATAGATTTTCAGGATGATTTGAAGGTTATCTAGGTAACTTGGGGGGAACAGGTGACTTGGGGAACCTACTCTTCCGCCATCTTGCCCCTCCCCCTCTCCCCTAATTTGCAATTTTAAAGCTAAGGCATTTTTCAAGTAATCAATGCATTAGAAATTCATATGTCATCTAATTTATAGAATTCAAATAAAACTGCGATATTATGATGCAAGCATAAGATGTTTGTTTTATAAGACAGAATTATTAATTTCTATGATAGCTTCACATCTAAGTTAATCACCTCAACCTATCCTATTCAAGGTTGAACCTAGTTAAAATCCAAAAATCTAATCCTAGTTCTAGGTCTCAAAATTCAACCCTCTAAAAATAATTATAGTACCACAAGCTTGAGTGCCTTCTTAAAAGACTGTGGCATAAAGGAATAAAAACATTTGTATCTACAGGAGTCTAAAAAATAAAAACCTCTTTGTCTAGTTTTTTTTTTTTCTGAATGATCAAAATAACTTCTCCAAATGGAATATCTGGCAATTTATACTGCCAATCTAGTTCAACGAGGCTGTGTAAAAGCACAGTTGCAAGAATTATATTTGTCAAAATATTTGGTCACCTATCTCCTCAACAACAACAGTTGATTAGCACATATCTGTCAAAATATACTTTGAATCAACATCTTTCCTTTACTTAAAAACCTGAATCTATACTGGAATAATCAGATTGACAGATTGTTTTTTAAAAACATTAATGTAAAAGTTGTCTCTGCTATTTTCCTACAGTTGCCCAATGCCCCGTCCTTTATTTTGAAATCCTATTAGTGGGACAGTAGCCAAATATTACCTCAATTCTTATGTTGAAGGTAAAGACAGGGGAAAGACAACTAATGCCTCGTTATAATCAAAAACAGCCAAAACTGTCAGGTGACATGAGGATAAAGGGAAAACAGTTCAAACATTTGGAGAGCTGACCTCCTAAATATTTTTTAACACTTCCTGTCTATGCAAGCTAAAAGGAAGATAAAATCCTCAAAAGATCTGGGTTAAAATGACATAAGATTGGGTACAGGTGGGGAGGGGAGGGATATAGCTTTTCTGACATACTCTTTTCATCTGAGCACAATGCCACAAACTTTAATAAAAGAAGGAAAATATAAAGCGACTCAATGTATCAGTGAATAAGGAACAACTGACTGATTATTTCAGCTTTGAAACTCTCTGTTACCAGCATTCTCTAGAGCCAGGTAAATACCCAGCAAATACACTTAGTACAGTTGTTAAAATCTGTGACTGAACTTAGGTACAGAAAACAATTAAGTTACTGTTTAAATCACCATAATTTGCTACTCAATTGGCCTGTAAAATACATGTGTTTATAGATAGATTATATTGAGAATGATTTGGCAAAGAAAAGTTGAGGATAAAGTCCATCTACTACTTATTCTCAATAAGAACTCCAGTTTCCAATTTGGAACTGTTATTAGTAGTTATTCCACTTTCTTTATCTTTTGGGCATTTTTGAGGCAAACTGTCTTACCCAATTACATGCTTTAAAAATTTTCAAATGATAAAAATCTGTACAAGGAAACGATTTAAAAATCACCAAAAAGCCAAAGGACGAGATGTTCAAGACTTTAGACAGTATCTAAGAGAGAATATAATCAGAGAATGGCTACAGTCAGGTGGGCAGAGGTCAGAATGGCAGAATTCCTTCCCTGTTGTAATGAATATACGAAAACCACCAGTGGTTTGGTGACTATCACTGGTTACAGTAGCAAAACAGAAGGGGAAAGCCTGGTACAGAAAGCTGACTGGCTCAGAGAAAACCTAAGTGGTGACAAGAGCCTAAAGGTACATACAGGTACGTATCTTTTATACTGGATGTGATCCACTTACATGGCCCCTGTTGAATCTCTTGGGGACCAACAGTAAAGCAAGTTTAGAACTTCATATCTTGAGGCATCTCTAGCAAGATGCTGATCCAATGTTGTTCCAAATATCTTCTGTTTTCCTGGTTCACCTGAAGAGGAAAAAACACTACAGAGGATGTGGGAACTGAATTTCTTTATGTAGTTTCTTCTAGAGCAACTGTCTGAAAGTTTTGGCCCAATCCTTTATGAAGACTGGAGATGAGACACTTGAGGGGCTAGTGGAAAACAAAATTCAAATGAAAAGGTGGAGTGAGGCATCTAAATGGGGAATACGAGAGCAAAAGATAACCGACCCTCGTAGGTAAATCAGCATTTCTAATCTGTAAGTGGGAGGAGGCAGAGAAAGGAGAGAAAAAATAGGCACAGATGTTTCTCCCTCCACTCCCTCACCCCAATTGCTACTAAAAATTTCCAAAGTGCCTAAACTTTTGGACCACAACTAGGGAGTGAATAAGCAAGGTTAATTGGAAAGGTAAACATTTTGTCAAGCCTCCCTCCCCTGGCTATGTGACATTATTAAGCTGCAGGGAGGTGTCTCAGATAATACTTTTTTTCTAAGAACAGATTCTGGTGTAATACAGCTTGAAGCAATAAGAAAGAGAAATATAAACTCAATTTATGCAAAAAGAAGTCACAGGACAATATACCATATTGACAAAGTTTATTTAATTCTGTTTTTCAAAAGGGGAGGGACAGCTTTCATATAATAAGAAATCAAAACAAAAGTAGTTTTTATATAATAGAAAATATTTTTAAACTAAGCAAAACAAACTGCATGCTTCATCCCCTTAGGAAATATTATCCTCTGGAAAGATAATCTTAAAAAAACTAATATTAGCAAAAGCAAATCTGATGTACATTACCACACAAAAGCATAAAAATGTAGTCCATAATATTTAGATTCAATCTAGTAACTTTTTTCTTAAAACATTTTACCTAAATATTATATTACAGTTATTCTCCAGCATTCATGTAATAGCCTAGAATATAAAACAATTTTCTTTCCAAATATCTTCCATTTTAACCAGTTTACTTGAACTATGTCTGGTAAAAATAGCAGAATTTTCTGACAAATAGGAATGGAGAACCAATTATATCCTTACCTGATGTGGCTGCTCATTCATTCATTGTGGGTCTGATTTCACTTTATTACTAGGGTGAGTTGTGACTTTGGTTACTGGTTGTTTGAAAATTGATGCGGTTTGTCTAATTGGCAATGTTGTATTCAAGTCTGGTTTACCCGGTGGATATAAGCATGTTTTCATTAATAAATATTATGTATAAATATAATTTGGTCCATTTTTTATTAATTCATTATCCATTACTTTTAAGTTTTTATTTAAAGTCCAGTTAGAAAAAAAATAATAAATAAATAAATAAAGTCCAGTTAGTTTACATACAGTGTAGTATTAGTTTCAGGTGTGCAACACAGTGATTCAACACTTCCATATATTACCCAGTGCTCATCACTAGTGTACTGCTTCATCCCCATCATCTATTTAACCCATGCCCGAACCCCCTCCCCTCTGGTGTCCATCAGTTCTCTATAACTAAAGAGTCTGTTTCTTGGTTTGTCTCTCTTTTTCCCCATTTGATTTTTAAGTTTACCTATTTAAATAATCTCTACATCCAATGTGGGGCTCGAACTCACGACCGTGAGATCAAGAGTCACATGCTCCTTTGAGCCAGGCAGGCACCTCTGTTTTGTTTCTTAAATTCCACGTATGAGCAAAATCACATAGATGGAGCTAGAGATTATTGTGCTAAGTGAAATAAGTCAGAGAAATACCATTATCCATTACTTTAAATCATATTATACCAAACTTCTCAATCTCAGCATTATAAATACTTGAAAGGACACTTTTAGCACTTCATTATACAAGACATACATGAAGTTTTCCTATCATAAAAAGCTTTACTTTTTATAAAAAGTTTTCTGTGTATTTTAAAATGTAAGGAAATTATCTATATGTAATGCATGATTAAGTTGATTAGCCAGATATTCAGGACTTTTAAATGAATAAATTGTGCTTATGGGTAACACAAAAAGGAGCATTTTCAGGACAATCATCAGGATAGCAATCATCTCAACACTTGAGAATGGAGGAAAATATTGGTATACTTGGCCTTTAAAATGTGAACAACCTGGTCAGCTATTAAGAGGCCAGGTTTACATAAAACCATATAAGTTAAACTTCACTCTCAAATTAAAAGATAACTAGAGATGGAAGTTCTAACAAACAGAACTCAATTTAGCAACAAACATATCTTTTAGGGATCCCTGGGTGGCGCAGTGGTTTGGCGCCTGCCTTTTGCCCAGGGTGCGATCCTGGAGACCTGGGATCAAATCCCACGTCGGGCTCCCGGTGCATGGAGCCTGCTTCTCCCTCTGCCTATGTCTCTGTCTCTGTCTCTCTCTCTCTCTCTCTGTGTGACTATCATAAATAAATAAAAATTTAAAAAAATTAAAACAAACAAACATATCTTTTAATCACCAGTAAATAAAATCTAAGATGTGTTCTAGTAAAGTCAAAATGTGGCAGAGTTACTATTCAGTTCATTTGTGATGGAGGAGCAGAGGGGCAAGGAAGCAGAAGAAGGACAAAAAGAACAAAATGTGATTTAATCATTGTATATTCTGATGCTGGCAAAAATCTATATATACATAAACAGTCATCTGTATCTGCAACAATATACATGTGGTATTTTTGATACACGCACTTGATAAATCTACAGGAGGGTATTCAATGAACTTTTGTCTTTACAACTATCCCCAGATAAAAATTGTGCTATCAACTTCCAGGCTCCAGAAGAATGGTTCTCAAACTTCAACACACATCAGTACCACCCAGGGGATTTATTAAAACATGATTCCTGGGCCTCAGCCCTAGAGATTCTGATTCAGGAGAGATGAAGTAAGGCCTGGGAACTTGCATTTCTATTAAGGTTGCATGGGATGCTGATGCGACTGATCCAGGGACCACCTGGAGAACCACTACTCTATAACAAAGATTGCAAACTTGTTGCAGAAGAACCAAGTTTAACCCATAGGTGTAATTTGTTCAGTTTTTAGTGTATTAAAATGAGCAAACATCTACAAGATCTGGAGATTTCACATAAAATGCATATTCTAGCTTAAAAATTCAAAGATCTAGAAATACTGGACTTGATTTGGCCACAACAGGCCATAATTAATTAGTAACGGCTGCTCACAAGGATTTCCCTCACCCGACCCTAACTTTCCCAAACCTGAACCCTAAACTGAACCCTAACCCTACCCCTAAACCATAACCCTAATCCGTAAGCTTAACAGGAACTCTTACAGTCACACTAAACCCTAATCCTAACCCTAACCCTAACCCTATCCTAAGGCTACACTGCAAATCTAACGCTAACCCCAACCTGAAATCTAACACTAACATTAAGCATAGTTCCATTTGGAACATAGGTGTGACATGCCATTGTGTTGGATGTATAGTGTTGGTCAAAACCAATCACGAAGCACCTCGCGGTGACACAGGGATATTTATGCCACAGTTCATTATCGCTGGGAGCCATTGTGATGGCTGCGACCCCCAGAGCCCAGAAGGAGGCACCTCAGTCTCATTCAAAATAGAACAGGAACAATTGGACAGTTTGGCTACAGAAGATGACCATGGCTGGATCTTGTAGCATTCCCACCCCATCATGCTGCCCCCATTGAAATGAGGCCGGAGGTAAAGTAACCATTGTGATATTACGTTGCTGGTACCCAGGCCACTTTCAAGTGGTACCCCATGCCACATCTCACCCCTTCATGTCAATGCACCATCCTTAAAATTGCGCCTCAGATACACAGGGCACCAGCTAACATGCATTACAAATATCATCCATAGACCGAGATGATGTCCCTAGGAAGGAAATTCTGCCTCTTCTATCACGGTGCCTCTTCTATCACGGTGCCTCTTCTATCAGGGTGGGAACCTGGGGAAAACGTGAGAGACATGGTGGGTTAGATAGGTGACAGATCTGGGACAGCAAGCACAGAAAGAAAGGTCTGAAACCAGCTCCATCTCCAGAAAAGTAGGCCCTTCCTTGCATTTTCAGAGAGTTGTGGCTATGGCATTTTTGGCTCCTGATGTACATTTAAGGAGATGGCATGGGGCAAGCAGTCATCTTCCAAAAAGGGGCTCTGGATAGGTCTGACTGAAGGCTGGAATCTTGAAAAAGTGACGTCACTTCCTTGGGGACAAGTGTGTAACGGATTTAGAACTCTGGTAACCAGGAAGCTGCGTGGAACAAGGTCCCTCTTTCCAGCTCACTTAACTGGAGCCCGTCAAGAGAACAAGATGTTCTGTTGCTGTTGCCCTACTTTCAGTAGCTCTGGGCTTAAGAGAGTCCAGACAGAGAGATGTTCATGTTGCTATGGACGTCAGCTCGGCCCTCTTCACCGAAGCTTCTGGTTATGTGCGGGAGACCTCAACAGGTACCGCAAGGCACCTGGGGGAAGCCACTGGAGAGCAGGCCACACTGTAATCTCAGCTGACGGGGCTCACACCTCTTTCACCTTCATTGAGTGTGTGTCCGTTTATGTGTAAGAGGGTGTGTTAGTGTGAGACTCTGTGTGTGTGTGTGTGTGTGTGTGTGTGTGTGAGTAGAGGGGACAGAGGAGAGGAACATGCCCTTCCTGGGCAGAAACCAGCTGCCACGGTTTGGAGCCTGACACATCTTTGGTGTTCAGACGCCAGGTCATAACAGGCAAGATGAGAAGGTGAGTGCTGAGGGCCAAGCTCAACTTCAAGTATGTAAATCGTGAGCGCAAGAGTCTCTTTCATCTGGCTTCTCCTTGCCAGATGGCCCTTCAGCTGCCCCTGGGATGTGAAGCAGAGAACACGATTTCTAAAGGGGATGTCCCCTTGTTGTGTTGTGGAGGGAGTACCCTAATGTCTCTTGGCCCTGTACATACGGGGCACTGTATTTGCAGAGCTGCACCCAGGAGATCTTGGAGGAGATGTTCTGTGGCTTCAACTCTTCCAACTCCCTAGACAATGATCGGTGCACCAGGCAAACAAGGAGCAGTGCTGTTCTGAGGTGAGAATGGGAAGAGGGTTCTCCACAGAGAGATGGCCCCCCCACAAACATGGAGAGAAACCTGCGGCCCTCCCGTAGTGTTTCCACACGAGTGCCGCACAGGCCCAAACGCAAAGAGGCCTGAACCTCCTCCCCTAACATCCGGCTACGTCTGAGGTGATAAGACACCGTTCCCCTAGGTTGGGATGGTGCAGAATAGATTTCATGCTTTTGAGGAGTGGGGGTGGTTGGTTTTTTTCACTCAGAGCAATGAGTGTCTTTGCATTTCACTAACATTTTCCTTATTTCACCCACGCGCCCCAGGTATCCTGTGTAGAACGCAGCTCCACTGTCGTTGCACAACGTCTGCAGGCCTCACAAAAGATCACACTAGAGAGGGTGATTTAAGAGGAAAGGAAGGGTGGGATGAAGCCATTCTCTATGTTTATATCTAAGGTGTCATGTGCCACAACACATCAGATCATGGTAGACCCAACAGGTCATGAGCTGTGTCCTTAGAGGTCCTTGTACTACTCCATCAATGGGGCCGTCTGCCACAGTGATTCAGCCATTCAAGGCCCTTGGCACTTGACATGATGGCATTCTCTTACCATGTCTCCTGTGCTGCAAGGAGCACCTCGTGTGTCCCCACAGACTGTTTAATTTGCTTGATCTGCCATAACCTGGAAGCCCAGTTTTGGTGGAAGCCCTCTGATGCCTCCTGACCAAAGTGGCTGGCTCTGTTTTTTTTGTAGAGATCAACACAGGAAATCTAGGATGAGACCTAACCCTGACACTGACCCTAACCCTGACCCCTAAGCCTGAGGCCTAACCCTGACCCTATCCATGAAGCCTAACCCTGAGGCCTAACCCTGACCCTAACCCTAACCCTAACCCTGACCCTAACCCTGAGGCCTAAACCTGACCCTAACCCTAACCTTAACCCTGACCCTAACCCTGAGGCCTAACCCTGAGACTTAACCCTGACCCTAACCCTGAACCTAACCCTAACCCTGAGGCCAGCCCTAACCCTAACCCTGAGGCCTAACACCTAACCCTGAGGCCTAACCCTGAGTCCTAACCCTAACCCTAACACTGAGGCCTAAGCCCTCACCCTGAGGCCTAACCCTGACCCTAATCAATAACCTTTACCCTGGGGCTAACCCTGAGGCCTAACCCCTAATGCTAACCCTGAGTCCTCAACCTGAGGCCTAACCCTGACGCCGAACTCCTAACCCAAATCCTGAGGCCTAACCACTAACCCTAACCCTGAGGCCTAACCCTAACCCTAACCCTGAGGCCTAACCCTAACCCCTAACACTGAGGCCTAACCCTAACCCTAACCCTGAGGCCTGAACCCTTTCTTTCCCTAACCCTAACCCCTTACCCTAACCCTAACCCTGAAGCCTATCTCTAACCCTAACCCTGACCATGACCCTGACCCTACCCCTAACCCTGACCCTAACCCTCACCCTAACTCTGACCCTGACTCTACCCCTAACCCTGATGCTAACACTAACCCTAACCCTAACCCTAACCCTAACCCTGACCCTAAACCTAAATCTGACTCTGACCATAAGCCTAACCCTAACCCTTACTCTAACCCTAACCCTGAGGCTTAACCCTATCCCTAACCCCAAACCCTGAGGCCTAACCTTAAACCTAACCCCTAACCCTGAGGCCTAACTACTAGGCCTAACACTGAGGCCTAAATCTAAACCCTATCCCTGAGGCCTAAACCTAACCCTGAGGCCTAACCATGAGACCTAACCCTGAGGCCTAACCCTAAGTCTGAGGCCTAACACGGAGACCTTACCCTGAGTCCTAACCCTAACCCCTAACCCTGAGGCCTAACCCTAACCCTAACCCCTAAACCTGAGGCTTAACCCCTAGGCCTAAACCTGAAGCCTAAACCTAAACCCTAACTCTGAGGCCTAAACTTAACTCTAACACTGAGGCCTAAACCTAACCCTGAGGTCTAACCCTGAGGCTTAACACTGAGGCCTAACCCTGAGGCTTAACACTGAGGTCTAACCCTGAGGTCTAACCCTAACCCTAACCCTGAGGCCTAACCCTAACCCTAACACTGAGGGCTAACCCGGACAATGACCCTAACCCTAACCCCTAACCCTGAAGCCTAACCCTAAACCTACCCTAACCCTAAAGCTGACCCTGACCCTAACCCTGACCCAGACCCTAACCCTAACCGTGACCCTAACCCTAAACCTGACCCTAACCCTGACCCTGACACTAACCCTGGCCCTGGCCCTGACACTGACCCTGACGCTAACCCTAACCCTAACCCTAACCCTAACCGTGAGGCCTAACCGTGATGCCCAACCCTGAGGCCTAACCCTAAAACCCAGAGACATAAGCCTAACCCTAAACCCTAACCCTGAGGCCTAACTCGTAGTCCTAACCCTGAGGCCTAAACCTAAACACTAACCCTGAGGCCATACACTAACCCCTAACACTGAAGCCTAAACTTAACCTTGAAACCTAACCCTGAGGCATAACGCCTAGGCCTCACCCTGAGGCCTAAACCTAACCCTAATCCTGAGGCCTTACCCGAACACTAACCCTAACCCCTTACACCAACCAAACCCTGAAGCCTAACTCTAACCCTCACCCTAACCCTAACCCTAGCCCTAACCCTGACCCTGATACTAACCCTAACCCTGACCCTGACCCTGACCCTAACTCTGACCCTAACCCTGACCCTGACCCTAACCCTGACCCTGACCCTAACCTAACACTGACCCTAACACTAACCCGAACCCTGACCCTGACCCTAACCCTGACCCTGACCCTAACCCTAACCCTAACCCCTAACACTGAGTCCTAACTCCCAGGCCTAACCCTGAGGCCTAAACCTAAACCCTAACCCTGAAGCCTAACCCTAACCCTATCCCTGAGGCCTAAACCTAACCCTAAGCCTAACCCTGAGGCCTAATCCTGAGGCCTAACCCTGAGGCCTAACCCTAACCCTAACCCTGAGGCCTAACCCTGAGGCCTAAACCTAAACTCTAACCCTTAGGCTTAACCCTAACACTGATCCAGGGCTTAAACCTCACCCTAACCCTAAACCCTAACCCTAACCCTAACCCCTAGGCCTAACACCTAACCCTAACCCCTAGGCCTAACCTCTAACCCTAACCCTGAGTCCTAACCCTCACCCCTAACCCTGAGGCATAACCCTCACCCCTAACTCTGAGGCCTAACCCTAACCCTAACCCTAAACCCTTACCCTAACCCTAACCCTGAAGCCTAACTCTAACCCTCACCCTAACCCCTAACCCTAACCCTGAAGTCTAACCCTAACCCTAACCCTGAGGCCTAACCCTAACCTTAAACATAGATCAGTTTGGAAATCAGATGTGACATGCCATTGAGTTGGATGTATTGTGTTGGTCAGGAACCAGTCACGAAGCACCTCGCGGTGACACAGGGATATTTATGCCACAGGTCATTATCGCTGGGAGCCGTGGTGAAGGCTGCGACCCCCAGAGCCCATAAGGAGGCACCTCTTTCTCATTCAAAATAGAACAGGAAAAATTGGACGGTTTGACTACAGAAGATCATCATGTCTGCATCTTGGAGCAGTCCCATCCCATCATGGTGCCCCCATTGAAATGAGGCTGGAGGTAAAGTGAAAACTGTGGAACCCAGGCCACTTTCAACTGGTACCCCATGCCACATCTCACCTCTTCATGTCAATCCACCATCCTTAAAATTTGCACCTCAGATACACAGGGCACCAGCTCACATGCGTTGCAGATATCATTCATAGACCCCTGATGATGTCCCTAGGAAGAAGATTCTGACTCTTCTACCACTGTGCAGGTTGGGAACCTGTGGACTATATGAGACACACGGTGGGTTAGATAGGTGACAGATCTGGGACAGCAAGCACAGAAAGAAAGGTCTGAATTCAGCTCCGGCTCCGGAAAAGTAGGCCCTTCCTTGCATTTTCAGAGAGTTGTGGCTATGGCATTTTTGGCTCCTGATGTACATTTAAGGAGATGGCATGGGGCAAGCAGTCATCTTCCAAAAAGGGGCTCTGGATAGGTCTGACTGAAGGCTGGAATCTTGAAAAAGTGACGTCACTTCCTTGGGGACAAGTGTGTAACGGATTTAGAACTCTGGTAACCAGGAAGCTGCGTGGAACAAGGTCCCTCTTTCCAGCTCACTTAACTGGAGCCCGTCAAGAGAACAAGATGTTCTGTTGCTGTTGCCCTACTTTCAGTAGCTCTGGGCTTAAGAGAGTCCAGACAGAGAGATGTTCATGTTGCTATGGACGTCAGCTCGGCCCTCTTCACCGAAGCTTCTGGTTATGTGCGGGAGACCTCAACAGGTACCGCAAGGCACCTGGGGGAAGCCACTGGAGAGCAGGCCACACTGTAATCTCAGCTGACGGGGCTCACACCTCTTTCACCTTCATTGAGTGTGTGTCCGTTTATGTGTAAGAGGGTGTGTTAGTGTGAGACTCTGTGTGTGTGTGTGTGTGTGTGTGTGTGTGTGAGTAGAGGGGACAGAGGAGAGGAACATGCCCTTCCTGGGCAGAAACCAGCTGCCACGGTTTGGAGCCTGACACATCTTTGGTGTTCAGACGCCAGGTCATAACAGGCAAGATGAGAAGGTGAGTGCTGAGGGCCAAGCTCAACTTCAAGTATGTAAATCGTGAGCGCAAGAGTCTCTTTCATCTGGCTTCTCCTTGCCAGATGGCCCTTCAGCTGCCCCTGGGATGTGAAGCAGAGAACACGATTTCTAAAGGGGATGTCCCCTTGTTGTGTTGTGGAGGGAGTACCCTAATGTCTCTTGGCCCTGTACATACGGGGCACTGTATTTGCAGAGCTGCACCCAGGAGATCTTGGAGGAGATGTTCTGTGGCTTCAACCCTTCCAACTCCCTAGACAATGATCGGTGCACCAGGCAAACAAGGAGCAGTGCTGTTCTGAGGTGAGAATGGGAAGAGGGTTCTCCACAGAGAGATGGCCCCCCCACAAACATGGAGAGAAACCTGCGGCCCTCCCGTAGTGTTTCCACACGAGTGCCGCACAGGCCCAAACGCAAAGAGACCTGAACCTCCTCCCCTAACATCCGGCTACGTCTGAGGTGATAAGACACCGTTCCCCTAGGTTGGGATGGTGCAGAATAGATTTCATGCTTTTGAGGAGTGGGGGTGGTTGGTTTTTTTCACTCAGAGCAATGAGTGTCTTTGCGTTTCACTAACATTTTCCTTATTTCACCCACGTGCCCCAGGTATCCTGTGTAGAACGCAGCTCCACTGTCGTTGCACAACGTCTGCAGGTCTCACAAAAGGTCACAGTAGAGAGGGTGATTTAAGAGGAAAGGAAGGGTGGGATGAAGCCATTCTCTATGTTTATCTCTAAGGTGTCATGTGACAACACATCAGATCATTGTAGGCCCAATGGGTCATGAGCTGTGTCCTTAGAGGTCCTCGTAGTACTCCATCAATGGGGCCGTCTGGGGGATCCCTGGGTGGCTCAGCAGTTTGGCTCCTGCCTTTGGCCCAGGGCGCGATCCTGGAGTCCCGGGATCGAGTCCTGCGTTGGGCTCCTGGCATGGAGCCTGCTTCTCTCTCTGCCTGTGTCTCTGCCTCTCTCTCTCTCTCTCTCTCTATCATGAATAAATAAATAAAATCTTTAAAAAAAAAAATGGGGCCGTCTGCCACAGTGATTCAGCCATTCAAGGCCTTGGCACTTGACATGATGCCATTCTCTTGCCATGTCTGCTATGCTGCAAGGAGCACCTTGTGTGTCCCCACAGACTGTTTAAGTTGCTTGATCTGCCATAACCTGGAAGCCCAGTTTGGGCAGAAGCCCTCTGATGCCTCCTGACCCAAGTAGCTGGCTCTGTCTTTTTTGTAGACATCCACAGTGGAAATCTAGGATGAGGCTTACCTCTGACCCTGACCCTAACCCTGAACCCTAACCCTGAGGCCTAAACCTAAACCCTAACCCTTAGGCCTAACCCTAAAACTGACCCCAGGCCTAACCCTAACCCTAACCCTAAACCCTAATCCAAACCCTAACACCTAGGCCTAACCCCTAACCCTAACCCCTCGGCCTAACCCTAACCCTGACACTTAGCCTAACCTTAACCCTAACCCTGACCCTAACACTAACCCTGACGTTGACCCTAAACCTAACCTTAAACCTAACCCTAACCCTAAAGCTGAGGCCAAACCCTGAGGCCTAACCCTAACTCCTAATCCTGAGGCCTAACCCTAACCCTAACCCTAACCCCTAACACTGAGTCCTAACCCCTAGGCCTAACCCTATGGCGTAAACCTAAACACTAACCCTGAAGCCTAACCCTAACCCTAACCCTGAGGACTAAACCTAACCCTAAGGCTTAACCCTGAGGCCTAACCCCTAACACTGAGGCCTAACTCTAATCCTAACCTAACACCTAACCCTGAGGCCTAACATCTAGACTTAACCCTCAGGCCTAAACCTAAACCCTAACCCTGAAGCCTAACCCTTATCTTAATCCTGTGTCATAAACCTAATCCTGAGACCTTAACCTGAGGCCTACCCTGAGGCCGAAACATAAAACCTAACCCTTAGGCCTAACCCTAACACTGACCCCAGGCCTAAACCTAACACTAACCCTAAACACTATTCCTAACCCTCAGGCCTAAACCTAAACCCTAACCCCTCGGCCTAACCCCTAACCCTAACCCTGAGGCCTAACCCTAACCCCTTACTCTGAGGCCTAAACCTAACCCTAACCCTGAGGCCTAACCCTAACCCCTTACCCTGAGGCCTAACCCTAACCCTAACCCTGAGGCCTAACCCTAACCCTAACCCTAACCCCTTATCCTAACACTAACCCTGAAGCCTAACTCTAACCCTAACTCTAACCCTAACCCTAACCCTGACCCTGATCCTAACCCTAACCCTGACCCTAACCATAACCCTGACCCTAATCCTAACCCTGACCCTAACCCTGACCCTGAGCCTAAACCTAACCCTAACACTAACCCTAACCCTGACCCTAACACTAACCCTGACCTTGACCCTAAACCTAACCCTAACCCTAAACCTAACCTAACCCTAACCCTAACCCTGAGGCCTAACACTGAGGCCTAACCCGAACTCCTAATCCTGAGGCCTAACCCTAACCCTAACCCCTAACCCTGCGGCCTAACCACTAGGCCTAACCCTGAGACCTAAACCTAATCACGAACTCTGAGGTGGAACCCAAAACCTAACCCTGAGACCTAATACTAACACTAACCCTAACCCTGACTCCAAGGCCTAACCCTAACCCTAACCCCTCGGCCTAACCCTAACCCTAACCCCTAACCCTAACCCTAACCCCTAACCCTAACCCTAACCCTAACCCCTAACCCTAACCCTTACCCCTAACCCCTAACCCTAACCCTAACCCTAACCCTGAAGCCTCCCTGCTGGTCCTGAGGAGGCCAGGCCCCTGTCAGTGTAGACGCGGCCCCACATGGTCCTGAAGCCTCCACGCGGGTCCTGAGGAGGCCGGGTCCCTGTCAGCGTGGATGCGACCCCCCCATGGCTGTTTCCTGTCTGTTGACTATGGTAGGACTTCCAGCGCTGAGAGGGGACCTCCTTGGCTTGTTCCTGCTCTTAGGGGAGACAATTTCAAGTTTTCACCCTTGGGGATGACGTCATCTGCGGGCCTTCCTACACGGCCTTTCCTCTGTTGATAGACATTTCCTCAAAACCCACTGTGCTTTTTATGTTGTATTCTGTCAAATGCTTTTTCTGCAACTCTTGAGGGGATCGTATGCGTTTTGTCCTTTCTCTTTTTGTTTTTTGTTTTTTTAAAGATTTTATTTATATATCCTTGAGAGACACAGAGAGACAGAGAGAGAGGCAGAGACACAGGCAGAGGAAGCAGGCTCCATGCAGGGAACTCGATGTGGGACTCGATCCCGGGACTCCAGGATCACGCTCTGGGCCGAAGGCAGGTGCTAAAGCGCTGAGCCCCCCGGGCCGCCCCATGTCCTTTCTCTGGTTAATGGGATGGATCGTGCTGAGTGATGGCCAGAGGGGCCATGGGGGGCAGGTGGGCAACATGGATGAGCAATAGGAAAAGCTACAAGCGTCTGGTTCTAAATAAAGAAATCCCAGAAATTTAGAAAGTACAGCCTGGCAATAGAGTCAGTACTGTTGGGACAACTTTGTACGGGGACAGATGGTGACGCCGCTTCTCGTGGGGAGAGCTGAGTGAGGCACAGAATTGTCAAGTCACTAGTTGTAGCCCTGAAACTACTGTCACATTGTGTCGACTGTACTTCAATAAATACCAAGGAAAAGGGGTTTCCGGTAGGACTCCCGGTGGGTCCGTGAAAGGCATTTACATGGTCGTTACGCACACGAAGGCACCTCTGCAGAGGGGATCAAGATGCTCACGTGTCTTCATGTTAATTTTTAGAAGATTTACTTGAGAGAGGGTGCAGTGGGGGGGGGGGCGGAGGGAGACGGGGAACCTGGAGCGGACTCCTCACCCACCGGAGCCCGAGCCCCACGCGAGGCTCCACGCCACAACCTCGAGATCCTGACTTGAGCCAAACTCAAGAGTCGACGTGGAACCGACGGAACCACCCAGGAGCCCCTCAAATGTCCCTAACTGCAACCCCATGCTGTGAACCCTGGGGGGCGGGGGGCATCTGTGACCCCCAGTCTGCCTTGAAGGGCGGGAGGCCTGCAGGGCCCGAGGATGGGAACTGAGGATGTGGGAGGGTGCCTGCATCCCCTTCCCGCCCGGCGTGGGGACAGGACCCTCCCCCGGGACCCTCGGCCTTCAGGGTGAAGGGCTAAGTGCTGATTGGACCCCGCCTGCCCACAGTGATGATGCGGGACCCCACTCTGGGCGGAACTGTGGTGCCCCCGGGTTCCACCGCTGCCTGGTGCCCACTCTGCGTCCGCAGACCTTCGGAGGCACTCGTGCTCCGGATCTGGCTCGCAGCGACCCGACTCTCCTGCTCTCCCCAGTAGCCCAGTACTCCCACTCTCCCCAGTACCCCAACCCTCCCACTCTCCTAAGTACCCCAACCCTCCCACTCTCCTAAGTACCCCAACCCTCCCACTCTCCCCAGTACCCCAGTACTCCCACTCTCCCCAGTACCCCAACCCTCCCACTCTCCCCAGTATCCCAGTACTCCCACTCTCCCCAGTATCCCAGTACTCCCACTCTCCCCAGTACCCCAGTACTCCCACTCTCCCCAGTACCCCAACCCTCCCACTCTCCCCAGTACCCCAACCCTCCCACTTTCCCCAGTACCCCAGTGCATAAAGAGGAGGCGCTCACACAGCGACAGGTCACAGGTGAGTGGCAGCTGATCCCTGCTCCCCGCGGGCCACAGTGGAGCCTGTGGGTCCGGGTGGGGGCACAGGCCTCCTGGGCTGGGGTCCACAACACCCCGACCCCCCATGCGATGACGGTGAGCAGCTCCTACAGCCCCTCCACAGCCCCACGGGGTGCGAGTGGCCACCCTGCTCCCCTCGTCCAGGGAAGGAGGCTGCAGTCGGAACTCAGGCAGCTCCCCCGGAACCCCCGCTCCCCTGTAAGCCCTGTGCCATGCAGGCACCCAAGCCATGACCTTTCCAGCCTGTCCTAGACACATGGACCCTGACAGGGGTGACTGACACCCCCCCATCCCGCCCTGTGCTCGCTGTGTCCCCCTGGCCCGTGAACAGGCTTGCTCTTCACGCATTGGAACGTGGAGTCCCTCGTGCTCCCCCAGGCCCCCCTCAGGCTATTCACACATCGCTGCCCTCAGGGTGGGGAGTTTGGTCGCACTCTTGCTGGCATCAGGTTTTAATTTTGATGAAGTCCAGTCCGTCGCTTTCTCCCCTTGGTCGTTGTGCTTGTGGAATCTAAGAGAAACCTTCGATCCCTGCCCCCCCCACCCCACAGGGACACTCGCTGGCCGGCCCACCCACCACCATCTCTGCGCCGGCCCCAGGCTGGGAGACGTCACCCCCGAGCATCAGGTGGGCAGTTCCCCGGAGTCCCTGGGTCCCCCGCCCGTGTGCTCCTGATACCGGGGTGGGAGCGCTCTGTGACCCCAGCGTGACGGTGTGTCCTGGGACAGTGGCTGGGAAGGTGGACTGTAGGTGGGCAGGGGACAGACAGGCAGCGAGGGCCTGTGTGTGATGCTCCAGCCCAGCCTGTGCCCCTCGGGGCTACGGGGTTGTCTCCGGCTCCAGTCAGACAGAGGGGCACCTGCCCACGGGGAGCACCCGGACGCATGTGTCCTCGGAAGGTTCTCACGCACCGTCATTCTTGGATGTGTTTGGATTGCGGCACGATGCAGGAGGACCCGGAGACCCTGCTGGTCTTGCAAAGGGCCAATATCGTGGCCCAGTACCATCAGGTGAGGCCCAGAAGGGACCATAGACACTACACACCCACGACAGGGGGGACCATACCTGCAAGAGCAGGTGAGGCTCAAGAGGGGATCAGAGACAAGGATGAGCCAGGTCAGCCCAGACAAGGACCATAGTCACCAGGAACAAGTGAGACCCTGGGGATGGTCCTGGTGTCAGTAGCAAGTAAGGGTCCATCCTGGATCCTAGTCATTGGTAGCTGAGGAGCCCAGTCACCAGGTACAGGTGAGGCCCAGGTGGGGACCAGAGTCACCAGGTCCAGATAAAGACCACAGCTACCAGGTCCAGGTGAGCCCAGGTGGGGACCAGAGTCACCAGGTTCAGGTGAGGCCAAGGTGGGGACCATAGTCACAGATCCACATGAGGCTCAGGTGGAGACCAGAGTCACCTAGGTGAAGCCCAGTTGGGGACTAGAGTCACCAGGTCTGGGTGAGGCCCAATTGGGGACCAGAGTCACCAGGTCTGGGTGAGGGCCAGGTAGGGATCAGAGTCACCAGGTCAAGTGAGGCCCAGGTGGGGACCACAGTCACCAGGTCAGGTGAGGCTCAGGTAGGAACCACAGTCACCAGGTCCTGGTGAGGCCAAGGTGGGGACCAGAGTCACCAGGTTCAGGTGAGGCCAAGGTGGGGACCACAGTTGCAGATCCACATGAGGCCCAGGTGAGGCCCGGTTGGGGACCAGAGTCACCAGGCCCGGGTGAGGCCCAGTTGGGGACTAGAGTCACCAGGTCTGGGTGAGGCCCAGGTGGGGACCACAGTCACCAGGTCCGGGTGAGGCCCAGGTGGGGACCAGCGTCACCGGTTCCAGGTGAGGGCCAGGTAGGGATCAGAGTCACCAGGTCAGGTGAGACCCAGGTAGGGATCAGAGACACCAGGTCCAGCTGAGGCCCAGGTGGGGACCACAGTCACCAGGTCTGGGTGAGGCCCTGGTGGGGACCACAGTCACCAGGTCTGGGTGAGGCCCAGGTGGGGACCACAGTCACCAGGTCAGGTGAGGCCCAGGTGGGGATCGTCACTGATAGATAGAAGCAGGTGAGGCTGTCAGGCTGCACCCACCGGGCATACAGGCCCTTCCTCTGGTGCCCGGCCAATCTCAGAGGGTCGGCGCTCCCTCAGGATTCAGGGGAGGGAGGACCCCTTCTGCTCCCTCCTGTCCCCATTTCCCTGCTCTGATCGGTCCCCACCACGGTGCACCAAGCAGGGTCTCCGCAGGACCTGTCACTGTGGAAGGCACCGACCAGCAGGGCTTTCTGCCGTGAGTCCCCTGGACACCCCTCATCCATCTCAGGGGGGGTGGCATTTGCAGGAACACCTCTCTGGAGGCTGACCCCCCCCCCAGGGTCGGGACCTCGTCCCCTGGAGCCCTCTGAGGGCCATGTCTGCGCTGGGCTGCAGCTGAGACACCCCGGAGGCCGACCTGGGACGTGGGCAGGAAGGGAGCTGGGCCTGGGGGAGGCCCCTGGACACTCAGAGGAGGGGCCCCCACGCCTGCTTCGGGCAGGCCCAGGTGTCTGCCTCCTGCATCAGGGGGGGTGTCCAGTCCCTTCAGCAGGGGCTCCCGCGGGTGAGGGGCTCTGGGGCCGGGGTGTGCTCTCTGTAGGGGGATGGCCTGGTCTGGGGCGAGTCCGCAGGGGTGCTCTCACCCACACCCCCTAGCCAGGGCCCCCACAGTCCCGAAGGCTTCTGCGGGGCTGCAGGTAGATGCCGGGGACCAGGCCAGGGCAGGGAGGGGGGGGCCGCAGAGGGAGGGCCCGACCAGGCAGGAGGAGGGAAGAGGAGGAGGGGACAGCCCAGTGGCCTAGGTCGCAGGGGTCGAGGCTGATGGGTCAACAGCCCCACGAGAACCTGACGGACGCTGGAGACCCCAGGTGGGGCCCCCTTAGCCCTGCTCACGGCCCAGTGGCTGCTGGGATGGCTCAGGGGTGGGTCGTGCTCAGGGGCTCCGACAGGACAGGAGGTGAAATGGGCCAGAGGCAGAGGTGACAGCAGAGAGGGGAGTCAGGGGACAGCAGGGGGGTGGCCAGGGGGCAGGGCGAGGCCGGCTGGACGCTGGGCAGTCAGGCCCTGGGGAGGCGGGGGGGACCTCAGCGGGACGGTCACTCCTGGCAAACACGCTTCTCAGACCCCCCAGACGCCGCCCCCGCCAGCCCTCATGCCGCTGGCAGCCCCTGCCCTCCCTGGAGGAGCCCTGCCCTCCCCAGGCCCCTGGGTGCAGACGGGGGGGCGGGGGGGCTGTGGGGCCGGGGCCTCAGGGCTCTGCGTCTCTTGCCTTCCAGGGACAAGGAGCTGCCCAGCCCCAGCCCCCCCGAGGCCAAGGTGAGAGCCCGTCCTGGGCCCCGGGCAGGACGTGGGGGGGCTGGGGCCAGCTGTCTGCACCCCGTCCCCCAGGACATCCCCGGGCGTCTCCCCAGTCCCCCGTCCCAGCGCTGCACGGGCTGCCGGGAACGCACCCCAGACCCGGAGCCGCGGCCCGCGGGGGGCCCTGTGCCTTCCTGGCTCCTCCGGGTCCCGGGGGGGACTGGGCGCGGCCGAGCGCCCACCTCCCGCGGCTGGAGCCTCACCTGCGGCCCCCGCTTGTCCTCTTCCAGAAACTCCACCAGGAGACCCGGCGCGCGGACAAATGGATAAAAATGCTCAAGCGATGGGACCACTACCTCCCCAGCGAGAAGGTGGGGCGCTGGGTGCCCCCGAGGGCTCTCCGTCCTGACGGGGCTGGGGGGCCGCCCTCAGTGTCCTCCTGCCCCGTTCGGGGGAGCCCCCTGCCTGGGGAGAGTCTGCTGGGAGCCCGAGCCTCCCCAGGCCCCTGGACGGCGGTGGGGGAGCGTCAGGTCGGGGCCACGGTCCCTGCTCCTCGTGGGGGACGGGGCCCAGCTCCAGGGAGACCCAGCCTCTCCGCAGACACCGTGGAGCCGAAGCCAGAATCTTCTAGATGCCTCGCGCTCCCTGGGCTCCAAGGGGCCGCCCTGGGCCCCTCTCACCAGCACTGCCTTCCTCCCCGCAGCTGCAGTGCCGGGTCTACAAGAGGGTCCCGCCCCAGGTGCGGGGACAGGTGTGGCTGCGATTGCTGAACATTGACCAGGTTAAGGCCAGGAATGCCGGGAAATACCAGGTGGGGCCCATCCACTCCCCGTGGACCCTCAGTCCCCTCCCCACCAGGGCTGACCCCCTGTCCTCTCCCCACCAGGGCTGACCCCCCATGTCTCCCCCCCACTCAGGCTGACCCCCCCATCCCCTCCCCTCCAAGCTGAACCCCCTTGTCCCCTCCCCACCCGGGCTGACCCCCCATGTCTCCTCCCCACCCGGGTTGATCCTCCATGTCCCCTCCCTGTCCAGGGCTGACCCTCAGTCCCCTCCCCGCCCACGACAGCTGGGCACAGGCCCTCACGCAGGCCCCGCGGGCACGGTGGGCACTCCCGCCGTCCCCGGCCTCCCAGGGGAAGGAAGGAGGTTCCTGCAGGACACACTCCCATGGTGGCCCCAGGGCTCCCGGCCCAGGATGGCAGCTGCTGACAGGTCGGGGTCTGTGTCCCTGACGCCGGCTCCTCCTCCCAGGGTCTCCCCGCAGGAAATGAAGGAGGCGGCCCTGGTGTCCTCCCGGGACATCATGCAGATCGACCTGGACATCAACTGGACGTTCCGCAGTCACAGCATGTTCTGGGACCGCTACGGGGTCAGGTGAGGCTGCTGGGCCAGCGGGGTTCGGGGGCCCGGGAGAGGCCCGGGGGCTTCTGTGCAGGGGACACGGGGTCTCTGAGGCCGGGGGGAGCGACGGCAGCAACAACACACTGCCACATGGTAGGGTGCTGGGGATGACCCCCTGGCCCCCACCCCCGGGGTCTCGGGGATGGGGAGGCCCCAGGACAGGGCCTCCAGGAGTCACCGTCTGAGCTGAACCCCAAGGGGGTGAGGGGCGGCCCCGTGAAGAGCAGGGGGCCGGGGTGGGGGCATGGGGGGCAGTAAGGGGATCTGGGGGCCAGGCGGCCTGGCCGCGGCTGGACCGGGACACATGGACCCAACGAGGGTCGGACAGGTCAGGGTGACACCCACCCTCGGTGCTTTATGTACTTCTGAATTCTGGGCATTTTATTTTAAACAATTTGCAGTTGGTGAGCACACATAGTATGACGACCCCCAGATACCGCCCCCGGTCCAGGCAGGCCCTGCGCTGAGCACACGGGGCCCCAGGGACAGGGGTCACAGCAAACCCCAGACTGGGGTTGCCTTTATCTGTAGACGTCTCCGTGTGCACCTTAGCGAAGGGGGTGCCCTGTGTCAGCAGCCCCCCAGCCCATCCCCCTCAACCACTGCCCCCACGCCATCTCCCTACATCACCCCCCACACCATCCCCACACCCCCAGACCCCCCACCCCTACACTATCGGTCCCACCCCCCACACACAAGGACGCGGTGCAGCTGCCCCCTGTGGGACATGCTCAGCCTCCCCGGCCACCTTGGGGTTCTCTGGACAGCCTGCTCCCGTCAGAAGCCCAGGTGTCCCGTAGAGTCCCCAGGGGCCGTGGGGAGGAGGGAAGGCAGGGAGCCCCCGACAGGGGGGTGCAGATGGGTGGAGCAGAGGGTGCAGCTCCCTCTGTGTGCAGCGGGCGGGGTGTGTGGGAGCCCGGGACCCCAGGGGTGACCTGCAGGGGTGGGGCTGGGGAGCCGCCAGGCAAGGGTGGCTGGGCTTCCCTGGGGGCCGCTCGGACCGTCTCCCCACGAGAGCTTGGTGCTCCTCCCTGCAGGGAACCTGCTGCCCCCTGGGGCCCCCGCGGCCCTCAGAGCGCGGCCGGGTCAGGCTGACCTGTGACCCCCGGCCCAGGGGGAGCCGGCCTCCAGCAGCCTGGGCCCGGGGGCCGCGGAGCCGGGGTGCAGACTCAGGTCGCCGGGCGGGGGGCATCAGGCGGCTCCTGGCAGCGCTGAGGGGCCCGCACCCCGTACCCCGCCGTGGGCTCATATAGTGACCCCAGGGGTTCGCAGCCTGTATCGGGGTCACACCTGCACGACGTTCCCTGCTCTCCTCACGGTGGCTCAGACCTGGAGATGCTCTGGGTTGGGCGGGCCCGGGGTACCCCCCACAGAGTCCAGTCCAGGGACACCTGGGAAGGCCTGGGGGTGCGCTCAGGGCCACGGACACCCCGGCTGTGTGGGCTCGGGGCTGGTGGTGTTCCCGGGACACGGGGCCAGGCCAGGGCAGGGGAGGAGAGGCGTCAGGGGCTGCGGGGACTGGGGCAGGGGGAGCGCTGGCTCCCAGGGGGGCAGGCAGGGGGCGCCGCTCCAGGGCTGGAGGGGGCGCTGGCGGCGCTGGGGGAGCCCGGAGCTGCACACCCCACAGCAGGAGCCGCTCGGAGGCGTCGGACACCCCAGGGTGCACAGAACCCCCGGCACGCTGCACGTGTGAGGTCGCCGCCTGTCCCCGTGCGCAGACCTGACCCCAGAGATCAGCCCCCGCGGAGGGGCCCTGAGGGCCGCGGAGCCTGCGGGGTGGGTGTCGGCAACTCGGCGGCCTCGCTGGGCGGGGGCTGACTGAGCAGAGCCCCCCGCTGTCCCCCCTCCTAGGCAGCGAGCCCTGTTCCACGTGCTGGCGGCCTACTCGGTGTACGACACCGTGAGTGTCCCTGCCCCCGCCCCCTGCCCCACGGGCGGCCTTGTCCTGAGAGCTGGTGACCAGCGGGACTCCCAGTTAGGGCCCCAGCTCCACGGCCCCCAGGTGCCGGGGAGGGTCTCTCTCCTCCGGGACGGGCAGGGGGCGGGGTGCAGACCTCCCAGGGGAGGCAGGGCCTGGGTGCCCGAGGGCCGGGGCTGCCCCGGGCCCCCGCGTGCACCGCGGCCGTCCTAGAGCTCGGGTCTGGACCCTGATAGACGGAACTACTGATGAGAACCCCGGGCGGGGAAGGCTCCCACTCCCCTGAAGGGCATGAGGCCGAGGCGCCCAGGAGGCCGCCCCCTTCCATGGCGCATTCCAGAAGGGTCCCTGAGGACCCCAGCTCACACACTCCCCGGCCCCGCCCCCTCGTGGGACCTCCCAGGGGCCACAGTCAGGCCCCCGACCTGCCCTCCGGGGACTCTCCAGACCTGGCGGGTCCCCTGCAGCCTGGCACAGCTCACGGAGACCCCTCCTGCTGGTCTGAGGACGGGGGCCCTGGCACGGCGGCCGCAGGGCTCGGTAGCGGGGCCTGGGGTGCTGGCGCCCGAGCTGGTCCGGGCGGCCCTCACCTGCCCCCCGTGCTCTGGGAGCCCCCTCCGGGAGCCCGGGCTGTGAGGGAGCCGGGGGAGCCTGACGCCCGCGGGGAGGGCTCAGAGGGGGCCTCGGGGCGCACGCCCTCCGTGGGGCTCTGGCTCTTGCAGGAGGAGGGCTACTGCCAGGGCACGAGCGAGATCGCGGCCATCGTCCTCATGTTCCTGCCTGAGGAGGACGCCTCCTGGGCGCTGGCCCAGCTGATGACCGACGACAGGCACGCCATGCACGGTAGGGGGCCTCCCTGCAGGCTGCTGCACGGGGGCGGGGGGGGGGCAGGCGGGGGGGGGGGGCAGGCGGGGACCCCCCAGCCCGCCTCCCGACGGGCAAGGGCCCCACCTCCCCGGTGGCCACGGGGTCCCGGAGCCACGGCCACCCGCCCCACTGTCTGCAAGCCGGGCTCGCAGTCCTGCTGCTCCCCCAGCCTCGCTTCCGGCTGCCTGCTTGCCCCCCAGGGCCCCTGCCAGCCCACGGCCACACGGGGCCCAGGGGACAGCGTCTCTCCCTCCCGGGGGCCCCCAGCCTCACTCCCAAGCCTCACAGAGGGCCGTGCACGCCCATCACCCTCCCCATGGCCTGCACCTGCTGCCCCTCGGGGCTGGGGACCCGCCTGTCTCCGCGGCGGCCCCTGCAGGAGAGAGGGTGCTGGGTCAGCCGGGCGGTCCTCAGCCCCCAGCCCACGCCCCGCGGGGTCTCTGTGAGGACGAGGGTCCCCGGGCCCTGCACCCCCAGCCTGGGAGGCAGCCCTGTCCTCTGGGAAGAGCGGGTTCAGTCAGGGCTCCGAGGGCGGTGGGCACGCGGGGGTCAGGGTGTGGGGGGAGGCCCCTGCCCCGACACCCCCACCCCGCCTGGTGCAGGAGGAGGCCCTGATCGTGGGGGCCTGGGGCCTTCTCAGGCTTCTTCGTCCCAGGCTTCCAGAAGCTCCTCAGGTTCCAGGCTCATCATGAGCGCGTCCTCGAAAGAGCTCTCCCCGACCTGAGGAAGCACATGGCGAGTGGGAGCTCCGGAGGCTCCGTCCCCGGGGCCCGGGGCAGGTGGTGGGGGGCACGGCCCTCCGAGCTGCCCAGAGTTGGGGTCACGTTCCTTCCCCTGGGGCCCGGGGCCACCCTCGGGGCTGGGCTGGGCCGTGGGGAGCGCGTCCACCCGGCTCCAGGGGCCGCGGCGTGGGGCCTGAGACCTCCTGCCCTCCCGCCAGGACGAGGAGCAGATGTCCACCGGCATCTACACCCCAAAGTGGTTCCTGCAGTGCTTCCTCGGCCGGGTGAGGCCCCCCGGACCCCCGCTCCCGGACCTGCCCCCTGCCCCCGGGGAGGGCCCAGCTCAGCCCCACCCTCCAGACGAGCCAGGCCCGACCCCGGGGCCCTGAGGCTGAGGCTCGCAGCCCAGCCCGTCCTGGAGAAGCCCAGAGGGTCCCTGGACGAGGTTCCGGGGGTCGGGCCGTCTCTGCCTCAGCTCCCCCGCGGGAGGCCGGGTCAGCCCGGGGTGTGGACGGGCCCTCGGCCCATCGGGCGGCCAGCCTGGGGTCCTCTCGAGGCGTGATGTTGTCAAGTGGGGGCAGAGTCTGTGCCCCCAGGGGTGCGGGCGGTGCTGGCCGGGGTCGGAACC
The DNA here is from genome assembly GCF_053574225.1 of Canis aureus. Taxonomy (NCBI): domain Eukaryota; kingdom Metazoa; phylum Chordata; class Mammalia; order Carnivora; family Canidae; genus Canis; species Canis aureus. The sequence continues at coordinate 15,105,693 of NC_135623.1, read as the reverse complement.
CGGAGCGGCCGGGACCCTGATCTCCCTGGGAGGAGGGCACGCACGGGGGGGCTGTGGGGCCTCGTCGGAGGCAGCCGGGGGGCGGCAGGGGCTGTGGGCAGATGGCAGGCCTAGCCTAGCCCCAGCCGAGCCCCCCAGGGGCCCTGCTCAGGCCGCTCCTCCCACCCCGCTGTCCCCTAGACCCCCTTCTCGCTCACCCTGAAGCTCTGGGATGCGTATATACTGGATGGGGCGCGGGTGCTCACGGCCACAGGAGTAAGTGAGCCCCTGGGAGCCCAGGGGTGCCGGGGGGGGGCAGGGGCGGTGACCCTGTGCTCTGAGCAGCACCCAGACCTGGGGAGGGGGGACGGTGGGGCAGGCGGGTGCAGCGGGGCTCCCTGAGAGGAGCAGCGGGCAGGGGCCACCCCGCCAGCGCACTGCCCACGACGCTCCTGGGCACAGCAGGACCCCAGCCGCTGGCCTGGGGGCACCGGGGGCCACAGGGCAGGGCCCTCTGGGTCTGACTCTCGCCCACCGCCCAGAGCGCCTCCTGAAGCTGCCCCTGGAAGGGCTCCGGGAGTTCCTGCAGGACTCACTGGCCCAGCCCTGGGCCCTGGAGGACGAGGCGGTGCTCAGACGCCTTCGGGCCTCCATGACCCAGCTCCGGAGGATGCGGTGTGACCTGCCCCCCCAGGTGGGCTCAGGGCCCCGGCCCCTCCCGACTCGGCCTGCTGGGGCCGCCCACAGGGGACAGAGCCCCCGGGGCCCCCGTCCTCATCTCTGGGGCTCTCCTCTTCTGCTCCAGCCAGGGGACCCCAGGCCCAGCCTGGGCGGGCGGGCACCCACTGCAGGGCCCGGGCACCAGTGTGGGGGGCTGAGCACAGGGTCAGGCTGGGGGGCCACGTGGGAGTCGTGAGGACCCCCGGGGCCCCCAGTGGGGGACACACAGCCTGCTGGAGACGCTGACCCCGTCGGCCTCTTTCCAGCAGGACCTGAGGAGTTCCCCACGAGGCCCCTGGGCCTGGAGCAAGTGTCCCCGGTGTCCGGGCCTCTCCTCTCTTCTCCGGCCTCTGAGACACCCCCCAGGGTGGAGGAGCCGGCCTCCCCGGGCCCAGCCACCCAGCCTGAGCCGCCCGGACCCCCTCCCGGCCAGGCCATCGTCCAACATCCCCCCCAGCGATGGAACTCCCTCCCCATCCTCCCAGTGCAACAAGACGGTGCAGGCAGGTGGCCCCCAGACATGGTGGGCTTGAAGTAAAAAAACGGGGTCCCCTTCCCTTCGGCACCTGCTTGGGCCACCCCAGAGGCCCCGCGACGGACCAGGCCCTGGAGCACCCCCGGGACTCCCATCACGAGGTACCCCCAGCCCCCGAGGGACAACGCTGTCGGGCCCAGGACACCCTTCCTGCCCCGTGGCCACTGCGGCTCGTGCCCCTCGCTGGGCAGTGACGGGCACAGCCAGGGCAGAGCCAGGGCGGCGCTGAGCCCGCTGCCCCGAGGCCCTGCATAGGCCCAGGACCCTCTGCCCTCCCCGTCCACGGGGCAGCTCGATGCTCGCGGGCCTCAGGGGCAGAGCGTGGCGGTGAGTGCGGGGGCCTGGAGGCTCTGGCCCGCCGTCACCGTGCCCTGCCTCGTCTCACTGTCCCTCCCGGAGGGCGGCACCCCCCGCACAGGACACCAGCCCCTGACCCAGAGGGACCTGGGCTGGCCTGGCCCCGGACTCTGTAGGGGCAGGGGCGACTCTGCCAGGCCCAGCACGAAGAGGCATGCATTCTGGCCCCGGGCTGAGCGAGTCCTCTCACAGCCAGATGTGGCCTCCTGGGCCCTGGGCGTGCCCCACAGATCCAGGTCGCTGACCTAGGGCAGCCCTGGGGATCCCAGGACACCCCAGGGCAGGGCAGCAGGGGCAGGCCCGTGGGCCCCACCCGCATCCACACCAGGAGGCAGGCTCCTCCACGTGCTGGGGCTCCAGCAGTCAGTACCCGGCCCCAGGGGGCCCGAGGCTGGGGTCCAGCTGCCCTGCGGGGACCCAGCGCAGGAGCCCATCGGCCGCAGGTCCAGGTCAGCCCTGCTGTCCCCAGAACCGCCTCTCAACGCCCCAACCTCAGGACACGTGCCCCCATCCGGAGTCCACACAGGCTCCCAGGTGGGGGACTCCAGCACCCGCACCCCTGTGGGATTCCCGCTTTCCTCTAAGGACAGGAAGGTCTCCCAGGGGAAGGCGCGCACCCTCGGCTCTGAGCCCCTGTTTGCTGTTCCAAGTTCAATAAAGTGTTGTGTGAAAATGCACGGCCAGCTCGTTTCTGCATCTCCCGGAGCTCTGTGCACGGGGTGCAGAGACACCCCCAGAAAGGAGGAGGGGCACCGCCCAGGCCCCGACAAGCCCCTGCAGGGGTGCCGCCAGGCACACACAGCTGACGTCCCCACGTGCCTTCCAGGGGCGGCCAGACGCCAGGGTCAGGACCCCACAGGCTACTGTGACTCAGCCTGTGCCCACGGCCAGGACGGGCCTGGGACAGAGTGACAGTCGGGGAGCCTCAGTTCACCAGGGTCTGTGCTAAGCGCCCTGGGAGGTCTGTACCCCTCTCTGTTCAGGTGGCCTGGGCTGCCCAGGCTCCAGGGCGCTTCCTCCCCTCCCCGCCCTATGCCTGTGCACCTGGGGCACAGAGGGCCTGCAGGGCAGTCAGCGTGGCCCTGGAGGGGACGTCAGGACAGCAGGCCCTTGCAGCTCTCACACCTGGGCCACCCTGTGCTGGATCTCTCCCACCAGAGTGTGGAGGGCACCCTGCACGCCCTAGAGAGTAGGGGCTGGGTGAGCGTGGGGCTTGGCCTGGGGGCAGGCAGCGCAGGGGACCAAGGGACCCCAGCCCCATCCCCGCTCCAACTCCCACACACAGGCAGCCCCAGGGCTCCCCCCATGGGCAGCCGGCTCCTCAGGAGCTCCCCCCAGGGCGGCCCCAAGGTCTGGCTCCCCGCTGGAGAGGCATCGGGGAGAAGAGAAACAGCCGGCGCTCGGCGGGGACCCACTGCCACCCACGGAAATGTGGCCGAGCCGGACCTTCCAGCTCAGCTGACCCTCCGGCGGGTCGGCACGGCACGAGGGAGCCCGGGTCGGCCAGGAGAACCCAGTTAGCCGCCCGGCGCCAGCACCAGAAATGATGGTGTTTCAACCATTTCGGCGTCAGGATGACGAGGCCCGAGGATCAGATCGCAGCACCGCGACAGACACACACACACCCCAAACCCAACAAACGTCGGAATCCCCTGATTGTTGTCAGACAGCAGCCAGATGGTTACAGACACGACGCATGGAGGACGCTCCAGACCACGGCTGCAGAGGTGCTGGAGGCCCGGGGATGTGCCTGCGGGTGCCGACGGGGAGCGCGGGGCGGCGGGAAGCACCTTACAGAGGGGGGCCCCTCCTGGGAAAGGACGCCGGGTCCCCGCCAAGGCTCCGGATGCTGACATCTGTCCTCCTCTCCTTCAGCTTCTTGTTTCCCCGTATTTTGTTCTTCCTGATTCTCCTTCCGCCTCCACCCTGCATCCGAGCCACTGACCGCACGGGCTTCGTTAAGACGTCGGGTCCCAAAAGGAGGCCGAGCTCTGGCTCCCGGGATCAGGAAGGATCATCACCGAGGTTTATGCTGATCCCCCGAGCTCCTGCCTTCCCGGCTCTTCTCTCCTGCAGAACGAGGGGAGGCACGGGCCTTACAGGGAAGGAAGCCCACTCCCACTGGGGCGGGACCGTCCCTCGTGGAGGACGTCATCTGGGCCAAGGAGTGCAAGCGGGGCGATCAAGAACAGGTTCCAGGTTAGACATAGTCCACTTTGAGGTTTGTCCTGAAGCGAGCACTCACCTTCGATGTCATTCTTTATTTGTTCATCCATTTATTATTTGTTAAATATTTTATTTTTATGTCATCTCTATACGCAACATGGAGTTCAAACTCACAGTCCTGAGATCAAGGTCCCCTGACCAGGCCGGCCAGGCACCCCAGGGCCATGTTTCTCATCTCTTTGCTGGCTCGCCTATCTCTGCACCCAACTGGGCGGACATCGAGTCCATGACGGGGAACTTTAGCTACCTCCGAACCTAGAACGTTCTCGCTGTATCCCCATCCTAGAACGACCTTCGCCATTGAATAGCAATTTAAATAAATCGGCAGTCAAATGACTCCTGGTCAAGGAAATGGCCAACTTGTCACGTGTGTGGGCCCCCCGCTCCCTGGGCTCCCGGGGCTCCCGGGGAAGCTCTGCTTTCTTTCTTTTCTTTTCTTTTGTTCTTTTCTTTCTTTTCTTTTCTTTTCTTTTTCTTTCTTTCTTTCTTTCTTTCTTTCTTTCTTTCTTTCTTTCTTTCTTTCTTTCTTTCTTTCTTTCTTTCTTTTCTTTCCTTTCTTTCTTTTCTTTCCTTTCTTTCTTTCTTTCTTTCTTTCTTTCTTTCTTTCTTTCTTTTCTTTCTTTTTTTTTTAAGATTTTATTTATTTATTCATGATAGTCACACACACACACACACACACACACACACACACAGAGGCATAGACACAGGCAGAGGGAGAAGCAGGCTCCATGCAGGGAGCCTGATATGGGACTCGATCCAGGGTCTCCAGGATCACGCCCTGGGCTGCAGGCGGCGCTAAACCGTTGCGCCACCCGGGCTGCCCAAGAAACACACTCTTAACCATAGAGAATAAGCTAATAAATACCAGAGGAATGTGTGTGTGTGTGTGTGTGTGTGTGTGTGTGGCGGGGGGGATAGGAAAATGGGGGATGGGGATGATGGAGGGCACTCGGCATTGTATCCAAGGGTTGAATCACTATGGTGTACATTTGAAACTATATTATACTGTGTTGACAAACAGGAATTCAAGTAAAACTTTAAAATAATAATTGTTAGTATTGATGAAATGGGTGCGCATAAGAGATAAAAACAGAAAGGAAGCTGAAAATCCAAATAAAGAGTATTTAGAGCCACAAATCCCCTCCTTATCTCAGCTCAGAAGATGCCTGCCATGGCTATTCTCACCCCAAGAGAAGCCTGGAGTTTGATTCTCCGGAGAGACCTCTGAATGGATCAATGCCAGGCACATACCCTAACCCAAAACCTAAACAAAACACTTAAAACTAACCCATGAAGATACTGGGAGTCCCAGTGCCAGGCACATGACCAGATCCAATCTCTACCTGTATACAGACAATAACCCTAACCCTAATCTTAATCTTAACCTTCACCTAGCCTAACACTAGATCTATCACTACTGAAATCCCAACACGAACCACTAGCCCCTAATCCATACACCTAACCTTGGCTCCAACCATAACCCTACCCCTACCCCTACCTCTAAACCCTAACCCTTATCCCTAACCTCTAACTCCTAACGCTAACCATGGCTCCAACCTTAATACTACCCCTACTCTAACCCAAACTTTAAACCCTAACCCCAACCCTCACCCAAACCCCTAACCCTAAACCCTAAAACCTAAACCAAACCCTCTAACTCCCAACCCAAACCGGAACCCCACCCTAACTCTATCCCTATCCCTTGCCCCTAACCTGAATCCTAATCCTAACCCTAACCTATAGCCACTTGGAAAATAATTTGGGACATTCTGACAAAGTAAAATGTGTAGGTACTATATAGCCTAGCAATCCCACTCATAGGTGTTTACCTCCATAAAAATGAAAACCTACGTTCAAAGACTTTCACTCAAATAGTCTCATCAATTTATCTATAAATAACCCAACACTCCAAACACCCAATGTCACCTAACAACTGGTGAATGAATAGACAATACTCTATATTCACACAATGGAAAACCACTCAACAGTAAATAAGAAACAAACTAGTGACACATGAAAGAATATCTATTTATTTTAAGCATATATGCTAAGCTTAAGGAGACAGACACAAAATATTACATACTGAGTCATTCTTTTTGTTATATAACTCCAGAAAAGGCAATATATATAGACAGAAAGCAGATCAACAATCTCTAGGGTCGAAGTGTTGGGGGAGGAGATTGACTGCAAAGGAAAGTGAGGGAAATTTTAGAAATGATAGAAACATTCAACATTGTAGATGGTTACACAACTACATACGTTTGCCAAGACCCAGAGAATTGTATACTTAAAATTGATGATGTTTTGGTATCCAGTAAACCAATAGGAGCAAAAAAAAAACAAAAACAAAACAAAAACAAACAAAAAAACCTCAATAGCCAAGGTTTTGAAAAATAAGAACACAGTGTGGGAGGGAATGAGAGTACATTTCCCCCAAGTCACCTTACTAGGAAACATCTTGCTATATGGAGGGTAGCCAGGAAAGTTTTTCCAGTCACATTTGATTGAGTGCTAGTGATTTGGATCCTGGTAACAGAATATACATTTAGGTGGAGATTATTAGCCAGTAGTACTTAAGCCAGAGAGTCAGAAGTAGACAAACAGGGGAACTTAGTATGATTCCAAGTAAGAGGGGAAAGAATCAATAGATGTATGGAGAGAACTCAGTAACCATCTAGTGAAAAAAAGTTCTACACCATATTCAACACAAAACCATATTATAGATGGATTAGAAATGTAAATTTAAAGGTTGCAAAGGTACTGAAATATGAAATATTTTTATAATTTGGCAGTAGGTAAGCTCTATGTAAACAAGTCACATGACTCAGAAGAATTTGACAATAAAACTTTAAAAATTCAGTGAAATAAAATATATCAACAAAGCTCAGATAGCTCGAGATTTTATATATATATACATGTACACTACATACATATGTATGTATGTATGTATGTATGTAGTATACATGCTTGCAATATAAAGGATTTTAAAAAGCACCCTATAGAAAACTCCTGTTAATAACAAAGTCAAACCATCCAATAGGCAAAGGATATCAATGGGCAATTTTCAGAAAAATAGATGTTGAAAATATAATGATAAAATATCAAATAGTAATCAAACACAAGTCCAAATGATTTTTTCACTCATGTGATAAAAATAAAATCTTTTAAAAATGCTTAAGTAATCTCTAAACCCAAAATGGGGCTCAAACTTACAACACCAAGATCAAGAGCTGCACACTCTACTGACTCAGCCAGCAGAGCGCCCCAAGCATTTTTTTTAAATTGACAATATACTGTATTATCAGAATATGGTAAAACTGTCACTTCCATATATTGTGGGCAGGAGTATAAACCAGTGCTCATTTTCTTAGAAAACAATCTGGCAATAACTATCAAAATTTAACCCTCAACCCAAAAATCTTCATCCAATAATTTAACCACAAAAAATTTTAGAGAAGTCACATGTGTGGCATTGAGCATCCTTTTATGTGTCTATTTGTAATAATGAAAAATTGAAAGAAAACCTGAAAGCCCATCAACATGGGGGAATAGGTTAAGTCATGCCTCATCCATTGCTAGCCTGACATCTATGTTTTTGCCTCCAAAGCCGCCCTTCCATCTGCTTCTGGAAACAGAACACTTTTCCTCTAGAAACTGCTTTCACCACCTGCAGAATGAGTCAATCATGAAACTCTACCCCTCTTCATGGGGTTAATAGTGATTCAATGAGAGCAGATGGCGCCATCCCTCAGGTTTCTAGTGACTGGTCAAAGACAAGCAGACACTGGCAAAACCAACCAAATGCTAGATCTCTCCCCCTTCTGGGGACATAAAAACTGGGGCTACTGAGGGCTTTTTGCCACCACATGGAAAAAGCCAACCTGAGGATTTGAAGCCAACACCAGGAAAGCCAGAATTAAAGGACAGAATGACACAACCATGCCCCAAATCAGCTCTAGTCTTCAGACCTCCTACTTGCAGGAACCAACCTAATCAGTTCATCTGAGTGGGGTTCCTATCACTTATAAATAAAGGAATTCTGACAATGGAGTATAACACAAACAACAAAAAATATAGATTTCTATAGTAGGTTTTAAACAGTTAATTTTCTGATTATATACTATGCCTTTTTTATTATTTCTAAAGAATATAGATTTTTCTATTAACAGTGAGAACTAAGAAAAGAGAATGTTCACTTTAACACATATTAAGACTTACAAATTTTTGTATACATAGGTAATTTTTAAGTCATAGAATAAAATAAAATGTTATACAATTAAATGCTATGTCTAGGGGCGCCTGGGTGGCTCAGCGGTTGAGCATCTGTCTGCCTTCAGCTCAGGGCGTGATCCCGGGATCTGGGATCGAGTCCCACATGGGGCTTCCTGCAGAGCCGCTTCTCTCTCTGCCTGTGTCTCACTTCTTTCTATGTCTCTCTTGAATAAATAAATCTTAAAATCAACGTTTTATTGGTAAGTTTCTTCAACCTCCCTCTAAAGACCCAAATCTGCTAAGTGGGGATTTCTCCAACCTCCTACATCTAGAAGTTGCAGAAGTTCTAGGAAAGTGGTATGGACACACTTGAGCACAAATGACCTCTGGGTGAATGAATGAAAATACGTTCATGTACATATCTGCGGCATAATACCAGAATAAAAAACCAAAGGAGATACTTCTAGAGAATCTCAAAGAAAATACTGAAATCAAGGTATCTTTGATATCTGCCATAAATCTGAGATTACACTAAGAACAGACCACAGAGATAGGACATATAATTCAATCAACACTGAAGACAGCCCTTCTTCCATGTCAGTGTTTCCACCTCAAACGTCAAATCCACACCCTTCCAGAACTCTCTCCCTATCCCCTGTACTAAGTCATCTTCACAACTGAGCCAAATGTACTCTACATAACTTAGACGAGAATGCATTAGGCATACTAATAACACAGAGAATAAAAATTAATGTAAGTTTAAATTTAAACTAAGATAGAAATGAAATCTAAAAACTATCATGCAGGACGCCTAGATGGCTCAGTGGTTGAGGTCTTCCTTCGGCCCAGGATGTGATCCTGGAGTCCCAAGATCGAGTCACCCATCGGCTCCCTGCATGGAGCCTGCTTCTCCCTCTGCCTGTGTCCCTGCCTCTGTCTCTCATGAATAAATAAAATCTTTCAAAAATAAAATAAAATAAAAACTATCCTGCTATAAAAAGGAATAAAGAAGGTATTAACTTACCTTGCTACTTGTCATTCTCTTGACACTCACTCCAGCCAGTTACAATATATGAAATCTAAACTCCAAGATAAAGTGGAAATTTGATTGGAAAACCAATTTGACTTTTTTTAAAGTTGAATAAATGGTTTTTAAATCAGTATTTGGCTCCAACTAATGCAGAATTAGCATTTCTTCTGCAACAGGATTTAAAAGAGTAAAAGAAAAATGCCTTTCAATAGTCAGACAAGATATCCAACATAAATTCTTCCACATTTAGTATTATGCAATTTAAGAACCAACCACACTGAAGAAAAACCTTAATACTCTCTTCCTTTTTTTAAAAGATTTCTTTATTTATTCATCATAGACATAGAGAGAGAGAGAGAAAGAGGCAGAGACACAGGAGGAGGGAGAAGCAGGCTCCATGCCAGGAGCCCGACGTGGGACTCGGTCCTGGGACTCCAAGATCGCGCCCTGGGTCAAAGGCAGGTGCTAAACTGCTGAGCCACCCAGGGATCCCCAACCTTAATACTCTTTCTGAAACATTAAAAAAAAAAAAAACACTAAAAGGATAAACTTTGTGCGCATTCCAAAGGATCACACATGCTACATATGCTACACATATGCTATGGCCCATAATGCATCTGGAAAAAATATAACAAGATTCAATTTTTTATTTCATCATTTTAATTTTAATCAGTAATGACACATACACTTTTTAAAAATATAAATATTTTAAAAGCTGTGCTTTACAATATGATATTCAAGAACACAGAGCTGATATAGGTTGTAAAAGTAATCACTTTGTCTAAGATACTTGAAATTTGATCAGAATACTGTTATGGCGAAAAAAAAAAAACTTCTTTTTAATCATTCATATTCAGCAACAGTGAAAATGCTCTACTTATGCACTGGCTCTGAATAACACATCTCATGTTTCAAACCTGCCATGCTATCTATTACTGTTTTGATGATTACATAGTTCAACATAAAAATGCATCACACTCAGATTCTCAATAAGTCTGATTACACAGATAACCTCCCAATCATAAAAGCTTTTATTTTAAGACAAGTATTATGCAAATGCAGCATGGAAATCAGACTTGCTGTTAATTGGGAGAAAAAGACAAGTGTAAGAACACTGCACATTTGACACCTATTGCATTTCTGTGCACTCATCTTGTATTCTCTGTCTTCCTCGTGTCCGAAGTGCTAGGTTAAAGTGTATTTATACTAGAAAGTTACTGATAGGCTTAATAATACGACAGAAGGATGTGTTTGAGAAAGCAAGACTTTCCAGATAAGAAATCTTCATTTTCTATTTTATATTTCTATTTTATATGTTTTTATGACCTTCCTTATACAGAGGAAATGTCTCTTGTGCAACACCTGCAGACAGAAATAGATGTCATTTCACTCACACCCAATCAAATATATCAAATGTGAAATACAGACATGAAGCGAACTACCACAGCAGCAGTGACTCTTAGGGCAGCATGTGCAAAATCCACTATTTTTCTATCTATTTACATCATGGTGGTCAGAAAAGAAATGTGCCAAAACTCCCTTTCCCATTCCACTTAAACTGGTTCCCCACAATTGAAACAAACATCTCCTGTGACATTAACTTGTCGTCAGCTTGTGTGATCCCCAGTTCACTCAACCTTTTCTTCTTCATCTGGCCCTTCTGTGTGGAGGCAGCAACTAGTTCATTCACAATTTCACAGTTGCCTTCAACTTGCTCAGAAAGGCTGGATCTTGCATAAAGCTCCATTTTGCCAGTTGCACACTGAATCAGCTCCTCTAAATCTATCCTTTCTGCTGTATCTGCCTCTTCACTTGTTGGAACTTTAAGTGCTCTATTTTCTGGAGAAATAAATTATAATAAATAAGGTTAAATGTACAAAATAACTCCACAAAAAAATATATATTTCTATATTCTGTGAGAGCTTTCAAGTTTTTTCTGCCAAGGATTCCTGCCGTCATCTGAGTAGATTCTACAAACTCTTTGCTGTAAGTAGCTCAACGAGCAGTCGTTTTCCTCTTTGTACCAAAGCTTTCTGACTCTCCTTTCAAAAGGATTACCAATTTTGAATTCTTTTCTCTTTTTACCCTAGAATCTCCTTCACTTAACAGACCTTTCCTGAGTATTTACTACCTACTACGCATGGCTTTAGGGGCTAGATGCAAAGATTAATAAGACAGTGCCACTCTTCCTAAAGGAACTCCACTCCAGCAGCTGATGCCAGCATTCTCAGTGAGTAGGTATCTGGGGTAGAATTCTAGATGGTTCCTGCAACGCCCAACCCCTGGTGCTACCTTCATGACTGCTAAATGGCAAAATGATTTTGCACATGTCATTAAGGTTACTAAGCAGCTGACTTGAAGAAGATAATTAGGTGTCCCTAATCCAGTCATAGGGGCTCTTTAAAAGAAGGAAAAGAAAGCATGAAGAAATTCATAATGTGAGAGAGATTTGAAGCATGAGCAACATTTGCCTTGAGGGAGGTTCTCTTGAGGAAAGTTGGAGATACAGAGGGTTATAGGCCAAGCCTGGCCTCTAGAAACTGAGGACAATCCCCAGCCAATATAGCCAAAAAATGGAGACCTCATTCCTATGACCTCAAGCAAATGAATTCTTTTTTTTTTTTTTAAGATTTTATTTATTCATTCATGAGAGACACACACACACACACACACACAGAGAGGCAGAGACACAGGCAGAGGGAGAAGCAGGCTCCATGCACCGGGAGCCCGATGTGGAACTCGATCCTGGGTCTCCAGGATCGCGCCCTGGGCTGAAGGCAGGCGCTAAACCGCTGAGCCACTGGGGCTGCCCAAGCAAATGAGTTCTGCCAATGATATGAATGAGTTCAGAAGCCGACCTTCCCCCCAGAACTCTCAGACAAAAGCCCACTCACCTCTGTGTTCACCCTTGTGAGACCCTAAGTACATAATGCAGACAAGCCCATTTGGACGTCTAACTACAGAACTGTGTGAAGAAAAAGAACTCACAGATAACTAGAGTGGGTCTTGAGGATGATGAGGACTACTTTCCTCACCCATGCCAATGCTTAATCCCTCTCTGACTGAGATTTCATAGTAATCTGGGTCATGGCTTGAAAGTCATGAATTTCCTAACGATTTAACTCAGCTTTGCTGCCATAGAAAGACAGTTGACAGGGAGGCATTTACTTCTGCCAATAAAAAATAGAAACAAACTTCACGATCCCCTCCAGCAAATGCAGACTGGCACACGCACTTCTCTGCCTCCACCCTTAACAAACGCCAGCAGGAGCTACCATTGCCATCATATGTCCAGCTTTATTCTATAAATATACAGAAAGCCAAGCATGATAAGAAGGGAACTACACGGGATCCCTGGGTGGCACAGCGGTTTGGCGCCTGCCTTTGGCCCAGGGCACGATCCTGGAGATCCGGGATCGAATCCCACATCGGGCTCCCGATGCATGGAGCCTGCTTCTCCCTCTGCCTATGTCTCTGCCTCTCTCTCTCTCTGTGACTATCATAAAAAAAAAATAAATAAATAAAAATAAAAAAATAAAAAATAAAAAAAAGAAGGGAACTACAGGACCAAATAATATTCTTATTACAACCACACACCAAGGTTTAGAAGGAATAGGTGAACTAGTTGACCTTGAAAGTTTCTTTCACCCTGGGAGTCTGCAATGTTATAGCTTTCCCAAGCTTCTTCAACCCCAAGTCCAAGCATATGCCAGTTATCTTTGTTAAAGGAAAGGAAGACTTGGATCCTTAATCAGAGTTCAATGTTGAAATAAAGCAAACTAGATCCAGTTTTTATTTTTAAAAATCACTAAATACAGCATACCTTCGGTTTCATCTTGGACATTTTCCTGCAGGTCAGAGAAGATTGTAGGTTTCACCAAGACAACACCATAACCTTCATTATTATGTATGACATTATTCACCATGGATATTTTGGGAATGTCATAATGCTCATCTAAGAAGTCCTGTGACATTGAAAACAAATGTTTTAAGGAACTGTCACATTCAACACCACCTGATTTTTAAAATCTCACTTTTTCCCGGCTATTCTAAAAATAAAGGAGAAGGCTATGCTTATTAATAAGTGGTAGTGCAGTCCGAGCTGAGTGACATAGCATTCCTCTGTCATTTCTGCAGATCTATAGGCAGCAACATATTCTCACAAAAGAACATCACCAACTATTGATATCAAGATGATTATTAAGATGTATATACTGCTTGTGCTTTCAAAACCAGAAAACAATAGAACTCAACATGAGAATTTAATGAAACACAATTATTTCTTGTATGAAACCATTCTAACTAACTTTTGGAAAGAGGGTGTTTTAGCAGGAGCACTCACCTTAATGAGTATCCCTTCCTTGCAGTGATGGATCCCATTGTCACTTAAGGTGCACTTACTCCCTGGATAGATTTCTATACCAGCACCCTACAAGTTATGTTTTAAGGTGTTACAATCAGTTTTTTAAAGACAAGACTACAAGAGAAGGCTTATTACAATCACTTCTTAAACCTTAACATAGTGCAAATACAAAGTATTTTACAGAAAGCTTTGTTAGATATTTCTAATCAACATTTCCATTTGCTCCATTTCCAGCAAATTCTCTATCATTTATCACTTTCAAAAATGATTCACAGATATACACACAAAACACTGGCTAAGATTATCAACACTTGATTACTGTCCCACTCCCTTTCATTCTGGACAAGTCAGTTTTCTGATCCTGCCAAAGAAAAAGAACAAAGTATTTAACAATTTTGCAATTATTTAAAATGAACATCTTCTCTGAGATACTCAATTAGCTGGAGAACAGTATTTGAGTCTAGTAAAATATTGTAATATAAGGATAGAAAATAGACCTGATATTTTTTAAAACCCATCAGTTTTAAAACATCTCAACATAACTTAAAAATCAGTATGAGCTAAAGAATTAATGGCCTCCACTACTACACACATGTTAAAATTAGCAGCCAATTCAAGTGTATCATTTATACAAAGTAACCAGAAAGATCCATGCATGGAACAATTCTTTCACATTATTCCTTGGGACTACATGGTATCAATTAAGAAGTAACAATAACAGGAATCATTTATTTACTGAAGTTATACTAAGCACTTTGGGAAGTAAAAATAATTTATTCAAACCTCTAGTTATTTAAGAAATCATTTTCGGAATAATTTCATATATAATATCATACATGAAGAAACACTGCTATTAACCATTTATAACACATTTACTGTATGTATGTTGAGAGTATGCCATGAGAAAAATTTATTATTATATCCCTTTTAGGGATAGGAGAACATATATGCCCAGATGACCCACTACACACCAATCTAACTCTCCATTAGGTAAAAAGATCTGCTAATTGGGCTTTCTTCCCCAGACTTGAGGCTGAAGAAGCTGGCAATCCACGAACACCAGACACAGACCAGAAGCCTCCTGAAAAGCCTGCTCTCTCTAGCCAAAGAACCAGGCAACCTGGAAAGTCAGAAAACTTTCAGACAATTATAGCTCTATGCCAGCCAAACACCACAGATAAAAACAGTGGACCGTCCCCACACATGCTGGCAAATGCCGAAAGGAGAACATAAACATCCTTCTCAAGACTATCACCAGGCACCGCAACTCTCCCCGTGGGGTGGTGTCAGAGAAGGCCAAGTAGGAAGCCACCAGCCAAAGCGCCAGCACTCCCACCCGACAGTCAAAGTGCTACTGCTCCTCCCAACTAGGGTGGTACCAGAGCAGGCCTGGCAGGAAGCCTGGCCTTTCACCACTGCCCAGTGTAACAAGGCCACTGCCTTGGGCCGTGGCATCAGGGAAATCATGTAAGAAATCAGAATTTCTACCCCCTCCCAGCAGTAACAAAGAGCTCCCCCATTCAAACTGGGTGTCAATGGAAGCTAAATGGGGAACCCGGACTTCTCCCTCCCTGCACCTCTCAGTAACGAGGCAGTACCCTCCACCTCAACCCTTCCTGTACTGGTGTCACCGAAGTTAAAACAGAAGATCCAGGCTCTCATAATACCACAAAATATCCAGGTTTCAGGTGAAAATCTCTTGCCAAACCAAGAGCCAGAAAGATGTCAAACTGTCAACAGATGCCAAGACCAACTGTCAGATGTTAGAATTAGCCGACAAGGATTTTAAAGCAGCCATGATAAAAATGCTTTAATGAGCAATTATGAACATACTTAAATGAAAAATGAAAGGCACACAAATTAACAGAAAGGCTCAGCAAAGTAACAGAAAATATAAAGGACCAAATGGAAATTTCAGAGCTCAAAAATGACAGAAATAAAAAGCTCCATGGATGGGCTCACCAGCAGAAAGGAAAAGACAGAGCAAAGAATCAGTAAACTGGGAAGATAGAAGAATAGAAACTACCCAATCTGAACAAAAGACAAAAAATGCACTAAAAAAAAAAGTGAATAGGGGGATCCCTGGGTGGCTCAGCGGTTTAGCACTGCCTTTGGCCCAGGGCGTGGTCCTGGAGTCCCAGGATTGAGTCCCACATCAGGCTCCCTGCATGGAGCCTGCTTCTCTCTCTGCTTGTGTTTCTGCCTCTCTCTTTCTGTGTCTCTCATGAATAAATAAGTAAAATCTTTAAAAAAAAAAAAAAAGGGCAGCCCGGGTGGCTCAGCAGTTCAGCGCCGCCTCTGGCCCAGGTCCTGATCCTGGAGACCCAGGCTTGAGTCCCATGTCGGGCTCCCCGCAGGGAGGCTGCTTCTCCCTCTGCCTGTGTCTCTGCCTCTCTCTGTGTCTCTCATGAATAAATAAAATCTTTTTTTTTTTTGAATAAATAAAATCTTAAAACAAAACAAAACAACGGTGTCTATCCTCTCCAAATTGATATACAGGTTTACAAAAATTCTTATCAAAATCTCAGACTTTTTGTAGAAAGAGACAATATTTTTCTAAAACATATATATTGAAAGGCAAAGGAATTAGAATAGCTGAAACAATTTTGGAAAAGACAAAGTGGGAGGAATCACTATCAGATTTCAAGACTTACAGTAGCAGGTGTTGGTGGAGGGACAGGTCCACACATTAGGAGAAGGGAACACAGAAACAGAAATCCCCACACAAATTTCCCAGATGATTTTTGACAAAAGTGCAAAACGAATTTATTGGAGGAATGACAGCCTTTTTAAGAAATGGTGTGGTTACAAATGGACATCTATGGGCAAATAAATAAACCTTAACCTAAAATTCACATTTATACCAAAATTTACTCAAAAACGGATCATGACTTACATGTAAAACGTAAACCATAAAATTTTTAGGAGAAAAGAATAAGAGAAAATCCTTGCGACCTAAGGCTGGGCATAGAGTTCCTTACACTTAACACCAAAAGCACTACCCATAAATGGAAAAATCCAATAAATTAGGCTTCATCATAAATTAAAGCTCTGTTCTATAAAAGCCCATGTGAATAAAATGAAAAGACAAGCTATAGACTAGCATAAAAATCTGCAGGGGCATCCGGGTGGTTCAGTCGGTTGAGCATGATCTTGGGGCTCTGAGCTGGATAGGAGGCCTGCTTAGGATTCTCTCTCTCCCTCTCTCTCTCTCCCGTCCCTCCCTGCCTGCCTCACAGGTGTATACACTCTCAGGATAGAGAAAAAAACAAAACAAAAACTGTATGCAAAGCAAATACCCACCAGAGGACTAGTATCTAGAATATAAAAAGAACTCTCAAAACTCTACAGTAAAAAAGAACAAATAATCCAATTAGAAAATGGTCAGAAGTCATGAATAGACATTTCACTGAAGAGAAGGATGGCAAGTAAGCATATGAAAAAATGTTCCACATCATTAACCACTAGGTAAATGCAAATTAAAACCACACACCTAACAGAATGGCTAAAATTAGAACAGTAAAAATATCAAATGCTGGGGAAGATATAGAGAAACTGTATCACTCAAACATCCGCTGATGGGAATGTAAAATGATGTAACTACTCTAGAAAACAGCTTGGCCATGTCTTTTTTTTTTTTAATTTTAACTTTTTTTTTTTTTAAAGATTTTATTCACTTATTCGTGAGAGAGTGAGAGAGAGACAGGCAGAGGGAGAAGCAGGCTCCATGCAAGGAGCCTGACGCGGGACTCGATCCCAGGTCCCCAGGATCACGCCCTGGGCTGAAGGTGGCGCTAAACCACTGAGCCACCCAGGCTGCCCTGGCCACGTCTTTTTTTTTTTTTTTTTTTTAATTTTTATTTATTTATGATAGTCACAGAGAGAGAGAGAGAGAGAGAGAGAGAGAGGCAGAGACACAGGCAGAGAGAGAAGCAGGCTCCATGCACCAGGAGCCCGACGTGGGATTCGATCCTGGGTCTCCAGGATCGCGCCCTGGGCCAAAGGCAGGCGCCAAACCGCTGCACCACCCAGGGATCCCTGGCCACGTCTTTAAAAAAAAAAAAAGTAAACATGCAGTTGCCACATGATCTACAATTGCACTCCTGGGCATTTACTCCAGAGAAATGAAAACGTTTCCCATAGTAACCTGTACACAAATGTTGGCTGTAGCTTTATTTACAACAGCCAAAACTTGAAAACAACTCAGATATCCTTCAACAGGTGAACAGTTAAACAAACTGTGCAACAACCATATGCTGGAATACTATAAATAGTATAGTAAATAGCAATAAAAAAAGAAGAAACACTTGGTACCTACAACTTGGGTGAAGCTCCAGAGAACTGTGCTAAGTAAAAAAAGCCAACCTCAGAAGGTTATGATGATTTACATTTACATAACGTTCTTGGGACGATGAAATAACAGAAATGGAGACAAGACCAGGGTTTGCCAGTGATTAAAGAAGAGGTGTGACGGAGAAGCAAGTGGCTGTCGCTGTCAAAAGGCAACATGCAGGAACCTTGAAGTGATGGTAATACTCAACTTGACTGAATGGACTATCTGGCTGTGCTGTTGTACTACAGTTTTACAGGATGTTACAACTAGTACAGAACACACATACAGGATCTCTCTGTTCTACTGCTTACAACAGCATGTTATCTCAGCAATTCTCTCAAAATAAATAGTCTAATTTAAAAAAAAGCAACTGAGCTTCAATTGCTACAAAATCCATTTATAAAGTCAACAAATGTGAAGGGTCTAAATTTCTCAAAGTTATCACAGAGAAACTGAGATTTCTTATTTCTCTTCCTTATATAACTACATCCGGCTTAGTACATAAAAGTGTCTGAACTTCTTTGAAGAAAGAGAACAGGAGTATGCATTTACATCTTGGTCCCACATTTTGTTTACTTATTTAGAACTTAAACCTAGGGCAGCGCCGGTGGCTCAGCGGTTTAGCGCCGCCTTCAGCCCAGGGTGTGATCCTGGAGACCTGGGATCGAGTCCCACATTGGGCTCCCTGCATGGAGCCTGCTTCTCCCTCTGCCTGTGTCTCTGCTTCTCTCTCTCCTCTCTGTGTATTCTCATGAATAAATAAAATCTTTTAAAAAAACAAAACAAAACAAAAAAACAAAAAGAACTTAAACCTAAACTACTTCCCCAAAGGATAAGAGATTATCCTACCTTGGCACCATATAAATCTGAGTTCTTCATTAAAAATTCTGCTGACGTTCGCACTGTGACTCCGGTAGTTTCACACTGCAGCACACAGTTTTCCAACGTGGTCTTACCACGGTGGATGACTAGGATGAAAACATGCAATCAAATGCTTCAAGTAATGTGTTTTCCAATATTAGAAATGTCAGCTCTAATACTAAATATTTCTCTAGCTACCATTTAAACTTTGTTACTGGAATTACAAACTCACAATTTACAAAACAATGACTAACATGTAAAAGCAGCATTCTTAAAACCGAATGAAATGATCTCAGATATGCAAAATCAAGTTAAAGAGCAATTTTCCAAAAAAGTATCAGAAAGTAACTTTCATGAGATCTTGGGAGAAGAAAAGGAGACCCAATTTAAGAATGGCAATACAGGGACGCCTGGGTGGCTCAGCAGTTGAGCATCTGCCTTCAGCTCAGGGCGTGATCCCGGGGTCCTGGGATCGAGTCCCACATCGGGCTTCCCACAGGGAGCCTGGTTCTCCCTCTGCCTATGTCTCTGCCTCTTTCTCTGTGTCTCTCATGAATAAATAAATAAAATCTTTAAAACAAATAAAAAATAAAGTAACAAATTTTCAATAGGCTGAACTATTTTCTACTTCAGAATAAGCTTCCTAAGTCATCATGTTATGTACATAAATAATCAGCCTTCCATATACTCAAGAGTGGTTTATTGAATTGCATCTTCTAGGAAAAGTAAAGTTTTCTCTCAAAGCCGGGAACAAAATAACACAGGAAATATTCAGATACTTACTCAAGATTCCTTCTACAGCATCATGCTGAATAAATTTTATGCCTGAGATTTTAATATCCACACCTGTACAGTCCACAAAAGTATCTCCTTTGCCCCTCTTTTCTATCACAATATCATCTGGTAGACCATATCCTAAGGAAGAGAACAAGAGTATTTAAGATGGGTGAGGGGAAATGTTTAAACATAAAGTTACTATAATAGATCTATTTCAAATGGCCCCAAATGACATGAGACCAGTCAACCAAGTTGCATTTAAATAAAATCTACCTCACATATCTTGTTTAATTTAAACCAGGCTATACAATTTTAAATAATAACCACACCTCAATCTGCCCCTGTTATCAGGAACTCTATCCTATCAACCATCTCAGACCAGCTCAGCACTAAATTTGCTTACAAAAATGCTATATAGGGACACCTGGGTGGCTCAGTGGTTGAACATCTCTGCCTTTGGCTCAGGGTGTGATCCTGGGGTCCTGGGATTGAGTCCCACTTCGGGCTCCCTGCAGGGAGCCTGCTTCTCCCTCTGCCTATGTCTCTGTCTCTCTCTGTCTCTCATGAATAAATAAATAAAATCTTAAAAAAAAAAAAAAAACTTTAAAGCATTTAACACTTGTAAATTTTTTCCCAACTCTAAAATTCTATTATTCTAATATAAATTTGGTTTGAAAAAGCCTAAGCACTTCTCAAGATTTCCTAATTTTAGTATTCTCTTAAATAGATTGACATAGAATCTGACAAACTGACTTAAAACAATTTGTTATTGAAAAAATAGGTCTACCTTGTGAACCAATAAAAAACATTGGATCTCTACAAATCCCAAACTAATAATATAGGCCAGACCTCTTAATGGGCTTACAAAAAACTGGAGTATCAGAAAACTAGCAAAGTTGCCTGACTCTCATCATAAAATAAAACCAATAGACAAAGCTGTAAGAAATAACTCTTGTCGAAGACTGTTTGCATGAGTAAATGAAAGCAATCACTACATTAAAGGCAAAACCAGTGAAGTTTTTCTGTACTCAAAGGACACAGACATGGGGCACCTGGTGGCTCAGTGGTTGAGCATTTGCCTTTGGCTCTGGTCATGATGCCCGGGTCCCGGGATCAAGTTCCGCATCAGCTCCCCACAGAGAGCCTGCTTTTCCCTCTGCCTGTGTCTCTGCCTCTCTCTGTGTGTCTCATGAGTAAATAAATAACATCTTAAGAAAAAAAAAAACACAAAAGACACAGACAAGACTTCAGGAGCACTGGAGGAGAGTGCAAGGTGACCCCACACCCAGGAATGCTGCCAGTGGTGGACTCTGGACGATTGGATTATATGTATTTATTTTTTCTTGATTTTTTTTGTGTGTCTGTCTATAGTTGGAACATTTCCTACAATAACTATTGTTTTTTATCATCAAAAAATTATTTTTTTAAAGATTTTATTTATTTATTTATTCATGAGAGACACAAAGAGAGAGGCAGAGACCCAGGCAAAGGGAGAAACAGGCTCCATGTAGGGAGCCCGATGCGGGACTCAATCCCAGGACCCCAGGATCACGGCCTGGGCTGAAGGCAGCGCTAAACCGCTGAACCACCCAGGCTGCCCTCATCAAAAAAATTTAAAAATAATTGTCATACCGAGAAAAAAAAACAGATTATTACATAAACAAGCTACATATTCTTAGTAGTTTAAAACAAAAAAACATCACTTAAGTGAATATATATTCTAAACAAGAAAGTAAAACCCTACAACTACTGTCAACGCTCCACACACAGTACATACTCAATTACATCTCTTGTGATAAGCATTAGCTATAGATCAGACAAGCTATCATAAAACCTTTTACATTACTCATGAACAAGTACTCCATAAATTCACACTAGAGATACCATAGGATTTCCCAAATTCTCAGAAATGCCCTCTGGCAGTAAATCTAGTTATCTGTACACTTAACTATCAGAATTCTATATGGTTATTTATTACACTTTTGCAATTTCATTATTAATATCTTTACCAATCTAGGAAGATCTCTTACCCACCACACAATCTATAATATCAATGCTATTTTCAGTATGCCAAAAAATAGTATTTTTATTGCTGTGATTTATCCTCCAGATATGTTATACACACACACATCTATTATATATCAAATATTGGAAAGGAGAAAGAACAAAAATTACATACATAAAACAAAAAAGGGGGTGAGGTGATGTACTAGTGAACAGAAGGAAATTAAACTCCCAGCCTTGCTTCCATTAAGAAGTTTTGACAAGGTAAAGAACATAGCTTAAGCAGTTTGTGACCAGCTGCACAAGCCCCAAAATGATAAAGGATTTTTTGCATTACAAGCTTTATTGCTAACTTAAAGCTCTTTTGGTAAATAGTTGAACAGGTGCATCTAAATTTGACATGTTATGGAAATACACAGGACCAAGATGAACCATTGTAAAGTAACCTAAATTTAGGAAACACTTAAAATGTACAATAGGATATGACTGTTAAAAAGTTATTTTTAATAGAATCTTTTGATATTAATATTCTCGAAAGTACACTTTGGTCAAGATACAAAGTGTAGAATTAACATTCAGCAAGCTTCATTTATTTTTTCCCTAGAGAGAGAGTGAGAGCATGAGTTGGGGGAAGAGCTAAGGGAGAGAAGCAGAATCTTCACAGAGCATGAAGCCCATAGCTGGACTTGATCCCAAGACCCTGAGATCATGACCTGAGCCAAAACCAAGAGTTGGACCCTCAACCAACTGAGTCACCCAGCAAGCTTTTAAAGAATTAATAAGATAAAGATTCTTGGTCCACTTTCAAGTTGGACCTATACCTATGAAAAAATATGTTAAACTTAAAACAAAAAATACATGCATCAATATGTCTGTAACATATAAGAAATAAGAGTAGACAGGAAATAAAAAATACTAAACTCTAAAAAAATACTGCTAGGAAAACTTTTTATTCTAGAAATGAGATTTCCTCCCCATAAACCTACAATCTAGAAAATATACTTCTTCCTAAATGGTCTTTTTTGTCTTTGTGTATGTTGTCTTCCCAACAAGTTGCTCAAACACTGAGTCAATCCCCAAACACTTTAAATACTCTTAATATTTTAAGGCAACTCATTTGAAATCAAATGGATTAAATCATATTCTTGGAGCTTCAAAAAGATCAGTGACTTACTATTTTTTCTTAAGTGTATCATGCAAGAGACTTTGGTCTCATGATATTCCAGACTCACCTTCCAAATCAATGGAGTCAGCAATGGCAAACGTGCCATGCACCATGTAATGGCCAGGGCAAACAATCACAGTGTCACCTTCATAGCAGGCATTTATAGCAGACAATGGATCGCTATGGAACTAGAAAACAACAACAGATTGCAAATATACACCCCCCAAAAGGCAACCTACGTATCACTCCAGGTACCCTACCCTCATGTTCACTTTATAAAGGCAGCCAAAACTGCTTACTTAAGTATCTCCTCAGCTACTGCACTGAACCCAACCCACACTTGTTAAGTTACTAATGCTGATAAAAGGCAAAGTTCTCACTACTACCCATCACACACACACACACACACACACACACACACACACACACACAAAACAACTCTGTAAGCTCCTGTAAACACTCTGTGGAATTCAGGAAAACCTGGAGTGAAGTAGAAGAAAAAAAGCCACGTGGGCAAAAAATTACTTTTACCTGAATTTCTGTTTCCTCCTTACAAAGCTCCTGAGAAAGCCTGTCCCTGAGCAGAGACCGCAGCAGACCAGTCATCATGGTGGAGGAGACCACATGCATGACCTTCTGACCATTTGGACGAATGCCCTTTGCTTGGATATTTGAATTCTTCTGATAACCAAACACGTATCTTAGAGAAACCAAAAGACCAATCAGTTCTTAGTAAGATAGCTGGTTAGAAAAGATGCCAACTAACTAAGAAAAACAAAGACACACATACCTCAACAAAGGATTCTCAATGAGTTTTAGCTTTTGTTTCAACTGTTCAATCTCTGAATACAATTTTAACCCTTCAACCATGGAGATGTTTTCCTGCTCGGAATCAGAGTTACAATTTGACAAACTGCTTCTCAGATTTAAAAATTTCCTGTAACTCTCCTCACACTGGGACAACAGATTGTGGTAATCCACAATAAGTCCTGAAGGAACTCGGTCTTCAAGGATGTCATAATGCCTGAAAGTTTAAAAGCAAATTGAAATCCACTGACTTTCTGACACATTTTCCTTTTTTTTTTTTTTTTTAAATTTTTATTTATTTATGATAGTCACAGAGAGAGAGAGAGGCAGAGGGAGAAGCAGGCTCCATGCACCGGGAGCCCAATGTGGGATTCGATCCCGGGTCTCCAGGATCGCGCCCTGGGCCAAAGGCAGGCGCCAAACCGCTGCGCCACCCAGGGATCCCTCTGACACATTTTCCTATCATTGAAACAGCCCATTTAGTCCTCAAAGACCAGGAAGAAAAGCGTTTTATCTTACACAACTCAGATACACGTAACGTCTTTCTGAATAGAACTCTATTATAAGTGGAAGCTATTGAAAGTTTTAAGGATCACTTCATTAAGGTCACTAACTTTTCTTGCTTTGGGAAGTTGCACAGATCCAAGCATGTATGCTTTAGAAACACTGAAAGTTCACTTTTTACCATTTGTAATCATTATTTAATGAAAAATTATTTTCTCATATATTAGATTCAAAATCTTAATCATAAGCAGATGTCAGAGAGCAAACTGGAGGTGTAGGGGTAGGGGAGGAGGGAAGTATCCCAATAGTTTCATAACATTGTTGCAGATTACCATATTTATAGAATCAAAATTTTTAATGATTCAATCACTGGCTCTAGTCCTTCCTCACATTTAAAGCACTACAGCACAAAATTATGCTGCATATTCCCTTAGGAAGATTATTACAGTATGTTTCAAAAACATAAGCCTTTGAGATTCTCAGAAAAAAAACATAAAGCTGCCATTCCTAGAGAGTGATTAAAACAAGTACCAGACAACCTTATTGGCACTTACAACTTATTAGTTTATATACCCTCTCAAATACATAGAACAAAAAGCATTTCTAGATGCAATAATTTATGAATGTAGTACAATCAAGTTAATGGACGTGAAATTAATGGATTTGAAAATAAACTGCAATATTATTGTCATTACCCATATATAGTTTTACAATAATTGCCTTATTTCTCAGTTAAAAGTATGCATATTAGCTAGGCCTGAAGCCAGAGTTTTCCAACCTTGGCTGCATATTAGAATCACTGGGAGCTTTTAAAAATACAAATGCTCAGGTCCCCATTCAGACCAATTAAATTGGTCTCTAGAAGTAGAGAAGTTTTTTTAAAGTTCCTTGGGGATTCTAATGTGCAGTCAAGGTTGAAAACTATTGCCTTAGATGATGTTTTTTTAACTTAGTCATGCTCTAAATAAGATGGGGGGAAAAAAACAGAACCACATCCTAAACAAATTTACAAGAAATCACAGTTAACATTCAAACAGTATTTAAAATGAATTAAAAATACATTTTTTCCACTTTTCAAGTAAATGAATTAGGTGAAGCTTGAAAAGCATGGATTTTGTCAGCTTTGGTTAACCCATGCTCTTTTAAAGATATTCTAGAAATCCACTTTGCAAAGAAAAAATTGCACTGACTGCTTGATCAGGTCTATTAAGTTATGAAGATTAAGACTCAAATTTTATTTTATTTTATTTATTTATTTTTTTTAAGACTCAAATTTTAAAATGAGTTTCTTAGCATTTCCAATATCCATGCCAATCCGCTTATTTCTTCTCATTAAAGTGACACTTTGTGGTTTGGAAGCCATGAACCAACATCTGTGTCTCAGACCCATAAGCTTTGATGCACAGCGTCTTGCATTAAAAAGGAAAAACATTTACTTCCCAAATTAAGACAATATGGTTTGATTCCCTTTAAATCCTGCCTGTTGATAACACTACTTCCTATCTTTGCCCAGAGACCTTTTATAAAGAGTCTGCCCTACATTTGATAACATTCCAGTTTCCCCATCGAGTACCATAGCTTCTTCTCCGCAACTGAAAACAATTACTCCCTTATGCCTTCCCATCTGCCAGTGTATGTAAATCATTTGTTGTTTGAACATGTAAAGCTGTCAAGTCAGAATACAGTCCTTTCCAAGATCAAATTTGCTAGATACACAACAGTCACCTACCATTACATTTCACTCCAATCAAAACCTAAACTAGAAGATATGCAAACTTTTTGAAATTCTGGCATTTTATAGAACACACTATGGGAAAATAGGAATGCACGATGGAAAACTTGGAAAGGTTAAACAGAAATTATACATGATTCTAAATCAGGTAGAACCACTAAACAGACTTCTCACATATTTTTTACTTATTATTTACTATATAAACTAAGAGAAACTTACTAAATCTAATTGGGTTCCATAAAATGTAAAGGATCACTGCCTTATCTTATGTAACCAAATCATCCTTCACATAGGGAAAAGAAACATTACCTTCTACAATTTTTCTTTTATTTTTTTTAGTGCAAGTTCTAATTTTATTCTTATTGAAGCACTGCCTTTAAATTACCACTCATGAATACATGGAAAATTGCCTGGTCTTAGAGTTCCATCTCGTGGAAATGTGAATGCCACATTTAACAAAATCAGTGCTTGGGCTGCATGGCTAAGTTAGGCTTTTTGTAATGTAAGCATTTTTCCCTATTAAAATCTGACAAATTAGGGGATCCCTGGGTGGCTCAGCGGTTTGGCACCTGCCTTTGGCCCAGGGTGTGGTCCTGGAGTCCCGGGATCGAGTCCCGTGTCGGGCTCCCGGCATGGAGCCTGCTTCTCCCTCTGCCTGTGTCTCTGCCTCTCTCTCTCTCTCTCTCTGTGTGTGTGTGTCTATCATACATACATACATAAATATTTAAAAAATAATAAAATAAAATAAAATAAAATAAAATAATCTGACAAATTAGAAGAATGTGTTTCCCTATTCCGGAAATTTTTATGCATCACCGATATTAACTGCTTAGCATTTTCATTCATTTGTCAAATAAGACTTAAGGGACAAGAACTTGACAAAACAGGGACGCCCGGGTGGCTCAACAGCTGAGCATCCACCTTCGGCTCAGGGCGTGATCCTGGAGACCTGGGATCGAATCCCGAGTCGGGCTCCCTGCATGGAGCCTGCTTCTCCCTTGGCCTGTGTCTCTGCTTCTCTCTCTCTGTCTCTCTGTCTCTCATGAATAAGTGGATAAAATCTTAAAAAAAAAAAAAAAAAAAAAAGAACTTGACAAAAACATCCTCAAATAATTCTGTACATCCTCAAATAATTCTGTTTAACCAGGTGTTTTGCTGTAGGAACTTAGAATAAAGCCAAATATTTTCTAAAGTACTCTAAAGTACTTTATTTTCTAAAGTATTTTATTTATTTTTAAAAAATAAAGCAAAAGAAGTCTTGTATAATTGTATACAAGTCTTGTATAATTCCACTAATTTCACTATCTTTCAAACAATTGTCTTTGAATTTAACACAGGATTTTTGTTTTTTTTAAACATGTTAGCTCAACTAGTTTTATTTATTTATAAACCAGTGAACTCTTTAACTTCAATGTCCCTGAACTCTGCTGTTAGACTCAGCAGACTACTTAAACTAAAAGTAGGCTTCTTGGCACCTGCACAAGTTTCATTTAATAACTTGTCAATGGGTTAAACTATTTGTATGATGGCTTGCTCTATGTGTGGGCGGGCCCCTGGAGTATGTATACACCAAACAGGTAAAATTAAACCATGGGTAGCTATTTTTCCAACATGTACAAGGTCACTAATAAATAACTTACAATCTCAATCGAGGTTCAACACATCTGACAAAATAATCATACTCATCCTCCTCTTCTTCATCCCAGCTCCTCCAAATATTTTGATAGAAAAACCTAAAAGGAAATTCATATCATTCAAATTCAATCACTGGCTCAGTGTTAGGGATTTGGAGAGGTGCAAGCTAAAGAGTAAATCAAAACAACCTTATTAGCCACAATAGAGAATGATGCATAAATGCTAGGCTTGATAGTTATGAGTCAATAGAACTTCTTTGGATTGGCTAAAGCTTTTTGTTTTTGTTTTTAAGATTTTATTTATTTATTTGACAGAGTGAGAATGAGAGAGAGCACAGCAGGGGGAGTGGCAGAAACAGGGAGAAGCATACTGCCTGCTAAGCAGGGAGCCCAACTTGGGACTCAATCCCAGGACCACGGGATCATGATCTGAGTGCCCCTAAAGTAGTTTTTCTATAATATTGGTTCCATTATGACCTTTATTTAATTAGAACTATTTATTAGGGCACCTGAGTGGCTCAGTTGGTTGAGCATCTGCCCTTGGTTCAGGTCATGATCCTGGAATCCTAGGATCCAGCCCCAGGTTGACTGAGTAGGAGTCTGCTTCTCCCTCTCCCTCTGCCTGCCCCTATCCCCAGTTCATGCTCTCTCTCTCTCTCTCACACACACACATAAATAAATTAAAATAAAATAAAACAAAAAAATAAAATAAGAACTGTTTACTGACCATCTGTAATTGGTTGGATGGTGGTGCCATTTCTTAATATAGAAAAGATTGGGAGAGAAACAGATTTGGGTTGAAAACAGAGTTGTTTTCTCCATGTGTGAATTGAGATGCCTATCTGACCTCCAAGTGGATGACGTCAAGAGGGAAGATGAATAAACAAGCCCAGAGCTCACCAGAAAGGTCAGGGCTAAAGATATAAATCTGAGAGTTGTCGGCATATTGATGGCATTAAATGTTCTCAACCTTGGCTGCATGTTAGAGTCCCCTCAGAAGCTTTCAAAAACTAGTTTTCAAACCTATTCCAGACCAATAAATCAGAATCGGGAGCGGGGAGGATATCAGATACAGAATCCATATTTTTTAAACCTCCTCAAGTGATTTAACAAATTTTTATTATGGAAAATCTCAAACATATACAAGAGCAAATAGTATCATGAATACCATGTATGTATCACCCAGGTTCAACAATTATCAACACACAGGCAATCTTACTTCATCTCTACCCTAACCCATTTACTTCTCTGCTCCCCAGCCCCACCATCTGCACACCAGATTACTTTAAAGCAAATGTCAAACATATAACATCATTCACACATTTTAATGTGTAACTCTAAAATAAATCTTTATACTAAGAAAACGTTATAATTCTTTCCTATCCAAATATCCAGTTAGTGTTGAATTTACCCTGTTTGTCCCTTCTGATATTATTGCTATTGTTTTATCATTGGCTTTTCAAATAGGTATCCAATTGTACTTAATTAAATTACTTTTATTCTAAAGATTATCCCCTCTCCTTTTCTCCCTGCAATTTATTTTTTTTTTTAAGATTTTATTTATTTATTCATGAGAGACAGAGAGAGAGAGGCAGAGACACAGGGAGAGGAAGAAGCAGGCTCCATGCAGGGAGCCTGATGTAGGACTTGATCCCGGGAACCCAGGATCATGCCCTGGGCTGAAGGCCCCAACCACTCAGCCACCCAGGGATCCCCCCCCTGTTTTTTGTTTTTTTTTTTTAAGATTTTATTTATCTATTCATGAGACACACACACACACACACACAAAGAGGCAGAGAGAAGCAGGCTCCATGCAGGAAGCCTGATGTCTCCTTGCAATTTATTGAGTTTTCCATACTCTGAATTTTACTGATCGCATCTGTTTCTTTTATTTCTGGTAAACAAATAGTAAGATCTAAAGACTTGGTCAGCTGTAGGGAAGATTTTTTTGGCAAGGATACTTAAAGGGGGACACAATGTACTTCCAATCAGGAAGTATATGACACCTGGTCATCTCTTCTGATGATGAGGTTAAGAATGACCAGGGGATTCAGGTGTTGTCAGCCTGCCTGATGCATCTACTACAAAGTTTACCATGAGTTTTTAATCAGCTAATCATGACCATCGCCTAGAACCTTTATTTTATTTATTACAGGTTATAAAATACTGATATTCTGATCCTATCATCCTTTTTCATGTATTAGACTACACCTATAAAAACAATTCCCAGGTGATTCTAATGTGCTTCCAAGGCTGATTAAAGAGAGAGAAGGGTAGATAGCCTCAGATGGATCCTGGGTAACTCCAACATTTTAAGTTTTGAGGAGGAAAGGAAGAGCAGGCCAGGATGACCAAGAAGCTGGAAGGAGAGTGTGTTAAGAGATGAGAAGGATCAAACAACTATAATGTGACTGAGAGGGAAAGCAAGATGAAATCAGAGAAGAATAAATAAATCAAATCTTAAAAAAAAAAAAATTCTCTATCTTTGAATATTTTAAAATATTGCAATGACCAGCTTTACAGTGTGAGTTTTAAATCTGGGTACATAACGCAGACCAGAATTACTGCCCTTCATCTGACATTTCTGGCCATGAGGTTATTTTCATCAACTCTCCTTCTCCTCTCTTCCTACCTGACATGTTCAATTGCAAGGGCTGTCTGGTCAAATACTCCAGAATCATCAAATACCACCCACAGCTCCTGCAGGGGCAACCGATGTTCCTTCAGATCGAGGAGCTCATTCATACACTCCAAGGTAAAAGAGCTCACTTGAGATTCACAGAGGTATGGGTCGGCAAGCCTCACCACTGCCTTCAAGGCTGCAAAGTCCACATCTGTGACCTGAAAATTAAAATAATGTGACTTACATGGAAATCAAAATTAAGATACACACAAAACACTACAGCCTGATTTTTTTTTTTTTTTAAGTATGTAATGGCAACAGGGAGCCTTCTTCCATTATATAAAAAATAAACAAGAAGGGCCTGGCTCTTACCCAAATGGAGCTTACATTGTAACTGAAGAGACAAACAAACAAGACAAGACAGTATTGAGCATGTGACAAAGTATAACCAGAGGGGTGGTGGTCTGGTTTTGCTGGGATGATCTGGCGAAGTCACTTCTTAGCTGGGATGTACGGGATGAAAGAGAAGCAGCCATCTGAAGAGCAAGAAGGTGAAAAGGCCCTGTGGCAGAGAAAAGATTGGCTGCTGGAGCAGCAGACAGGCAATATTTCTTACTGGAATCAAAAGAAAGAAATGGGCAGGGGAGGGGCAGCAGGAGATGAAGTGAGAGAAAAGGGCAGAGAGATCAGGACAGAAAGGACATTGGAAGGAGCTTGGACTTTATGTTCTCTAGACAATGAGAAACCACGAAGCCAACATCAGGGCTTCGGTAAATGCAATGCATTAGAGGTGTTAAGCAGGGGTAGGACACATTTAAGTCCATGACTTAGACAACTTTTAGGGAATAGGTCAGGGTGGAGGTGGGGGGTTGCACGTGGACAGGACGACTGGGGCACTGACGACACTATGGCAACAAAATTAATAGGACTTTACTGCCACCAAAGATAGTAACATAATAAAAAATTTAAGCCACCAGGAACAGCTGCCACCCACTGCCTCGCCCATAATCACTGCAGTAAATGATGCCATTTTGTAAAGGAGCTGTAGCAACAACTTGTATTCTCACTCCCTGGCTTAACATTTTAGATTAACTGGGGTTTTTTGTGGTCCAGTTAACACTGAGAAAAATTCACAGCTGTAATTAGAGTGCAAATTTACTGTAAAAGTCCCAGTCAGGTGAAAAATAAGATTGTTTTTACTTTTGACAATGCGACACATTATCAAGAAATTAACCAAGTACCTACAAATTTGTTAGGCAAGAAATAAGCCAGTTTTAAAAGTCTTGCTTGGTTTGAGCTACTTAATGGGCTACAACTAAGAAGGTAAAAAATTAACTGAACTTTCTACATTGACTTCATAATGAGGCCTCTTTATTTTTTAAATGGTCTCAAATACCTCCTCCACCTCATAGGTTTATAATCCACTTCTGCCTGTCAAAGGACACTGAAAGTTTAACCACCTCAATTCCCTGTTAGCTCCTCCTTGGCCACCTTTAAAATTCGTGGAACACTTCAGACACCATGACAATTAGATGTGAAAAACATGTTATTTTCAATCAGCTCATAAACTTTAATTAAAAATAAGCACTTTGGCTGTAAGTCTGAAGGAAAGTGCTTTTAGCTAGAGCCAAATGTCTTTAACAATGGAATTAAATTTACCTCAACCAGCACCTCGAACACGTTAGTGTGCCAGACTGCCTGCCATCCAGATGGTTCAAGGACCTTCTCCAAGAACTCAGCTGTGAATTCTCTTACTTCAGAGGCCTTGCAGTCAGCTACAAACAAATTAAACACAGTTAAGAATGGAGACTGTAGGGTGGCCCAGGTGGCTCAGCGGTTTAGCGCCACCTTCCGCCCAGGGTGTGACCCCGGGGTCCCAGGATCCAGTCCCACGTTGGGCTCCCTGCATGGAGCCTGCTTCTCCCTCTGCCTGTGTCTCTGCCTCTCTCTGTGTGTCTCTCATGAATGAATAAATAAATAAAATCTTTAAAAAAAATTGAGACTGCATAAAGCAGAGAAAAGTTCATAAATCCACTTTCCCATAACCAACTGGCAGTCTGGGAGACGGAGACAATCTACTTGTAAACTGAAAAGATAAAAGAAAAAGAAAAAGAAAAAGAAAAAAAAAAAAAAAACCCAAGACCGTACTCACCTAAAATGTAATCTTGATAAGCTCTGAATCGCTCGTAGAACAAAAGTTGACTTGTCTGGAATATTTCTGGGAAATGAGTCTTTCCCTCGGGCACAAAACTTTGTAAATTAGAACCTGGCTTATCATGATTGCTACAATCACTGCATGAATCTTCATCTTGAAACAGACCTAAAAGAATGAAAATAAGCAGGCTTAACCATCCCAGACACTTCAGTGTTTACAGACTGCTTCTAATTTCATATTTTCATTTAGAAATTCCTAAAAAAAAATACACACAAGGATTTGGGTGTGATGCTTTATTTACCTTTATCATTGTCAGGAGAAATCAGTTTTCCAAACTTGAAAACACCTCAAAATCCAAGCTCTACTTCAAAACAATAAGAACTTAAAATCTTTCATAGGTTAATTCTTTGTTGTTCTATGAAGTTTTTCAGAAGGCAGAGGGAAAGGGTTGTTTTTGATTCACTGGCAATCACCAAAGATCTCCTTTAAAGGATAAAGCCGTGATTCTTACTATAGCTAGCAACTTATAATGGTCCAATATCTTACAGATATTTTTTTTCCCAAAATAATTCCATAAAGCTGCATTAAAGTTAGGAGCTGGTATCCTACATTCCTTCGCAAATGAGGTGAAGCCGTCCTTTGTTTTCTGCAATATGAGTCTGTCAATGGCCCTCCAATAAACAGATTCTTAATAATGCATGAGGTTTACTTCACTAAAGCCACCTCGTTAAAAGTTCCTCCTCACTAATTTCAGTGACTGTGTCTAGAGAAAAGATTAGAAAATGCTCATCACATTAGGTTTGGGCTGTAATTGACATTTCATGAGGCATGATTTGGTCAGGGGCATATCTAACTCTGTATAATACGATGTTCTTAATAGACAAAACAAGTACCAAATAAACAATGCCGAGGATAGCATTTACGCTGGCAAAATGGTCTCCACAGCTTATTTCAGGGAGGGTATCTTTCTCTCCACCGCAGCCCACCTTGGCACCCCCTGCTACTCGTATTCCCTCCTTCCTTCAACTTCTTTGCCTCTGTTCAGGCCCCACTAGTGACCACAGGGTACTCAGGGCTCTACTGCTCACAAATGCCAATGCACATGAGCCTCGGAGGACATCAGTACCTCACCAGCTGCGTGGCAATGTCTCTGTGCCTCAGTTTCCTGTCCTATAAAGGTAAGATGGAAATAGATGCCTATTTCACTTAAATTAAGATTAATCAATTTGTTGGTCATGATCACAATAGTACCTGTTAAATAATATAAATAAATGTTTATTAAAGAAATACTACTTTTGCCTCACACCCGTTAGGATGGGATTATCAAAAAACAACAAGAAAAATATCAAGGAAACGAGTCTTGGTGACGATGTAGAGAAACAGAACCCTGGTACAGGGCAGGGTCCCTGCCTGGCTCAGCGGTTTGGCACCTGCCTTTGGCCCAGGGCGCGATCCTGGAGTCCCGGGATCGAGTCCCATGTCGGGCTCCCGGCATGGAGCTTGCTTCTCCCTCCTCCTGTGTCTCTGCCGCTCTCTCTCTCTATCATAAATAAATAAATAAATAAATAAATCTTTAAAAAATAATAATAAAATAAAATAAAATGGTACAGGGCAATGGAGAACAGTATGGTGGTCCCTCAAAACTTTAAAAATGTGTGGCCCGGGTGGCTCAGCGGTTTAGCGCTGTCTTCAGCCCAGGGTGTGATCCTGGAGACCCAGGATCGAGTCCCACGTCGGGCTCCCTAAATGAAGCCTGCTTCTCCCTCTGCCTGTGTCTCTGCCTCCCTCCCTCTCTCTCATAAATAAATAAATAAATAAATAAATAAATAAATAAATAAATAAATAAATAAAATTTTACAAAAATTTAAAAATAGAATTACTGGGCAGCCTGGGTGGCTCAGCAGTTGAGCACCTGCCTTCAGCCCAGGGTGTGACGCCGGGGTCCCTGGATCCAGTCCTGTGTTGGGCTCCCTGCATGGAGCCTGCTTCTCCTTCTGCCTCTGCCTCTGTCTCTGCCCCCCTTCTCATGAATAAATAAAATTTTAAAAAAATAATATAAAAATAGAATTACTATGGGACGCCTGGGGAGCTCTGGAGGTTGAACGTGTCCCTTCAGCTCCGGTTGTGGTGGAGTCCTGCATCGGGCTCCCTGCTCAGTGGGGAATCTGCTTTTCCCTCTGACTGCCCCACCGCCCGCCCCTCTAATAAATAAAATCTTAAAAAAGAAAAAACAAAGCAGGATCTCCAAAAGACATTTGTACGTCCCATGTTCAGAGCAGCAAAGGGCAGGAGCATCCCAAGTGTCATCTACACACAAAGTGGATGAACGGATAAGCAAAAGGTGTCATCTACACAAAGGAACATTATTCAGCCTTAAAAAAGGAAGGAAATGCTCACACACACACCCCACACACCACAGATGAGCCCTGAGGACACAGTCACAGCAAGAGAAGTACAGCGGGAAGCCACCGACCCGAGGGGCCTAGAGTGGCAAGTGCCCTGCGGTAGCCAGGGGGTGGGGGAGGGGAGGCTGGGGGTCATCGCCAGGTGTAGCATTCCCGGTGACAAGGGGGAGTGACGGGGGGGGGGGCAGCTGCACAACAACGGGAGTGTCTCTAACGCCTCTAAGCTGCGCAGCTGACAGTGATTGGGGGGCACCTGGGGTCAGCGGTCAGCACCGCCTTCCGCCCAGGGCGTGACCCCGGGTCCCGGGTTCGAGTCCCGCGTCGGGCTCCCCGCGTGGAGCCTGCTCCTCCCTCCGCCTGTGTCTCTGCCTCTCTCTGTGTCTCTCATGGATAAATAAGTAAAATCTTTAAAAAGCGAGAGGGAGCAGGAGGGGGCCGCGCCGGGCTGTGCCCGCCCACGCCGCGAGCTCACGTCCCCTCCGCGCCGCCGGGAGGCCCACCCACGCCCCAGGCCCACGACACGGCCCACCGCGGGGCTCACCCCTCTCCGCGGCCACTGGCTCCTCGGCGTCCTCCCGGCCCCGGCGCCCCGGCTGCGCAGCCATGGCCCGCGGCCCGTCCGCCATTTCAAATTTCCGCGGGCTGTCTCCTCGCCCGGTAACAGGCTGACGCAGGCGCTTCCCATTGGGCCGTGGGCCGAGGCGGCGGGCCAATGAGAGGGAGGCGTCCGCGGCGCGGCCCCGGCGAGCCCCGCCCCGCTGACGCCGCGCAGAGCGCCACCTACCGCGCGGGCGGACCGCCTCCTCGCCAGGCCCCGGGTCCTCTGCTCCCTGGGAGCGACGTGCACGAAGCTGAGCCGGAGCATGGTTTTTGGGGTGTTTTCCGAAACGCTAGCAAGCCGCGCCGGGAAGTCGGCCTAGCACGGAAGGCACCGGACTGGGGATCAGAACACAGCGTGTAGGCTTGTTTCTGCCACCACCGGTGGGATCGCCTTAAGCCACTTGACACAAGGTCACCTTCGGTTGTGCCGGTGACCTGGGCTCGCGGCTGCGCACCTGCCCGGCGGAGCACCAGCCCCGCCCCAGCACCCCCGCACCTCGCCCCCGCGTGTGTGCACAACGCCCTCATACACTCACACTACTTCCAAAGAAGGTCAAAGTTAGTAAAAGAAAAAAAAAAAACTAAAAAAAAAGTTAGTAAAAGTGTGCTTTTACCCATAAGGGTCAGAGGCAACGATTACCTCCAGTAACAACAGCTCACACTGACTGAGCCTCGTGCACAAGACACCCTCCCGCATGCTCCACCTGTCAGCTGCAGCCGTCCTGTTGTACGTTACCTACCCGCAAAAAAAAAAAAATTTTTTTTTAATCCAGCAATTCCACTTCTGGGTATGTATTCAAAGGGGGAAAAAAACCACTAAGTCAAAAAGATATATGCACTTCTATGTTCATTTCAATATTATTTACAATAGTGAAGAAATGGAAATAAGTGTTCAATAATAGACGAATGGATGAAGAAGATGTGGTATACATATGCAACAGAATATTACTCAGCCATCAAAAATTTTGTGGCAACATGGATGGATCTAGATGGTATTATGTTAAGTGAAAGAAATCAGACTACATTTATCATCATGATCACTTCCTTAATATAAATACTGAATAACTATGCTGTATATATCAACTACATTTCAATTTTTAAAAACCTATCAGCAATTATACACTCTTGGGAAAGTCTGTGTTTTCATAGGCATTTGCAAATCCTCAAAAAAAGTCATGAAGGCGTACATCAGTGCGTACAGAACGTTTACAGCAGCATGATTTTTTTCAAAAAGTTTTTATTGTGGTAAAATACAAATATAATGAAATTTACCATCCTATTTTTAAGTGTATAGTTCAGTGGTTTTAAATTCATAATGTTGTGCAACCATCACCACCATCCATCTCCAGAACTCTTCATCTTGCAAAACTAAAACTCTATACCAGTTTAAAATTAACTGAGCACTATGTTACTCAACCTTCAGAAAAATCCTATTATCCTCATTTCACATTTGAGGAAACAAAGTCTCCAAGAAGTAAACCAACTCACCCAATTTAACCCAGCACAGCCAAGATTATAAACCAGCCTTATTGGGCAGCACCTGCCTTCGGCCCGGGGCATGATCCTGGGGTCCTGGGATCGAGTCCCACGTCAGGCTCCCTGCGGGGAGTATAGATAGAATATTATGTGATCGTTAAAATAGCACTGAGGAAAATTTACAGCAATGCTCCTATAGGTCTTCATATGAAAAATATAGAATCCAAATTTCAATGTACACTGCACTGATGATGATTAAACTGGATAGATTTTTTTTTTTTTTTTTTGCTCTGCCTATCCTCTAGCTTGGCTAAGAACTGCACCCTCATCCACATGGTTTCCACAGGAGCAGCTGGGTGAGTGCACACATGCATGTACACAAATGCAATTCACACATGTGCAGGCGATAGCTGGTAAGGTTTTCCTGAGACAACACACCTTTGATGTATGGGCCCATTCAGCAATGCCTCCTTGTAGTAAGATTTTCTCTTTGTCACTATACTACCCCACAAATTATCTGCTTCCTGTGAGTCTTAAATTAAAAATGGGCCACACACAGTCTGGAAAACAGGGGAGAACTCCATGCTTCTCCCTCTGCCTGTGTCTCTGCCTCTCTCTGTGTGTCTCTCATGAACAAATAAAATCTTTAAAATAAATAAATAAACAAACCAGCCTTACTCCAGAAGCCACCCCGTTAGGCTTCAGCCGGGCCCTGACTCGGGGCTGTGGTGGGCAGGGGACAGCAGAGATTACCAGCACCAGGATGTGGGCTGAGCCCACAGAAAGCCAAGAGCCTGGTTGTGACAGGCTGTGCAGTCTTGTCACGGGGAAAATGTACCCACTTTCTGCCCTGAGGGTAGACCTTGGGCTGGAGTCCCTCAGATGCCTTATGACTAAAAGGAATTAGAGCCCGGGGAGGCAACTGTGGAAACCTGCACTTAATTCCACTTGCTTTTCCAAGAAATATGATTTCTTTGACTTTTGTGTGCAGCGCCTGACCTAACATTTATTCGTTCACTGAGCAAATATTGAGTTCCACCAGGTGAAAACACACAAAACAATAAAATCAAGACAAGCATCAGGCCTTGAAGACAAAGCTAGCTTTCTCATCATTGCCCTTTTAACCCTCCCACCCACAAATGCCACAAGTAGCAGGATTTCTCCTCACGTTTCTCCCTCAGCCCTGGAGCCAATATAGCTTTCTTCTTGTTCAATTACCAAATATTTCATCAACTGTTAAGATATTACCTGAACCAGTACTTCTGGGAAAGTTTTAGAAAGGAGTAGGAGGCCACAGAGCCGAGACATAATACCTGTGCTGCTGCAAACTCCATTAAGGATAAATTATTTATTAAATTGGATGCATTTCCAAACCTGCATCAGTGTTTATTCATTACTTATGTAACTATATGGAAAGTTTTTAGAGCTTTCGCCTAAATGGAGACCTAGAAGGTGTACACATTCCTTGGGAGTTTGCTTTCCCTGCCCCCTCCCCCTTATCCTAAGGAAAGAATTTTTTTCCTTCTTACTTTCCACTTGTGGCCCATCTCAACCTTCCACCTTCCCTAAGTTGGGATGGCACCCATTATTCCCACTCTTTTTTTTTTTAATTTTTATTTATTTATGATAGTCACACAGAGAGAGAGAGGCAGAGACACAGGCAGAGGGAGAAGCAGGCTCCATGCACCGGGAGCCTGACGTGGGATTCAATCCCGGGTCTCCAGGATCGCGCTCTGGTCCAAAGGCAGGCGCTAAACCGTTGCGCCACCCAGGGATCCCTCCCACTCTTTTTTTATATCTTTGCTCTCTTTCCCAACACCAGGTCCTTATGTTATGTCTACACAAGGGCTCAAAACTAACTGCCCTCCCCAAAATCTTCCCAAAGCGCAGTTGCAAGCCTAAGATAGAGCCTACATGCCTTCTTTCTCTGTAGTGCCTTCCTCTCCTGCGTTCTTTTTTTTTTTTTTAAGATTTTATTTATTCATGAGACAGAGAGAGAGGCAGAGGCAGAGACACAGGCAGGGGAGAAGCAGGTTCCATGCAGGGAGCCTGATGTGGGTCTCAATCCTGGGACTCCAGGATCATGTCCTGGGCCGAAGGCAGGCACTAAACCGCTAAGCCACCCAGGGATCCTGCATTCTTGAAGGCCAGTGGCTTGCTCCATCGCCCTCCACTTCCCAGGAGCACTGAGTGCCCAGCACCTCACCTCTGTAGTCTTTCTTCCCTTGGCTTCTGGGTGCTCATTCTCCTAGTCTTCCTTCCTGCCCTTGTGCCCCTTCCTTCCCCTCTGGTTCCCTAAACCTAGGGGTTTCCCAAGGGCATGTCCTGACTTCATCTGTCTCAGGAGGTACCCCAAGTGTGTGAAGAGGGCCAAGTGTGGACTGTGCCAATCACTGTGAGCACACGGGAAAGTGGAATTGCTAATTCACTTGACAAATAATAAACAGAGAATATAGGCTATGTGCCAGGCACTGCTCTAGATTCAAGGGAAATGGGCAAACAAGACAGGTAAGGCCTCTGTCTGCGTGGAATTCATAGTCTACTGAAGATACAAGTAAAAAAGCAATTAAGAGTCTATTATGAAAAATACTAAAAATAAAATAAAGGGGCACCTGAGTGGCTCAGTCGGTAAAGTGTCTACCTTTGGCTTAGGTCAGGATCCCGGGGTCCTGGGATCCAGCCCCACATGGGCCCCCTGCTCAGCAGGGAGTCTGCTTCTCCCTCTACCCCTCCCCTTGCGCTCTCTCTTTCTCAAATAAAAATAGATACATAAAGTTTCTTTAATAAAAAGGATATTGGGATCCCTGGGTGGCGCAGCGGTTTAGCGCCTGCCTTTGGCTCAGGGCGCGATCCTGGAGACCCGGAATCGAATCCCACGTCGGGCTCCCGGTGCATGGAGCCTGCTTCTCCCTCTGCCTATGTCTCTGCCTCTCTCTCTCTCTGTGACTATCATAAATAAATAAAAATAAAAAATTAAAAAAAAGGATATTGCCTGAATCATGAACCATTGAATAATGCCCATAAGATCTTTAAGGTTTATTCAGTTGAATTTTGTTTTTTAACAAATGTAATATTACAATGCTATAAGCCAAAGGCTCAGGGTTGGAATCAAGTGGTTTGGACCGTTCCTACCGTGTTGCTACCCAGAGGCCTCCTGGAATCATAGATTCATCATTAGCCTATTTCCTGAGTCAGCGTCACTGAAGGCTACCTGTATTGGGGGCCCCTGCCCCTAGACCAGCCCACTAGTTTCCCCAAGGACAGAAACACGTCTAAGGTGGTGGGTGATTCATGGTGTAGCTGAGAGCTTTGACCCTCTGGGAGACAGGGGCCCGCTGTAGGTCCACTATCCCACACCACAGAATGTAACTGCGCATCCACATGAATGAGTTTCTGGGAGCAGACATAACTCAAGGTAGACCGGCAGATTCTGCCCAGCGCAGAAGGTGGGGAGGGCCCCCAGAGCCTGGGAGGAATCCCACTGGGGAAGCTTGTCCCTCTACCTGCTGCTGTAGGAAGCCCCCCGTGGGCCCAGGGTGCGCAGGGATCCCATGATGTCCACTCTGCTGCCGGGAGAGGTGAGATGCTAGTCTCTGCTAACTCTGATTTGAAAGTCTGGGGCCCCATTGACAAAAACAAAGACCAAGGAATAAAGCCAGACCTGAATTTTGGGTTGTATTCTCCACTAGAGGGCGGCTTAAACTTTCAAAAGAAATGAAGCTCTTCAGCATTTGGTAAAACGTGGAGTTCTTTCAGCAAGTTTCCTCTTGAGATTCTAGGCCTTGTGGGAGGCTCTAGGGATGGGAACGGAACAAATCAATGTAGCTCTTCCCCATGGAGCTCACAGACCAGTGGGAGGGAGACACCCTAAGCAAGAGAACACCCGGCGACTGTAGAGTCAGAACCTGCAATCATCGCCGTCTAGGAGAGAGACTCCCGGAGCAGGAACCCCTTTGCACTGGTAGACCTCACCGAGGGGAGGCTATTGGGCTGAAGCCTTCAGGAGAAGACAGAGCAGCCATGGTGGCAGGTGGCAGGGGTTTCAGGAAGATGAGGGGAATCCGGGAAGGAGAGTTGGGGATTCAAGGGGGCGGTCCCCGCTCCGGAGGCTCTGAGGCAGGAGAGAGTTCCGTGTGTTGCAGAAGCAGAAGATGGCCCGTGAGGCTTTGGCAGAGTGACGGAGGAAGTGGCTGCCAAGAAGTCTGCTGGGTAACACAGCCTCAAAGGCTTATGAAGGATGCTCCATGGAAAGTTCAGATATTATTCAGCACGTAATAGGATGCCATCGATAAGCTTCAAGGAAGAAGAGGTGATTTGACTGGTGCTCTGGCAGGAACATTCTGGCTGCTGTGTGGAGAATGCCTCGTAGAGAGACTTTGGTGTTTGGGTACATTTGCTACCTGCCCACACAGATTGTGTAAAACTTTAAACTTTGCTGCAGTCTTGAGGCAGAATTTCTTCTCTGGGAAACCATAGTGTTTGCCCTAAAGGACTTCAGCCAATCAGATGAGGCCCCCACCAAGGTGACCTCTTTCACATGAACCCCGGTGACTGTAGATGCTA
Organism: Canis aureus; assembly: GCF_053574225.1. Taxonomy (NCBI): domain Eukaryota; kingdom Metazoa; phylum Chordata; class Mammalia; order Carnivora; family Canidae; genus Canis; species Canis aureus. The sequence continues at coordinate 15,064,632 of NC_135623.1, read as the reverse complement.
ACCACATCTTCAGAGTGCCTTCACAGGGACACTTACCTTAGGGTTTAACTGAATGACTGACGGGTACCGGCCACGGTGGCGCACACACCTAATCATCGCAGCATAGGCTCCGATAAAGGAGCCAACTACTGGTACACAGGGCAACTGGGAGGACTCTCCGCAGAATCTTGCTGAATGAAAAAAGTCAATCTCAACAGGTTATATGCTGTATAATTCCATTCATATAACATTTTTGAAATAACAAAATTTCAGGGTGTCAGAGTGGTTCAGTCGTTTGAGTGTCTGCTCAGGTCATGATCTCAGGGTCCTGGGATCAAGTCCCATTTTCAGGCCCCTGCTCAGTGAGGAGACTTCTCCCTCTGTCCCCCACCCCTGCTCCCCGCCACCCCGCCACTCAAACTCTGTCTCTCTCTTGTCAAATAAATAGATAAAATCTTTAAAAGGAAAAAAAAGAAATAACAAAATTTTATTTTATTTTTTTAAGGCTTTATTTATTTATTCATGACAGACACAGAGAGAGGCAGAGACACAGGCAGAGGGAGAAGCAGGCTCCCTGCGGGGAGCCCGATGCAGGACTCGATCTCAGGACTCCAGGGTCACGACCTGAGCTGAAGGAAGATGCGCCATCGCTGCCACCCAGGCGTCCCTAAAATCCATTGACTTTAAATCAATTTTCCCAGTTTTACTTATCTCATCATGTGTGTATATGTGTGTGTGAGCACATACTAAGTTCTATAAAATTTTATAAGCCATGTAGGTTCATATACCCAACACTGCAGTCAAGATACTGACCAGTTCCAACATTGCAAGGCTCTCCCATGTCACCCATTTAGAACCACACCCCCCTCCTTCCTGTTCTCTTTCCTCCACCCCACCCCCACTCCCAGTGCCCATCTCTTTTTACCACTAATTGCTCTTCCATTTCTAAAATTTTATCATTTAGGGACCCCTGGGTGGCTCAGTGGTTGAGCATCTGCCTTCAACCCAGGGTGTGACCCCTGGGTCCTGGGATCAAGTATCGGGTTCCCTAAGGAGCCTGCTTCTCCCTCTGCCTGTGTCTCTGCCTTTCTCTGTGTCTCATGAATAAATAAAATCTTAAAAAAAAAAAAGTAGGGGGCAGGCCCCAGGGGCAGAAAGAGCCAGGGTCATGAGGAGTGGTCCACTGTAAACTTTCAAGTTGGGAGGGGGTTAGGGAGAGCGTAAGTCTGAGGAATTTTGGAAGCAAGGCTTCCAGGACCTTGAGGGTTAGCTGTTGTTGGGAAAGGGTCATTTATTACTGTCTAGTGAAACCTGAGTCATGAGACCCTTCCGACGTGTATCGGTGGGTCATATGCTTGGGGTGATTGCCGATCTGTATCTGGGGGGTGGAGATCAAGAAGTTTCCAAAGGGACTATTACATCTTAAAGCCAACTTACAGGATCCTGGAGGTTGCGCTCAGATTGCCTTTGGCCTTAGCCAAGCACCAGCCTCGAGGGAGGCAGCCGAGCCCCTGGAGGAATGTCACTCTGCCTCCATCCAGGGGTCAATGGGCCAGGGGTCAATGGGCTGTGAGCAGTAAGGAAACTTAATTTCTCTTCTGCCTTTGTTTCCCACATCAACAAGATCGGAGTTTGTCTCTGCGTCTCTTCGTGTGCTTCCCCTCTTTGTCTCTCTGTCCCTGCCTCCTCTCCCACTTTGTCTCTCTCTCCCACCACGTTATCCAGAATCCTGTTTGGAGGGTGCCTGACCCCAGTCCCCAGGAAGAGGCTTGCCATTCGATATCCCAGCAGAAACCAGCACCTGGGGCCTGGTCACAGAGGAAGAGCCCAAGACTCAAATACCATGTTTCCCTTGCAGTTTGAAGGCTGTTTGTCAGCCCGCACCAAGCACCTGCCTTGTACCCTGCTTGTCATCTTCATGCTGTCCTCATTTATCTGTCCAGATGGAGCAATTCCAGGAGCATTCTTTGGCGTTCGGTGCATCTTTTTAACTTAGTCCTTTTTTTCTTTTCCCCCCTTTTTTAAGCTGTATGCCTGCCTGGCCCCATCCACGTTTTTTTCAGAGAGGTGGTTTTGTTTCTATGGCAACTGAGGGTCTATTGTAATCAAATATGGAGCCCCATTCAATCGCAGTCTTCTCATCCCCCTGCGGTTTGCTCTGATTTTTATGTTGTATTGTGCTGCTTTTCTTCTGCATCCTCAGGCAGTGGCATTAGTTTTGCTGTATTGGGCAGAGGCCGCTCAGAATGCCACTTTAGATGGCTTAAGAATAGGTACTAAAAACTTTATGTCTGTCTGGGGCACCTGGGTGGCTCAGTGGTTGAGCATCTGCCTTCGGCTGGGGTCGTGACCCTGGGGTCCCAGAATCTAGTCCCACATTGGGCTCCCTGCATGGAGCCTGTCCCTCCCTCTGCCTGTGTCTCTGCCTCTGTGTCTCTCATGAATAAATAAAATTTTTAAGAAAATGCTTGTGCCTAATTGCCCTTTAAAAGAGCAATAACCTCCAAGAACATTTCCCTCAACAACATTCTCTTGTCCTAATAGCATTTGATTTACATATCTGACTCCAAATTGTTCTAGGTCTTTCCAAGCCAACAATAATAGTAATAATAATACGCTACCATTTATTGAATCCATACTATGTGTTCTTGTGTTCTCAAAAAAAACAAAACAAAAAAACCAAAAACCCCCAAAACCAAAAACTAGAAGAAAAATGAGGCCAAGGGAACAGACATACAAAACACAAGCCCCAATTCATTAGATTCCATGGACATAAAATTGTCAAACTGGCAAAAGTGTGTCAATTCTTGGTTTATTTTCTTTGTATTTCTTTCATACAGATAGGTACAAGTTTAACTTATTTCAGTTCATGGAACACACCTGGATAGCCTAGCTCTAGCTATAAAATATGGGACTGCAGTGCAGGTCAAGCATTAGCCTTACGAGGCTGAAAAGGCTGCCTGCCTGTGACTTGAAGTCACACGAGGACTCCTAAAACTCTCTCCAGGCTTTACTTGGACATCCTAGCTCCTTAAGCCCTTCTATGCTTTCTTGGACGTACTCATCATTTCTATTACTGCTGGTCTGTTTTTGCCACCAGATGAAAATTCTCAAAGCTAGGGACCTTATCTTGTTCACCTTATTCCCAGTGCCTAACTGTGCCTGGCACCTAGCAGGGGTTCAGCTTTTGTTCAATAAAGAAACCTGCAAATTAAGATTAAACCAGAGCTCTGCTTAAAAACAAACAAACAAAAAACAAACAAACAAAAAAAAGCAGAGCTTTGGTTTCTTAAATGTGGTCTCTTCACCTCACCAAAAAAAATCTGAAATACTTTATACCCCGTGCTAACATTCTTTTACCTCTGAACCTTCCCGAGCTCAATTCAAGTATTCTTGAGTCACAGCTTTACCTTTCCAGCTGTATTTCACAGAACATGTGAGTAAAATGAACATGTCAACTTCTATTCCACAATCAGGTTTATACAGAATAAAGTGACACCTGCAAAGTACAGAGACGGTTTGCTGGAATAGCATTCTACAGAAAAGCTTAGCATACTTGGTAGACTTTAATGGTACCAATTCTGTAACTTTATAGAGACTTGTTCCTATAAAACCTGGCACCTGTTTAGGCTGCCATAACAAAATGCCATAAGCTGGGTAGCTGATAAACACAAGTCTAGTTCTCACAGTTCTGGAGACAGAAAGTCCAAGATCAAGGCACTAGCATGGCTGAGGGAGGGCCCTTCCCCAGGCTTACTGCCAACCTGTGTCCTCACAAAGTGGAAATGGGCAAGCAAGCTCTCTGCCTCCTTTATAAAGGCACTAATCCCATTCATGAGATTCCACCCTCGAGACCTAAGCACCTTTCAAAGACCCCACCACTCAGCATCATCTTTGGGGGTTAGGACTTCAACATAGGAATATGGGAGAGTCAGGAGGGGCACAAACATTCAGATTATAGTGTTTCACAAGGGCTAGACATTTATGAATGAGGGGCGGGGGACAGATGTTGAGGTGTTAAGTGAGGTGGTCATTTGAAAATATAAGTTTGCAACTTCCCATACATGGTGTGCAGCTTAATTCCTCTTACCACTGAGTATGAGCTAGACTTAATGACTCCCTTCTAACAGAATTAACAGTATGTCACTTCCAAGGTCAGGTCATAAAAAGGCATGTGGCCTCCTCTTAGCCCTCTCGCGTGGGTCCCTCTGGGGAATCTGCTGCTGTGTCATGAGGACACTCAAGCTGCCCCTTTTTAAAGGCCCACAAGAAGAGGAACAGAGGCCTCCAGATAACCGTCATGTGAATGAGCTAAGAAGCCAGCCCCAACCAAACTTTCACAACGACCAGCCAAGCTGCTTGCAGATTCACCCAGAAGATGGTGAAATAAATGCTTGTTTCAAGACACTAAGTTTTGGGATAATTTATTATATCATAGATACAGGTGGTGAGCCTCCTGAAAGTTTATGTGGAGGCACCAGGCCGAGGAGAACAGGATAAGGCCAAAGAAAAGCAAATGGATCTAAACAGAAGAGTAGATGGTGCCTTTGAAGAAGCAAGTGCTGTAACTCAACAATGTCTTTGTATTAAACTCCACAGGCATTTTACCAGCTCCTTCTACATATTTAGTACAAAAGGGTAAAAGTCCAAAATTGTTAATAGCAACTTTATTGTTCCACTGGTGCAAAAAAAAAAACAAAAACAAAAACATAATTGTACGATGCATTTCCCCCTAAATTTACAATAATGAAGGTTATACATAAATTATATTGATCACAAATTTTCTATTTTATACTAATATTTAGAACAAAATTATTTGGATAAATATGCCCAGAGGACAACATAAGTTCTTAATGGATGACTGAGTCCAAATATGCAAAATATAGCTTTTGGTATTGACCATGGTGTTTTAGAATTCTCAGACATGCATTAATATATTCTAGTTTTAGGGAAAATTTTACACATGGCCTTATCTTGCATTTAGGGAAAAGCCCAAGCTGAATTTCACATATGTAGTATCCCTTTCCTCTAAATTATTCTCAAATTGGACTAGAGAACAAAGAGACAGACACTTTCAGGTTAGTACTCCCAAGTAATGAAGGAAATTACACAACCAACAAAACAGAATAAAGGAAGAAGAGCTTCATTAGTAGCTAAGAGGTGGTTTGTCTTTCCTTTTTTTTTTTTTTTTTTTTTTTACAGACCACATGACTTTTAAATAGCAGATCAATCATGCCACCTGGGGTGATAAGACAGATTGAACACTTATGAAGTGAATAACTTTATTAAGGTCCTGAAGGTGAGTGTCCGGAGGTGCTGGGTAAAACACATCACAGGTAAGAACGGGAAACCTACCTCAGCATTTCTGAAAGGCACAATCTATGGAAGGGAAACCTAGTATAATAAAACCCTTACTGGATGTACATGGAAAAGAATAGGGTGAGCCTGTTTCCTTTTCAAAGGACGAGACCTTCATAAATTGGACCCTCAGATTCTGGTGATTCCCGCCTCAAACGCAAATGCTCCAATGTGTTATGAAAATGTTTGTTGATCTGCTCTGTTTCTTCACTGGACTCAAGATTTGGGAGATCTTCACGAATCTTTTGGATAAGCTGGTTCAAAACTTGAATTGTGACCTACAAGAGAACATGTACAGTTACAGAATCTAGCATGTACCATATAAAAAAGATAATTCAGTAAGAATTTTTGAGGATCTTGTGTTACTCTCAACAGTCATCAAAGTAATTATAAAAAAAGAGAGATGAAAACATGATGCCTGGTTCGAGCAACAACTACTGGCAACTCACCAAAAAAAGACAAAACAACAACAAAAAGAAAAAAACCAAAAACTTAACAAAAAATAGAGCATCGTGTACCAATACAAGAAAAGCAAAATTTTATTTAACTGATAAATCTTGACCAACACTGTATTAGTGCTAAAAGGGTAACCCAGGGCAGCCCGGGTGGCTCAGCAATTTAGTGCCACCTTCGGCCCAGGGTGTGACCCCGGGGTCCTGGGATCGAGTCCCACGTCGGGCTCCCTGCCTGGAGCCTGCTTCTCCCTCTGCCTGTGTGTCTCTGCTTCTCTCTCTGTGTCTCTCATGAATAAATAAATAAAATCTTAAAAAAAAAATAAAAATAAAAAAATAAAAGGGTAACCCATATAAGAAATTATTCTAAACTTACGTGATAACCAATAAGCCTACTATATTTATATATTTTTTCAAACAGTGACTAAAAAATATTCCATGAATATTATAAAATATTCATGAACAAAAGAGATGAGAATTTTCTTGCACATATGAGTTCTTCCCTTAGAGAGATGCATCTATAAACCAAAGAATACTAAAGAATGAACAGAGACTAGTAGGTGCATTCTCCAAACTCTGACCCTTGTAAACAAAAAAGAAAGCATCAAGATGATAAAGTTTTTTATGTATCAAATCTCTGAAGAGCAGGAAAGAAAATATTAGTTCAGTAACAATATTTTATTACAGTTACTTACCGCATCATTTTCCTTTTCATAAAAATAGATATATCTGTTCAGAATTTCTATAAAAAGTTGCACTTGTAAAGAGGGGTCCATGCACTGATTTGCTATTTTCAGAGCTTTCTTTAGGCATTCCATTACCCTCTTGCCTCCATGAAGCTAGAATAAAAGGGTGAGGTGGGGGGGTGAGGGGGAGAGTATTAAAAAGATTAATGAATTACAAATGTCCCATTTCACACCAAGAAATAAACACAACACTACAGTGGCTCTTTTTTAAGGTGTACAACAAATTTAAATCTCTTCATTTCTTTTTTTTTTTAAAGCACGCAGCTATAATTTACAAATAGAATTTATTTTATGTATTTATTAATTAAATGTTTTGGGTTTAAGATGTATATTTTTTAAAAAGCAGTGTATAAACTTACTGTATTATAATATACTCAAAGTGGCGCTTCACCATAGGATGTAACTCTATACATTATACATTATTGTCCATTTTATTTCTCTCTTTTTGTTTTAAAGATTTATTTATTTATGATAGACACAGAGAGAGAGAGAGAGAGGCAGAGACATAGGCAGAGGGAGAAGCAGGCTCCATGCACCGGGAGCCCGACGTGGGACTCGATCCGGGGACTCCAGGATCGCGCCCTGGGCCAAAGGCAGGCGCCAAACCGCTGCGCCACCCAGGGATCCCCCATTTTATTTCTCTTAATAAACAAGGCAACTTTGTCAGGCTTCCAAGCCCTCCAGATGTTTCACCTCTAGTGCACAAGGCCATGGCAGCTATCCCCTTCCTGCAGCATGGTCGGGAATGACCTCCCTCCTTACCTCCTCCCCATTTTTGTCTGTGTTTCTGCCAGACCAGAAGAGATGTGCACAGGTGCTCACAGCTCGGCCCTGATCGGGTTTCTTCAGAAGTTTGGATGCAGCAAGTGCACACTGAGTTCTCAAAGGTTCATGATTCTCTTCACTGAAGCACTTCATCCTCTCAAAAGTACCAATGATCAAGGTGATGGCAGCCAGCTGTGCTTTGGAATCACTGATTTCATCTTCATACAGAGAAAATGCCTGGTGAACAAGAAGTAGAAAAAACCTTTACCACCATCTATTGGAGTGTTTTCTAAAGTACTTCCCACCAAAACCCCATTTGGTGATAGGCTCTGTACTCCCTTCACACGTTGACCCCTCCCTTGGAGAGTCCTAAGACACAGCTCATGCAAGAGAGTTGTTTTAACTTTTCTTTAACCCAGAGTTCCCAAACTAAATTTAACAAAGGAGCTTTTCACTCCAGCAAACACTTATACCAAGACCCACCCAGAAATCTTAAATCTCATTAGACCCTAGTGGATGGTCCATTTTCCTGCAATCATTGCAACTAGAGCATTAAGGAGTTCCAAGACGGTGGGAAGGGGTGGTTATACATTCACTGAAGAGGAAATCCACGTGCACTATATCTTACCTACAACAGGTGGCTGCACACAGCAAAACTGATCAGACAACACAGAAAGGAGAAAAGACAATTACCTGGGACATAAATTCATATGCTACCGTTTCATGATTTTCAAAACCAATTTCTCCAGCAGCTAGAGCCCCTTGAAGGAAGAGTCTCAAGGGTAATTCTGCTAGCTCTGCCTTGATCAAAGCACTGATAGTCTGGTGAGCGAATGAAAAAATCTTCTGGCATTTCTTTTCCCATTTGTCATCCTAAAAGAGAAAAAAGTTTAAATTACCTTACTTACTTTCAAGATGAGCCAGCTCAAGAATATTCATTTTCTTTTTTTTTAAAGAGTTTATTCATTTATTCATGAGACACATACAGAGAGAGAGAGAGAGAGAGAGAGAGAGGCAGAGAACACGGGCAGAGGGAGCAGGCCCCATGCAGGGAGCCCGATACACGGAATTTGATCCTGGGTCTCCAGGATCACACCCTGGGCCAAAGGCAGGTGCTAAACCACTGAGCCACCTGGGCTGCCCAAGAATATTCATTTTCTTTTTTTTTTTAATTTTTATTTATTTATGATAGTCACACAGAGAGAGAGAGGCAGAGACATAGGCAGAGGGAGAAGCAGGCTCCATGCACCGGGAGCCCTACGTGGGATTCGATCCCGGGTCTCCCAGGACCTGGGAGAACCCTGCACCACCCAGGGTTCCCGAATATTCATTTTATGAAGCTTCTATAGAACAAACAGGGAAAGCAGGAGCGCTGAGCTCAAGGTTCTCCTGTTATCCTCCTTCATCTCATTTATGAAGCACACAAGTCCATCAAGCACAGTATCTTCTCAAACAGATACTTCTATCTACTATCTTCTCAAACACAGATACTTCTCAAAGTATCTTTGTGGTTACTGGCTGTATAATTTTTGAATATTTGGCATTTTGTTTTTACTCATCAGAAACTCAAAACACACCCCAACTGGACAGAATTAGGAAGATAAACAAATGGATTTTAAACACTGAGATCATCCCTAAATCCACCACCCAGCATTGATCACTGATAACATTCTGATGTTAACATCTTTTTTCCTATGCAAATGTACTATAACTGGGATCGCTATTCTTGTTTTGTTTTCTACTTTATAGTAACTCATCGAATGAGTTAAATTGGGTTCATACTGCATATACTTGCATCAAACTTCTTTTCCTTCACTTATTTTGTCATAACAATCTCCCTCACGATACTAAGTTCCTGGAAATCACTTTAATGACTAGAAAATATTCCACACACTGGATATAGCATAATTTACTTAAATATTTCCTTTTGGAAATAATCTGCAATACCACAACGAATGCTAATGTTCCATATACACAAGGTTTTTTTGAATCCCTATTTACTTAGTATAAATTCTTAGAAGTGGAATTATTAGATCTTTTAAGGCTCTCCATATTGCCAGTTTTTTATACAAAGACTGTAGTATGTCATATGCCCACCATTACTAGGTGAGAATGCATTCTCATAATACCATTGCCATTGCAAACCTTCTTTATTTTTTCTCTTTACCAGTTTGATTTCTAAAACAGAGGTTCATTGCTGTAATTACCAGTGAGGTTAAATATTTTATCTATATCTGACCATTCAAATTTCTTATTAAAGCAATCAGTTCTTTTCATTTTTTATTTTTTTTTTTTTATTTTTTTTTTTTTTAAATTTTATTTATTTGTGATAGTCACACACAGAGAGAGAGAGGCAGAGACATAGGCAGAGGGAGAAGCAGGCTCCATGCACCAGGAGCCTGATGTGGGATTCGATCCCGGGTCTCCAGGATCACGCCCTGGGCCAAAGGCAGGCACTAAACCGCTGCGCCACCCAGGGTTCCCTCTTTTCATTTTTTAAAAGAGGGTAATAGTCACAGACTTGCTGTAAGGATTAAATGCAATAATCCAAGTATATAGATAATCCTTGGCACAGTATATGGCACATAGTGAATGCTAGCTGCTATTTCTATTGTTACATTCACCAAAATCTATACATGGAATGCTGGAAAAAGTCCTAAATGAGCAGGTGGCATAATAAAAACTGACCGGCTATGTCATGCTGGCAAGTCTACTGAATAAATCTTGTTTCTCCAATATTAGAAAAGTAAGTCTACTGAGTTTTTATTCTTTAAACACTAATTTGACTGTCCAACTTTAGGTACATCAGATTGAAGGATTTCCTATAAAACTATCATCATTGAAGATTTAAGCCATGATTTTGCTTAAGGAATACGTGCATAAAAAAAGTACATGATTCATAAAATTATTCAATTTCAGGCTTTTGGAGAGAGGTTATTATGCAATGCCAGGCAAAACTATCTTGAATTAGATCTCACCTATTATGTACTTGCAACCTCTGCATGAGATTACTGTATCACTTTAGAATTGGTAGAGACTCTAAGAAAGTAAAATCATTCTTAAACTAAAGCACTCTGAGCCAATTTTGTAATAAACTTATCAATGTCTCCAAGTAATCTTTAAATAAAGGAAAAACTTCTAGCATAAATTTACACTGTTTTAATCTTTCATTTCTAAGTGTTTTTTTGTGATCCCTCAGCTAGTATGCAATCTACCAACACTACGGTTAGGAAAACTTAACACAGGATGTATAAAGAATTGATCTATTGAAACTGGAATTTTATTATTCCATAGTCTATTTCTGTATATATTTGAAATATTCTATAACAAATACACATAAAGAAGAAGAAAAAAAAGAAAAAAAAGTAGTGACATACTTAAATGTAAACCCACCACTTTAGAATTCTCTTTGTAGCGAAACGCCAGCTGGTAGGCTGCAAACACCAAAGGTGGCAGCGTGAAGCGAATCCGTTGGTTTCCACCAGCTCCAAAATGTTTTCGTGCGGTGTTTAAAATCTGACCAAAAAAAAAATCCCCCCCAAACATTAATCTTTCCTGCACTATGATTAATCATTTATAAAATTAAATGAGGGCTCTAATCATTGTTATTGCTACAATTTTTAATTGCATCTGCTGCTATACCAGGCTTAACAGTAGATGCTTACATTTCTTATTGCACTGAGTCAATAAAACCAACATCATAACCAAAACAGATAGTAACCCTATTTCACAAATGAAGAAGCCGGAGGTTCAAAGAGGCCACATAATGTGCCCAAGGTTACAGGACCAGTCAGAGGCAGAGATACATGTTAACATATTTTCATATGCATATGTACAAAGTCGGCTGTTCTGACAGAGATTGCAGGTTCTGAAGACAGACTTCTACTAACATTTACTTACCTGAGTGACCCTGAGCAAATTCTTTACCTTCTCTTAGCTATTAAAGTTTCATTTGCTTTTGTTGTTGGGAAGATCAAGTAATACACATGAAGTTACTAGTACCTGACACAAGGCAAGGGTGCCAGGGCTTAGAAAATGTTGGCTATTACTAGAATGCAAAATAGCTATATGTATTTTGTTGGTATGTCTTACCTGCTAATTTGGAGAAAAAAGACAATTAAGGTAAAAGGAAATGGCAATATACTTTAAAAGAGCCACTGTGAAATAAACGTCATATTGTCTCGGAAAAAAACCGCAAGAATTCATGAAATACTTTTTAATATGTGTGATACAATGTGTGACATATCCAGGTTTTTAAAATTTCTCTGATATAATAGATAAGCGAATGCATTCTCCCTTGGGGAAGTCAGAGCTACTGATCCTCACCGTAAAGGTCTCTCAGTGCACAGGCATAATCAACTGGCTACATGTGGAAGGGATACTTCCTACTACTACATTTGGAACAGAACAAAAAATGAAAACACACGTAGGCACGTATGTGAGACACAGAAACATAAGGGAATCAATCAGCCAGTCACTATGTACAGATCACACACAGCGCACAGAGTGTGACGCTGGCCTGCCCAGAATGTTTTATCAGTAAGCCAAGTCAAAGAGTATCACACTGCCGACAGAAATCATTCTTCTTCACACTGCTTGTGATGGAATACAAGAGTGTCAACTACAACAAAAAAAGTCACCAGGAGAAAGTCAGGACTCAACCTCAAATGAAAGTGTTCCCCATCATATCATCATCTAACAGCCTACAAATCCAACAAGTTAAACTACACTTTTCCCAAACAATAATTAGATTGCCATCTGTGCTAACTTCCATTAAAATAAATCATCATGCATCAATCACCAATATTCCTACTCAGGCCTATTCATTTCACAAAGATTTATTGAGGACTAATGATAAAGAAAGGAAAACTTCTGATTGTTCTTCACCAGGAAAAAGAGGTTAAGAAAAAGAATTTGAATTTTAAAGTCTTTTCATACATTTTTAAATTTGTCAACTTATATTTTCAGACCTCAGACACATAAATACAATTGAATATACGGATTGCTGCTTATACTCTAAGTTTTATCCTGATAAAGAAAGTTATGACAAACTGGATAAAAGGAGCATAGTTAAAAAAGAAAATGAACATGAAGAAGTACTATCCACTCAACTAAGGAAGATGGGCTTTCTATAATTCTTAAGTCCTCAAAGAAACTAGAGCAACCAATATATTTCCCATAAGCTCACAATTATGCATTTCTATATAAAGTCAAACTCCATGGGTATCACTTAATCTCTTATTCAGCTGCAACTTTTTCAAAACCTTATAAGACCAGAACTGTTTCAGACCATTTTAGGTACATCTACATGGAATTTCGACCTAGGAGCCGTGACAGTATGTGATAACTGAGTTAACTCCTACCAAGTACTGCTGATCCGGGTCCTCAGACCGCAGAAGATGAATGAATCTGCCCACAAGGCTCTGCTCATCAGCAAAGTCTTCTGGATCAGGGTCTTCTATGGGCTGATCTGGCTGATCCTGAATCAATGTGGACACCAAATTCATTATGGAATCCACCTGTAACATGAGAGATGCAGGAACCACTGAAGTGAAACCATCAGCATATAAAGTCACTGTCAAAGCGTTTCTAGTTGTGTAAAGTCCCAAGGAGCAAACTCTTTACCTTCTCTTAGCTATTAAAGTTTCATTTGCTTTTGTTGTATTAAAAACATAATTCCTTTTATTGTAAGAAGGTTGATGTATATTGATGTGCATATAGACAAGAGTAGAAAAACACACACCAAATATTAACTAATAGTAGTTATTCTCTTTCTGGTGGGCTTATAGTTTTATGTATATATTTTTTAGGATTTTTTAAAAAAATTATTTATTCATGAGAGACACAGAGAGAGGCAGAGACACAGGCAGAAGGATAAGCAGGCTCCATGTAGGAAGCCGGACGCATGACTCCAGGCATCCCCAGGCATCCCAGATTATAGTTTTATTTTTTATTTTTATTTTTTTTAAAGATTTATTTATTTATTCATTCAGAGAGAGCAAAGAGAGTGGCAGAGACACAGGTAGAGGGAGAAGCAGGCTCCATCCAGAGAGCCCGATGTGGGACTTGATCCTGGTCTCCAGGATCACACCCCGGGCTGCAGGCGGCGCTAAACCGCTGCGCCACCGGGGCTGCCCAGATTATAGTTTTATAATTTCTTCTTTATACACCTCTAATTTCTAATTTATATAATGAATAAACTCATTGTAATCTTTTTTAGTATTAAATTACCCTCTTCTCCCATTTCATATGTCTGCCTCAAAGTCTAAAATCATTACTATATTGTTTCTGTTTTCCTAATACCGCATGTTGGTATTCTCTTACCTGGTCTTGAGAGACAATTTCTGTGTTATAATCCAGAACATTACTAAGCACATAACAACTCATGCTCTTTCTGGACTCATAGTCAAAATACTCAAAAAGTGGGTGAAAATGTTTTAATTTCAAGACTGTTAAGATATTGTTGTAAGTGTCAACAGGTATCTTCAAAAGTCTGGTGAGCTCTTTTGAAACTGCACTACTGGTAGCAATACTACAAAAAAGAAAAATAACAGCCTTTTAATGAGTAAAATTAACTTTCTATATATACAAATACACTGCATAAAAACTTGAAGATTTTCATTTTCACGTTAAAGGAAACAGGTCAAGTGAATTACATCACCTCAAAATACTCCAATGACTTCCTTCTAAGAAGATAACGATGCCTATCTAAATACAAACATGTACTCATCTCTTAATGTTCTATTAATACAAAATAAGACATAACATCGAACAGGTTATATAGCTGGAGTTAAAATGACTGTCTAGAATTTGACATTTTTAGGAACATATTTTAAGTGATAGTTAAGTTCTTGAGCACCCAGTAAATGATGTATACTCATGATGAAAATCAGTAGGGAGAAAAATTCATCCAAAACTAGCAACTCCACAAAATAGGAAAAAAAACTGCTTCTTCTGCATCAGATGTTGGTGATTTAGGAAAAGCAGGCTGAATTTAAGGTAGCAGCTTATCGGAGTACTCCGTGCAGTGGAGGATGGGACAATAAGGGGACTGCTGGGGAAAAGGTAAAGGGATCACAAATGCCCACAATGGCCACTAGAGGATACCAAAGACTAGGAAAGCACAGTTGAGGAAGCTCCCAACTATTGGCAACAAAATGGACTTTCCTTGATGGTATCAAAAACAAAGCTCAAAATAGAAAGATATTTTAAACCAATTTAATTTCACCTTAAAAAAAAAAACAACAAAAAAAATATATATGCTCCTAATTTTTTTTTACAACTTATTCATCTGTAGAAAATCACTTCCTATGAAAATACTGCTTAACATAAACACAGCTGACCCATGAACAACATGGATTCGAACTGTGCAGGCCAACTTATTCATGGATGTTTTCCTACAAATATAGTATGGTACTACAAATGTATTTTCTCTTCCTGTAATTTTTAAAATAACATTTTCTCTTCTCTAGCTGACTTGATTTTAAGAATATAGTATATACTACATGGAATGTACAAAATATGTGTTAATCAACTTACTGGTAAGGCTTCTGGACAACAGGCTATCAATAGTCAATTTTAGGGAGTTGCAGAGTTCTTCAATTGCGCAGAAGGTTAACCTCTACATTGTTCAAAGGTCAACTGCTAATTCCCTTACCAGTTTGAAAACGTATTCATATATTAAAGGGGTCTGAAATGGAGAGACTCTGGTCCATGAAGACTACTTAAGAGTCCATGAATGCCACTATTTGATCATGTACACAACCAACATATTGGTTGTTACTTTCTGCCCTGATTAATACCAAGCATTATCAATCTAACAAATGCTTAAGACAAATGTAAACATTTCAAAAAGCAATTAAGAAAAACTAATCTAGAATTAAATAAGTGCTTTATGAGGGTTTTTATAAAAATGTAACTTTGACTTACTGTTCAAGGTTGAGCTTATTAAATATCTCCACTGTAGTTTCTAGAACTTTATCAACATAGTCCACACGATCAGGGTAACACTTCATAGCAAGATTAATTAGAGAGACTTGTAAAGATACAACATCCTCTGAAGGCATGTCTTGTCTAGACTGAAATATTTAGAAAACCACAGAATTTATTTTAAACAATCACAAAAGGGTCTACCTCCTGAGAAGTTTCAAAGTTTTAAGAACTTAGGAGAAAAGCCATACAAACCTGTATTACTGTAGCCACCTGCTGTGAAAATATGTCAAAAAGTTTAATATCTGCTGGGATTCCAGGTCCATCTTCACGGTGAGCAAATAAAGCTAATCTGAAAAAGAAAACAATCTGTAACAAATACAGGGATTTAGGTAGTCGGATCATGGATGACATTTTGTTCTTTATACTTTTCTATATTTTCTACAAGGTTTTTCTCCTAGAACACTAAAAAAGATTTTAAAAAGGACTGGAATGGAGTCGATCATTTTTTTTTTAATTTTTAAATTGGATTATTTGCTCTTTGGGTGTTGAGTTGGTCAGTTCTTTATATACTTTAGATACTAATCATTTAGTGGATAGGTCATTTGCAAATATCTTCTCTTATTCATTAAGTTCCCTCTTAGTTTTGTTGACTGTTCCCTTCACTGTGCAGAAACTTTTTATTTTGATGTAGTCCCAATAGTTTATTTGTGTTTTTATTTTCCTTGCCTCAGGAGACATATCTAAGAAAATGTTGCTATGGCCCATGTCAGAGAAATTGCTCTCTTCTAGGATTTTTATGGTTCTAGGTCTCACATTTAGATCTTTAATTCATTTTGAGTTTACTTCTGTGTATGGTATAAGAAAGTGATCAATTCATTTTTAACCAGTTTCTTCAATAATGTCTTATTTTACTGTATTCTTACAATATGTTCTATTTTACACCATACATAAATAATTTTTTTTTTTTTAAGATTTTGTTTGTTTATTCATGAGACACACACACACACACAGAGAGGCAGAGACACAGGCAGAGGGAGAAGCAGGCTCCAAGCAGGGAGCCCGATGCGAGGCTCAATCCCAGGACTCCAGGATCATGCCCTGGGCCGAAGGCAGGCGCTAAACTGCTGAGCCACCCAAGGATCCCCCCATAAATAATTTTCAACAGCCTGATTTTGCAATATTTTTTGAAGCTTATTCAAGTAGACAGGGATAAAAATTCGTTAGTGACAAATGTATTTTAACAGCCATGATTTGAAAGAGAAATCTTCAAAAGATAAATCTTAACTAGCCTCCATTAAGAATATGTCCAATTCGCATATAATTCTTGCTGCCCAGATTTAAACTGATAATTTGGAGAATGTGCCATATAAATTCTCAGACTTTAATAACTTAGGTATTTAAAATGTAACAAAAGGTATTTGCAGAAATATATCTTCACTTGGGCTCCTGGTTTCACGATGTCAATGATGTGTAAGCAAACGAGCAGGACACATATTATATACTAGCACTCAGTATGGTTGCCAAGCAGGTACTCATTAAAGCCATTATCAAAGGCCAAGTTTTATACTTTTAACCAAGATGAATGCCTAAAATAGTAAAATTCAAACATAAGGGGAATTTTCTAAACATATTTAATACTTCAAAATTCTTCTTTTAAAAAATGTGACAATAGAGTGATTACCTAAACATTCTTAATCATACATCTAATAGCTACTTGGTTAAAGAAACAAAAAACTCCAAATCAAATCAGTTCCCACTAAAAGGTAACATTCATTATTGTAAAAAATACATTTTATTCTTTGAATTTTAAGATTTAAATAATGGATCTGTAGGACATTGCCAATTAAATGTATTTCCATGCCTCCTGCCTAAGCTAGACAATCACCTGGAAGAAATTCATACTTACAGAACTAAACTGTTCATAAGTGTAATTACTTTACAATCATTAATATAAAAAAGATGTAAAAGAAATAAGCAATTCACAAAAATGTTTTAAATTCATTAGTCCCAAGTTGGAACACTGCCCTCTAGTGTTGGAAGCACTTACCTATCAATTAAAGCAATGATTATGTTCTTCACATTTACATTTTGGTGTAACTCAGCACAGGCCCGGAGAAAAGGATTCAAAGTCTGAAGGTGGAATTCATCAGGGAAAACCTGAAAATCAAATAATAATTAATTGATACAAGTAAATGTATTTCACATTATATTTTGGACTTATGGTAAAGTTCATATTTGTAGAAATAATTGTTTTAATCTTATACAACTAAATTCAAATATATTACTTTTGAGCTTCCTTAAAGCTCAGATAAATATTCCACTAACCAAAATACATCTACAACTAAACTAAAACTAACAAGAACTGGAGAACTTAGAGGCTACTCTTTTCCTACATTTTGGAGGGAAAAACACATCAATACTAAGACCAAGTCATCAGTAAGAGAAAAGAATCATTTACTCAGGACAGCTTATTTTTTATTTTTCTTTTCAAAAATTTATTTGGGATGCCTGGGTGGCTCAGCGGTTGAGCGTCTGTCTGTCTTCTGCTCAGGGTGTGACCCCGGGATCTGGGATCAAGTCCTGCATCGGACCCCCTGTGAGGAGCCTGCTTCTCCTTTTGCCTGTGTCTCTGTCTCTCTCATGAATAAATCAATAAATCTTAAAAAAAAAAAAAAAAATTTACTTGAGAGAGAGAACATGAACCCGCAACTGGGGAGGGAAGCAGAGGGAGAGGGAGACTCCTCACTGAGCCCAGACCAGCATGCTCAATCCCAGGACCCCAGATCATGACCTGAGTCAAAATCAGGAGTTAGCCACTCAACTGACTGAGCCACCCAGGCACCGAGGACAGTTTATTTTTTATTCTATCAAGATTTTTTTTTTCAAAACAAAACTATTTAAGATAAAATGAGTCCTTTTAAAAGATGCAATATATGTTCTCACTTACCTGAATAATACACTCCATGAGATACTCTTGAGCCAAAGCATCCCTGCAATTCACAACTTGCTCCAATATGCCAGTCAAAACAATCTAAAAGAAAAGAGTAAGAGTTAAAACATTTTTAAATGCTAAGCCACGCCTCTAATAACATTTAAGCTACTAATTTGATAATCTTTAGATTTTTCCTTTAAAAAAAAAAAAAGATTTTATTTATTTATTCATGAGAGACAGAGAGAGAGGCAGAGGCAGAGGGAGAAGCAGGCTCCCCGTGGGGAGCCTGACATGGGACTTGATCCCAGGACCCCGGGATCATGGCCAGAGGCAAAGGCAGACACTCAACCACTGAGCCACCCAGGTGCCCATGAATCTTTAAGATTTTTCCAACCCATAGTTTTTAAACGAAACTTTAACATTTCATAGAGGAATTTTTTTTTTTTTAATCTTTATGATAGTGAGAGAGAGAGAGAGAGAGAGAGAGATTGAGAGGCAGACATAGGCAGAGGGAGAAGCAGGCTCCATGCACCGGGAGCCCGACGTGGGATTTGATCCCGGGTCTCCAGGATCGCGCCCTGGGCCAAAGGCAGGCGCCAAACCGCTACACCACCCAGGGATCCCTCATAGAGGAATTTTTAAATAAAAATTTAAATTCTGGACTTCTACTTAGAAAGTCATTTAAGACGTTTATCAAATTCATTTCTCTTTTATAATTTGTGCCTTTTGTATCCTAAGAAATCTTTGTCTAATCCAACATTATAGGATTTCCTTTGTGTTTTCTTCTAGAAGTTTCATAGTTTTAGGCTTTATATTTAGGTCTCTGATCCATTTTTTAAGTTTTTCTATATGGCGAGAATGGGTCACCATTCAAGGATCTTGTTTGCCCAGAGATGTCCAACTGTTTCAGAAAAATTTGTTGAAAAGGTTACCACTATGCTTTTGTCAAAAGTAACTCATTACATATGTGTGACACTATCCTGGATTATCTCTTCCAGGGGTGAGCAAATCTAGCTCAATGTCTGCTTTTGTAAATCACTTTCATACTGTCTGTTGTTGCTTTTTGCCACAACTTGTCGTTTAGTAGTTACAGACAACAAGACTTGCAAAATCAAAAATATTTACTACCTGGTCCTTTTTTTTTTTTTAAGATTATTTATTTATTTATTCATGAGAGAGACAGAGAGAGAGAGAGGCAGAAACACAGGCAGAGGGAGAAGCAGTCTCCATGCAGGGAGCCTGATGTGGGACTTGATCCCAGGTCTCCAGGATCACACCCTGGGCCGAAGGCAAGGATCCACTGAGCCATCCAGGGATCCCCACTGTAATAATATTTAATAAAAATATTTTAATTAAGAAAATCAGGCTTCAAATTTATCTCATGATGTAAGAAAAGGTAACAAGTAAAAGGATATAAACCTGTTTGTAACGTTCCACATTTACACCTTCCAACTGACTGAGGCGCACCAAATTTGTTCCCACTAAAATTCTCAGTTCTTGTCTTTCTCGTTCTCTTTTTTCTCTATCTCGGCTATGTCCCTGATGTTGCATTCGCACCCAGAGTTTGTTCATCTCCGCAAAGTTAAGTAGTACAAAATCCATGGAATCACTGATATCGCCAGTTGTTTCTTCACTGCAAAGAGAGAGTTGAAAAAATCTTTACATCTGCTATTTACACTATAGGACCAACTTATTGTTACCATTCTCCTTTGTACGTTTCCTTCTTATCCCTTTAATACATTGATACTTTACAGAAAAGACTTTCAACTTCATTGGCTTAGTGTTCAACCTCAAGGGAAACAGACTCAAGAGAAAAAAATACCAGGGAGAGGACACAGTGCAAGTATAAAGGAACAAAACACTTTCCCCCATTCCCTACCTTGGCCCAACTTTTCTCAGAGCAACTCTATTAATTCAAAAAGCCTAAAAAAAACCTGATACGCATAACGTACTGCTAACTACACCATTTTAAAAAAATATACATATATATATATTTAAAGGTTTTATTTATTTATTCATGAGAGACAGAGAGAGAGGCAGTCACAGGCAGAGGGAGAAGCAGGCTCCATGCAGGGAGCCCGATGTGGGGACTCGATCCCGGGTCTCCAGGATCATGCCCTGGGCTGAAAGCAGGCACCAAACCGCTGAGCCACCCAAGGATCCCCAAAAATATTTTATTTATTCATGAGAGAAAGACAGAAAGAGGGGCGGAGACACAAGCAGAGGGAGGAGCAGGCTCCATGTAGGGAGCCGGACGTGGGACTTGATCCCAGGTCTCTAGAATCACACCCTGGGCCAAAGGTGGGCACTTAACTGCTGAGTCACCCAGGGATCCCCAACTACACCATTTTTAAAAAAAGATTTTATTTATTTATTTGAGAGAGAAAAAGAGAGCACAAATAGGAGGGTGGGGCTGAGGGAGAGGGACAAGTGGACTCCATGCTGAGCACAGACCCCGATACAGGGTTCAATCCCAGGATCCCAGGATAATGACCTGAGCTGAAGGTAGATCCTTAACTGACTGAGCAACCCAGATGCCCTAACTACATCATTTTATTGTTGAACATTTTCAATTAGAATATAAACTTTGTGAGGGAGGAGACCATATATTTCCTGCTGATTTTTCATCTCATAGGACAGGGAATATAGGCTTTTTAAAAAATTTTTTAATGATTGCCTAATTAAATGCTCAAAATTGACAGTCAAATCATAATAAAACAACCTCATTATCTTCTCAGCATTGTTAAATTTTTACCTTTTCTATATCATTTATCACATGCATGGTAAATTTTTATATTTTTTTCTCTTAAAAAGAAATTGATACAGATACACTAGAAATTACTGAACTGTATACCTTAGAAACAAATGAATAAGTAAAGTTAAACAATGAGTGCCTGACTGGCTCAATCAGTAGGGACATACGACTCTTGATCTCAGGGTCCTGGGGTTTGAGCCTCATGTTGCATGTAGAGATTACTTTAAAAAAAAAAAAAAAAAAAAGTTTTTTAAAATAAATAAATAAACTTAAAAGGAATTAAGGTCCTCAATCTAGGAAATCTGCATATAAATAGTTCACCTAGTTGGTTGTAGACCACAGCTGGTTGACCATCTATCTTTATTGTGGGATACTGGAATATTGGTCACAAGAGACAGGGCTCTCAAAGGCTTTTTTTTTTTCTCTTTTGGAGTTAATATGCAATTTGTGTTCACAGATAACTTAAATCACTTCTATCCAGGGCATCTAGCAGTCCATAAATGACAAAAATTGATAACACACTCAAAAAACAATATGAAAATTAGCTAGCTCATGGAAAAAGTTAAGCATTTGTCAGTATTTCACTACAAATATAATTTCAAAATATAACTCATTTAAAAAGTCACATCTTCAAAGAATACTTAATGTAATGGAAAAATACTCATAAAATTATGTTTAATGAAAAAAGCAGGTTCTAATAAACCAGACATAATTTTTATTTTATTTATTTATTTTTTAAAGATTTATTTATTCATTCATGAGAGACACCGAGAGAGAGGCAGACACAGGCAGAGGGAGAAGCAGGCTCCACGCAGGGAGCCCGATGTGGGACTCGATCCCGGGACCCAGGGTCATGTCCTGCGCTGAGCCACCAGGTGTCCCTAGAAGAGTACATTTTGCATCATACTACATATACTGAAGAATTCTACATCACAAAGGAAATCTCCAACTGAAATGTTACAAGTACTGGTGGGAGGAAAGAAGTAGTACTTCTCCCAAGTCCTGTGGGTGGGAGAAATACTGTTTGTTTTTTTCTATACACTTTTCTATACTTCTTATATAGTCTACAACAAAAAAGTAGAACTAAATCAAAAAAGAAAATCACAAAAAAAAAAAAAAAAAGAAAAGAAAAGAAAATCACTTACTCTGTTGGCTCTCCTTCATCAGGTAAGATGTTTCTGGTACACTGAAGAAGATAGTTTCGAAGAAATAAACCTCTTAAGGGATGCTGCACACCACGACACATTTCTACCAAATCTTTTAAGATATCTTTCCTGGACTGAGGAAATGACTTGACATATACAACTCCAACTGTGATCAACAGGTAACTAGGGGAATTATGAGGAAACATTGGATTAAAATATTCATAAATAAATAACAGACTCAAGTCAAGAATTTGATTATGTACAAACATATTGAACCCAAACATATTAAAGCAAGATGGACCATTCTACATTCCATTCTACAATGAAAATATATCTAATTTAAAATGCAACCACTCACTAACCCTCTCCCCAATCTGTACATATATTTATATACAAATTACACATATACTTACACACATACACAAATATATGTGTATATATAAGTATATGTTGCACACACATACACATATACATACATAAGTATCATTATCATCTTTAAGCATACTAGTAAGAGATTAAATGTCATATTAATTTTTCTAGTAGTCAAAACACTAAACAAAATAGTATATCTGCTTTTTCTATTTCTATATAAAAAGTAAAATTATACCTTAAAGCCTTAAAAGAAAACTCAGAATATCTACCAAAATGCTAATTTCAATTTGCTAAGAAACTAAATAACCTTAAAATTGGTTTTTAAAAATCAAAGTTTAAAGGCTATATCATAAAGTGGAAAATGCAGATATAAAAGCCCTCAGATTCTCAGTTACTTACAGCCTTGGGATAATGTTTCCAGCATACTGTACAAGTTCATAGAGATCTGCCACTTTTCTTCCTTTAGCAAATTCATCTGTCAGGTAGACCTCCAAGTAGTGTAGTTCATCAGAAATAGCCATATCTTTTAATTACGATTAAGGACTGATATAAAGCCAAGCCAACGTAAGCAATACTCTGGAATTTGTTGGAGTCATTAAACTATTGGGCAGATACCTTAAATGAAGATAGAATTTCAGTTGGGCTTTCCTTATTTTAAAATAAGGGTTTTTATTCACTCAAAAGAAATGAGCAAAAAGAAAAAAGAGACAGACAAACCAAGAAACAGACTCTTAACTACAGAGAACTGATGGTTACCAGAGGGGACAGGGGTGGGGGGATGGGTGAAATAGGTGATGGTGATTAAGGGAGGGCACTTGTTGAACACCAGGTGATTAAAATAAAAACTTAAAAAATAAATAAAATAAAATGCAAAAAAGATAAAATAAGGTTTTTAAAAGATGTCTGGTAAAGCAAAGCAGTAAAAACAAGGAATGCCCATCAGACTACTAGAGGGTTTTGAAATGGCAAATCATTGAATTCATTTTCATTTGAGTCATGCATGACAATGTCTAAGCATTAAAGAACCAACTGCCTAACAGCCTCAATACCCCTCATGAAGGAACTAAAAATTGAAATACAACAACAAAGAAATTTAAGCATAAAGGGTTTCTGATATTAAGTCTTTCTTTTTCCTCGCTTACAACATTTACATGGAGTACTATTTAGTTAAGACAATGAAAAATAATGTAACACCAGAAAAACGCAACAAGGAAAAAACAAAATATGGCCTTATCAAGAAAAAAAAAGTACGATCAAAATGGTCAATCCTCAACATTCAAAAGATACAAAGTTCATAGTAGCTCTTTGGTGATAACATAGAAGTCCGGAGTTCACCAAGCATATTAGAAGCATGTTTCAGAGCATCCATAAGCTTGTTTTTGTCCTACAGAAATACCAAGAGAATGGAGGGGAATGTTTAATTTAAATAAAGATATAACTTGGATTTGTTACACAGTATACAGAACTTAAATTATTTTAATCACATGTCAGGTTTTTTTGTTGTTTTTTTAAGAGTTTATTTATTTATTCATGAGAGATGCAGAGAGAGAGAGAGAGAGAGAGAGAGGCAGAGACATGGGCAGAGGGAGAAGCAGGCTCCATGCAGGGACCCCAATGTGGTACTCGATCCTGGGACTCCAGGATCACGCCCTGAGCTGAAGGCAGATGCTTAACCCCTGAGCCTTCCAGGCATCCCAACAATCAGATTTAGTTTCACCTTGCCTTCTTCCTACTGAAAGAAAAAGATTCATGGTTTCTCACCAGGACTGTGAAGCTTAGGAAGTCTTATGTACCTAAGACTACACACTTCCTGGCATAACTAATTTTTTCAACTCCTAATGATTATGAAACTAGCGCCATGAATTCACATGCGCCTGCAATTGAGAGAGCTGGCATACCAATTCTTTTAAAGCAAGTTACTATCCTGACAATGACTTTGTCATAGGTAAAGACTCTTCAGAGATGTCTGAAATGACCATCCCTGTAAGTATACTTTCCTCCTCACAATGCCCATGTGTCCCACTAAACACATATTATGACAATGCCTTTAGATACAGGAAGCAATATTCATACTCAGAAAGAGACAAAAACAAGCAATATCAAGTTCCATACCCACTCATATTCTCTATGCCAAGACATTTTTTTTTTTTTTGGAAGAAAAAAAAATACAATACATACAATTGGTTAAAACAGCTTATCACTAAGTTTTAGAAATTGTGAGGCACTTTACAAAGGTAAAATCATCATCATCAGAGCAACTTATAACTTGAAGTACCAGCCTGTTTGGTTCTATTTCTTAAGTTTTAATGCAGAGAATCTATAGTTTCTACACAGATTACCTCCTACTCTGTCTTTTAGAATATGAAAACACAGAAATTTTCAAGCTGGTTGCTGCAAAAATATATGTCCATTCAGGATGAAAACAAAAGCCTTCAAGATAGAAAAAAGCTGAATAATCCAAAATGAAAGCATTTAAATACATTCTTTCAAAAAATATTTATTCAGCACCCATTTTATGTCAAGTACTCCTCAGGTTTGAGGTATAGAACCAATGAGACCAGTAACCGAGGTCAGATATTGGCACGGCGATAGAAGGTAAGGTTTCTTGTCCTCGTGGGGCTTCTATTCTGAGAGGGAAGACAGACAATCCCAAATCATAAATGCAAATGCAAGTAAACAGGGCTCCCTGTTGAAATTGCTCCATGCAGTGCTTGAGGGACATGGGACAGAGGACACTGAAGATTACATTCAGCAGAAGCAGTGGTGCTATACAACCTTGCAAAACACACAGACTGCAATTTTGCCTCTCATGTTGACATTCTTACCAGGCATCTCTTCATCTGGAATGACTGGACCTTCACAGCCTGGATGGCTTCATCCAAGAGCTTTTCCTGCTCATCCTGAGGTGACTGCTGTGTTGTAGGCTAAAAAACAACAACAACAAAAAACTTTCATTAATGTCTCATTAGCACTCTCTTCCAAAAAATCTGCTACTTCTGTAGTTCTAGCCATAGCCCTTTCCCAAGGCTTTCATAAAAGCCTCATTCCAGTCCTAGATCTTAAACCCATTTATCTATTTTTGACAACTATTTTTTTTTTTAATTTATGATAGTCACAGAGAGAGAGAGAGAGAGAGAGAGAGACATAGGAGAGGGAGAAGCAGGCTCCATGCACCGGGAGCCCGACGTGGGATTCGATCCCGGGTCTCCAGGATCGCGCCCTGGGCCAAAGGCAGGCGCCAAACCGCTGTGCCACCCATGGATCCCTATTTTTGACAACTATTGAACTGAGAGCTATACCGAGTCACCCAAATTAATAGCATAATAATACTGAAGGAGAACAGTAATGTGTAGAGAATCTCTACTCTCAGAAACTGACTCAACATTCCTGTAGCAGGCTGGTCCCAAAAAACATGGTGTTAGTTTGAATCCAACAACAGAACATGGCCATACAACCAATCTGAATCCTTGTGATAGGTATAGCCTAAACAAAATCTCTAAAAGCCTCTTTTTTGCTCTATACTACTTTTCATCTAGACTAGTTTATGAAACACTGACCTTCTCAGACAATATACAACGAGACTAAAAAACTAAGAAATAAAATAGCTGAAATTATTAGTGACTGACAGAAGACCACAAGGAGTACTCTCCTCAAGTCCCTACCTTACCATTTAATGTAGAGAGGTCTACAGCTATAATGGATACCTAGATACTCTTCTTTTTGTTATCAGCAAAACCCTGCCTGCAAAATTAATTAGATCTACCAAACGGAACTAACCACGCGATCCTTTACATGTATAAACACCGTGTTTATACCTCTACTGCAGCATGTGTTATTTTGTAATTACAAATTATGGCCATTTTTATGTCCTCAGGACCCAACACACTGCCTAACACATAACAGATGCTTCATAAATGCTCAGTGTATGAATGAAATGAGCTGGTTTTAGAATGTTTAGGTTTATATTTAATAAAAAATGGCTAAAGAATCAACAGATGGGGGTGCCTGGGTGGCTCAGGTGGTCAAGCATCTGCCATCAGCTCAGGTCATGAACTCAGGGTCCTGGGATCAAGCCCGCATCCAGCTCCCTGCTCAGCGGGCTTCTGCTTCTCTCTGCCCCTCCCCCCAAATGCAGATTCTTTCTTTCAAATAAATAAAATCTTAAAAAAAAAATCAACAGACAAATGGTTAAGTTATAGTATACACATATACATAAATATATATATTGGAATATTATTCAATCATAAAAAGGTCAAAGTAGTGATATACGTGACATGAATGAAACTAAGAAACATTATGCTAAGTGAAAGAAGCCAGGCACAAAAGACCATGTAAGGTCTGAAGTCCATTCATATGAAATGCTCCCCCCCCCAAACAAATCATCCATAGAAAGAAAGTAGACTTGTGGTTACCAGAGGAGAGAGTGGGGGAATAACTGCTTAATGAGTACAGGTTTTCCTTTGGGAGTGATAAAAATGTCTTGGAACTGGAAACGGTGGTTGTGTAACACTGCAAATTTACTAATTGCTACTGAATTGTTCACTTTAAAATGGTTCCTCTTGGGACTCCTGGGTAGGTCAGTTGGTTAAGTGCCCTGCTCTTGATTTCAGTTCAGGTCATGACCTCAGGGTCCTGGGACTGAGCCCCAGTTAAGCTCTGCGCTCAGTGGGGAGTCGGCTTGAGGATTCCCTCTGCCCTTCCCCTCACTTGTTCTCCACTCCCTCTAGAGTAAATAATCTTTAAAAACATAAACGGGCTAATCTTATATGAATTTCACCTTAATAAAAATGACTAAAGGTAAGATGCCTCTATACGATGAGATGGAAAGGAGGAAGGCAAAGACTTATGTATAAACATAAAAGTTGGGATCCCTGGGTGGCGCAGCGGTTTGGCGCCTGCCTTTGGCCCAGGGCGCGATCCTGGAGACCCGGGATCGAATCCCACATCGGGCTCCCGGTGCATGGAGCCTGCTTCTCCCTCTGCCTTTGTTTCTGGCTCTCTCTGTCTCTCAGTCTTTCATGAATAAATAAATAAATAAAATCTTTAAAAAAAAAGATTTAAAAAAAAAATAAATAAATAAACATAAAAGTTAGGGGATCCCTGGGTGGCTCAGCGGTTTAGCGCCTGCCTTCGGCCCAGGGCGTGATCCTGGAGTCCCGGGATCGAGTCCCACATCGAGTTCCCTGCATGAAGCCTGCTTCTCTCTCTGCCTGTGTCTCTGCCTCTCTCTATCATAAATAAACAAATCTTAAAAAAAAAAAAAAAACCATTGTGAATCAGAATCACTTATAAAAATGGAAAACTTTTTCTTGGTCTAATTTTGGAAAGAGGAAAAAAATTAATAATAAATGCCAAGCGTCGGGATCCCTGGGTGGCGCAGTGGTTTGGCGCCTGCCTTTGGCCCAGGGCGCGATCCTGGAGACCCGGGCTCGAATCCCACGTCGGGCTCCCGGTGCATGGAGCCTGCTTCTCCCTCTGCCTATGTCTCTGCCTCTCTCTCTCTCTCTCTCTCTCTGTGAGTATCATAAATAAATAAAAAAAAAATTAAAAAAAAATAAATAAATAAATGCCAAGCGTCTCTATTTTTTTTTCCCAATGGCAAACTCTAGTAACCTGTGCTTCCCTATGACCACACTTCTTCACAAGCATATACAAATATCAAAGAAAAACGTACATCTTTTAAACTAAATTTATAGGGAAACTTAATTTATACAGCAGAACTACTAGTGTTAAAATGTCTCAGAGGCAAAGACAACCCCAGCATCTGAGGATTCTGACTTCATGAAATTCACCATTCATCCTGGACTGGTTCTCTGAGAACTTCAGTGACACCAAGCTAAGGTTTGGATTTTTTTGGCCCTTTATCTCTAGATGCAACAGATTTAACAATTATTAGAATCAATGGACTTCATTAGGTTCAGAGATAAATATAGATACATCAGGAAATTTTTATAATTACTTTTTTATTATGGTAAAATATATATAACATACAATTTGCCATTTTAACTACTTTCAAATGTGCAGTTCCATGGCATTAAGCACATTCACATTCTTGTACAGTCATCAGCACCATTCATCTTCAGGAGTCTTTCATCTTTCCCAAGAGAAAATCTGTACCCATAAAACAATAACCCTCCATTCTCTAGTGCTACCCCACACAACAACCATTTTGCTTTCTCTGAGTCTGACTTCTCTAAGTACCTCATATAAGTAGAATTACATGTTTTTGTGTCTAGCCATTTCAACTTAGCATTATGTCTTCAAGGTTCATCCATGTTGTAGCATATGGAAGAATTTCCTTTCTTTTTAAGGATGAATAATATTCCATCGTAGGTATATACCATATTTTATCTATTTTTCTATTGATGAGATACTTGGCCTGCTTCCACCTTTTGGCTATGGTGTATAATAACCTTAATACAGCAAATAAAACTGTGGTTACAAAGAGACTACAAACCTAAAAATTTTTTAATAAACTGAATAGATTCATTGATCTATTAAGAAAACTTCAGCAGAATTCTTCTATTTTGCATCAGCTGGGTTTAAAATAAACATATAATATAGGAAACTACAGACTTATTACAAGGTAGGCTACAAATGAACTAAAACTATAATAAGGAAATGTTATTTTTAGAAATTACTCCCCAAGGCAATGTAGCTATTATACAAATGTAGCCATTATATGGCTATTCTAAGGGAGTGTCTTGAGGTTCTTCCTGGGAAGTGTCACATAGAGCAAGAGCAGTAAGAAATGTTGTGAGCATGGTTTGTTTGTTTATTTATTTTTGCATGGTCTCATTAAACACAAGCCAGGTAATCAATGTCTGCTTACTTATGGAACTAGTTCCCCATTTACAAACGGCTTTGTACTTAATGTACTTAAAGGTTACATGGATGAGAGAAAAATGGAAACATTACAGAATCAAGATCAAACTAACATTAGGCTCTCTTGAGCTTGAGACCCAGGCCAAACAGTACTCCCAAGAAGTCTACATAGCCGTCAGGCTCAGAGAAAGTGAGTGGATCACTCATAAAACTGCTCTCCATTCAAACCACGTGTATTCATTTCCTCTTCTATTAAACAGAGACAGTAAGAGTACTTATATTACTATTATGAGGAATTAATGAAATGATACAGATAGAACTCAGAATATGCCTAGCACTTAGTAATCAAGCACTTTATAAGTGTCACTATTATTATACCTCCCCTTAGATACAAGCCATTATCTCCAGCCATCTAAGCACTTATTTGGTCCATCTCCTCACTGGTAGGTTGTAGCTGTAATCCAACACGCTGTAAGTCAACTGTAAGAGGAAAATCTCACAGATACAGAACTTCATCATATTCAACGTTAAGTACTACTCTTGTAATTATAAGGCACACGACTGCAATTGAAGTAGGGAGCTTTAGGATGATGAGAGCTTGGCAACTTCAAAATATGATTTGAACACTAACCTGGCTCCAGCTTCATCTGCCAATACATCTCCCCAGGAATTCTAGGCTGGACACGCCACGAACAACATTCACTTGTCCCAGCTTCATCTATTAGCGACACTTATTCTTCTCCATTTGGAGAATCTTTTTTTCCTTTTTTCAAACTTTTGCTAATTTGTTTGAGACACAGCACAAGCAGGAGAAGAGAAAAGGAGCAGCAGACTGTCCCGAGCAGGGGGCCCGACGCGGGGCTCGACCCCGGGACCCCGATCATGACCTGAGACCAAGGCCACCCCGCGGCCGCTCCCCCGGGAGGGTCTCTGCTTCCGTCGCTCGCAGGTCCTCGCGGGAGCGATCGCGTCACCGCGCCCTTCTCCCAGCTCCCCGGCCCCGCAGCCCGGGCTCCAGCGCCCGCACAGCGCCCCTCACAGTTACATCCGGGGCCACAAGCACCGCTCCCGCCTCACTCTCGGCGTCGCTCCAGCGCCCGGCACGCTCCGCATTGAGGCCACAGGACGCCTGAAGTGACCTGGCTCCCAGATCCTAGGAGCCAACACTTGTTTCCAGACGCAAAGGGGAGACTCCAGGGTGACGAGCGACCCGCCCAAGTCCGCATCCGGGCTCCTCTCACAGGTCCTCGGGAGCGCGGGGCTGCGTCCAGCTCATCGCCTCGAGCGGGCTCACCCTGCACAGGGCAGAGGCGCAGGCGGCCAAAACTCTGGGGCCCCCGGGGCTCGGCGGTCAGCGCCGCCCTCCGCCCAGGGCGTGACCCGGGTCCCGGGATCGAGTCCCGCGTCGGGCTCCCCGCGTGGAGCCTGCTTCTCCCTCCGCCTGCGTCTCTGCCTCTCTTCGTGTCTCTCACGAATAAATACATTAAAATCTTTAAAAATAAAAAACAAATGAACCCCGTGACCGTCACTTCACGAATGCCCACAACAGGCACATCCTAGTCAAACGTCTGCATCGTCCTCGCACCAGCCGCCGACCGTAAGAGTTCTCGGGGGCCCAGTCCCCGCGGAGGCAGGACGGCCCTGACGGCCGCGGGCGCCTCACGGGGCCCCGCCTCGCAGCGCGGCTCGCGGAGCAGCCGGTCCCCGGGAGGCGAACAGGCCGCGGGCACCGCCTGAGGACGCGGCCCCGCTGAGGAGGCGCAGGCGTGTGGGCCGCAGCCCAGGGGCCCGCTGCAGCGAGCGACCCGGAGCCGGCCAACAAGGGTCGGTGCAAACAAGTCGCCCTTCCGTCAGGGCAACGCGCACCACACGGGACGCCCCCGTAAGCAGGCCCCGCAGCTCGCCGGCGGACGCCGCGGGGAAGAGCCGAACACCAGGGCGCCGCTCCGACCCTCCGGCAGGTGGTTCTCGCGCAGCCAGAGGGCGCCACGCCGGAAACGCTCCCCCGCCGGGGCGCGACCTCCGGGCGGCCCCCGGCCCCTCACCGCGGCGGACCCACCCCCGCGACGGGCGGCCGCAGGCCCAGGCACGCCTCAGAACCGGCAGCCACCGCCCACCCCGGCCTCGGATCAGCCCGCCCGCGGCCTTCCCCGGCCTGCCCTCGTCCCGCAGGCCCAGCCCGGCGGCTCCCGGCCCCGACCGGCCTGCGGGGCTCCGGCTCCGCCCGCGCGGCTCCGCGGCGCTGGGAGGGCGCAGGGGTCGGGGGCAGGGCCGACCGGGCCCCGCGGCCGCTCGACACTCACCATGGCGACTCCCCGAGCCTGCAGCGAGCAGCACCCACCCCGCGCGGAGCCTCCCGCGGTCAGGTGACGCTGCGGCCGCTGCAAACCCCGCCCTCCTTAGCCCCGCCCCCGGGCCCCGCAGACGGCTCCTCGATTGGCCCGCGTCTGGGAACTCAAGTCTCGCGTGTTTATGGGCTCCTGCCACTCCCCGTGGAGGGACGGGCCGAGCGCCGGCCAGTCCGTCCGCGGTGTGTGAGGGGGGCGGGCGGGGGCGGGGCAGCGGGGTATCTCTCGGCGGCAGGAAGTAAAGGCGTCGTCTGAGAATTTGTTACGACGGGAGGAATGGAAGGAGAGGGCGCGGCCGGTCCAGCTTCCCCTGCCCGGGAGCGTGCAGCCGCGGTGCGCACGCGCGACAGGAAGACGGCTTGATGGTGGAGAGCTCTCAACTTGTGGTCCCCGCCGGTCCAGATGCAGCAGGGGGTGTGGCCTGGCTCCCGTCTCGGCCAATCCGGATCAGCAGGGGGTGGGGCCTGGCTCCGTCCCAGCCAGTCTGGATGCAGCAGGGGGTGGGGCCTGGCTCTGCCCCAGCCAATCCAGATGCAGCAGCGGTGGGGCCTGGGTCCCGGCCAATCCGGATGCAGCAGGGCTCCGTCCCAGCCAATCCGGATGCGGCAGGGGGTGGGGCCTGGCCCTCACTGGCAGGCGCGGGGTTTGCGCGCGGCTTTCGTTCGGTTGCCGCTGTTCGCGCGAGCGGGAGTCGGCGCCATGGCGTCGGGGCTGATGTCGTGTTTAGCCGCGCGCTTGGGCATCGCGGAGCCGGAGGTGCTGAGGTGGGTCTGGCGGCGGCGCCGGGGCGGTGAGGCTCTGCCCCCAGGAGCGCCTCCCGCGGCGGCCGACGGGGACCCGCAGGACGGGGCGCTCGTAGACGGTGGGAACCGCGTGCGGGGCGCCGCGCGGCCTGAGGGGAGTCGGGACCTGGGTGGTTCCGCGGAGCCTCCCGGCGGCCTGTGCGCGGCGGCGGACACCTGGCAGGGCGCCGCGGGGCGGAGGGGCGGGGGCGCACCCTGCCGGCCGCTCTCGCGGCAGCGGCCGCCTCGTCAGGTTGACGGACGTGTGAGGCGGTCTCCGGCCTGAGCGGGGTGCGGGTGCGGGTGCGGGCTCGGGGGGCGTGAGGGGGCGGCCCGTGCGGGACGGGGTCGGAAACCCGGCTGTGGCGGCGGAAGGCCCCAGGCCGCCTCGCCCCCCGCAGTTTGGGTGCCGTTGGCTTCGAGGAACCGGCGGAAGGAAGCGACCTCGGGGGAGCTGGCAGCCTTCAGGGCGCCGCAGCGGAGGAACGAGAGCAGGTGCTTTTTGTTTCAAGAAACCGAAGAACTTAACTTTTGCCCTAAAGCGCTTGAGCTCGGTGGTGCCCGGGGTCAGGGCTGCTCCATCCCCCAGGACAGCGCCGTCCAACCCAAGGATGCAGGCTCCGTCCCACCCCGTGTAAGCCTCGCCGCGCCTGGGCCCCGAGTGCGGGCCGCCCCGCTGCCTCCGCCGTTCACCACAGCGAGCGTGTCGCCCTTATAACCAGGAAAGCAGAGGAGTACCTGCGACTGTCCCAGGTGAAGTGCGCTGGCCTGTCGGCACGCACCACAGAAACGAGCAGCGCGGTCATGTGCCTGGACCTCGCGGCGTCCTGCGGGAAGTGCCCCCTGGACAGAGTGAGTAGGTGCTGCCGGCCGCCGGTGAACTGTTTTTAAGAATTTATTTATTTATTTGAGAGAGAGAGAGAGAGAGAACACGCAGGGGGCACAGAAGAGCAGGCTCCCCACTGAGCAAGGAGCCTGAAGTGGGGCTGGTCCCAGGACCCGGGGTCATGACCTGAGCTCAAGGCAGATGCTTAACCCCC
Source organism: Canis aureus (assembly GCF_053574225.1). Taxonomy (NCBI): domain Eukaryota; kingdom Metazoa; phylum Chordata; class Mammalia; order Carnivora; family Canidae; genus Canis; species Canis aureus. Next base: position 15,031,201 of record NC_135623.1, on the reverse strand, counting down.
AGGTGCCCCAACATTGAAACTTACGTATGCACTTTAATTTCTTTTTTGGACTAAACTCAGAACTCTTGTTTTATTTTTTTTATTATTTTTTTAAGATTTTATTTATTTATTCATGAGAGAGAGACACAGAGAGAGGCAGAGACACAGGCAGAGAGAGAAGCAGGCTCCACGCAGGGAGCCCGAAGTGGGACTCCATCCCAGGACTCCAGGATCAGGCCCTGGGACAAAGGCAGACACTTAACCTCTGAGCCACCCAGGCGTCCCAGATCCCAGAACTCTTGTTTTAGAATTTTCCTGGCTATTGTCATGTGTGATTACTCTAGATAAGGTTTAAAATCATTTTCAGAGTTGGCAGAAAATTCCATTTACCATCTAGTTTCCTTGGCCACTTCTTTCTTTACTCAAGACCATCTTTCATGTCGCTGCTAGCATCGTGCTAAAGCACATGCTTTGTTTTTTAATTTTTTTAAAAGATTTTATTCATGAGAGAGAGAGAGAAAGACACAGGCAGAGGGAGAAGCAGGCTCCACACAGGGAGCCCGACGTGGGACTCGGTCCCAGGTCTCCAGAATCATGCCCTGGGCTGATGGCGGTGCCAAACCGTGAAGCCACCCGAGCTGCCCCAAATACACATGGGTTTTAAAGCATGCACTTTAGGGACCTCTGGGTGGTTCAGCGGTTTAGTGCCTGCCTTCGTTCGGCCCAGGGTGTGATCCTGGAGACTCAGGATCCAGTCCCACATCAGGCTCCCTGTGTAGAGCCTGCTTCTCCCTCTGCCTGTGTCTGTGCCTCTCTCTCTCACTCTGTGTGTGTGTCTCTCATGAATAAAAATATTTTTTAAAAATGTGTATTTTTCTTCTAGCATCACAGTGGTTGAGAGCACAAGCTAGGAGTCAGGAAGAGTTAGATGTTGAGACCAAATCTCAATACTACCAGTTATTAGCTCTGAGCTTCCTCTCCTCATTCATAAAGTGGGGATAAGAGTATCCATTTCACTAGATTGTGAGGATTAAACCATATGTAGTACACTTAACAGTGCATATCACTTAATGATACACTCATTAAGTGGTGGCATTAAAAACCCCATTAGCTCCCAGTGGGTTGGCTCCCCATTAGTTCGAGCTTCTCTTGAACACTAACCTCAAGCTACACGATATATTTCCTTAACAGACCATGTACTTTAATGACTCACAGCTTTGTAAATACAACTATTTTTTTTTCTTACCTGCATTTCTTTTCTGGCAAGCTCCAATTTGTCTTACATGACCCTGCCTTGCTGTTACATCCTTTCTGAAGCTTCTTTTGACTTTCTGTTAGAGTTGCTTTCCCTCTGTTGTTTGCCAGTTTCCCCCTCTCGTCCCTCCTCTACACACTCATCCTTCCCACCTCTACTCCGGATACTTCCTTCTTTCCTTTTCCCAGCGATTTCCTCATTGGCACTTTCATTGAAAAACAGATGACCATGTATATATCTCTTGTGTTTTTATTCACAGCTTGGCTGTACTAACACTTGTTTTTTAAATTATCTGTGCTTATGCATTACTGTCTAGTGTGAACCCCTTGAGAGCAGAACTCAGCTCTGCCTAACATGATTACTGACTTTTGACTAAATGAAGCTAAATGGTTAGCTAGACCCAGCCACTTGTCATAGAATTAATTTTGAAAAATTGACTTACTAAACAAGTGTTTAAGGGCACCAATGTATAGAATGATTATCATTATAATTTTTATGATAAGTGCTTTTTTTTTTCTTTCAAAGGCTTATTTAATTAAACTTTCTGGCTTGAACAAGAAGATGTATCAGAGCTGTCTTAAATCCTTTGAGTGTTTACTGGGCCTGAAATCAAGTATTGGAATAAGAGACCTAGCAGTACAGTTTAGCTGTACAGAAGCAGTGAACATGGCTTCAAAGATATTGCAAAGGTATGAAGCATAAAGAACCTTAATTAAAAATTTGTACTAAATTTGTACTGATACATAAAGCAGAATTATCTATGTTCTATTTTCAGTCTTAAAAAATAACTGATATGGTAAGGTGGCATAATGTATATCTCATGCATTTAAATAGCTTATAAATTCTGATTTATATTTTAAGTCTCTTTGAAATAATATTTTTTAACAAATAATTCTACAAACACTGCTTTCTCTTAGCTATAAATCCAGTCTTCCACAAACACAGCAGTTGGATCTCGACTTATCCAGGCCACTTTTCACCACTGCTGCATTACTTTCAGCATGCAAGTAAGTGTGCCTTTTAACATTGAGAAGAGTCCACAATTTCCAAATAGATTGCTCATTCTCAAAGAGGACTTCTAATTCAGTGATTTCAACTCAGAACATATTTTCCCATATAAATAACATTAGAAATAGTAGCCAAGTGACCAGATTCTGTTTATCCCACAATATAGCTGACAATTTGGAACCACTGTTGCCAGAAGTTGAGCTGAAAGCAGATGCTCAACCCCTGAGCCCCGCCTGGCATCCCTGAACTGAACATTTAAAAGTGCTATGATTGTCATTCAGCAAATCAGTAACATCTGAGATTCACAAAGAAAGGATTCTTTAAGGCACGAAGCACTAAAGCAGATGTCTTCTATATGCCCCTTTTGTTACATAACAAATCTCATATATATTTTTACTCAGTCCAATAAATAACTAGCTTTAAAAGGCAAATATACATAGTTATACCTAATAATATATGTTTGGACTAAAGGGAAAACTAAACAGTTAGGGCATGGGTAGAAAGGAAATAAGTTGATAATCTGGTTGGCCAGAGAAGATAACTATATTGGTCTTAAAAACCAATTTGTCAAATTCTTTTGCAGAATTCTAAAGCTAAAGGTGGATAAAAATAAAATGGTAGCTACATCTGGCGTAAAAAAGGCTGTATTTGACCGACTATGTAAACAATTAGAGAAGATTGGGCAGCAAGCTGACAGTGAGTATTCATTCCATATTTCAAGAATGTGTCATTTGAAAATGTAAACCAGCTGGTAAACAACAAATGTTTTCAAACTTGCAAAATGGCTGCTTTCTGAATTTTGTATTTAATGTGGACCAGGGGATCCCTGGGTGGCGCAGCGGTTTGGTGCCTGCCTTTGGCCCAGGGCGTGATCCTGGAGACCCGGGATCGAATCCCACGTCGGCTCCCGGTGCATGGAGCCTGCTTCTCCCTCTGCCTGTGTCTCTGCCTCTCTCTCTCTCTCCCTCTCTCTCTCTCTCTCTCTGAGACTGTCATAAATAAATAAAAAAAAATGTGGACCAGGTAAGTTGGTAGTGAGAAATTTTTTTGTTTTTCAAATAAAGTAGCTTAATAACTTTTAAAATACCCGTGATTGTATGACTGCATGCCTAAAAAATAGGTTTTTTGTTAACATGCTCCAGTTTGAATGCCAGCCTCCATATACATAAACTGGAACAGGAAAGATTCTTAGGTCTGACAAGAGAAACCAAGGGCAAGATTATTCACCTTCTCCTTAACCTTGTATTTGGTCAGTCATGGTGTCTAATTGTTTCTTGTGATCCCAAATAAGCCCAACTACTAAAATTAAGAATCAGAAAATTTAGCCCTGATGACATATTTTTTTTTTTCCCTGAAGGAGAGGCTGGAGATTCAGCTACTCCACCAAAGAAGAAAAAGAAGACAATGGCTGAGACTCCAGCAAGGGGTAAGGTGAACTAACACTGGACAGACTTTGAAATCAGTGCAATGGGATTAGTGTGCAGTGGGTTTAATATGGTGACTAGTCCTGTGCTACTTGCCTGACAAGAGTCGGGTTTTTTGTTTTTGTTGTTTTTTTTAAAAGATTTTATGTATTTAATCGTAAGAGACACACAGGCAGAGACACAGGCAGAGGGAAAAGCAGGCTCCCCACAAGGAGCCCGATGCGGGACTCGATCCCGGGAGCTGGCAGACTCTCAACCGCTGAGCCACCCAGGCATCCCAAGAGTCAGGTTTTAAATAAATCTGGACAATCGTTTGGTGAGACCAGTTTTCTCAGCAGTCATTTACAGAAGTAAACAAAAATAGCTTGTAAATACGAACACACCTGAAGCCAAACTGCTTAGGTTCAAATCCTGCATTATTTATCATCTACTGGCTCCATAACTTTAGGAAAGTCACTTAATTTCTGTAAATCTCAATTTCCTAGTCTATAAAGTCGTGATTAGCAGCCACTTCATAGACTTGTGGTGAGAGTTGAATGACATGATGCTGTTGAAGTACTTGGTACAGTGCCTTGAAGCACAAGATGAGTGCTTGATAAATGCCAGCTACTTTCAGGGTGTTGTGGGGTGCTCGGAGGAGGAGAGAGCAAAAAGCTGATGTTAGCTGCTGGTTGCACCTTTTGTTTCAGCATGATAATCCCTATTTTTTATTAATTAATTAGATACTTGAAACAAGTTTATTAACTAATTAGACACTTGAAACAAGTTGGCTTTTTTCTTGTCAGTGAAAGATTTGAAACACTTGAAAATTTTCTCTCCCAGAAACAGAGAAGATAGTAGAGAGCCCATGTAAACTGCAAAAAGATGAAGATCTGACACAGGATTATGAAGAATGGAAAAGGAAAATTTTGGAAAATGCTGCCAAAGCACAAAAGGCTACAGCAGAGTGATTTCAGCTTCCAAACTGCTATGGGCTGCAAACAGTACATCTGCCACCTCACTGAAGATGTGAGGGCTTTGGAATTTTGTTTCAACTATTATAACAAGGATCCTTAGACTGTTGCCTTAATAGCAAAGAAGCCAGCACTGGGGCTAAGCTCTTGGCGGCAGGCTGGCTGGTGACACGAGCAACAAATCCTTGTTGGTCAGGCACGGTGCCTGGTTGCCTTGGCCTTGGCTCCCCACAGGTCTGCATTCCTACAAAATGGAATTGGAGCCATTTTGCTCTTTTGTTTATTCAGGAGACAGTTCCCTGTCCTATCCAGAATAAAATTCAGGCTGAATGGAGTCTTGGGGATTTTACTTAACGTTTTTGTGTAAATTTTTTGTTTGACTAAATCAATATGTGGTAAAGCCTAAGTTAATAAAATATTCTTTTTGTATGCATTCATGTCACCCTTGTCATCAGTTTGGGGGAATCATTGCTATGCTAAAAGCTGTCTACTTTAGTAGAAAAAAGCTATATCCTGAACCATATTGCTCACCAAAGCAGACTCTGAAATCAGACTTCCTGGCTTAAGACCCTGCTCAACCACTTGCTACCTGTGAAACCTTGAACAAATTAACTTCTTTATGCCTCTTCTATAAGTAGGACTAAAAATGGTGTCACTTCATAGCATAATTTACAGGTATATCTGAGCTGATACATGTAAAACATTTATTTAGCACAGTACCTGGTATAAACCAGTAAGTGTTTAGCAAATGTTAGACTGGAGAGAGAAATTCACATATAAATATCTCACGTGGTGATTTACACACTAGCCTAGTAAAAAGTCAGATGGACGAGGGTTATTTTCTTTGACATTCCCTTACTGAAGAATGTAACCTTATTAAATACTCCTTATTTTGAAACTATAGGGAAGGGCCTTTGTGGAAAATAAGTTGCTAGCGGCTCTGAGGCATCATGCCAGGCACTAATTTTATTTTATTTTATTTTATTATTTTATTTTATTTTATTTTATATGATAGACATAGAGAGAGAGAGAGAGAGAGAGAGAGGCAGAGACACAGGAGGAGGGAGAAGCAGGCTCCATGCCGGGAGCCCGATGCGGGACTCGATCCCGGGACTCCAGGATCGCGCCCTGGGCCAAAGGCAGGCGCTAAACCGCTGAGCCACCCAGGGATCCCCCTAGGCATGATTTTAACTAAAATTAAGAATACATGGCCTAATTATTTCCATAAAGAATGTAGTAAAAAGACTACATCCAAATTTTAAAAACCTATTCAGAATGATATCCGTAATACTAGTGGGTGCATTTTATCTGCTAGAAATAAGGCATGAGGGCAGCCTGGGTGGCTCAGTGGTTTAGCGCCGCCTTCAGCCCAGGGTCTGATCCTGGAGAGCTGGGATCGAGTCCCACGTCAAACTCCCTGCATGGAGCCTGCTTCTCCCTCTGCCTGTGTCTCTGCCCCTCTCTCTCTGTCTCTCTCCTCTGTCTGTGTCTCTCATGAATAAATAAAATATTTTTTAAAAATTGGGGTGGAGGAGCGGGGATTGCCTAAAGCAATCTTTCCAAGTGCCCTCCTAGGGCAGCAATTCTTTTGACAACAGTTTTCTAACACATTTACATTCCCAGTGATGGATGCTTACTACCTAGTGAATATGTTTCAGTACTATTGTAGAGATTTTGTGGAAGCTCTGTTCTTTAACACCTCATAGTATTTATTCATTTAACTGATTTGAAAAATTTATGAGAATTTTCAAATGTATAGAACAGTAAGGAGAACAGTATAATGAAACACTCTACCCAATAGTTAACAAAGATTGCTTAACTTACGCTTGCTTAACTGTATTCATTTTTCCTGAAGTCATTTAACCTAGTCATGACCACATTACTATTATCATACCTCACAAAATTAAGAGTAATTCTATGTATTATTCTTTTTTTAAAAAATATTTTATTTATTCATAGAGACAGAGAGAGAGGGGCGGGGGGGGGGTGGGGGCAGAGGCACAGCCAGGGGTAGAAGCAGGCTCCATGCAGGGAGCCTGATGTGGGACTCGATCCAGGGTCCCCAGGATCACACCCCAGGCTGCAGGCGGCGCTAATCCGCTGCGCCACTGGGGCTGCCCTATTCTTTTTTTTAAGATTTATTTAGTTATTTGAGAGAGAACGTCTCAAGCCGACTCCATGCTGAGTGTGGAGCCTGACACAGGGCTCAATCCCAGGACCCTGAGATCATGACCTGGGCCAAAACCAAGAGTCCAATGCTTAGCTGACTGCATCACCCAGGCACCTCTGTAATTCTATGTATTATTAAATATAAAATTTAGAATTTATTTCCTTGAATGTCTCTAAAATATCTTTATTGTTAGTTCATATCAGCATCAAAACAAGGTCCCCACTTGACATCGTATTGCTAATTTTTAATTATAAAAGCAATACATACTCGTAAAAAAAAAAAAAAAATTCAGGGCGGCCCGGTGGCTCAGCAGTTTAGCGCCGCCTTCAGCCCAGGGTGTGATCCTGGGGACCCGGGGTCGAGTCCCACGTCGAGCTCCCTGCAAGGAGCCTGCTTCTCCCTCTGCCTGTGTCTCTGCTTCTCTCTCTCTCTCGTGAATAAATAAAATCTTTAAAAAAAATTTCAAGTTAATCAGAAAGTTATAAAGTTAAAACTGGAATTCCCCTCTCCCCATCACCCACACTCCACACCCCATTGCTAAGTTTCTTGCATATCCTAGAAAATTTTAATTCATGTATAAGCATGTGTCCCTCCACAAATGGGATGATGACAAATATATGTTCTATAATTTTCCTGTAATAAAGATGGCTGTCAGCATATCTACATCTGTTTAATAGCTGCAAGGTATTTCCCTATATTGATGTGGCAAATTTTATTTAACAAAATTCTTACTAATAAGCATGTGAGATTATTTTCATTCAGCTATTAGCAACAGTGCTACAGTAAACATTTTGCATAGATTTCTGTCCACTTGTTCAAGTATTGCTGAGAGATTTCTAGAAATGAAATTGCTGGGTGAAACTGTGGGTATGACTTTTTTGGATATATGCCCATCGAAAGTGGAAGAATTCCATTTTTCCCACAAGCATGACAATCTAACAGGTGAAAAAAGTGGGTCCTGACTGCTTTTTAGAGTTTCTCTGCCCAGCAGTTTCCAATGACTATTTATTCATTCAGATGGAGAATCCATTAGAAATAGTTGGTACCAGCACAGTTTTAATCTAAAAATACCAGCAAAGCAGAGAACTGAAAATATCTGTAAATTTAAAGCTTTAAAATTTCAGATAAGGGAGGCTAAAATCCCATTACCTCTCTCTTGTGTGGGCTTGACCTAAACAAAGCCCTTGAGGGGACTCTTGGTGTGAGGATTGGGGGGAGGATTAAAATCTGGCAGGCAAAGGATTCTCTCTATATCTGCCTCCCAATATAGAAGCCATTAACCACATGTGGCTATTAAGCACAATTAAGCAATGTGGTTAATGCAACTGTAGGACCAGATTCCTATTTTTATTTAAATTAAATGTAAAAAATGGAAACCCAATTATTAGAAAACATTTGAGGTGTTTCAAACAACTTGAATATATTTTTCCACAGTAAGTTTCCTGCAATCTAAATCTAAACAAGCATGTTGATGAAAATCTACTGTCTGAATTGAAATGTTTGTTTGTTTGTTTGTTTTAAGATTTTATTTATCTACTTGACAGATTTTGTGCACACACCAGCAGGGGGAGAAGTAGAGGGAGGGGTAGAAGCAGGCTCTCTGCTGAGCAGGGAGCCCCCTGCAGCACTCTCTCCAGGACCCAGGATCAGGACCTGAGCCAAGGCAGACTCAACTGAGTGAGCCACCCAAGCGCCCTGAATTGAAATGTTTAAGTGTAAAATACCAGATTTTGGAGATTTGTATGAAAAAAAAATATATAAAGTATCTCATTAATAGTTTTCATGTTGATTACCAATTGAAACAATGTTCTTGAACTTACTGTGTTAAATTATTGAAGTTAATTTTACCAGGTTTTTAAAGAGCTATTAGGAATCTTAAAATTGTGTATAAGGCTCATATAATATTTCTGTCAGTGCTGCTCTAGATCAACGTAGCTACATTTTTCTGGGGGAGAAGATCCACAGCATTCCCAAGAGCCTGAAGTCCCAAAGGAGGTAAGAATCACAGTACCTGACACAATTATAAGGTAACCCCTCTGGCTCCTTCTGGAGGCTTCGCTCATAAAAACCTTTTCAGAGAAGTAACTCACTTTAAAATAAGGCATTTTACCAAGTCACTGTACTCTCCCACGAAGGGGAGGTTTTCAGCAGCCGTCTCCTCCGACGTCCATCCACTAGCTGGCCAGCTTGGAGCAAGGCCTAGATGTGGCGGTACTGAGAATCTTAGTTCCTAGCAAGGGTTAGCTTCCTGGAGAAAAGTTACAGTTTGGGAACTGTAGCAGCGGGATTCACCTCGCCACCTTCTGCCTCCCTCCCCACACCCGTGTCCTCTGCCAAAAAAAAGCAGGAGGAGGGGGTCTTTATTTGAACAAAAATCCTGAAAGGCTGTGAAACTATTACATGGCTAATTAAAAACTGAAAGTAAAAAAAAACCAAAAAACTAAAAGTTTTAGTAGTTAAACTTAACTAAAAATAGTAGTTATACTATTAAGACTGCTGATTTGAGAAGTTCATGGGGATAGCACAAAAATCAGGTTAGAAGTGAGGAAATTAAAAGCATTCTTTACTTTCAAATAATGAAGTACTTCGTGTTATTCATTTTATAGGTCAGTTAACTGACAACATCAAAAGTGGTATATCCTTAATAAAGCAGTAGCAGAGCAGTTTATTGTCTCATGATGTATCATTGGCGTTTCTTTCAGCGGCACATCATTACACTTTTTTTTAAACATTTTTATTTATTTGTTCATGAGAGACAGAGAGAGAGGCAGAGACATAGGCAGAGGGAGAAGCAGGCTTCCTGCAGGAAGCCTGATGTGAGACTCAATCCTAGGACCTCGGGATCACGATCTGAGCTAACGGCAGACACTCAACCACTGAGCCACCCAGGCATCCCACATCATTACACTCTTAACTCTCTTTTCCATATTGCATATCAGTTCCAAACTTACTAGACCATAAATTCATAACCAGGGAAGGGAGATCAGGACCAAGACTACCAATGGCAGCACAGGGCCGATTAGGAGAAGGTGGATGTGTGTATAGATTTTAAAAGCACATTCAAAATGATCATTGTTCTGATTTAGCCATGAGAAGTGGTATATTTTGAAGTTTCAAAGAATATTAAAGGATGTGCGGCTTCATTCTCAAAAGGAAGCGCAAGTTAAAACAAGTTTGGGGATCATTGCCCTAAATCCACATTGCTTTCCACAAGCGCAGGGTAGTACAATAAGATGTCAGCTCACACTTGAGCAAATCCAAGTTCTAAGAATTCTTTGTGCTGGAGGGAATAACACTGAATGTCCCCGTGTAATAGTCTACTGAGTTCTTCAATCAGAATAAGTCTAGACTTTAAATTGGGCATATACGAAATAGAAGCTTTCCTACCTACCTAAAGCATGCCTATGCTTATCACCCAAAGCAGGTATACTTGAAAAGTAAACACCGCATTTCAACTTAGTATGATCTCAGAAGGCAGAAAAAATTTTGTAGGTCACTTTCCTTACAGCCACTTTTCATCCATGAGGAAGGCAACAGCCATAACCTTCCTTTACAAATAAGTGGAATCAATATTAGTACAAGACCGGCTTATCAAAAATCTTGAGTCATCACTTCACCACCAGTCTCAATAACTTCTGGACCCACGGGAGCAGCAGAGTTGAGAATTAGGGACAAGTTGGAAATTTCCTTAGCCTGTTGGCAGCAGTCACCACGTAGAAATGTTTCTTGTTGTTAAGGAGAGAAAAAAAGAAGAAAAAAATATACTTTTAGACCAATTGCTTTAAAAAGAAACAATAAAAGGACTTAAGCAAGTTTAGCCACTTGGGATTATTCAAAGATGAGGATCTAATGGAGAAAACAACTTTGTGGCAAAGTTCTAGTGGAATTGCCACACAACTTTGGGGCATCCTGGAGTGAGTATGAAGTGAGAGAATATGGTATCCTGTCCTTTTCACGTGAAAAATGGAGCCCACTGGAACACTGGTTTTCAAATTGTGGCTCACAGTCTACCAGTGGGTCATGAAGTCAAATTGGTGGGTCGTGACCAGCACTTTTTTGAATGAAAACAAATATCAATAGAATAGAAAATACCCGAGTGCATCGCACTCCATTTAGCAAAAGTTAGGGTATTTTCATTTCGTATGGATATGTATGTATACTGGATCTCTCTAGGTCAGGGCTTTTGTTTCTGTTTTTGTTTGTTTGTTTCTGTTTTTTAGTGAGGATCCGAGTTGATATCAAAATGTTGGAAAGCCACTTTCCTGGAGGACAGATGTTTCTGAGACAGATTTTATGTCCATGGTATCAAAGAGTTCTGTTTGTAAACAAAATTACAAAGCTTTAGAAACTTAGTATGGTTTTCCCAGCTCCTGTTTCTGAAACATGAAAGAATCAGACCTCAGGCTGCAGGCAGGAAGTTCCAAGCACTCCACTACTATTGTCGTTGAGAACATATGCTCAGACTTGAGTCTGTCATTACAAGTGTCCACCCAAGTATGAACTTTTATGCCAGTTGGTTTTGGTCAATGGCATTTCTAATCAAGAAAACAGGTTTTGACATAAGACATTTTTTTTTCCTCTAAATAATTTTTCTATTTAGAATGAAAATGTAAGTAAAAGCTACATTTCTTTCAAAGGACACATTAAAAAGACAAATGCTACCTTTCCTAGGAAAAAAGATACCTTCCATTTCCTCTGAGCCATGTATTTCTGCAGTAGTAATTGGGATTTGAGACGAACTTTGGATTTTGAAGCTTTGGCAGGCAAATTATTCAACCACTCATGTTTCAGGCACTGTGTGGCACTCATCCTGCAGCTGTGAAATCAAACAGAAGTTGGAACTTTTAGTTAGGGTTGCCTTTTCGGGTTGTCCAGAAGTTGGTTCAGCCGGGTAGGAAGCCTGAGTCAGTGGAACGGATTAATCATTCGGGCAGATCCACGCCACATACTGAAAAGGAACTCTTCGTATCTAAAATTCTCCTCCTTAGAAGTACAAGAACAAGATCAGCAAAATGCTCCCTGCCCTCTGTAGAGGGAATGTATCTCAGTGATTAATCACCTTCCCGGAGAGAGCTGGGGCATCAGGACAGGGAGTAGGAAGGCCAGCCGAGCCTGGAAATGCTCTTAAGAAAAGAACAAAACCTTGAAAGAACATGAACCTTGAAAGAAGCTTGTCTCTCGTTCCAGAGAAAAATGTCAGTTTCATTCATCTAAATTAAAAATACGTTTCCTCCCATGACTTTTCACAATCAGAAAGAATGAGATAGTAAAGGCCAGGGAACTATGGGCTGTCTCAGAGCCCAGGCTCTTGGGCCTCACCCTGGGCCATTTGCAAGTATTTATGTCTGATGAGTACCAGAAAACTCCATGGTTCCACCCATGGCTTTGATACGGCTGCTGAAAACTAAATAGGCCTTCGTTATCAATAAATGAGGTTTTCTGGCCTTTATTCTGGGGAATAATATCTGCATATCTCAGCTTTTATTCAACATTAACCTATTAAAAGGGATAACTTGGTAATAGTACTAATTTATATACGTGGTCTTTTCTAAAACTCTATCAAGAGTTTATGCTCCTAAATTGTTTATTTTACAGTTGATTTCTTTCATCTCTCTTCCTGTTAATTTTTTTGCTCCAAAGAGGTAGCAGACTAAGAAATCTTGGACACAACTGGTCCAGAGGAAGCCCAGCACCAGCCCGCTCTTGACAGCACCCAGATGGGCGGTTACCATCAAAATGGTTTGCGCCTGATGAGCAACGAAGGGTACCTCTTCTCTTTGACGAGCAGGCGGGAAACAAAGTCCTTGGCCTCCTCCGACAGCCCTTCAAAGGTGTCAGCATCAAAATCCCAGCTACAGTTCACAATAAAATTCATGGTCTCTGCATCTGTTTCCCCTAGAAACGGGGACAAACCGCTGAGTCTACAGAAGAGGGAGAGGACCGTCAGTGCGCAGAGCCGCATCTGCCGACACGCAGCAATGGGAGAGAGGTCTTCCCAAGGTCAAGCAGCATTAACCAGAACCAAGAGGGTTCAAAAGAAAAGCACCCCCCGGAGATAGTCCAGAGGGTTCTGCTAGGGGAGGAGGTGGCAGGACTGAAAATTTGGAGGCATGAAGAGTGTCTGGATAAACCCCCAGTTGTGCTCACCTACTTGGCTTTTAGCCTGAAGTGGAGGATAAATTGAGACCCAGTCCAGACTGTCCATTTATCAGGTACATCCTGACTTACACATACCCTTCAAGTCTCTGAGACAGCCTGGCTAGCTTCACCCCCAGCCCAAGCCACAGGACCAAAGGAAAACTGGTGCATTAGCCTGTCTGGAGTGAGCGCAGAGAGACAGGACTCTACCTGCTGCCTTGGGCCTCAAACTTCCCCCTCCAGAGGCAGCACACACGTATGGGGGTGTGGCCCGGGAGCAAAGTACATGCCTTGACGGGGCCTCTGAGGCAAAGCCAAGGGAGGCCACACATCTCCCCTTGGGGCACCCCAACTCTGCTTCCTCGGTCCGGAGAAAGCAGGGGGCACGGGGCAGGGGGGACAGCTTAGTAGAAGATGCCCCAGCCGGCGTCCTGCCCGACCCACCCTCCCCGTCCTGCCCCACCTGTGCCGCAGCACCTGCAGGCCCACCCAGAAGTTTCAGGGAACCAGTGCCCCCCGGAATCAGCTCAGCGACCACTAAGAGTTGGTGTGTAAATGCCCTAAGTCCTGCCCCTGCTCAGATAGAATGATGGAGGGGCTGCTCCTCAGTGGGTCCCAGACGTCCCTGGCAGGATGAACTCCAGGTGCCCACAGGATGACTCAGCAGCCGTGCTTTACTGGGGTCTTCCTCCGTCTCGTGTCCCTAATCCTCTGCCGGGAACATCTCTCAAATAAGACTCGCACTCAAACCTTTGCTGCTCCTAAGGAGACCCAAGCCAAGACCGCCGGCCCCGGACCCCTTGGGAGCCAGGCTCCCGGGCACTCACAGCATGTAGGTAATGACCCCCACGCTCCACATGTCCGTCGGGAAGGACACAAATTCATAGTTGACAACTTCCGGGGCCAGGAACTCTGGAGTGCCGAAGTTCACCTTCAGCTTTTCCCGAGGCTTGTACCTGGGGAAGAAAGGGTCCAGAGGACCGTGGGCCGAGCCCCAAGAGACGGTGTAGAAGCTGGGACGACTTCAGGCAGGAGCCCGACGTTCCCAGACTCCCGTCCGCCGCATTGGCTGGACCTCGCCTCCCACCACACCACCCAGTGCTTTCCTGGGTCATCATACCCCCCGGCCCCAACTCTAGACGTTCCTGAGTCCCTGGGGAGAATCAGAAAAGCACGGTCCTCTTCCTCCAAGCAATTACAGTGTGAAAAGGAGAGACGATCAGCACGTCTCCTTGAGCTTGCCGCCGCGTGAACAAGCGCAGACACGCTGACAGCAGCTGTCCGTGGAGGGCTGCCCTCGTGGCACGAGTGTTTGGTGAGTACTAGAAAAAGTAACCATGCAACTATGATGACCACTCCTCATCGGGAAAGCACAGATGAAAACCACAAAGACGTACACTGCACATCGTGACTGCTATAAAACAACCAACCAAACAAAAGAACAGAAAGTAGCAAGAGTCGGCTAGGATGTGGAGAATTGGAACCCTGGCCAGTGGGAATGTAACGTGGTGCCATCACTATGGAGAACAGTGTGGCAGGGCCTCAAAAAAATTAAAAATAGGACTACCACGTGATCCAGCAATCCCGCGTCTGGTGTATATCCAAAAGAATTGAGAGCAGAATCTTGAGGAGATATTTATACACCCACGTTCACGGCACTATTCACAGTAGCCAGATGGAGGAAGTAACTCAAGGAAGTGTCTATCGATGGATGATCGCACAAGTAAAACGTGGTAGATACATCCCGTGGACTATCGCCCAGCCCTACACGGGGCAGTTCTGGCACACGCCGTCATTCGGGTGAGCCCCCGGGGCCTTATGCTGAGCAAAAGAAGTCAGCAGCAAAGAGACAAATACTGTACGGTTCCACTTTGATAAGGTACAAAGACAGAGACAGAGGGTAGAAGGATGATTTCCAGGGGCTGGAGGCAGGAGGAAACTGAGCGGTTACTGTTTAATAGGTACAGAATTTCATTTTGCAGGATGAAAAGAGTTCTGGAGATTGGTTGCACAACAATGAATTCATTTAAAAATGGTCGAGATGGTAAGTTTTATGTGTATTTTACACAATTACAAAAAGAAAGAGAATTAGAAAAAAGGTTCTAGACAGCACGATTAATAAAGGCTAGAAAGAGAACTAATGGCTGAGTGAGAAAGGGGGTGGTCAAAGGTGGTTTTTAGAACTTCTAGACTTTTAGAAAGCCTTTAGCTAAAATTTAATGGGCAACGACCAAGATGTCCTTTGGTAGGTGAGTGGATAAATAAGCTGTGGTATATCCAGACAATGGAATAATATTTAATGCTAAAAAGAAATGAATTGGGGATCCCTGGGTTGCTCAGCGGTTTAGCGCCGGCCTTTAGCCCAGGGCGCGATCCTGGAGTCCCAGGATCTTGTCCCGCGTCGGGCTCCCGGCATGGAGCCTGCTTCTCCCTCCTCCTGTGTCTCTGCCTCTCTCTGTCTCTCATGAATAAATAAATAAAATCTTAAAAAATAAAATAAAATAAAAAGAATTATCAAGCTATGAAAAGACATAGAGGAAACAAGTCCACAGTACTAAGTGAAAGAAGCCAGCCTGGGTGGGCTGCATACTGTAATGGTTCCAACTACATGTCGTTCCAGAAAAGGCAAAGCCATGGAGACCTAAAAAGATCAGCAGTTGCCAGGGGTTGGAGTGGGAAGAGCAAAGGAGAGATACACGGGGCGAAAAGAGGATTTGTAGGACTTAAAAATACTCTGTACGGCACCATCGATGAACACCCGTCATGATACTTTTGTCCAAACCCATAGAGTGTCCAACACCAAGAGCGAACGGTAAAGTATGGACTTCCGAGTGATAGTGTCAGCGTAGGTTCATCAATGGTGACAAATATAACCCTGGTCAGGGAGGCATGACAGGGGGCAAGGGGCACATGGAAAATCTCTGTACCTTCCCCTCAATTTCACTGTGAACCTAAGATGGCTCTAAAAAAAAATAGTAAAGTATTAATTTATAAAATGTAATGGGCACTTTTGATTGGCCAGGCTAAAAGTTTTACATATATAATCTCTTCTCGTTCTCACAACAGCCCCATGAAGTCTGTAAGATTACTGTCCCCATCTTGCAGATACGGCAATTGAGAATAAAATGAATATTTTGCCAATGTGCCCTGCTTCCCTTAAACCAAGGAGGCGACTGGTCAAAGAGTTTTCTCTTCGAAATTTGCCGAGAGCCAGGTCAATGCAGCCCTCGGGCAACACGGCCCATATTCTCCCAGTGGAAGAGCTGCAAGGGTCGTCTTGGTGGCCTTACGTGGGGAGCAGGGGGCGGGAGGAGAGCGGGAACCCTCTGGCAACACGCCGCCGCCCTCTGACCACTGACCCAGGGCCAAGGAGCAGAGCTGAGAGGGACAGCTCGCCCCAGAGCACGCAGCCTGCGAGGCCCTGACGAGTCCTAGGGAAGCCGCAACGTCCTGCAGCACCTCGGGGCCGAGGATAAGAAGAGGGCGAAACAGTATTTGATTCATCATGTGGGGAAAAACCTTTGTTAAATAAATGGATGCAGAGGCCTTGATGAAGATCTTCATTTGGGTTTTGTTGTAAAATAGTGTGTTGTTTTCTTTTGAAAAGGTGCAAAATATCTATCACTACTGACAGGACGTTAATGTTTGGGAAGAAATGAAAACTGGTTTGTTTTGAATACGAGCGCGGATACGCACGTTCCAGCAAATGTGTCTGCAGCTGTGAGGTGGGCAGGGCTTTGTGATATAAATGTACGTTTTCAGGGTATACTCTCACTTCTAAAATGCATGTTTTGTTTCACAACTAAAGATCTGAAGCTTCTCCATCCCCTGTAAATGAAGAAAAAAGAGAAGACCCAGGCTCTCAGCCCCTGGAAGGCACATTCGCGGGCCTGGGCGGTGTTTCCCTGCTTCGTCCTGCCCCACAGGCGCATCCTGATCCGGGACTGCAGCTCACTGCACCTGCGGCAGCATATGTTGCCCTCCCGTGGACGCTGGGCTTGGCCGCCAGGGCTGTGTGGGGAGCGACAGTGGGCCCAGCCCAGCCTGCGCTGTCGCTCCCCTGCCATCACCATGAGGAGAGGACGCGCGGAGCAGACCTGTCCTCACTGACCCGCATCTTGGATCCAAGCCCACGTCAGCTCAGTGAATGGGAACCAGTGATTCCCAACCAGTGGCACTTGGGTAAATATGGAACAACCAGCTGTCTGATTAGAGCCTGACTGGCAGCAGGGGCCACTCTCAGTGGTGTAAATACTGATTTCACCACGGCTCATTTCAAACCCCCATCATGACGCCACTGAACGCGGAGTCGGGAAGAGATGTGCCCACAGGCGCACCGTTCCACGGCCTTCCGCTGTACGGGTACGACAGGCGCAGGTAACTCCAGGAGCAAAAGTAGCAGCAAGGATTTTAACATTTGAAAATGTGATCTTTGTTTTTATTTTATTTTTTAAAAGATTTTATTTATTCATGAGAGACACAGAGGGAGGCAGAGACACAGGCAGAGGGAGAAACGGGCTGCCCATGGGAGCCCAATGTGGGACCCGATCCCGGGTCCCCAGGATCACGCCCTGAGCCGAAGGCAGGTGCTCAACCGCTGAGCCACCGGGCTGCCTCTGATCTTTGTTTTTAATATAATTTCTTTAATTGTAAGTTTATACAATTTTAATTTTTAATCAGTGGTGTGTTTTGACAACTGTTTACAAGGCTGCCTATCATGAGCGGCTATGAGGTGGGTCCAGCATACCAGTCCCCCAGCTGGGTCGCAGAAGTGGAGATGAGAATAGATGACTGTCTTGAGCCTCTGCCATCTGGGGTGGTTCGTTACACAGCAGTACTGTGGCAGGACCCAACCCCACAGCTCTGCCAAAATAGCCACCGAGATCCCGACTCCAAATTCCTAGCATAAGGCCCTCTGTGATCATAGGGTCACATACGGGGTTGCAGCCCCACAGCAACGGCGTGGGCACCTCCTCGACCTGCCAAAGGATCTGATGAAATGGGGCTTGGATTCCAATCTGAGCACCCGACTGGCAGTCAGGAAGCACAACCCTGCACCCCAAATTCTGGAGACCAATCTCAAAGAAGATCCTTCCCATTCCAGCCCCATCCTTGACCCTTGACATGTCCCTATTTAGACCCACGATGGCTCTCACTGCCCCACCCGGTGTGGTGCTGGTCCCTCTTGCTGGAGGTCAGGGCCCCTGAAGACCTGCAGTTCTCCCGTGTGACTGGAGGCCCTACACCCACTGCAAGTCTCCGCTGCTCCTAATCGCTGCACCCAGAAATACGCCTTCGCTTTCTACAGTGTGTATTATAGGGCGCAGCTGGCTTTTTCCTCCCTCTTTACATTTAATTCTTCGGGGTATAAAACAGGCTCTCCAACCCTCCCCCACCCCCCCGCACATTCCCTCAAGAGTCTTCCTCTCTGATTGCCTCATGCTCCCCAGGGAGCGGACCGATGTGGCAAATCCCATTTTGCCAAATGATCCTTCTGCCAAGGCCAGTCTGCCAGGCTGCTGCGGATGTTTCTGATGTTTTCCTTTTACCTCCCGGCTGCAGCCCCAGCAGGCAGCCCGCCCGCGGGATGGGCTCCTGAGCAACCCAAGTGCCACCTGCACCTGCACCTGCCCGGCCGCGGACCGTGGGCGGCCTTCCCGCCGATGCGGTTCCCGCGCTTGTTTTCTGCCCCGGGCCCATCGGCAAAATCACTGCCACTAACGCCTGTGACCAGGTGAGCAAATTCAGGAGAGTCGGGGGTGGGCCTTGACCGCGCGGCCCCTCTCACGCCCCAGGTCACACTGCGCGGCCCGGGGCAACGTCCGGCTCCCTGTTAGCCCCCCTCCTCCCTGCGCCCTCTTCCCTCAATCCCCCCCAGAGCCTGCATCCCCTAGGACACCCCCTCCCCGCTCCCGTCCCGCCCCCCAGTCTGCCCCCCCAGGCTGCTGGGTCCTCCTTCCCAGACTCCAAGCCCCTGCTGCTAACTCTGCCTGAATCCGGTTTGTCACTGTACATGCTCCTCTGGCGATCGGACATCTGGGGTGGGGGCGCTCCACATGCCCTGGGGAGGCTGCGCATTCAGGGGGAACAGAATTGCCCGCTGCCTGAACGTTGCCCCCTGGAAGGGCGGAGAAGTCTGGGCTGGGGCCCCGGCGGCTCAGCGGGGGAGCATCTGCCTTGGGCTCAGGGCATGACCCCGGGTCCCCACGGGGAGCCTGCTTCTCCCTCTGCCTCTGCCTCTCTCTCTGTCTCACAAATAAGTAAATAAAAACTTTAAAAAAATAGTCTTAGGGGATCCCTGGGTGGTGCAGGGGTTTGGCGCCTGCCTTTGGCCCAGGGCGCGATCCTGGAGACCCGGGATCGAATCCCACGTCGGGCTCCCGGTGCATGGAGCCTGCTTCTCCCTCTGCCTGTGTCTCTGCCTCTCTCTCTCTCTCTGTGACTATCATAAATAAATAGAAATTAAAAAAAAAAAATAGTCTTAGCCGTTACAGGGCTTTGTGGCCCTCCAGAGGTGCAGGCACATAGGACTTCAGCTGCATGTAGGACACAGGACAGACACAAAGGACCTCTGCGGCATTAAGCTTCATGGGGAGGGGCCCGCGGTGAGGGGAGAAATGTCCACAAAGGCTCTTTGGAAAGTGATAACAGAGACCTCGTTCTAGCATATAGGACATGCAAGTGTAGAGGATGTGGCCAAACCTTATAAGACATTATTTAGGAAAACATTAAGCAATTTTTTACATTATGGATTGAATGTGATTTTGAAGCATTTGGGTTGGGGGGTTTGGTATTGTTCCTGAAAAACCAGCCACTGGGTGATGGGGACCCTGAAGGTCAGTAGGGTTATATACACTTCCCTCTGCCATTACTCTCATGACCTCACCTTTGGCCTCCCATCCTTAATGTGGGCATTGGAAATGCATCTTTTACCCCTACAAAGAGGTAAGTACATTTACCACTTCACCCCATGGGAGAGGGACCCAGGAAGACGCTCTGTGGTTTTGATTACTGTTTCTGGGAGGCAGGTCTGGACACCAGAGGCTGAGTGGCTTTGTCTCCCTGGGACAAGGTTTTGCTTTCTTCCCCTTGTGGATGGAGTGGAGGACACCATTAGTCTTATAAGGCGACAAAGACAACTTCTTTGGGGAAAATGACCACCAGGGTGACAGAAAATTTGAAGAGCAGAAAATTCAGCTGTACCTAGAAAATATGTGATTCTCAGAGAAATGTCATTCTCGGTGGAAACAGAATTCTGGAGAAAGCCTGGAGGATGGACATACAACTACCCCTGTTTGTAGACTGTTGCTATAAGGCAGAAGTCCTTGCTTCTCCTTGACAGGCTGTGGGATTAATTGTATTTCAAACCTCGTCTGAGCAGGGAGGATGTGACAGTTCAAAGAGCACCACTGCGTGGGCGTCCTCAGACCCAGTCTGTCCCCACCGCAGCCCTGGAGCCAGGGTGTGCCGAGCTATGTGACATCTAGCACCGTCCCTGCCCCTGGAAGCCTGCAGAGTCTGCAGCGTGAAGCCACCCCAGTCCCCAGGGTCCTCTGAGGCCTGTTTGCATACGCAAAGGCTACCAGCCGCTCCGTGACAGAACGTCCTGTGTCAGTCGCAAACCCAAGGATTGGCACATCCAAGACAGTCACAAGGGGTCCCCGAGGAGTTTTGTCAAAGTGCCAGATACAATTCTCTTACCTTCTGGCCAGCCCGAAGTCAATGATCTTAATTTGATGTCCTGTCTGATTGACACACAGTATGTTCTCCGGCTGGGAAAGAGAGAGACATGTGCTTAGCTCAACCGGCAGCCAAGGTGTGCACCTGCCACACTTCTGTCAATAGGCCGCAGTTTCCCAGCCTCCAGGAGAGCCAAGGGGACAGGACAGTCCCACAGGGATATGTAGATCGTAAACGGGAGGAAGGGGGGCTTGAGACAACAGGGAGTGGCATGGCTTGTAGAGAACGGGGGCACTTCTGGCCTGTGTAAAGCAGCTCCAGCCAGTGGTCACCACACGGAATGCAGGCCCGGTTGTTCGAGAGAAGCCAGACTACAGATTTTTATGTAAAATTCCATGCTTTTAAATATTGACAACCAAATGTAAACATACGTCCCATGTGCAGGAGTCAAACAGAACATCCCTGTGATGTAGACTTGGCCCACAAGCTGCTTGTTGGAGACTGTCGGCTCGGGGTCATGGTTCTGAAAGTCGGCTGTGCATTAGAATGATCAGGGGAGCTCTAAGGTCCTGATGTCCAGGCCCAACCCTGACCCATGACAGCAGAATCTCGGGGGTGGGAACCAATGCTGCAGGAATCTGGTCAGGAGATCAGAGCTCTCAATGTCAATCCCCCATTTTGTGATGACAGCGGTGACCCAAGGGATGGAGGTGGTGGTCCTGACACGCTTCTCCTCTAAGTTCTTCAGATTAGCTTGGACGCCTGGGGGGAGCCTGGCACGATGCTTGCTTCTCGAGCCAAACAAATTTGGATGGGGTTGGGGTGGATGCACATGGAGGGTTTATGGTAGAAAAGCCTTGGAGACCGAGGCCTAGCGCCCGAGGTCTAGGGGTCTATTATCTGCATCCGTGGCCCTGGGCCAGTCCCTTCTCTTTCCTCAGTGTCTCCACCTGTGCAATGGGAGTAATAACGACTTCCTGCCTTCCTCCTGGGAGGGTATAAGGATCGAGTCACACATATGCTGCTAAATACTGTACAGCTTTCAAAGCAAATGTCAGTACTATTCTCCCAACAGGAGGCTTTATTGTTATTTATGTTATAATGGAGTCATCCAGCTCCTCAGGTAAGAGCAGGAGAATGGGGATTCGAAGTCTCCATATCTTCTCTCTAAGGTCTAGAGCAACACTGTCCCATGGAAATATAATGTGAACTATATCTATAATTAAAAATTTTCTAGCAGCTACAGTAAAACGGTAAAAAGGAATGAAAAAAAAGAAATAAATGAACTTAATTTTTATAATAGCATTATTGAAAATAAATAATAAATAATATAATATTCATTTTAAAGTATATAATTCTGTGGATTTTATTTATTTTTTAATTTTGTGGATTTTAATATATTCACAGTTATGTAATGATCATCACTATCTAATTTTAGAACATTTTTCAGTCACTCTCCATCCTTTCCCTAAATCTTGTAACCAATAATGTATTTTCTGTCTCTTTCAATTTACCTGTTCTGGTCATTTCATATAAATGAATCCTACAAATGCCGGCCTTTTGCATCTGCCTTCTTTAATTTAGCATAATATCCTTAGGGTTTATCTATATTGTACTATGTATCAGTACCTCCCTCATTCCTTTTCACAGCTGAAAATTATTCCATTGTATGGATATACCATCTTTGTGCACCTATTCATCTGTTAGTGAATATTCAGGTTGTTTTCACTTTGGAGCTATTATGCACAATGCTGCTAAGAACACTTACGTACAAGTTTTAGTGTTGACTTATGTTTTCAATTCTCTTGAGTACATACTTAGAGGTAAAATCACTGGGTCATGAGGTAAGTCTGCATTTAACATTTTAGGATCTGGGGATTCCTGGGTGGCTCAGCGGTTTAGCACCTGCCTTTGGCCCAGGGCGCGATCCTGGAGTCCCGGGATTGAGTCCTTCCTGCATGGAGCCTGCTTCCCCCTCTGCCTGTGTCTCTGCCCCTCTCTGTGTCTCTCATGAATAAATAAATAAAAATCTTTAAAAAAAAGATTAAAAAAAATAAAGTGGGTGCTCAATTTTACAATCCCATCAGCAATGTATGAGTTCCAGTTTTATTTTTTGAAGATTTTATTTATTCATGAGAGACACACAGAGAGAGGCAGAGACAGACAGAGGAAGAAGCAGGCTCCCTGCAGGGAGCCCGAAGCTGGACTCGATCCCAGGACCCTGGGGTCACACCCTGGGCCAAAGGCAGATGCTCAACTGCTGAGCCCCTCAGGTGTCCCCGTCATTTTTATTTATTTTAACTTTGTCTAATGCGTGTGAAATAGTATCTCACTGCAGTTTTTATTTGCATTTCTCCAATGACTAATGATGTTGCTAATCTTTTCATATGCTTATTGCCCATTTGTATATCTTTATTGGATAAATGTCTTTTCAAATCCTTCGCCTATTCAAAAATTTGTCTTTCAATTTTTGAGTTGTAAGATTTCTTTACATATTATAGACATAAGTCCCTTATCAGATATATTGTTTGGAAATATTTCTCCCATCCTATGGGCTATCATTTCATTTTCACAATGATATCCTTTGAAGCCTAAAGGTTTTTAATTTTGATAAAGTCTAATTTATCTATTTTTCTTTTCTAGCTTTTGCTTTGAGTCATGCCCAAGAAATCATTGCCTAGTAATCCAAGGTCACAAAGATTTACTCCTATGTTTTCTTCTAAGAATTTTATAATTTTAGGTCTTACATTTAAGTCTACACTCCATTTCGAGTTAATTTTTGGTTATAGTATGAGTATATGCTTTTGCATGTGGGTATCAAGCTTGGTGTCCATTGAAAAGATTATTCTCTCTTCATTGAATTGTCATGGCACAGTTATCAAAAAATCAACATCCTACAAATATAAGGGTTTGGTTTTGGACTGTCAACTGTATGCCATCGAGCTATCTATTCATCCTCATACACATAACTCATTGTTTTGATTTCTGTAGCTTAGTTGTAAATTTTGAAATTGGGAGATGTGTGTCCTTCAGCTTTGCTCTTCTTTTTCTTTCTTTCTTTTTTTAAAATTTATTTATTCATGAGAGACACAGAGAGAGAAAGAGAGAAGCAGGGAGAGAAGCCGGCTTCATGCAGGAAGTCCAACATGGGACTTGATTCCAGGCCTCCAGGATCACGCCCTGGGCTGAAGGTGGCACTAAACCACTAAGCCACTGCGGCTGCCCTGCTCTTCTTTTTCAAGATTGTTTTTGCTATTCTGCATCCCCTAAATTTCCATCTGGATTTTAGGATCAATGCATTAATTTCTGTAAAGAAGCTAGCTGCAATATTGATGGAGATTGTGTTCAATCTGTAGATCAATTATTGCCATCTTAACAAAATTAAGTCTTCCAATCCATGACTATGGGCTATGCTTCCATTTATAGGTCTTCTTTAGATTCTTTTAATAATGTTCTGTGGCTTTAAGAACACAAGTCTTGCACTTCATCTGTTAAATTTATTCCTGCATATTTTATTCTTTTTGATATTTCAGTAGCACCCCCCTATTCATGGGAGATACATTCCAAGACCCCTAGTAGATGCCTGAAACCACAGAGAGTACCAAACCTTATATATGCTATGTTTCTTCCTATATATACATTCCTATGATTAACTTATAAATAACTTATAAATTAGGCACAGTAAGAGATTAACAACTAATAACAAAACAATTATAAAATATGTATACAGCAATGTCCACAATAGCCAAACTGTGGAAGGAGCCTCAGTGTCCATTGAAAGATGATGGATAAAGAAGCTGTGGTTTATGTATACAATGGAATATTCCTCAGCCATTAGAAACGACAAATACCCACCATTTGCTTCAACGTGGATGGAACTAGAGGGTATTATGCTGAGTGAAGTAAGTCAATCGGAGAAGGACAAACATTATATGGTCTCATTCATTTAGGGAATATAAAAAAATAGTGAAAGGGAATAAAGGGGAAAGGAGGAAAAATGAGTGGGAAATATCAGAAAGGGAGATGGAACATGAGAGACTCCTAACTCTGGGAAACGACTGGGGGTGGGTGGGTGGAAGGGGAGGTGGGCAGGGGGTGGGGGTGACTGGGTGATGGGCACTGAGGGGGGCACTTGATGGGATGAGCACTGGGTGTTATTCTATATGTTGGCAATATATGTTCAAATTGAACACCAATAAAAATAAATTTATATAAAAAATAAAATAAAATATACTATAATAAAAATTATGGGAATGTGGCCTCTCTCTCAAAATATTTTATTCTACTACGTTCAGGCTTCTACTTGGGATGACAGGAAATGACAAAATGCCCAGTGATGCGGAGTGAGGTGAATAATGTAGGAATCGTGCTTTAGTGTTAGGCTACTACTGACCTTCTAACCGTACATCAGAAGGCGGATCATCTGTTTCTGAACTGTGGCCAACCACAAGTTACTGAAACCATGGAAAAGGAAACCAAGAGGGAGGACTCTTCTATTGTAAATGGATTCTTCTTAATTTTATTTACAGATTATTAATTACTAGGTATAGAACTACAAGTGATACACATTTGTCTTATATCCTTTAACCTTGCTGAACTCACTTATTTGTTCTAATAGTTTTCCCTCCAACTCCTCAACATTTTCTATATGCAAGATCATGTCATCTGAGAACGGAGTATTACTTCTGCCTTTCCAATCTGTATGCCTTTTACTTATTTTCTTGTCTAACTGTCCTGATTAGAACATGAAGTACAGTGTTTAATAGCAGCGGCAAGAGCAGGCATCCTTGTTTTGTCCCTGATCTTAAGGAGAGAGCACTCAACTTTTTGCCATTATGTATAATGTTAGCTGTGGGTTTTCCATACATGGCCTTTATCAAGTTAAAGAAGTTTCTTCTGCACTTACTTTGTTTACTGTTTTCATCATGAAAAGTTGTCTGACATCATCAAGTCTTTTTTCTGCATCTATTGAAATGATCATGTGATTTTGTTCTATATTCTATTGATATGGCATATTACATTGATTGATTTTTCATATGTTAAGCCAACCTTGCATTCTTAGGATAAATCCTACTTTGTCATATGTATAATCCTTTTTACATGTTGTTGTATTCAGTTTGCTCATATCTTATTGAGAATAATCACAAAGATTATTGATCTTTCCAACCAATCAAGTTTTGGTTTCACTGATTTTCTCTATTGTTTATTCTCTGTTTCATTTATTTATGCTCTACTCTTTATTATTTCCTTTCTTCTTCTGCATTGAGTTTAACTTGCTCTTCTTTGTGGGATCTTAGATTACTGATTCGAGATATTTCTTCTTGTTTGCAACAAATTTCCTCCTGGGTTAAATGCATCCCATAAGTTCTAGTATATTGTGTTCTCATTTTCATTCATCTTAAAGTATTTTCTAAAACTTAACTCCATAATATATTTCATGTAACCCAATATGCCCAATATTTTATCATTTTAATAGGTTATCAATATGAAAAACATTGAGATATTTTCCATTCTTTTTTTATATTAAGACTTAGAAATCTAGCATGTATTTTATATTTACAACACACCTCAACTCAGATACTAAATTTTCATCAGAAATATTTTAGATGTATTTAGATTTCATGAAATTTATAGTTGAAAAGTAAATTCACATATTGAAGTCATTCCAAATATACTTAAAAGTATGATAATAACCAGAGTGTCAGTTTTTAAATTTAAATAAATTAAAATTAATAAGATTTAAAATTCAGTTCCTCAGTCACACTAGCCACATTTCAGGTGTTTAATAGCCACACGTGGGCTTGTGGTTATTGTATTAAACAGTAGCTCTGGGGCTCTTTCTCCATGTTTAAATCATATAACACTTCTAAGAGGTAGATGCTGATTCCCCATTTTGCAATCGATGAGCTTATGCAAGATCAATCAGTAAGATCAAGGAATTTACCCAAGATCTCATGGCCAGAAAGGGACTAAACCACCACATGCCCTGTTCCTGGCTGGGAAATGGGCCTTAGTAATGATTATCTCTTGCTGCAGAGACACAAGTATTGCCCCAAAGGCTGGTCTTTGACCCAGGACCACAGAGCAGAAGCCTGAGTTTTCCCTAACAGCCAAGCTCACAGAGTAGCTTGTCCAGAAGCTCTGAAATCAGTTCTAGTGATCTAGGAAGCCTGAGGCCAATTCCCTACCATCTCCATCATTTTTTCCCAGTACTCCAACCTTACAGTCTGAAGTCAATCAGAAAAGATGCTCAGAAGAAGTGATGGACACCCACACAGGTCTGTCCAACTTACTGCACACCTCCTGTGGGAAGCCACTGAAATTCCTGGAAGGTGTTATAGAGAAACACCTTCCTGTTGGCCCAGCAGAGTGGGAAACCACAGAAACAGGCACCATGTACCAAGTCCTGACTACCAGCAAGGCACTGCACCCAGCACATGGCACTCCTAAGACCATCCTAGTAGACGAAAGAGAATGTAATGCATTCATTCAATGCAATATCACATGGCCCTTAAAGAGAATGAGAAAAGATGTCCACGATGTACTGTTAACTAAAAAAAGGTAAGTTTAAAAACAAGATGTGTAGCATGAGCACCTGTGTATGTATCATGTCAAACTGCTAATAGAGAAGACCTCTTAGCATGGAGACTGGATGGGAGGAACTTTCACTCTGTACTTTATATATATTTGTTATGTTTCTATTTTAATTTTTTAAATGAATCTTAAAATTTTTTAATTTAAATTCTAGCTAGCTAACATACAGTGTAAGATTAGTTTCAGGTATACGATTTAGTGATTCAGCGCTTACATACAATACCCAGCGCTCATACAAGTGCCCTCCTTAATTCCTATCATCTATTTACCTCACTGCACCCCCCACCTCCCCTCCCCTCTGGTAACCATCAGTTCATTCTCCATAATTAAAGCATCTGTTTCTTGGTTTCTCTCTCTCGCTCAAGATATTTTTAAAGAAAAGAAGGTCATCGTATCATTTAATCTTCAAATAACACTGAAAGAGGTACGATTATCCACATTTTACAGATGAGAGAACTGAGGCTCAGAGAGCCAGCATGACTCATTTATTCCGGAACTAGGAGATGGCAGAGAGCCAGGAATGGAAGCCAAGATCGTCTGTTGATAGAGCTCTTAAGGTAAGAGAGTAGCAGACGCTCAGGAGCCCTGGGGGCCAACCCACCACGTGCCCAGGTGGAGCCTGACCTTGAGGTCCAGGTGCAGGATGTAGTGTTGATGGAGGTAATGCACACCCTCACAGATCTGCTTGGTGAACAAGATCACATCCAGTTCGGTCAGCTGGTATTTCTCCTCTGTGATCCGGTCAAAGAGTTCACCCCCGTCCACGCTGCCAGGGCAAAGAGAGGCAGGCACTGACCTAAGTGAGGCTCTCGGAGGACTTGTCCACTCTTATCACCAAGAGTCTAGGGAGGCCAACCCAGGAAACCTGAGGGTGCCACTGCCCTCCAGGTCTTATGGAGATCTTTGTTCTGGTCTGTTCTCAGCTCAGTTCAGAGTGCAGGTGGTAAAAAGGAATCGATGGGCCAAAGGGACGACTGGGGATTGTTTTCAGTGTTGACAATCCAGGCTCACTCTGGATACTCTGGGCCAAGATTATAAACTCATTTGTCTACAGGGGCCAATTAGCACCTACATGGCAGGAATTTAAAATGGGGAAATAAGACCAGATGTGAGACAAACGTTTTTGTGAAATACAGCCCTTCGTCTATCTCTTGTTTTTCCAGTCTTGGTTGCGACACGACAGGACAAATCTTACCAGAAGGAAAATAGCAACACAAGCACAAAAATAAGTAAATAAATGGCCTCTGGGCCTCCGGCCTCAGCTTCGGGGTAGTTGGGAATGGTGGGGACTGTGGCAAATGGGAGACTGGTTGCCTGGTCTACAAAATCAGCCAGTAGGAGCTCCAGCACCGTTTCTAGCTGGAAATGCAGCTCCAGCACTACTAGATCTTTCACTTTTTTTTTTTTAAAGCAAGATATCTGGGTTTCAGTGTGGAAATCTCCCAATTTCCAATTCTTAACACCTAAATCAAAATCATTAAAAATTGTGTAGGCCAAACTGACACACATGTATAGGTCAGTCAGGTCCACTGCTGGTTTATGACAAATGGCTTTGTCCTCCATGCTCCATACTGGAGGCGATGACATTTCCTAGATGTCGCGGAGAGGGGAAGGGAAAGGGAGAGTGTTGCCTAGAACCACAGGCCCCGGCCCCGGGCCCTAAGTCCTGGCCCGCAGACAAGTCACCGCTCCACCTCCCAAGACACTCACTACTCCATGACGAGGGTAAAGCTGTTCTTGCTCTCAAAGGCGTCATAGAGCTGGATCAGGTTCACATGGCTGAGCTGGTTCATGATGTTGACCTCATTCTTCACGTCCTCCTTGCGGAGTCAGACGGGACAGGAGTTTCCAAGAAATGGGTCAGGAAGATGAGCCAGCCATGTCCCCCAAGACACGTGCATGCCCACATCCTCCTTCCCTGCTCTCACCTTAGTCTCCAACTCATCACCCAAACCAAATTCTCACAACAGAAGGGACCGTAGGTCAACCCACCCTCCTACAGATAGGGAACCTCAGGCCCAAAGAAGGAAGGCTGGAGGTACAGAGGGACCCTGCTGCCCAGAGTGTGGGAGTCATGGAAAAGAGGCAGGGAAGCTGGCAGGGTTCCTGAGCAGCATGCAGGGGCCTGGGGTGGCTTGGGGCCAGGAGGCAAGTACAGGAGCCCTGAACTTGGCCTGAGATCCCGGCTGGCCCAGGGCAGATGCCTCACCCGGTCCTTGGCACTCTTCACTTTGATGATCTTGGCTGCCAGCGAGAGGCCTGTGGACTTCTCCGTGCACCTGTGCACCTGGCCAAACCGGCCCCTGCAGAGACACGACGGTACGGCAGGCTGAGAGCCCCCGCAGGCCCCCTCCATACATGGTGGGCCGTCCTGCACCCTGGGCTTCCTGGTCCTGCCCTTGGTTCCTAAACACCGTGGAGAGTACCCTGCACCCTAGAGGTGCTATAGTCATGACTCACACCACATGGGTTATCCTGATACCTAGAGAGGACCTTCTTCACCCTATCATAAGTGGTCTATCCTGCACCCCAGGGACTGTCTCCCTCACTCCACACCACCCAGATGGCCCTACCACCTCCAGGGCGCAGTCCCATGCCCACACTGTGTGGGCCTCCTGCACTCACCCACTCTCTGTGGACTATCCCGTCACCTGCACGCCGTGCCGTGTGTCCCACTCCTGGCCTTGGCTCCTGATCGACCCCTTCCCAAGAGCTTCCAGCAGCATGCCAGGTCAGGTCTCCAGGGGTCTCTGCCCACCCCCCCCCCGCCCCTGCCCCTTATCGAGGTGGAAGCCCACCTACCCTCCCAGGACGTCATGCTGGCACACTGTGTAACCGGCCGCTGTCGACGTCTCCTTGACGCTCACCACCCGGTGTTCGAAAGGGGCTGGTGGGGCTGGGCTGTCATCTGTTCGGAGACAGTAGCCTGTGAGCCCCCTGAGCACAGCCCGCCACTCTCAGCCACCCGCTTGGTCCTCCCCAAGGGTCACCTCACGGGAGTCACCCACGCGGCAGGGGGGCAAGCTGAATTCAGAGAAGTGAGGTCCCTGGCCCAACAGCCACAGCGAGGCAGTGACAGACGGACAAACAAACCCACGTGTCCCATCACCTCCAATGGTGCTCTTGGCAAGATGGACAATTATACCCAGTCTGTTCCCTAAAGTTAAGAGGGGACCCAGGTGGATCCGTGCAGCCCACAGGAAACATGAGGCTCGCTCGAGCAGGGCCATCAAGCAGAACTTCGTGATGGGACTCCGTTTGCAGGTAGGGGCAGGGCTGCGACCCCGCCAGGGCTGGGTGCAGGGCGACGGCTGGAGGATCGAGTGCCCCCCCCCGCTCTGCTTTGCACCCTCTCACGTCCTGACGGGGCGAGCAGCCCGTGAGGTAGCCCTAGAGGGTCAGCTTGGGGACGCTGGCCTGGAGGGGGCAGGACACCAGCACTTGGAAAGATAAAAATAGTCTAAGTTTTTTGGAAAAATCTTGCTGTCCAGAGGTGTATGAGCCTAGAAATGGTGCACAAAACAGAGTAAAGGAATAAAACAGCCACAACGACCGAAACTGCTCTATGTATTAGGGCCTGGGAGACTCTGGCGGGAAGTCGGCGGCTTGGTTGGGTTTTTCTGGGCTTGTCATGGTCACTTGGCGCTCCACCAGCAGGTGCGGTGAAAACACTGCTATTTTCTCTAAGTTCATCTTAAGAAGAGCAGCTCGTTGCTCCCCAAAGTCGAAGTTTGAATTTGCCTTGAGAGAATATGGCTCATTCTTTTCTCGTGTCTGCGAGGGCGGACCTGGGCCCCGGGCCCCAAGGGTGACACGTCTGGGCTGCTGATGCTGCTGTTTTTCTGGGAGCCTGGAAAGGTCAGTGTGTCTCCAGGATTGTGAGTGTGTCTCAAAGATTCCAAATCTAGAGTTGGGCTTGAAGTTTGCTTTTCTGCCCCCTCGGTGCCTTCTGTCCCGAGTGGCTGCCGAGCCACGAGGTTTGCACGCAGGCTTCTGGAGCCAGACAGCCCGGGTCGGATCTAGCCGTGTCCACACTGCCTCCGCGGCCCTGGGTGGGTTCCTTAGCCTCTCCTGTTTCCATTCCTGCTGCCCCCCAAGCCTGCGAGGGGCAAGGCCGGCACAAAGCCCCCGGCTCGGGCCATAGGCCACCCTCAGTTCACGGCGGCTTCATCACCGCCCTAGGCCCCAGAAGAGACTCCGGAGTCTCAGGCTGGTTTCCGGAATCGAGGTTGGTCTTGGTCCACATTGGGACCAGTCACAGGCGGCGAGGGAACAGCGGGAGATGCCACCAGGATGGGGCCACCGCAGAGCCCAGGAGGGGCAGGGGCCCAGGTTACCTGCGGACTGCGCAGCCCTTGCTCAGGGACTTCCCGAAATTCCAGCAAAGGTGGCCTTCGCGCCGCACGTGGGAAGGGGGCTCAGACCGGAGGGAGGCGGCCCCCGGCGCTGGAGGGATGGACGGCGTTTGCGCGGCTCACGGCGCGGCCAACACCCCGCCCGGCACTTGGTGCTCCTTCTAACGGGGCCTTCCCTGGCTGCACCCGGAGCGACACGGGTGGCGGAGAGCATCCACCCGTCGAGCCCCAGGGCTTCCCCCTCCGTCCACGTGTCACCCCAGCTCAGCCCGCGGCGTCTCGGGGCCTCCCTCTCCACCTCCAGAGGCCTGGCGGGTGGCTCCAGGTCGGGGACTCCCCCAGACCCGTGTCCTCGGTCCCTGGAAGCTGCGGGAAGGCCCCCGGGGAGCAGCCCCCCTAGCCTGCTGACCTGGGGCGCACAGCGGGGGTTCACTTACCCAGAACCACGGCGCCAGCCTGGGCCCCAGAGGGCCCCCGTCCTGCTCGGCTGCCCAGGTCTCCAGCTGCGCGGTCCTCCCCGGGCTCGGGCTGTCCTGCTGCCGAGCCCTGGTCCTGCGGCCCGTCCGGGGCCCCCGCGTCGCCTCCTCTGGCCGCGCCGGCCCCGCTCGGACCCCCGGTGGCCTCGGCCCCGGGCACCTGCTCCCCCTCGGCGTCGCTGCGCTCCCGCAGTGGGGGCCTCCCGCCGGCTCCTCTCGGGGTCTGGCCCGCTGACTTGGTGGCGGGGGCCCGCAGGGGGGGCCCAGGTGGGTCCTGCTCCCCCCGACGGGCCGCAGCCGGGGCCTCCACGGGGGGTGCGGGGCTGAGGCCGGCCGCGCGTGTCACAAGCAGCTCCCCGGGCGTGTCCGTCTCCTGCACGTGGATGGCGAGCCTGGGGCAGGGGAACCCGCGGCCTTGAGAGCACGGACTTGCAGTCGCCGTGACCCGGTCAAGCCGCCCCCGCGATCACGGGCCCACTGGCCTCAGTTCCTCACCCAGACGAGGGCTCCATGGGTCGTGGTGGAGTAACGTAGATTGTGCTTAGACCCGGCAGAGCCCACCCGTGACCCAGGCCTCAGGGAAAGGCTGCCCCGGATGGGGTCCCGGTTGCCCTCGGGGGCCTGGAGGCCCGAAGTGACCTGGAGGGACGCCTGGAGGCACCAAACCCTCCCGAGTCCCTGAAACCTCTTCTGCCCAGGAGGCCCGAGCCCAGAGGCAGCACACTGGGCGCCCCCCTCCCTCCCGTAGGCCTCGGTCTTCCTCTCAGTTAAGTGAGTAAAGGTGAACCAAGTCAAATATCCCCCTGGAACCCCAGGTGCCACATATTTTATTAAAACCAGGCAACTGTGGGCTGCCTGGGTGGCTTGGTGCGTCAAACATCCGCCTCTTGGTGTCAGCTCAGGTCACATCTCAGGTCACATCCCAGGGTCGTGGGATGGAATCCGCTTCAAGTACTCTCCCTCTGCCCCTCCTCCGCTCTCTCCCCCCCTCCACCCAACAAGCAAAATCTTGTTAAAAAATCAGGCTCACAGAGTCCTCGGTCCTCATTCCCCGCACCAGGCTCCCGGCTCCGGGTGAACCTGCTTCTCCTTCCCCCCTAGAGCTCTCTGTGTCTCCCTCAAATACGTACTAAAATCTTTCTTAAGTTTTTAAAAAGAAAAAAAAAATGCTCTGGAGATCACAACAACAACCTGAATATACTTAAGACTTCCGAACCGGACACTTAAACGTGGTCGCGTGGGTAAGGTTATGTGAGGTGGTTTTGAACCACGCGGGAAAGAAGTGAGGCTCCTCCGTGGCAGGAAGGGCCCGTCCGAGCCCGCAGGCCCCGTGGGAGCTGCGCCCGCGCTGGCTGCCCCTGCCCGGGAACCTGCCCAGGAACCTGCCCTCCGCTGGCCTCGGCGGGACAGGAGCAGCCCCAGCGGCGGGGACCACGGGGTCGGGCGTCTGGCTGAGGGACGTGGGAGGCGGCAGGAAGGCCAGGGCTGGAGGGGCGCGGGGGGTCAGGTGGCCAAGGTCACTGCTGCCCCTCAGGCTTCACGCCCACAGGCTGAGCGAGGGCCCAGATGCTGCCGGGTACCCCAGGCCCCGAGGCCGCACGGCGGGGTTAGAGCACTGCCAAGGGCACCACGTCCGCCCAGCCCGGGGGTGGGGAGCAGGGCTCAGGCCTGGCAACCCCCCTCCACCCCGAGGAAGGGCCGCTGGTGCTCGCTCACGTCCGGGCCGAGGCAGGTGCCTATGCATCCAGCTCAGGGCTGAAGGGAGACCTTGCCCCTCGCGCAGCATCCTCTGGGGCCCCCACCGTGTCCACCCGCACCCCTAGGTTCCCTAGTTACAGCCCTGGCCAGGATCCAGGGATGCCTGCCGGGAGCCCCTCCCCTGAGCTGGCTGAGGCCCCACAGACACTCACTTCCTTCTAGAACAGAAGCAGACAGCCGGTCTGGGCTCCTCTGCGGGTCAGCAGCCCTCCCCCCACGCCTCCCACCCCCTGCCCCGTCTCAGGAAGGGACGGGCTGTGTTACAGGTAAGGACAACCCAGGGCAGGGGCAGGAGGGCCACAGGCCCCCTCCAGAGGGGGAAGCAGCACATCCAGGGGCCTGGGATGCACAGTCGCACGGAGCTGGGGGGCCTGGCCGTCAGCACGGGGCCTGCGGGGGGCCAAGGGCTGGACCTGAGGGCACGACCCCACCGCCAGGCCCCGGTGTAATCGTCCCCAAAGCCCCCCTGGACCGACTGAGCCTCTACCCCCTCCCTCTGAATCCCCGTCCCTGTCTCCCACCTCGGTATCTGGGGCTTAATTATTTTATTTTATTATTTTTTAAAGATTTACTTATTTACTTATTCATGATAGACAGAGAGAGAGAGAGGCAGAGACACAGGAGGAGGGAGAAGCAGGCTCCATGCAGGGAGCCCGACGCGGGACTCGATCCTGGAACTCCAGGATCACGCCCTGAGCCAAAGGCAGGCGCTAAACGGCTGAGCCACCCAGGGATCCCCTCTGGGGCTTAATTAAAGGCTGATCGGTGGAGGCAGGATGGTGCAGTGGGTAGAAGCAGATTCCGGATCTGAACCCCGGATTCGGCTTTCAGCTTTGTGAGCCCCCCGCTGTGTGGTCCTGGGCATCTCTGCCTCTCCCCTGCTTCCCACACTCTGGGGGCGCGGTCTGGGGCACCTGGGCAGGGCCTCTGTGTGCCTGGCTGTCCTGAGAGCTCCCCGCCGATTCCCCCAGGATCCCCCCAGGAGCTTGGGAGACCGCAAAGGGGGAGGGAGACCTGCGCCTCGCTCTACACGGAGTAGGTCAGACTTTCAGATGTTGGGATTTTAAAACTTCCTTTGGGTAAATCTAATGGGCGCCGGGCGGGAGCAGCGCTCTCAGCTGCCCACAGCACCCCCCCCCGCCCCCCGACGGCCTCCCCCGGGGCTCTGCGCAGCGAGGACCCGCGCCCCTTACCTGGGAGGCGGCTCTCCGGCGGCCTGCGTGGCCGGGGCCGGGCTGGGCAGCCCTGGTGGCAGGTCAGGCCCCCCGAATGCTGCTCCCTGGTCTGTGCAGGGGGCCTCCCCGAGCCTGGGGGACGCTGCAGACCATCCCCGGCCGGTGCCCGGGCTCTCAGGCAGCGGCAGGAGGCTGGGGGGCTCAGGGCCCGGGCCAGGAACCGCATCTTCCTGCCGCCGCAGGGCCTCCGCCTGCGTGGACACGTCCGCTCCTGGCCCCGAGGCGCTGACGGGCGCCGGCCTGGCCGCTGGGCCCTCCTGCGGGGCCGCCCTCCGGCTCTCTGCGGGAAGACAGGCCCATGAAAACGCATCCCAGGCCGAGGGCCTGTCCCGAAGCTACTGCGGGGATGTGCAAAGGCCACGCGGCCAGCGCGTCTGTAACAACCCAAGTGACCCTCAGCAGGAGGCCGCGTGGCCGAGCCATGGCCTATCACACGGGCGGCTGCACGGCCGTAAACAGACGCGACTATGTCCAGATGTGCTATAGGCCGATCTCAGGACGCGCCGTGGGTGACGGGACCGTGCTGTGCTTCTGTCTCCCTAGGAAGGGAGGACACGTGTGCGCGTGTGCAGGTGCGTGTGTAGAACCACGTGGAACGTGGTCTAAACACACAGAGAAGACAAAAAATGTTGTGAGCGGTTCCATACATAAAGGAGGAACGAGGATAGAAGCTGGGCTTCTCTTAATATATCCCTTGTTTTGTCCATTTAATTCTAGAACCGTGTCAATACTACACCAAATTGTGAAAGAGGATGAAACGTGAACACAAGCGATGCAGGAACATTTAAAGCAAAGTGAAATAGGCCCGAGGTCAGGCTGGTGGCACAGCTTACATGGAAGGGAGCTCGTCCGAGTGACTTTAAAATAGAAATACAAAAATAAATAAATAAATAAATAAATAAATAAATAAATAAATAAATAAATAAATAAAATAGAAATACAGTGAGACACACACGAAGGGTTAAAACATGAAAAAGATAAAGGAGCCTCAGTGGTTTGCTAGTGACCACACTGTCGGCGGCGGCGGCGTTGGCATTTTTATTGTGAGACGGACAGGATCGCAGCCGTGGGGCCACTCACCTTCCCAGGGCCCCCTGATCTCGGCCTGCACGGCTCTGGTGCTCAGCGCATGCTTTGGTTTGGCTCCTTTCTCTTCTACTCGATCTTTGTTCTGAAAGAGCAACGTCATAACCATCATCATCACTCGTGCGGCCACTGACGTTTGCTGAGCACCCACCGCAGGCCTCGGGTAGGACTCAGGTGGCCTCACGTGGTCTCGCGGGAATACTCGAGGGGAGATATTGCTACTGTTGTTCTAGCAATAAAGACCCCTCCCCAAGGTCGCCAACGCCAAGTCCTTTCTAATGTGTCGTCACATCCCGCTACGGCGCAGACCCGACAGGGCTCCTCTACAGAGCGGGCCTCCAGGAACTTAGGCCAAGGAAGCAGAATAAATCCAGTCTTACGGTGACAATTCAGGTTGGTGAGTCACGGCCTTTACAGGCTTGGCTTGACGTGGCCCCTGACGTCAGATGTGCCCTGGTTTGGGGGTAAAGGGGCGGCCGGGGGCGGGGGAGTGCCACGGTCAGCTCAGTGCAGGCCAGGGATGGGGGGCATCCCAAGCCGCCTCTCCGACCCTTGGCCAGACCTGCGGGGTTCAGACCCCACCTTGACCCCTTGGCCACCATCCGTGACTTCTGCGTGTCTCCCCTTCCCCATCTGTGAAACAGGAAGGATAATACTACCTGCCTTGCGGAGTCAGGGAGGGGCCTGGGGGAGTGAATCGTGGAATCCTAACAAGCGTGTGCCCCGCACCAAGTGCCCCATAGCTCTGGGATCACATCCCGCCTGAGCCAGGGGTCGCCCGTGGCAGGACTGTGTGGGTAGCTGCATGTGCAGGCGCCAGGGGCCCGGGCGGCTCTGGTTTTGACGCAGGGGTCCGTCCAGGCCAGTGCTCCCACTCCTGACCGGCGGGAGCACCCAGGATCCCTAAGCCTGGCCATTCCTACATGACCTGACCCCTTGCTGGGCCCTCTGGTGCTTCTAGAGGTTTCCAGACTTTGACTCCGCCTGGTCCTTAACACCGTGGCAGGTCTGTCCCAGCCCCGAGGCCCTGGCCACAGGCACCTGCCACTGAAGGCCCTTGCCCTGGCACAGAGGCCCTGACACGGAGCCAAAAGGAGCTGCAGACACATTGTGTCTGGCCTGCACAGCGTTTTACATTTTTAAATTTGTTATTAACACTTTGAATCTAGTAGACTGTGTTTGAAGGTTTTATTTATTTCCTTGAAAGAGAGAGAGAGAGCGCACAAGCACGGGGAGCAGCAGAGAGAGGGAGAAGCAGGCTGCCCCTGCGCCCGGAGCCCGATGCGGGGCTCGATCCCACAACCCAAGCCAAAGGCAGCTGCCCACCGACAGCTTCGCATCGCCCTGCTAGAAGGCTTTTACATTAAGTTTTTTTTAAAGATTTTATTTATTTATTCATGAGAGACACAGAGAGAGGCAGAGACCCAGGCAGAGGAGAAGCAGGCTCCCTGCAGGGAGCTCCATGGGGATCCGATCCCGGGACCTGGGGTCACGCCCTGGGCCGGAGGCAGACGCTCACCTCAGAGCCCCCCGGGCACCCCTACATTAAGTGTCTAAGTTCCTGCAGGGGGCTCAGGATCGCTCCGTGTTTGGACTGTGTGGGTGCTGATGGGGTGTAACCGCGTGCGGAGCCGTGTACCTAAAACGGACAGACCGAGTGTGCGAACGGGCCGCTTACCGTGTGCAAATTATGCCTTAATGCCCCTGGGTACAACCCTGGTTCCCAGAGTCACCTCAAGAAAACCGGATGACCCGGCACCAGTAGGCCCAAGCGGTGGGGGTCCCGGGGCAGCTCCCCTCACGGGCCTGGGCCTCCAGCCACCGCCTGCCCGGCCTGTGGGACCCAAGGCGGCAGGTCCGTCCCTGGGGGTTCGACACATGGATCCCCTAGCCCGGCACCAGCCACGTGCTGCCACGCAGCTACCGCCGTGTGCCCCGCATCCCCATACTCAGCACGGGCCGCTCCGGGGCCTCTGCGCACACTCGCTCCTGCCACCCCCGGAGCCAGGGACAGGAAGCCGTGTCACCCATGCCTCCCGCTCTCACCCCGGTGGGCAGCGATGCAAAGGTGCGGTCCCCTGGCAGACCTTGCTGGGCTCACAGCCATCCCCCACCCACTGTCGCTGTGGGCACACACACGCGCACGTACACACGCACACGCACATGTAGGCATACACACATGCAGGCACACCCGGGCACACACACCCGCATGTAGGCACACAGGCACGCACGCACACACACACGCAGGTTCACACGCACAGACGCACGCACACGCACACATGCAGGCACACACGTAGGCACACGCAGGCTCATGCATACACATGCACACACACATGCAGGCACACACACGTAGGCACATGCATTCAGGCACACACAGGCTCACGCACACACACGCACACATGCAGGCATGCACACACGCAGGCACACGCAGGTTCACGCGCACACACGCACGCACACGCACACATGCAGGCACACACACATACGCACACGCATTCAGGCACAAAGGCTCATGGGCACACATGCATACGCACACGCAGGCACACACAGGCGCAGGTGCACACGCTCATGCAGGCACGCGCACGCGCACACACACAGGCACAGGCACACACACATGCAGGCACACATACACGTGCAGGCACATGTACACACGCACGCAGGCACACACACAGGCACACGCACACACAGGCACACGCACACACATACAGGCACATGCGCATGCAGGCAATGCACATGTACACATACACACATGTAGGCACACACGCAGATGCAGACACACATGCAGGCACATGCATGCAGACACACACACTTACACACATGCGTACACACGCCCCCACACACGCAGACACACACCCACACACACAGCCGGGTCGCGTGTTGTCCAAATCTTCTTCAGAGGAAGAAGAGCGCTGCACAGCATCCTAGAGGAAGGGCGTCTTCTGAGCACCTCGGCCGGCCTGACCCTGTCCTTCGAGGGGAGCAGCTGTATCGGTAATGATCTAACTCATCGTTACCAACACGAGCACCACCGGGTGCAGAAAACCCAGGAGGACCTTCACGAAGTCTTGGCACCATTTTCTTTCTTTTTTTTCTTTTGGACTTTTTTTTTTAAGACATCTTTAAAAATTTTAATTCCAGTAGAGTTAACATATAGTGTGATATTAGTTCCAGATGTACAATATATGGATTCAAGGGGCGCCTGGGGGCTCAGCTCAGCTCACGATCCCGGGGTCCTGGGATGGGCCCCACATCAGGCTCCCTGCTTCTCCCCCTCCCTCTCTCCCCCACTCATGCTCCTGCTCTCACTCTTTCTCTCTCAAACACAATTTATTTTAAAAATAAAAAATAAACCAATATTCAGCTCTTCCACACGACACCCAGGGCTCATCACAAGTGCTCTCCCTTTCCCACCCCCTCCCCTCTGATAACCATCGATTTGTTCTCTAACGTTAAGAGTCTGTTTCTTGGTTTGTGTCTCTCTCTCTTTTTTCCCTTCGGCTTGTTTCTGAAATTCCATAGTCCTGGCACAATTTTCAAATTTAGGAGCCAATGCTAGGATCTGCTTCAATTCCACCGATCATGACTATGCCCCCACCCTCTTAGGAAGTTTGAAGAGGGTCTCCAGAAAGTCTCTGTTTTCAGCACTAACAAAGGGTTAAATAGCGGGGCTACTATACCCATTCTCCGGATCCTCCCGTGAGACCCGCCCGCCCCGTCTGCAGCCGGAGGTAGAGGCCTGGTGTGGAGGACAGACCAGGAGCTGACCAGGGCCTAGACTCAAAGCTGTAGATGGTTACCAACAGGTGTACTCCACACGGAGACCAGAGGAGAGGCCAGCCACATGCCAGCTGAGCAGCACAGACAAGACGGGGGCAAGAACTCCGGGTACTCTACGATTTCCCCCTACTTGCGAATGCCTACATATCTGCAAAGTGTTTGGTAACTAATTTCACAATATATAAGGAGCTCTTACAAATCAATAAGGAAAAAAACTTAAGTAGAAAAGCAGGAAAAGGGATGCCCGGGTGGCTCAGCGGTTGAACATCTGCCTTTGGCCCAGGGCGTGACCCCAGGGTCCTGGGATCGAGTCCCACCATCGGGCTCCCGGCAGGGAGCCTGTTTCTCCCTTTGCCTGTGTCTCTGCCTCTCTCTCTGTGTTTCTCCTGAATAAATAAAATCTTAAAAAAAAAAAAAAGTAAAGCAGGAAAAGGACATGAGCAGCGTTCACAGAAAAATACAGGTTTTAAATCTGTGCAAGATGCTCAAACTTCTGGTAAAAGAAATACAAATTAAAACTACAATGAGGTATATCATCCCATCTACTTCTGGTTATGTCTAAAATTTTCCATAATGGAGTGTTTTCAATTTTTTTATGAATTAAAGAAAAAGAATTAACACTAAGAGGCATATAACATACGTAAGGGGAAACGAGCATAAAGACAATCAGGAAAATCCAAACACTAACTTTGGTAATGTTAAATTACTGTCTACTTTTTAGTCGTGAAAATGGCATCATAATTACATTTTTTTAAAAGATTTATTTATTTATTCATGATAGACATAGAGAGAGAGAGGCAGAGACACAGGCAGAGGGAGAAGCAGGCTCCATGTGGGGAGCCCGACGTGGGACTCGATCCCGGGACTCCAGGATCGCACCCTGGGCCAAAGGCAGGCGCCAAACCACTGAGCCACCCAGGGATCCCCGATAATTACATTTTTTAAAAGAGGCCTTATCTTCTAGATGAATGCTAACGTTTATGGAGGAAGCGATCCGCTGTCCCAGATTGGCTTCAAAATGATGCTGAGACAGGGAAGTAGGTGGGGAGCAGATGCAGCCACGTTGGCCCCCGTCATGGGTTCACAGGGTCACGAGACTGATCTCTGTGTTTATAAACGTTTGAGAATCTTCATATAAAAATTTTTGTACTTTTTGCAAACATTCTTGAAAATGTTAAAGGAAACCCCCCATGCGCGATCAGGTCTCAGTTTTCAATTTACCACACGAGCAAAGGATGAAATGGGATAATATGCTTTGTTAGCAAAGGGGAGGCAACAAGTCTCCCGTAAGCCGTTGATGGGACGCCGGGCTGCAGCAACTCCTCTGAAGGTCAGTGTGGCCTTATGTCCACAACTCTACCCTTTGGCTTGGCCTTGCCCCTTCCAGGAGGGTATCGGGGAGATAAGCTCGCACGTCTACGGGCATTCACCACCTGGCTATTTATAGCAACTAAAAGTGAGAAATGATATAAACAAACCACGATGTGGAGCCAGTGAACAAATAAGACTCATCCCCGAGCCGCAGACCGCGCGACTTTAAGAACGAGGAAGCTTTTCCTATGTAAGAACACAAAACAGTGCCCAAAACACATTAATTTAAAAAAAAAATCAAGGCCAGCATAACATGAATAATATTGAGTTCCACCAAAGAGGTGATGCTTATGGATAAACAGACTCTGGGAGGCTTTGTAGGAACCTGGTGCCCACGACTCCGGGGGCCGGAGCCGCAGGGACCTGGTGCTCTGATACCACGTGGATGTTGTTCTGTTGGTCTGTTCGTATTTTAAAGATTTTATTTATTTGGGAGAGAGAAAGAGGAAGCAAGAGAGAGAGCACGAGCAGGGAGGGGAGGAGGGGCCGAGGGAGGAGCAGAGCCCGCTGAGCAGGGTGCCCGATGCGGGGCTCGACCCCAGGACCTGGGACCATGACCTGGGCCGACCTGGGCCGACCTGGGCCGACCTGGCCGAGGGCGGACACTGAGCTGACTGAGCCCCAGGCCGCCCTGTTTAAGTGAACTCCAGGCCCAGTGGGCGGCCCAGCGCCAGCTCGAACTCAGCGCCCTGAGATCAAGACCTGAGCGGAGGCCAGGAGGCAGACGCTCACCCCTTCCCGGCCGAGCCGCCAGGCGCCCCGTGACCGCTTTACCTGAGCGCCTTAACGTTACAGAAGTTTCTCTGCCATCTGAGGTTGTTGGGGCGCCGGGGGCCCCGTCAGGGAAGCCTCGGCCTGGGTCTCAGGCCCTGCGCCGCGCCTGCCCGAGCTCCTCCCTGTCCCTCTGCACCGCCCTCATTCTGCAGCCTTAATAAGTAAATAAAAATACAGCTAAGTTTGCTTATGGGGGGAAAAGCAGCAGGTCGCCTGGCCCGCGGCCCGACGCGCAGGGAGCTGGGGAGTCTGCAGGCCTGGGAGGCCCAGCCAGGTAGGGGGGAGCCCCCCCCACCCCGCTCCCAGGAGCCTCGGGGAGCCAGCCACCTGCAGGCCCCACCCCCTCGCCTGGTGGACGAGCGCGGGGTCTGAAGGGTGGCCCTGGGTGGCCCCGGTGGCCCCGGGCGGCCCAAGGGTTGCTAAGTGGCCGACTCTTAGCTGTTCCCAAACAGAGTGTGGCCCGGCCGCCGCCTCCTCTCTCACAACAGCAGCCCTGGTTGTGCAATCCTCGGGAACAGCCGCCCCCAGGAATGCCACCGTCCACCCCCGGGCTCCGGCTCCCTCAGCCTGTCCCCAGGGCTCACTGTCAACACTCAGCTTCCAACCGGCAGCTGCACGTCCACCTTCTCGCCCACTCGGGGACACAGCCCAAGGTTGGGGACGGGAGGGGGACGGGGACGGGGAGGGGGCTCCGCTGGGCCGATGGGCTCCCGCTGCTTCCTCCTCCAGGTGTGAAGGGACAGAGGAACCAACAGAAGTCCCTGGAATGTGTACGCTTCACTGTGCTCCCCTCCCGAGCGGCCCGTGTCCTCCCACTCCTGAAGCGGCCCAAGGCCCACGGGCCCCATGGCCACTGCCTCTCCCTTCCCGGGAATAGCGGCCGGCCGGGGACCTGCCCGGGGACCCCACGGGCAGCTGGGGCAGGTGGCCCAGGAGGGCACAGCACTCCCCCGCATCTCAGCCCGGCTGTCCCAGGTGTCCCCGGCAGGCCAGCTGTTCCTGCAGCCCCGGGGGAGGGGGGGGACAGCGGGCTAGGGCGGGGGACACCAACCTCCACGGGGCCGTCGGCCAGGCTGCCTTTCCTCCAGGGCACGCTCCCCTGCATGATGAAGTCCACGACCTTCGAGTTCTGGAACACGGCCCCCACCACGGCCACCACCTTGTCCACGGCCACCAGCATCCCGAGCAGGGCCTCCAGCCTGGCGCCGTGCTGGGCCGCCTCCTGCCGCACGGCCCTCACCAGCTCCAGGACCTCGGGCCACCCGGCCTGCGCGGCGGCTGCGGGGGTGCGGGCGGCCCCAGTGGGGCCCGGGACCTGACGGGCCTCCAGCCGGTGTAGACCTTGCTCCAGGTGGCCCAGGCCCTGGCACACACACTGCAGTTTCTCCGTGACGTCTTCTTGGAAGTGCAAGAGCTTGTCGACCTTCTC
The DNA here is from genome assembly GCF_053574225.1 of Canis aureus. Taxonomy (NCBI): domain Eukaryota; kingdom Metazoa; phylum Chordata; class Mammalia; order Carnivora; family Canidae; genus Canis; species Canis aureus. The sequence continues at coordinate 14,987,742 of NC_135623.1, read as the reverse complement.
GTTCAGCACGTTGAGCTTCGTGTCCATGGTGGTCAGGCAGGCCTTGCCGGCCGCCGGCGGCCCCCGGGGCTCCAAACCCTCCTGGGGGGCTCCCGACATCCTGAGGCGGCTGCGCGAGGACGATGAGTCGCGGAAGCCACGGCCTCGGGCGTTCACGCGGGCGAGGGGCCCCGGCAGCTCATTGCCGTCCACAGCCCGCAGCCCAGCCCGCACGGTTGCGCGGGGCCCGGCGTCTGCGAGCCCTCGCCTTCGCTTATCTCTGGGTCGGCCGCGGCGTGAGTGACAGCTTGGCAGGGCCCTTCCCCTTGGGGCCCCTTGACATGGTGGCAGCATCTAGCATTCCTCCCTGAGAGGGTGCTGACGGGCAAATATTCTAACAATCTGCCCAGGCCGGCAGGGCTTCGGGTGCTTGGACCGGAGCTTGGAGGCATGGGGCCCCTCAGGAATGAGCTACAAAGCTGGGCTTTACGGGGGGCCTCGGGGATCCCCGCGCAGCACGAGGCCTCCAGGGGCGCCCGGGGGCTCCGGAGTGAGCGTCTGCCAGCTCAGGCCGTGACCCCGGGTCCCGGGATCGAGTCCCGCGTTGGGCTCCCTGCACGGAGCCTGCTCCTCCCTCCGCCTGGGTCTCTGCCTCTCTGTGTGTCTCTCATGAATAAATAAATAAAATCTTTAAAAAAAAGAAACGTATAAGGCCTCCAGAGGCCCAAAGCGCCGAGCCGCGCGGCCGGATCCCACCTGCCACAGACACGCCGCGTTCACAATGAAAAGCAAGAGCAGAAGTAAATGTGGGGCCGTTCCGAGTTTTCCCGTGACAAAGCGTTTGATGCTTTTGCAAATTAAAAACAAATTTTGGGTGCGGCTACCTCGCAGCGGCCCGTGTATGTGCTTGGACTGCCTGTGGGTCTGTGGGCCGTCCCCTCCACGGCCTCGGTCACTGGGCGCCTGGGCCTAATAATAGACGTGAGGGAAGCAGCTCAGGCTCCTCGCCAGGTGCCACCCCTCGGCCGTGCTCCCCACGGAGCCCCCCGGGCACATCTCCAGGGTCCCCACCCCCCCCCCCCCGGCACCGACCACGCAGGCACCGGGCATCAATGTCTAGAAGCCGAAACGGCCGCTGCAGCAGCCCAGAGGGCAGGGGACCCGGCTTCTCGCAGGTTCCACCCACTGCAGCCTCCGAAGCCCGGTTCTGAGGGGACGAGCCCAGAGCAGACAGGCCGCAGCCCACCCGACCCGCAGGTGCTGCCAGGAGGCACGGGGAGCCGCCGTGCTGGGGAGCCGAGGGAGACACGGTGTCCCGGCTGCCCCCCTCCCATGTCCCTGCAGCCGCCTCCTCCACAGAAGCAATCACAGAACACACCGGGGGCGGCGACCACAGGCCCCAGCTCGCGGGTCTCCATGGGGCCAGCTCGGTCCCCAGGCAGCCACGCACTATCTGGACCCATCGGTGGGAGCGGCCAGGGCGTCGCGGAACAACGGCCTGGAACTCAGAGCACACGTGCCGTGAAACCCACACGAGTAAACAGACTCTTCTTGGAAAAAGAGATTCGGGGACCCCCGGGCTGCAGCTGCTGTCCCCCAGGAGGGCCATGCGCCCAGGACCGCACCCCGCGGAGGGGACCAGCGCGTGGCCAGGGCCTCTGGGATGGACGGTCGGATTGCATTCTAGGGAAGCCTAGAGGATTCTCCGGGGCGCAGGGCACAGCCCAACAGTGGGTTCGGGTCCCCCACAGTGCCAGCCAGCTTCTGGGGTGCCCCCCACCCGTGCAGGCCTGGCACTGCCCGATCCTCTTCATCTCTCTGCCCTGAGGACACGAGGGTCCTGGCAGGGCTGAGGCTTCTCTGCGGCTCTCCCCACAAGCAGGGCACCGCCTGCGTCCAGTGGGCACAGACCGCGGCAGAGGCAGGCGAGTCAGGGGGCGCAGACGCGAGCCCCATGACGCCTCCTCTTTCCTGGGGAGGACAGCGCAGCCAACCAGCGTGCGCTGGACCCCAGACTCTGGCCTGGTGTTCCTGGGGACAGCCAGTGTCCCCCGTGCAGCCCCAGGGGCACATGGACCCCGAGACCCCAGGCAGAGTAAGAGGGGAGCAGCCACGCAAGGCTAAGGAGTCCGGGGCAGGCAGTGAGTCTCCTCCTCCCACCTGTGCTCACAGTGGGCGCGGCCCGGCCGGGGGAGCCCTCGTCCCTGGAGAGCAGAGGCCTGCCTGGAGGTGGAGGTCCTGTGGGGCCGGGGTGCGGGCCGCCTGTTACCGGCGTCGGCGATCCCCTCGTCCGATGGTCTCCGGCAAGCCAGCCCGTCTGCCAGCCTCAATCACTCAGCACTTCTCTGTGCCTCAGTCACTCACCCACTTCTATCTATATGCACAGATAAAAAGGGATCGCCGGGTATCCAAAGCCCCCGGGATGAAAAGGGGGGCCCCCCAAACAGAAACATGACAGCGGAGGAAACAGAAGAACGTTCTGGAAAGGCTCTCCTTAGTTGCTACAGCAAAGTGCAAAAGGGCTATGGCAGCCACTACAAAAGAAGAAGGTGGTGCGGCCTAGAGTACAGGAGAGGTCTTGGAAATTAAAAATATGAGAAAATGCAGTCAAGATAATATCCCAGAAAGTAAAATTAAAAGATGAGGAGGCCCACGGAGGGAGAGAGAAGGTAAGAGGTCAGACAGTGGATCCCCCCTACCCACCCCCCCCCGGTCTGCTTGTCCGGCATTCCAGGAGGAGAGACAATGGGGGCAGGACTTTATTAAGGAAATAGTAGAGTTGTCGTGCGACTTTAGAACAAGGGGGTAAGGAGAAGATCCCAAACTCTCCAAAATGAGAAAGAAAAAAATCAACAAGGAAGAATTAGAATCAGAATGACATCACACTTCTGGCCCTAAAAGCAAGTGGAGGGATCCCAGGGGGCTCAGCGGCTGAACACCCGCCTGCGGCCCAGGGCGTGACCCCAGGGTCCCGGGATCGAGTCCCGCGTCGGGCTCCCTGCATGGAGCCTGCGTTTGCCTCTGCCTGAGTCTTTCTCTCTCTGTATCTCATGAATAAATAAATAAAATCTTTTAAAAATACCCAAGAAAAGCCCAAAAGCAAAAACCCAACGGGGCGCTGGGTGTAGAGGGTCGGGGAGAGGTTTGGGGACAGCAGCGGTGTCAGGGGGCACAAGGACGTTCAAGTGCGAGACTCAGTCTCAGTGACGGGGGTTTGCATCGACCTGTGCGGAGTCGGCGGAGTGGGGAGGGGGCATGGGGTGGGGGGGCACAGCCGGATGACCCCGTGTGGCCACTGGGACGCGGGGGGGGCCTGCAGGGTCGGGGTACAGGCCGTGGTGGGGGGGTCGGGGTCCTCTGCGGACGATGGTCTGGTTGTAACAAAATCACACGTGGCGATTACCCGGGAGGCGGAGGCCGGTAGGTGAGGACAGGGAGGCCTTTCCTCTTCCAGGACGTGCGGAGGGTCAGCTGCGCCCGGGACCCCCACAACCCCCTGGGGAAGCCCAGAGCGCAGCTCCCTCCCCTGCCGAGGCCTCAGCCCGCAGGAGCCTCTGCCCCCCTCAGGTCACCCCGGGGGGCCCCCCTCCATCGAGGTCCCACTCCCCTCCTCCCTTCCTCCCCCTCCTCACCCCCCGCCCCCCGTCAAGCAGAGCTGCCCACGGCCTTCCTGGCCCAGGAGGACCTGCTCTTGGGGCCGCTTGTCAACAAGACCCCGAGTCCCGGCTCCGACTTGCAGGTGCGGGGCCTGAGCTGCCCTTACTGCGAGGACCCCACCCCCCCGCAGGTGCCCCAGGTGCCCCAGGAGCCCGAGGTGCCGAGGCCGTGGGCCGGGCCGAGGGGCCGCGCTGACGTGTCCAGAGCTCGGTGCCGCGATAAGCCTGGCATTTCCGCTTATCTCTGCCCCCGCTGGGCCCCAGGGGCCTCTGGGGCTGCACGCGCTTATCTGGTTTGCGAGGCGCTATCTGCTTCCCGGGCCGCTTCCTGCAGCGCTCAGGGAAGTGTCCCCTTGGGACGCAAGCCCAGGGCACAACGGGCCTCAGGTCAACCCCAGGATCGCGGGGCTGGGAGATGCCGCCGCCCTCGGGGAGCCCTCCAGGCTGCGGCTGGAAGGCGAGGGCCCTGCTCTTCTGGGGGGGGGGGCGCTGCTCGGACACTGGCCGACGGCCTGGTCATCTCCAGGCAGGGGCCCAGCTGCTGCCCCTTAAGGACAACTATTCAGGAAGCAACAGGACCTGCAGCCCCAAGGCCGGAGCAGGTGGCTGGAGGGCGAAACAGGACCTGCGGCTCCTGCGGGTCGCTTGCCCCGGCTCTGGCCCGCAGGGACCTCTCTGTCCAGGTGACCCCACAGCCCGAGGTCCAGGGGACCTCTCTGTCCAGGTCGCCCCGCGGCCTGGGGATGCTGAGCACCGCCCCCCCAGCAAAGGAAAAGCTGCTGCTGTTTGCCCGTTTCTGTTTGACCACGGGCGGCCGGTGCTGAGCACCCGTAGCTGTGGATCTTAGGGACCCGTCTCTGCATCCCGCAGGACAGATTAGGACTCGTGCTCCCCCGAGTGCAGAGGGACATTAACCTAAGCTTACGACCTTCACCCAGCTTCACCCGAAGCCGCAGAGGAAGCCACGGAGCCGGATCCAAACCCACGGTTATAGCTCCTGCGATGCTGCCACTTGTAGGGACAGGAGGGACCCCAGAGGCCACATGGCTCACCCCTTATTTTGTAGACACGGGATTTGAAGCCCAGGGAGGGGAAGCCACTTTCTGGCGGCCACACAGTGGGTCGGCGTCAGCTGAAAGGAGTGTCTCCTACACATCTCCCACCTAGAGCCTGACTTCGACGCGGGCTGCATTCACCACCAGCGCAGGGACATGGTTTGCACGCGAATCGGCCAACAGTTGCACCACCCTGCAGGCCTCCCACCTGCTCCCATGGGTCAGACACCACGGCCGCAAGATGCGTCCACGCCTGCTTACACTCGAGCGCATTTGAGGTGGGCGCATGGTGGTCCCCGTCCTCCCCGCGGGAGTTGCCGCCAACCTGGACCTTGGCCCTGGCTCTACAGCTGCAGGCCCTGTGCTGGCCACGGTGGCAGGGGTTTGGGGCCCGGGCGCCTACGTGCCTGCGTCACCCCGGGACCCTGACTCACGTGGCCTGCGTGGCGCCAAAATCAACGCCTTGGAGCAACAGAGAATGGGCGCTGCTCGCCAACTGCTAGGCTCGAGGGACGCGGCTGTGATGGGCAACGTCCCCACGATGTGACGAGAAGAACCCCGTCGTGGCCTGCTCAAGTTCTCCGTGCCCAGCCCAGCCTGAGCCTCTCAGGAAAGCCTGGTGTCAAGCTTTTGGGCGTCGAGTCTGAAGCCCGAGCACAAGATGCACCGTGGGGCCCGGAAGAGAGGGTGCGGCTGACCTGGGGGGCAGGCGCCAAGAGCAGACAAGAGAGAAGGGGGACACATACCGAGCGGGGTCTGGGGCCGCAGGGTGGCAGACGGGGGCAGCCGCTGGATGCGAGGGCGCAGTGGGCGCAGTGGCCCGGAGGGCGGGACACGGCTCCAGGCCCGATGGCTGCCCGGATGGCAAGGCTGTGAGGCTCCAGGTTTCCGCAGAAACCCCCCCGAGTTACCTGGAGCAGGTGGCGGAGGAGGCAGAGACATTGGGGGAAAATCGGCGAAGAGGAAAGGGGGCCTGAGCTGAGCCTTGGTGGACGGAGGAGATCCCGGGAAGCTGAAGACAGGGCCGCTCCTGGGAGGACTCAGAAGGAGCCTGGCGGCGGGAGGGACGGCGCACAGGCTGGCCTCGGGTGACGGGGGGGTCGCGGAGGCCCAAGGGCTCTGCAGGCAGGGCCCCGAGGAGGGTGGACCCGAGAATCGGGCAGAGACGTTCAGACCCAAAGCAGCAGGATACGGGACGGCCATCCTATGGGATGCTGGGAAACGACACGATGGCACATGTGGAGTAGGGGCGCCGGGTGGCTCAGTCTGCCTTCAGCTCAGGTCAGGATCCCAGGGGCCCGGGTCGGGGCCCCCTGCCTCGTGGGGGGTCTGCTCCTCCCTCTGCCCCCTGCCCCCTTGCCTGTGCTTCAAATAAATAAATAAATAAATATTAAAAAAATGTATGGAATAAGTTACGGGGGGCGGTTAGTGAATCAGAGAGGACGCAGAGCCACCTTGGGGGTGTGGGAGCGCTGTGAGGCCGAGTGCTGCCCACAGGTCGCTGTGCTTTGAAGCCTGAGTTAGGCTGGCGGGGAAAGACGGGGGGAGGGGGAGCCCAGGGCCCGACAGCAGCGCAGATGGGTCGGAGGCACAGGGTCACCGCCACACAGAAGCCAAAGCCAGCGAGTGTTTACCGGGCCGCGGCTGTTGCCAAAACACGGGCGCGCTAAGGAAGTGGGGTGACCTCTGAGAGAGCAGGTCTTTGACAGTCTTTGAAAGCAAGAGCAGGCTGAATTCCTCAGGTCCTCAGCCCCACCCCCGCCCCAGCTGGAGCCCAGGACAGACGCAAGAGCCCCCCACCCCCACCTCCACCCCCCCCCCCCCCCCCCCCCCCCCCCCCCGCACCCCCTGCTGCTGCAGAAACACAGCGATTTGAGCTGTTCCCCACCCCCACCCCACCCCCACCCCCGCCCCGGGATCCAACAGGTGGAGGCCCCACCACAAAGCAGGTCATAACCCAGCAGGTACGCACGGTGCAATCCGCGTGCGTCTGCGTGACACTTGCACATGATCTGTATGTGCCGTGCTGCTTTTATAGAATTATTCCAAAATCTTAAACGTGGATTATTTCTGTTATTAAACAAGTTGTTTTTTTTTGTTTTTCTAGAATAGTCCCCATTTACACAGACCCGCGGGCATCACTAGAGACAATATGCAGCCCGGAGAGGTTGAATGAACCTGGGACGGAGCAGGACTGTCTCGGGGCTTCAGTGGCAGAAGCAGCATCAGCCCCCGGGGAGCGGAGAGCGGGGAGCAGGGGGGCTGAACCGGCCCGAGGCCTCCCCGCAAGGAGCAGACCCCAGGCAGGAGGAGCAACGAGCCCTCCCTGCACTTGTCTCTCCAAGCAGGTTTTTGGCCCATCGCGGCTGGGAAGCAAGCGCCCCCCACTCCACGTGCGACTCCCAACCCGCAGAGAAAGGCGGCTCTGGAGTGTGGGTCACACACGCAGCCCCCCACCTGCACAAAAGCAGGGAGCGCCCCAGGCACCTGCAGCCCAGGCCTTCACAGCTGCTGGTTGGTTTGCTGCGACCTCAAAGCGTCTCCTGGAGGCTCTCCGTGCCCCTAAGGCGCCTACGGAAGCCCAAACCCCACCCGGTCGCCGGGTGCACTTACATACCACCTTCCATCCATGGGCCACGGCTCTGTCGGGAACACCGGCTCCCTAAGTCCCGGCGACACGCGTCAGTGTCCTCGCCTCCATCCCGGACTCGGACGCACTTGGACACGTGGGCAGTTAGGTGGCCCGTCAACGGCTACAACCCAAGACAACATCCCCACGAGCCGCCCCCGGCCTCCCTGCCTCCCTGCCTCCCCTGGCCCCTGCGAGCCCCTCGCTGGCCTGGCCTGGGTCTCACGCACACACCGCGTCTCCCTGGTGCCGGGGGTGGCCTCCTGCTTCCTGCTCTGGCTTTGGCAGCTGGCCCAGGGCAGCGCGACCAGCCACAGGCGCCTCAGCCTGCGTGAGCGGGAGGCTTGGCTCCCCGGGCCCGGGGCGCGTGTCCAGCTGTCACTCGCCCGGGCGCCCCGCGGGGGGGCTGGGGACGCGTCCCTTCGCAGGTGACGGCACCGCGCCCCGGCCGCCCAGCTGCCGCGCGTGTCCCGGGACGAACGCTGGGGTCCGAGCCGGGAAGCAGGGCGAGGGTGGCGGGGCGAGCCCCTTGGGTGCGGCCGGGCCTCGGGGAGCGGGCTGCAGACGTGCTCTGGGGCCTTCGGTCCCTGCCGGGCCCGCGGCAGCGAGGACACCCGAGCTCCGTACCAGGAGCCCCGGCACACGCGTCACGGCCACCAGCTCTTTCAGGCCCTCGGTGTTACCACTAATGACCTCACGCTCAGCGGAGCCAAGTGGCCTAAAGGAGCCACAACATCCCGGGGCTACTTGCCCGCATCACAGACTCTCATGGATTTAGTCACTTAAAGCAACAGAAGTCCACCCTGTCACAGATTCGGGGGGCGGAGGCCCACAGCCAGGACCCTCGGCTGTGCTGCCTGCGGAAGGTCCTGGGAGAATCTGTCCCTTGCATCTTCCAGCTGGTGGCAGCTGCTGCGCTTCTGGGCTTCGGGCCACCTGCTCAGCGTGCCCCCCCCCTCCCGAGCTCGCCGCTGGTCTCTGTGTCACACCTCATCCCGCGCGGGACGGTCGGGACATCACACGTGGCTCCCACTCGGTGACCCAGCGTGATCTCGGCATCTCAAGGTCCTTCGTGTAGGCATTTCCGTGAAGTCCTCCTGCTGCTACCTGGCGCCACCCCCGGGAGTGCGGGGAGCCGGGGGCACACGTCCTGGGGCCCAGTCCAGCCCGTGAGGCCCCCCAGGAGGTAGAGCCCCCAGGTTTCCCTGCACGGAGTGAAGCGGGTGCCGGAGCCTCACAAGTAAGAGCGCAGGCTCAGGCCGACGAGCCGGGAGTCGAAGGCCAGTCCCACCACCTGCTTCCGCGGGACCGCAAGCCACGCGCCAGACCGCAGGATGCAGGACACGCGGAGCGGGAGATGCAGGAGTGGGAGGGGAGTGGAGGCTTCGTGGGGTGTCAGAGCCAGGGGAGCAAGTGAGGTCCTTTCTGTTAAAGCTGGAGCCGGACCCGACTTAGCAGACGGAGGTCAGTGAGCAAGCACCAGGCTTCTAAGGACAAAGAAATACGAAAATGGGAAGAAAAGGAAATTCTACTGCAGAGCCGAGGGAAGTCAGTGCTGAGCAAAAGTGGTAGAACTTTCAAAACCATAAAGTCCTGCCGGAACTTGCCGTGCCAAGGGTTTCTGGTCTTCGAAAGTGGACAATGTGATCTTTCTCCAGGACAAGTGGGGACCTGGGTCCCCAAAAGGTGTATTTTTGTCGATAGATATTCCTGCCACGTTGTTATAAATAGGATTCATCTGGGAATTACACCCTGATGGGCCTCTTGAGGTTAAAGTGATTCCAATTTCAAGACCTATAGCAAAAAAATAAAAAATAAAAAACATAGTAAATTAAGAGTTTGGAGCATAGAGAATAAACTAAGAAAAACAGGCATAAAATAGTAGGAAGAGAACTGTAGAGGGGAACAAGAACACTTGAATCTGGGTGTTTGTTATTAGTATGCTTGAGAGATGACCTGCACGCTGGCTCGCTTCCTGGACTCTGAGCAAAATAAATGTGATTTGACTGTGTTCCACTTGTTTTAGCTGGGACAGGGCAACATGCACTGCGCTTCCAAACGTTGTCGTATATTATGATGCGTTCGCTTGCTGTAGTCCCTCCAATTAGGCTTTTTAGTTCAATCTACTGGGATTCTTTGCAGATATGACACGGGTCTCTCCATTAGGGTCTCTATTACAGGAATGTAATAGATTTTGCCATTTTTAGGAAAAAGAAAGGCCGTAAACGACTTAAATGTCAACCAGTAGGGGGAAGAAGCATAGCTTTACATCCACCGCCATAAAAGACATACAGCCAAGTTAAAATTCACAGAACAACACGTACAACTGGATCCTATCTGAATGACAAAGATAAATCCTCTGACAACCAGACAGACGGAGGTATGTGGATCCATTAGCAATCGTGTAAGACGTACACCCAATTATTAACAGCGGTTAATTCCTGGGCAAAGAGCAGAATTGGGTTAGGGAAAAAGAAGGGAAAAGCCAATTTCCCTTTATAGTCTACGTGCTTTTGTGTTTGCATTTTTATAAGGAGCATGTTTTTGTACATTACTTGTTTACTCTTTTAAGCAATAAAAGACAAAGTATTTATTTTAATGGAAATATTTCATTAATATTCGGGGGTTTAGCTGGAAACATTACCTGTGGAGTAACAAATAGTAAATGTGTGGCTTCTTCTGACTTTTGTTAATGAACCCGACATGCTCTCGGCCTTGACTCTGTATTAAAGCAACGGAAGTGCATGAGGTGAGGGAGGCTAGAGGGAGAGCAGCCCTGCAGAGGACCAGGTAGGTGAGGACCAGGTAAGGGGAGGACCCGGTAGGGGAGGACCAGGTAGGGGAGGACCAGGTAGGGGAGGACCAGGTAAGGGAGGGTCAAGTAAGGGAGGAGCAGGTAGGGGAGGACCAGGTAAGGGAGGGTCAAGTAAGGGAGGAGCAGGTAGGGGAGGACCAGGTAAGGGAGGACCAGGTAGGGGAGGATCAGGTAAGGGAGGACCAGGTAGGGGAGGACCAGGTAGGGAAGAGGTAGGCGCAGGAAGCTGAGGGAGAGGGTGACTGGGGGAGGCCCGGCCGCAGAGGAGGGCGCCACAGCCTGAGGGGCCTCACCTGCTTTCCTCCACCCACCCCTGCACTTCCCAGCCCCTCGCCCGCACCCAGCCAGGACAAGCAGCTGGCATTCAGCCTCAGGCGAGTGCAAACAAGTCCTCTTCTCCAGGGACGTCAGACAGTTCGTGGTAGGGCCTAAGGTTTTGGGTCCTCAGCTTGACGGCCCCCAGGAAAGTCCTCATCCTGGCTGGCGGGCGGGTGCCCTCAGACTCAAAATGAGCCCCGCCCTGCCCCCACCCGGCCTCACGCCCAGAGCCCCCAGTCAGACTTCTCACTGGGGTCTACAGAACCCAGCTCACGGATCTTCTTTCTGAAATACGACAAGACACACAAATGTCGTTGAGATATTAGCAGATCCAGAAACTTGAGAGGGACCAAGACAAACTCTGGTAGAATCAAACATAATCATGGAATAGAGGAAAACTTGGCTCAAAGAGATTTAACAAAGATTTTATAAAACCAGAAGAGGATGGAGCACCTGGGTAGCTCCGTGGTTGGGCGTCTGCCTTCGGCTCAGGTCATGATCCCCGGGTCCTGGGATCGAGTCCCGCATCGGGCTCCCTTCTCCCTCTGCCTGTGTCTCTGCCTTTCTCTCTCTGTCTCTCATGAATAAAAAAGTAAAATCTCAAAAAAAAAACAAACAAAAACAGGTCCAAGTCCCTGCTCCGCTGTGTCAGGTATACTTGGACCCAACCTCGAGCTTGCAAATAAACCCTCGTGCACTTGCAAAAACAAAACAAAACAAAACAAAAACAAAAACAAAACAAAACAAAAAACAAAACAAAACAGAGAATGTGTTGATTTGAAAAACAAATCAGAAAAGTGATTAGAGATTTAAAATGCAACAGCTAAAATAAAATGTTCCGAATTAAAATCATAAGACAACATAAAGGATATCTTCCAGAGAATTAAGATAAAGAGAGGAAATGTGAAAGAACAGATAAAATGCAGAAGTCCAATGTTAACCAAATGGAATCCCAGAAGGAAATAGAGAAAAGGTGGGAGTGAGAGGGGAGGGCTGAATGAAGCCCAGCTCCCTCCACATCCTAGCGTTACCTGTTTCCCAGGGGGGCCTCTTGGACCATCATCAGTCCCATCAAGACTGGGGGATGGTATATTCAGGAAGGGGACTTGAGGGAAGCCAAAAATGACAAATGTCTACTACTTTCTTTTCTTTTTTTTAAAAAAAGATTTTATTTATTTGAGAAAGAGAGAGAGGTCAAGAGAGGGGGGTGTGTGGGGGGGAAGGAGAGGGAGAAGCAGACTCCCCACTGAGCAGGAAGGCCATCATGGGGCTTGATCCCAGGACCCCAGGATTATGACCCGAGCCGAAGACAGATGCTTAACCCACTGAGCCACCCAGGCAGCTCTCTACTACTTTCTTAATGTGGCCCTAATAGCACCAAGGAAGCCAGGACATGGTCTTTGTTCATGTGGACACTTTGACCCAAAGGATAACTCATTTGACTCATCCAGAGAAATGCTAAAATTAGGACAGGGTGAGCAGAGCCCTGAGATTATCACTAATGACATTCCTCCAGGCAAACATCAGTCCACCGTTTGGATCTGATTATTCAATTGCTTATAATCTCGCTCAACTCCCCAGGCTTCAGCTCGTTTCTCCATCTTGTTTATAAGGATGTCATGACTTTTTGCAACACATTGGTCTCCAGAGTGTAGCAGGCACCCCCAGGTGAGTGCCTGGCTAGTAAACACCCTGCCTTTTCTAGGAACGGGACTATGGGAATCCCTGCAGCCGTGTCTGTACTATGAGATTCTGGTGCCCAACCAACTAGTCATGACGGACTAACCCAACAGTAGATTTCTGATCAATTTAGAACAATCGGATTTTCTATTCTAGAAAGCTGAAAATTGGTCCAGTAAGGGATTCTAGAGAGAGTCATTAGGCTCCAACCTACAAAGCAGGGCCACAAAATCCTATATATTGAAAAAGGGTAAAAAAAAAAAAAATCAAGAAAGCCACAAATGAGTAAGTATAAGACAAAAGGCACAAAAATATATTTGTCAAGAACCAAGAATTATGATAGAGGCAAAGGTAGATTCACTGGAGACCTTCAGATCTCAACTGAAGAAGCTGAATACATTAAAGACAGGTTTTAGGAAGCAGTCAAGACAAGGAGAGATGCGGGCATGGTAAGGACTCTTAGGGAAGGAGAAGCTCAGGTGGCATTTTGTTCAGGAAAATGTAGGAAGGCCAATGTGAAGACCATAGTAATCAAGGTAAAAGCCAGCCAAAATACGAACAAAATATCGTGATCCAAAATTTGCATCTGAGGTCCCCTGGCTGGCTCAGTACAGCATGTGACTCCTGATCTTGAGATTGTAGGTTTGAGCGCCACGCTGGGTGTAGAGATTACTTAAAAATAAAATCTTAAAAAAAAAAAAAAGATGACATCTGAAAGACACGCTGCAACACATACTTGGAGAGGACCCCTGCATGATCAGGAAGGTGAGACGGGCACTTAGCTGTCTGTACTTTTATGTAATATTCCTGAAACAGTTTTTTAAAAAGGTCTTTTTACCTACTTAACTCCCCTATTTTCCAGATGATGTCTATGTTGCTTTCCTGGCCACTCCCAGTAATATTAAGCTACTTGAAACGTATTTCCCTGTTTGTTCTCCACCTTACAAGCTGTTATACTTAAAATTTTTTTTTTTTACTTATTTGACAGAGAGAGATTGAGCACAAGCCAGGGGAGCAGCAGGCAGTGGGAGGGGGAGAAGCAGGCTCCCAGCTCAGCAGGGAGCCCAATGTGGGGCTCGATCCCGGGCCCTGGGATCATGACCTGAGCCCAAGGCAGACAGACAGACAGACGCTCAATCAGCTGAGCCAGTCAGGCGCCCCCGAGCTGTCCTACTTCTGTTTTGGAACTGAGGTCGCGCGGGCCCAGCTCTACCCAGACTCTGCCATTTACCAAATACATGACCCTCGGCAATTTTCTTAACTCTGCGAGCTTCGTTTTCCTGATGCAGAATTATTAAACACAAGCAAACATGGGGAGTTCACGGCATCGAGCCTGGGACATAGTAAGTACACCCTACACCGTAGCTCTTTTCTACCGTTTTCACTATTGTTCTTTTTTTTTTTTTTTTTTTTTTTTATGATAGTCATACAGAGAGAGAGAGAGAGAGGCAGAGACACAGGCAGAGGGAGAAGCAGGCTCCATGCACCGGGAGCCCGACGTGGGATTCGATCCCAGGTCTCCAGGATCGCGCCCTGGGCCAAAGGCAGGCGCTAAATCGCTGCGCCACCCAGGGATCCCCACTATTGTTCTTTTTAATCACAGTCACGTGTTGGCACTGCCGTAAAGACACCAACAAGGGGACTCGGATGTGTTCAACGGATTCTTTTGTTACAAACAGGAGTTGGACGTTTTTAAATGTGTTTTATATTTTTATGACCTCAAAATCACACTTAAAACTTTTAGCTCTGAACTTCTTGAAGGACAGAAGTTACATTTGTCTCTAGCATCAAATATACGTGGCTCTCAACCCGCAAGAGGCAGACAGCAAAATTGTGTCAGAGCTCCTACTACTGGAGTGAAAACAGATTTACTTAATGGTGACCGGTGAAAGTCCCCAAGAGAAATGTCCATTTGCAGGTCTCATTAGCGGCCTTATACCAGACAGTGAGGGCGGTTTTGTCTGTTGTATGTTTTATATCTCATCGAGAGAGAAAATTTTCCAACCCAAAGAAGAGTGAAGGTTAAAAGTCTATCACTGAAGCCTTGGGGAGTCTCACCCCCAAATCATGTCCATTAGTCCAATCAACCACCCTTTTCTGGAAGTTTGCCACATAGAAACAGCAGAAGCACCCTCTGAAAACAGCCCACCTACATGGGAAGCAACTTGGAATCACTGTTTCAACTATTACAAAGAAGTATCTTGGTTTATGTGTACAATGGAATATTTCTCAGCCATCAGAAATGACAAATACCCACCATTTGCTTCGACGTGGATGGAACTGGAGGGTATGATGCTGAGTGAAGTAAGTCAGTTGGAGAAGGACAAACGTTATATGGTCTCATTCATTTGGGGAATATAAAAAATAGTGAAAGGGAATAAAGGGGAAAGGAGAAAAAATAAGTGGGAAATATCAGACAGGGAGACAGAACATGAGAGACTCCTAACTCTGGGACACGAACTAGTGGGGGGGTGGAAGGGGAGGTAGGAGGGGGGTGGGGGTGACTGGGTGACGGGCACTGAGGGGGGCACTTGACGGGATGAGCACTGGGTGTTATTCTGTATGTTGGCAAATTGAACACCAATAAAAATAATTTATTAAAAAAAGGAAATATCTTTCACATGTCACACAACTAGCATAGAAAAATGAAGCAGTGGGTGAGGAGTCTGCTTAAAATTTTCTCTCTCAAGGTGCCTGGGTGGCTCAGTTTGTTGAGTGTCCAAGTCTTGATCTCATCTCAGGTCTTGATCTTGAGGTCATGGGTTCAAGTCCCGCACTGGGCTCTACACTGGGCAGGGGGCCTACTTAAGAAGAAATCAAAACAAGAGAACTGGGTTCTTGATTTTGTGAGGGTCCACCATTCTGAGCATTATTAGGCTGTCGAAACTCAGCAAGGCACGGTGTGCTCCATGCCAAAGCTCTCACTGGAGATAACCCAGTTATAACCCAAGCTTCCTTGACCCCCCAGAATAAGAGCACAGATTGGGAAGTTTCTACATTAGATGGATTCTCTTGTATCCCTACTTAAAAAGGAAAACATCGATGCCAGATATAGTGAAGGTTGACTGATAAAAGGATAAATTCATGACTCTAAATGTCCATTTTTGCTCCTCTACCCTCTTTTATGTAATAATTATAGATGTTGTTTCTTGAACTACGCTGCACACTTTGCTTCCCCAAATAAATTCCACCTGTGAGGTCCAAGTCCCTGCTCCGCTGGTCGGGTATACTTGGACCCCCCCCACCAAAAAAAAAAAATTCCACCTGTGAATGGCTCCTCACCCCATGCCCAAATTCTAATCTGCCTTTCAGGATGACCTGTCCTATTGATTTCGGACTTACCTGGCAAGCCTTCTCAGTCACGGAAGCCAAATCCTTGCATAAATTTCTTACTATATGTATCATTTGCTTCTGGTTCTCTTCCCCTGGTTCAATTATTCTGACTGATACAGACGCTGGTGCCAGAAGTGGTTCTAGAGAAACAGAATCTTAAAGATGAATTTTCCAAACTGATTCTCGGTTTTCTGGGATTGGTTCTCTGATCTCATTAAAGACAATACTGACTCTATTTCTAGCGGTAAAGAGGACACTAGTAGTCCATGACAAGACATGTGCAAAATATCATTATTTGATAGGAAATCATTAGGAAATCGAATACCTGGAGAAAGTGAGATTCTAGGTGACCACGTATTTGTTACATTAGACATTTCAGTGGAACTAAGGAGTCTAATGAGATAGGCTGCTTGTCCGAGCTGCGGTGGAGAATGCCAAGAGGGCTTTTCTGATTCCCAGCTTCAGCTTCACATTGACCTGAAAGGGAAATCTGCCCTGGGATGAGCCCTCCTCTCCTATAGCCTAGTGGCTCTTCCTGCAAGGGGCGGAACTACATGCAAACAGGCTCTTGACCTAAAAGTGTTTTCCGTTAAAGGGAGAGCACCGATTGGGAAGGAATGGGATTCTGAAAATTGCAATGGGGACGTGAAATCGGGGACACGGAATCTCTCAATTCCCCCAGGTCCTCTTTGCCGGTAGAATCAGCTCTTTGACTCTTGCCTGAGATTAGCCCTTCTTTTCCAGAACTAGTTGTCTTACGAGGCACTGTTGACTGTCCTCAGCATCTGCTCCTCTCCTTACTTCTGGGAGACTGTAACTCGAGGTCAGTCCCAGCAGGCTCCAAAGGGTGAGTCACAGTGTAACCCACGCACCAAAAGACGCCCTAGTACACCGACAGGCCTGCATGATTTTTTCCTATTAATAGAGATGTAAAATATGGGTCATATGTGAGAATAGACCTTAAGGGTGTGAGATGATGGTAGAAAGAATACAAAGTTGGATCCGGCTGACTATATTGGTATGAGTCTATTAAGCAGAGATTCTGAATTCAAAGTTTTAACTTAAGGGGATTAGAAAAGGATCTAATAGTTTGGCTGGTCAGCTGTACCATGGATCCAAAGGTTTCAACTACACCAAATGAAGCAGAAACTTGCCTTGGCACATTGTAAAGAACGTCCTGGTGTATAGTATAAAGGAAAGTATCCAAAAGCTAAGAGATACCGTTTTCTTCCCTTCCTTATCCTCCTATCTCTAACATAAAATATACTAATAAATTAACTTTAGATCACAGAATTTTTTTTAAAGTATTATTTTTAAAAATATTTTATTTATTTATTCATGAGAAACACACACACACACACAGAGGCAGAGACACAGGCAGAGGGAGAAACAGGCTCCATGCAGGGAGCCCGACGTGGGACTCAATCCTGGGTCTCCAGGATCAGGCCCCGGGCCAAAGGTGGCACTAAACCGCTGAGCCACCGGGCTGCCCTAGATCACAGAATTTAATGTTCTTGCATGCTCTCATGGAGTAAGAGCAAGCTTTGGGTTGTATAAAAGGCAATTGTATTGATGAGGGACAGGAGCAGGAAAATGTTTACCCTTAGCCCAGAAGGCTGACCTAAAGCCTGCATAGTTTTTTGATAAGAATCAAATACATGCTGGTTGCTACATTCTTTAAAGGGTATCATGATTGCCTCACCAATAGTTAATATCAAACTGAATGATGTGTGTGGTGTCTAAATGGGATGTCTGTCCTGATTGGACGGGGACCCCCAAATGTGGGGTGATGATTGGGGGGAAGCCAGTGGTGCAGGTGGTGAAAGAATTCACCTGAGGTAGAACAAAGGAGATAGAAGTTTACTGAAGGCACCACAAGGGGGCAGCGTGCGGGAGAGGAGAGAGAGGAGGAGAGGAGAGAGGAGGAGAGGAGGGGAGAGGAGGGGAGGGGAGGGGAGGGGAGGGGAGGGGAGGGGAGGGGAGGGGAGAGGAGAGGAGAGGAGAGGAGAGGAGAGGAGAGGAGAGGAGAGGAGAGGAGAGGAGAGAGGAGAGGAGAGGAGAGGAGAGGCTGTCTGCAAAGAGGCAGTGGAAGGCGAGAAGGTCTGGTGAAGTATGGAATTCTCTCTTTTTGGGTAACTGTGCCTGATTGTAAGTAGCCCACTGGTCAGTGAGGGCCTATGGATATTTTGATATGGGTCACCTTACGGACCTGTCTGTATTCAGCCAGGGGGTCACTGTGGGCCCTCTGCACATTCCATCACTCAAGCCCGTTTGCCTAAAAGCAGCCTCTACAATATGCACCCGATGAATCTTGCAAGAGTAGTTTTCTGAGCAGTAATTCAAAGAAATTGGAAGAAATTTTTATAATCTGATACTCCCTGCATGTCCCACTTCCCTTTGATTACTAAGTATATAACCACCAGCCTCACATAGCAAAAAGTGCAGCTATAGGTCCTGTCCCCACGCTACTTAAAAAAACTTACTAAGCTGCACTATAAATATCTCAAGAATTCTTTTTTTTTTCCCAAGAATTCTTTCTTGACCGTGCACTAGAAGGCTCCACATCAGTATCATGTTAGGCAGAAGTAACTTTGTTATTGCCTTTATTTGAGATTAAGCATAGCTTGAGGTGTATAAGGGTAGCAAGCTACCAAGGGGGTAGACCATGCTCTGTGTGTCCATTGACTAAGCTACAATCCCTAGTTATTCAGATATGAATCTGGGTATTGCTATGAAGGTGTTTCATAGATGTGATAAAGACCATAATCAGGTTTCTGACCTATAAAGAGCTTGGAGATCATCACTCCCATCCTTACAAGAGCTGAAGAAACTGAAAAAGCAATGACTTTCTTGGGATGGTTGGAGAATTGAGGTTGAGGGACAAATTGCCGCCCTAAAAGCTGGAGAGATATGCAAATACAGAGAATCATGTAATGATCTGTTTATGTTGAGCAGAAACCCCTGAAGCCATAAACAGAACACTTATACGATAATTCTGGATGCTGGAAGCTGTATGGGTGAGTGTGAAAGTGAGAAACTCCTGGGATTGAAGTCTTGGTGAGGAGGGAGAGGGACACGTTTTTATGTGTATTCATTCCAAAGACTCCTACCAGGTTCTCAAGGTTAAGAACCAAGAAAAAAAGATCATAGATCTGGCAGGAGGAGAGGAAAAAATAACCATCTTGAAATCCACCCAGATCGTTCTCCATATCAAAACCTACTCTCTACAGGAAAAGCCGTTCCAGAGTCTTATCTACCTAGAAGGAAGGACATTTATCTAACTCCTGCCCTCTCTAGCCTTCCTGTCTCACAGAAGAGAGTTAGGGGGCAAATAAAAGCCAAGAAACACTTGGGAAGGTGACAGCCCAGGAATATAGTCCTGCCACTAAAAGACTGAAATGTAATCAAAAGATTAAAGAGTGTTTCCCCTTCCCCACACCTTCTCACCAGTACAACACTGGGTTACAGCTGAAAGAACAAGGTATAGGCTCTATTAAGGAGATCTTCTCTGGGAAATTAATGGCAGAGGTAAAACCATGGACAACAGAGGAGTTTGAAGCTTCTGGCACCCACAACTACAGTGAACAATAACCACAGCCCAACTCCTAACCTGATTAATATAAAGCCTCACATTAAAGACCTCTTACTGGGACACTGGGTGACTCAGCGGTTGAGCATCTGCCTTTGGCTCAAGACGTGATCCCACGGTCCCAGGATCGAGTCCCACATCGGGCTCCCTGCAGGGGAGAATTTCAGTGAAATACTGAAAGCCTTCTCCCTAAGATAAGCAACTAGACAAGGAGTATCCAAATTGAAAAGAAGCAAAGCTATCCCTACTAACAATGACATGGTCCTATACATAGGAAATCCTAAAGAATCCACAAGGAAGCTACCATTGCTAACAGACAAATTCAGCAAAATTATAGGGTACAAAAATCAGTTATGTTTCTATACACTAGTAATAAATAATATGAAAAGGAAATTTAAAAAGTAATCCCATTTGTAGTAGAATCTGAAAGAATAAAATATCTGGGTTTAAATTTAACCAAGGAGATAGAAGACATACACTGAATAAAACATGGCTGAAAGGAATTAAAGAAAACCTAAATAAATGGGAAGACAACTTGTGTTCATGGATAGGGATACTAACTGTTGTTAAAATGTCAACACTACTCAAACCTCTCTACAAATTCAGCACAATCCTTATTCAAAATTCCAACAACGTTGGAAGACTCATACTTCATACTCATACTGGTTTCAAAACTTACAAGGCTACAGTACCCAAAACAGGGTTGTACTGGGATAGACCTAAGACATATAGATCAATGGAATAGAATTGAGAGCCCCCAAATAAACCCATTCATCCTATTCAACCCATGTGCCAAGTTCATTCAGTGGGGGAAAGAATAGTCCCTTCAATAGACGGTGCCAGGACAACTAGATATCCACATGCAAAACAATGTTAGACTCCTACCTCACACTACATACAAAAACTAACCGAAAATGGATCAACAAGCTAAATATAAGAGCTAAAACCATAAAATACTTGGAAGAAAACATAGGGGTAAATCTTTATGACCTTAGATTTGGCAATGGGTTTGTAGAGACACCAAACACAAACAGTAACAAAAAATAGATAATCTAAACATCAAAATTAAAAACTTTTGGACAAAGATCACATGATTTCACTTACACATGGAATCAAACAAAACAAATGAACAAACACTCTTGAATACAGAAAACTGGTGGTTGCCAGAGGACAGGTGGGCGAGTGAAAGGGCAAAACAGATAAAGAGGTAAAAACCTCCAGGTATAAAATAAATAAGTCATGGAAATGAAAAGTAGGGAATATAGTCAATAATATTGTAATAATGTAGGGTAGGAGATGGTGACTACACTTATGGTGAACACTGAATAATATATGGAACCATCAAATCACTACGTTGTACATCTGAACCCAACACAACATTGTATCTTCTATTTCTAGAAAAAAAATAAATCTGTGCATCAAGGACATTATCAGGAAAGTAAAAAGACAAAAGAAAGAAAGTAAAAACAATCTACAGTCTGGGAGGAAATTTTTGCTAATCACCTGATATGCAGAAGATATAAAGAACTCCAACAAAAAGACAACTCAATTTGAAATGAGCAAAGGTATTGAACAGACATCTCTCCAAATCTATGAAAATGGTCAATATGCAAATGAAGATGTTCAACATCATCAGTCATTAGGCAACTGCATATCAAAACTACAAGATGAAAAAAAAAAAAAACCCTACAAGATGAAAAAAACCCCACAAGAAAAAAAAAAAAAACCCTACAAGATGAAAAAAACCCCACAAGATGCCACTACTAGGATAGCTGTAGTAATTACACAAAAACAAAAAACAAGCATTGGTAAGGATGTGGAGAAATTATTGAATCATGTACATTGCTGGTGGGAATGGAAACTGGTGTAGCCGGTTACCATTGTGGAAAAAGGTTTGGCTCTTCCTCAAAAGGCTAAATATAAAATTACCATAGGACCCAACAATTCCACTCCTTGGTATATAACCAAAGGAACTAAAAGAGGGGCTCCAACATAAACTCGTATGTTGATGTTCTGAAACTGCATTTTCACAATGGCCAGAAGATAGAACACAAGTACCTATCAACAAATGGATAAATGAAAATGTAGTATATATATAAAACATAGTACTATTCAACCATAAAAAGGAATGAAGTTCTGATATATGATACAACTTGAAAAAAATGTGCCAAGTGAAATAAGTTGGAGACAAAAAGACAAATATGATTCCACTCATATAAAATATCTAGAATAAGCAAATCTGTAGAGACAGAAAGTAGATTACAGTTTACCAGGGGATAGGGGAAGAATGGTAAGTAACTGCCTAATAGCTACCGAACTTTTATTTGGGATGATGAAAGTTTTATTTTTTATTTTTTATTTTCTTATAAATTTATTTTTTATTGATGTTCAATTTGCCAACATATAGAATAACATCCAGTGCTCATCCCGTCAAGTGCCCCCCTCAGTGCCCGTCATCCAGTCACCCCCACCCCCCGCCCACCTCCCCTTCCACCACCCCTAGTTTGTGTGATGAAAGTTTTAGAAATAGATAGTGGCAATGAATGCCACTGTGAATATATGCCCCTAAATTATACACTTAAAAACAGTTAAAATGCAAATTTTGTTATGCATATTTTACCACAATTTATCATAACATACCAAAGGTGCAGTATAACTGGGTGGATTGTAGGATAAATCAATTTTATCTCAAAAAATATTTAAAAATTGTCAGGACCTGTGCATCCACTTGGAAAGTGTTTTTATTTCCCAGGTTGAAGACCATGGCCGTAGCACAGTCACCAAAGGAATGCAGGAACACTCAGGCTAGAGACGCAGCATCACATAGCTACCATTCTGCAAAGCACGTTGGAGGGCAACAATTCTGCCCATTGCTCAAAGATCATAACTACAGTAATGAGTATCCTAACATACAAAATAAACACTCTAGAATGAAAAGCCTGCATTAGTTATAGAATAGAGGTCCTCTATTTCTGACTGAAGAGTAGGCCAGAACAAGACTTTTCACCACAATAAAAAATTATCATTAATTCCTTGGTGAAGAAAAAATTGGAAAGTGGTTCCTGAATCTACTGTATTATCTTTTAGCTGTATTTATCTGTGCATATGTAAACTCCATTTATCATTTATGGAGGAGTCTGATTAACTCAACAAAATATTATCTCCATAAAGTTCCAAAGTAAAGGACCTTATGAGACACAGGAAGAACTCTAAAACATATTGTAAGCAGTGGCATATGATCCTATTTAAATACAAAAACTGTGAGGTCCTAATTCCAAGGCAGATAGAGTTAAGTACACACCTGCCTCTCCCACTGAATGTAACTTTAAATCCTAGACAAAACGCATGGATTGGATCCTCAAAACTCTAAAATATAAATGGTAGTAGCAGACAAATTAGGAAAGCAGACCTATGTTCTAAATTCCACAGAACTGGCAACGACTTCATAATTCTTCAGTTACTACACAGCTTGGACCCAAAGGCAGCCAGAAACACAGAAGTATGCTCTGAAGGAGCCAAGAGAAACCCTCCCTTTCTGACTGAAGAGTGGGAAAGAGGGCTCCTGAAGATCAGAGGGTGGGTCACAGCTCTTCCCCCACCTCCTTCTTCTTTTCTTACTTCTTCGCCATTCCAGGTCCCAGATGATATACCATAGCAACCGTATCTGGTAAGGCACTTAAATCTCAGAGGATTCAGAGTGAATAGATCCCTTCTCTTTGACCAAAAGAGCTATGATCCCAAGAGTGTGGGCAAATCTCCATTGATTTTCTTCCTTCCGTCTCGTTACCTTCTCACCACAGATGCAGTCACAGGAAGTGTACAGCAGAAGGAAGAAACTAAAGTCTCAGCTCTTTAGATGAAGGACTGGGAAGGGAGGCTCCAAGGAGCCAGAAAGTGTCAAGGACTCTATAAAAAGTAGCAAGATGAAGAGTGTGATCCCACAGTTGTTTGAATTATTCAAGTTACCTCTGAGCTGTACATACAATGGGTCTGACCCTATATATATAGCACAAGTTCTGAGAAGTGAGCTACCGGGAAGAACTATTGTCCAGGTCTAATTTACCACTGAGTAATACACATGCAGCAGTGATCCAAGTAGTGCTGCAATCACTTAGAAACTGAACTGATACTGGAACCATAGGTCATGGAAGCACATCAAAACATGCAGCCTGAACCTAACTTGGCTGACTATTATCCTTAGTTACCCAGAGATTCATACACAATATCTGAAAAGTCAAAGATGAAATCCAAAATTATTTAGCATACAAAGAACTAAGAAAATTTCAACTCCACAATCAACAAAAACCAATCATGACGTGACACAAATTTTAGAATAACCAGAGAAAGATGTTAAGGCAACTATTATAACCAGACACTAAAGGTGAACATTTCTGAAGCAAATGGAAAGATAGTTTCAGAAAAGGAATATAAAGAAAGATCAAATGGCAATTTTAGGAATAAAAAATACAAAAATAAAAAATTCACTGGATGAACTCAGAATGGAGATAAAAGGGGTCAGTGAACTTGAGATAGGTCAATAGAAACCATCCAATATGAACAGAAGAGGGGTTAAAAAAAATAACTGAGGAGAGGCCTTGGGATCTGTGAGACAATACCAAACCGTCTAATATCATTGGAGTCTGAGTCAGAGAGGAGAAAGGAGGTGGAATAGCAAAAATATGAATAGCTGAAAATTTTATGTAGTTGTGGAAAGATATGTACTTATACATTCAAGAACCTCAGAAAACCCCAAATGAAAAATTCAAAGAAAGCTCACCCAAACATATCATAATCAAATTAATAAAAAGGACAAAGATTCCTGAAAGCAGCCAGAGAAAATGTTTCATAGGATGAAAAAATTATTTGAATGGCTGCATATTTCTCATCAAAAGTCACGGAGGTCAGAAGGAAGTGGGAATTTTTAATGTGTTGTAAGAAAAGAAATGTCAACCTAGAATTTTATATCCTCTAAAAATATCTTTCATGTATTAAAGTAAAATAAAGACATTTTCATATGAATGCAAACTATGAGAATTAGAAATCAGCAGATCAGCTCTAAAAGACATGTTAAAAGTAGTTTTCCAGGTGGGAAGGATATGATACCAATGGAAATCAGAACAGCAGGTGTTAAGAAAGAGCAACAGAAATAACAAATATCCAGATATATGTAATGGACTGTTTTCCTCTTGAGCTCTTAAAAATATGTACAATAGTCATAAACAAAATATACTATATCATCCAAAGGGGTTTTATAATTTATAAGACAACTATAAAGGGATGTAAATGGTGATAAGATACCTACATTCCACTTGAATTGGTAAAATACTGATTTTAAGTATACTGTAAAAGTTTAAGTACATTTAGGGTAATCCCTTAAAAAAAGTAAAAAACTAGACAAAGAGATACAGTAAAAAAACCACAACAGATAAAATACTAAAAAAAATGCTCAAGAAATCCAAAAGAGGGCAGGAAAAGAGAAATGGAAAAATGTAGAAGAGAAATCATACAGAAAATAATAAAATGGCAGTTCTAATCCAATATATAAATGCACATAGTCTAAATAAACCAAGTAAAATATTGAGATTATCAGAAAAATTAAGGCGTGGATCACTATATGCTCTCCATAAGAAAGTCATTTCTAATGTAATGACAAAGATAGGTTAAAAGTAAAATGACAGATGGGATGCCTGGGTGGCTCAGCTGGGTCAACCAGCTGCCTTCCGCTGAGGTGAAGTGAGTCTGCCTCTCTCTCTCCTTTTGCCCTGCTCCCTGCTTGTGCTTTCTCAAATAAATAAATAAAATCTTAAAAAAATAAAATAGAAAAGACTTACCATACAAAAACTAATCAAAAGAAAATAATCCTAGATATTTATGTACCAAACAACAGAGCATCAAAAACCAACAGTCCTAAAAAAGGAAGAATAGATCCATTATCAAAGCTGGAGATTTCAACATTGCTTTTTCAGTAATGACACCGGTAGAAAATCAGCAAAGACAGAACTGAATACCAGGAGAATCAAAACTCTTTTCAAGTATACATGGAACACTTGGCAAACAGACCAGATCTTATCTCCTAACAAACTCTAACATTTTAAAAGAACTGAAATCATACAAAATATGTTTTGATGATGAATCTGAAAATCAACAACTGCAAAATAACTAGAAAAGCCTCCAAAAGTTTAGAAATGGAAGAAATATCAAACAATATTAGAAACAATTCTGAATTGAACAATAAAAATTTAACAATACTTGTGTGACAACTTATAGCATTAAATGCTTTTGTTAGGGCAGCCCCGGTTGTGCAGCGCTTTAGCGCCAGCCTGCAGCCCAGGGTGTGATCCTGGGGACCCGGGATCGAGTTCCACATTGGGATCCCTGCGTGGAGCCTGCTTCTCCCTCTGCCTGTGTCTCCGCCTCTCTCTCTCTCTCTCTCTGTGTCTCTCATGAATAAATAAATAAAATCTTTTAAAAAAAATGCTTTTGTTAGAAAAGTCTCAAATCAACAATCTACGCTTCCACCATAAGAAACCAGAAAAAGAGGAAAAAAATAAACAAAGCAAGCAAAAGGGAGGAAATCATAAAAAGTAAAAATTATTGAAACTTTACTGCAAGCTGTTTCTTTAAAAAAGAACACAATTAAGAAACTCTAGTTTAGGGCAGCCTGGGTGGCTCAGCAGTTTAGCGCCGCCTTCAGCCTAGGGCATGATCCTGGGGTCCCGGGATTGAGTCCCACGTTGGGCTCCCTGCATGGAGCCTGCTTCTCCCTCTGCCTGTGTCTCTGCCTGTCTCTCTCTCTCTGTGTCTCTCGTGAATAAATAAATAAAATCTTAAAAAAAAGAGACTCTAGTTTAGACAAAAAGCCCCATGATTGGTGTCAGAAATGAAGGAAAAGGGGCGCCTTGGGTGGCTCAGTCAGTTGGGTGTCTGCCCAGCATCCTGGGATCCAGTCACCGCGATAGGCTCTCTGCTCAGCAGGGGGTCGGCTTCTCCCCCGCCCCTCTCCCTGCTCTCTATCTCTCAAATAAATAAAATGGTTTTTTAAAAAAGATGACTATTGCTGATCCCCAAAACATAGAGACTACCACAAGGAATTTTACACATAAAAATTCCATAACTTCGATGAAATTGACCAAACTACCAAAATTCCAAAGAGAAAACTGAAATTATTCAATATCGATTAAGTAAATATAATTCCTAGTAAAATCCTTTTGAAATACACGTCTAGGCCGTGATGACTTCAATGCCAACTTCTACCAAACATTTAAAGAATAACATTAAGTCTATACAATTTCTTCAAGAAAGTAGAAAAAGATGGAATATTTTTCTTTTTTTTTTTTTTTTTTAAAAACTGGCTGCTTTTTTTTGTTTTGTTTTGTTTTGTTTATGATAGTCACAGAGAGAGAGAGAGAGGCAGAGACACAGGCAGAGGGAGAAGCAGGCTCCATGCACCAGGAACCCGATGTGGGATTCGATCCCGGGTCTCCAGGATCGCGCCCCGGGCCAAAGGCAGGCGCCAAACCGCTGCGCCACCCAGGGATCCCAAGATGGAATATTTTTCAAATCATTATATGAAGCCAGGATCATCTAATTACAAAACCAGATAAAAATACAAAAACACTAGGTTCAATATACCTTAGGAACATAGGCATGAAAATCCTCAGTAAAATCTTAACTCAAGTTGAATTCATCAGTATATAAAAATAATAATACAATACAACCAAGTAACATTTATATCAGAAATCCAAGGCTGGCTTCAATAATCAAAAATCAGTCAATGTGACCTACCATATTAACATTCTAAAAGAGAAAAAAAAAATCAATTTACCTGAAAAAACCATCTGACAAAATTCAACAAATGTTCATAATAAAAATTCCCGGCAAATCAGAAGGTATTTTCCTCAGTTTAATAAGAGGTATTCTACAACACAAAAACCTATAGTTAATTAACATCATACTTAATGGCGTAAGACTGTTTCCCCCACGACTGGAATCAAGGCAAGGATCTTCCTCTTCTCAACATTCTTTTTCAACATTGTATTAAGGTCCTCACCAGTGCAATAAGGTAAAAAAATAAAAACATTAGGGAGAGGGGCAGACATTCTCTCAACAATAAGAGGATAAAAGATTCCTTAATAATAAAAAAGGAAGATTTTGACAGTGGTAGAAAGAATCATTCTAGTCCAGCCTAGAGCCTCTCTTATGTCTCATACGTTTCATTCCAGAGAGTTTGCTTTGTATGTTAGGATTCTCATCACTATAGTTGTAATCTTTGAGCAATGAACACTACTAAGAAAATAAGTGGATTAAAATAGCACAAAAGAGTAACTAGAAAAAATTAAATAGGTGTACATGTATATAGATCTCCAAAAGTAAAATACAAGCCTTATAATAACAGTAGTCATAGATGAGAAAAAAAACAGCTAAACATAAAAAGTTTAAGAATTCTATCTGGGGATCCCTGGGTGGCGCAGCGCTTTGGTGCCTGCCTTTGGCCCAGGGCGTGATCCTGGAGACCCAGGATCGAGTCCCACATCGGGCTCCCGGTGCATGGAGCCTGCTTCTCCCTCTGCCTGTGTCTCTGCCTCTCTCTCTCTCTCTCTCTCTGTGACTATCATAAATAAATAAATAAATAAATTAATTAATTAAAAAAAAAAAGAATTCTATCTGGAGGGGCACCTGGGTGGCGGTTAGTTAAGCATCTGCCTTTGGCTCAGGTCATGATCCCAGGGTCCTGGAATGGGGACCTACGTGAGGAGGTCAGTGAGGAGTCTGCTTCTCCCTCTGACACTTCCTCCCACTTATATTCTCTCTCTCAAATAAATAAAATAAAAAAAATCAATCTAGAGAATATTTTGTATGCAGAATCAAACAAATCTGATCAATACTTTCATATGAGGTTTGCAAAGGACTTAATTTCTCTAAATTTAAAGGATAAACATATGCAGGTTGAAAGTAAAAATGAGATTACTTAATTATTATTTATTTAATAATTATTACTAAGATATTTTTAGTCAGAATTAGAGAATCAAATGCAATTTGATTTGTGAAAAGTCAAACACTTTTCAATTTGAATTCTTAGAAAAAAACACGTTACTTTTAGGAAACACCACAGATGTCCTGACATGTTGAGTCTTTTTTTTTTTAATTTTTATTTATTCATGACAGAGAGACAGACAGAGAGAAAGAGAGGCAGAGACACAGCAGAGGGAGAAGCAGGCTCCATGCAGGGAGCTCGATGTGGGACTCAATCCTGGGACTCCAGGATCACACCCTGGGCTGAAGGCAGGCGCTAAACCACTGAGCCACCCAGGGATCCCCGAGCTTTATTTTTTAAAGTACTTTTGAAACTTCAAGATATGTGAATTTACTCTGGCTACATTTTTAAGTCCTTTGTAATTTTACACTTTTTCATGATATAAATTGTCTCAAGATGTTTGATCATTTCAACTGACTGCTACAGAAGAAATAATTTGCAGTGTTTCCTTACTTTTAATTTTACATACCTTACATTGAACATAACCTAAGCCTTCTCTGCCCATATTCATGTTTTCAAAAAAAAAAAAATCAAATCTCAGAAACTTAAGTGCCTCCCCCAAAATTTTTTGGAATATAGGATTGGGTAGGGAGGTAAACACATATTTGTATAGTTTAGCCTAACAACTCCCAAATACCTTTTACTTAATTTTGTTCACATTTAAGAATGAACTTATTATCTTCAACAGACCTAATCTAATTATGGAACCATTTAAGGGCATTGTGAATAATCATATCATTTATAGGTATTAGAGCAGAACAAATTTTGGATTATGTAATTAAATTACCATAATTATGCTCTTAGGACATCTGCTCAGAAGAGAGGTTTAACACCAATGAATGACAAG
This sequence comes from Canis aureus, assembly GCF_053574225.1. Taxonomy (NCBI): domain Eukaryota; kingdom Metazoa; phylum Chordata; class Mammalia; order Carnivora; family Canidae; genus Canis; species Canis aureus. Next base: position 14,958,807 of record NC_135623.1, on the reverse strand, counting down.
TAATATACTCCAAGACCATTACAACATTCAACAAATTCAGCTTTATAATGAGATAGCTTATAAACATATCAGAGAATATTTTTAGACAAACTTCCTGTTTTCCTGTTATATCACAAACAGGGGAAACCGAATTTGCCCCTCTGCCAAGGAACTTTTTCAATAAGCCAACAATTTAACATCATGAGCATCTGAAATAAATTACTTCTTTAAATGGCAAGCTCCAGCCTAGTCACCAGTCTCCTTCCTTATTGTATCCATGATTATTTTAACATGACTTTCCTCTAAGGGTCTTCAGATTGAATGATTAAGATTTTATTCACAGACACACACACACACACAGATAGAGGCAGAGAGAGAAGCAGGCTCCCGGGACTCTAGGATCACGCCCTGGGCTGAAGGCAGGCTCTAAACTGCTGAGCCACCCAGGGATCCCTGTTTATACATTTTTAAAGATTTTATCCATTACTCACGAGACACACTCACACACATACACACACACAGGCAGAGGGAGAAGCAGGCTCCATGCAGGGAGCCCAATGTGGGACTCGATCCCAGGACTCCAGGATCAGGCCCTGGGCTGAAGGTGGCGCTAAACCGCTGAGCCACCAGGGCTGCCCAATATTCTTTTAAAAAGATGCCTATTCCATAAGCTGTTCTTCCTTTTTCTGAGGACATATTCAAATCATTTTTAGATGTTCATTACTTTTATATTTTCTTGTCAAAATGAAGATAGTGTTCTTGTATTTCAAATATCAAATCACATTAGCATGCTTAGGAATAAACTTTGTTACTGGGCTTTAAAACGCACAGAAGACAATTTAGTAGTACCTACAGGTCAATACTGGGGTTGTAAAGAAATTCTTAGAAAAATTCTACTTCCTACCTAGAGTACCCTTTAAGCTCCCTCTGCTGGCTACCATTTAAATAAAGTAGGAAAAAATGATCATCTTTTTTAAAAAATTTTATTTATTTGAGAGAGAGAGAGAGAGAGAGACAGAGGCAGAGACAGAGGCAGAGGGAGAAGCAGGCTCCATGCAGGGAGCCCGATGTGGGACTCGATCCCGGGTCTCCAGGATCACGCCCTGGGCTGAAGGGGGTGCTAAACCTCTGAGCCACCCAGGCTGCACTCCTCCCCCAACCCGCTTTTAAGATTTAATTAATTTATTTGACAGAGCGAGGTTTCAAAGCAGAGGGACGGGGAGAGTGAGAAGCAGACTCCTCGCTGAGCAGAGCCTGATGAGGTACTTGATCACAGGACCCCGAGATAATGACCTGAGCAAAAGGCAGACACTCAACCTACTGAGCCATCCAGGTGACCCATTTTTTTCTTTTGAGAGGTGATGGGAGAGCAGGATAAGGCCAAGAGCACTACTGAAACTGAAAGGAAAATTCTCTTAAGGCTAAATCTAACTGATGGCTACCTTCCCTAATAAGTAAGGCTTCTGGACTTTCTTTTTTTTTTCTGGACTTTCAATCAGATTCGGACACTGGGGTGGGGATCAAGGGTACCTGAAATAAGGGAAGTTACTGTCAAGTTTGAATATTAAATTGATATGCCAAAATGCAAAAGCATTTAGTATAAAATAAATCAACTATAAAGTTACCATTTAAAAAAAAAAAAAAAGTTACCATTTATCACTAGAAAAAATTAAGAATTTAAATATATTTCATAAACTTCATAGAACAAAAACTTATACCACAGTATTAATCTATTGGTTTCAATATTAAGGTTTATTTATTTTTTTCCAGAGTGAGGTTAAGTAACAATTTAAATAATTATCAGGATGTATAAATGAACATCCATTCAGATAAAACATTACTACTTAAAAGTGGCTATCTAAGAAATATTTTGTATGTAATAAATATATTTTATGTTTAGGTTAACAGGCACCATCTTGAGAGCAGAAAAGGTATTTTAAACCAATAAATAAATTACATTCAAGAAAACAAGATGTTTATATCTGAAGTATGATATATCCCCTTAAATGTTTTTCTTCATATAGCACCCAAACTTCCCAAATGTCTAGAAAGTATCTCCCAAAATATAACTCATACCTTAAGTCATAAAAATAAAGGCCAAGAAAAAAATCAATTTAAGACAAAATTTACAGTTTATATTCTTAATTCCCCATTCAATAAAATATCAATTGCCAATTTATTAAAAGTAAATGAACTGTATATATGCAATCTGTTAGTGCTGAAAATCTGAAATATAATATTCTTAAAAGTCACTCTTTCTCAAAGTACTTAAAATATTGCATCTCTGGTGGCAAACCTGAAAACTATCAAGCATTTTATTTCCCTCGTTTTCATTCTTCCACTCCCACCTCTACACCTTTATCCTTTAACAGCCATCCATTGTTTTTTATTTTTTTTTTGTTTTTGGTAAATATATTTACTTATATCCCAAACACAAAACACTGACAATACTCCTTGGTAAACAAGGAAATCCCAGAACAGTCCCAGCCTACAGCTTTGCTACCAAAGTGTGGCACAGGCTAAATGACAGGGGGAAAAAAAAAAAAAAAACAATCAATGGCCCTTATTGATGCAGTCAGCATGCTCCTGAGAGTCCTCAACTGTTTGAGAGTTTGCTGATGTAATCCTGAAGACAGTTGCAACACACTTGCAGACAAGTATCAGAGAATAAGTCTTTGATTGATAATTTTTCTATTTATTTCTGCCAAGGCGACTGAAAACACGAAAGCCTTTTCATCAGAGAGGTTAGCATAGATGTCAATTTCCTTTTCCTGTTTCTCTGTTAAAAGAAAAAGAGAAAGCTAATGTAAATGAGGTAATTAAAAAAAATACATGAAGCTTTCAATTATTTCTTTAGATGATAATAAATATACACAATACTAACAACATACATGAAATGTTATATAGTATCATCCTACTAAAACTAAAATTTTTTCAAAATTACATAAAGGAGTTACTGAAATGCCATGAACTAAATGGAAACTATATATGTGTGTGTGTCTGTGTGTGTATATATATATATATACAGTCTATAATATCTACATCATTTCTGTAAGTCTCAAATATTTCTTTCTCTTCACTAGGATGAGTGAGCTCACTGTCTCAAATTTTCTCACCCTAAAGATGGTCCCCTTAACCCCCCTACCAATATGCCTTTATGAATATATTAACTTCTTTACCTTAGCCCTGCTATACAAAATAAGAATAACCAACATTTAATTCTATTTTTTCCCCTCCTGATTACAAATGTAGTCCAAGTTCATGGTAGAAAATTGAAAAGTACAGAAAAACAAAAAAGGATAAAAAAAACACCTATACTATGTTATAAGCCAGCAGAAATCACAATAAATATCTTTGCGCACAATCTGCCAAATTCTTTTTTTTTTCTTGCCAATTTCTTTTTTTTTGGGGGGGGGGGTTCTTCTATGATTGTACTTTTGTCTGTTTTGTTTTGACTTTTTAATCAAAGTTAAACACATATCTAAGTAGAGTCAAATTGTAATACAGAAGTCCTCCCCGCCACCCAACACCTCTCACTCCCCAAATGCAACTACTTTTTCTCAGTTGTTTCTTCTTGTTTTTACCTCTCTAAGCAACATTTTTATGTGATGCTATTTCTTGGTTTTAGGCATTAATTGACCTCCCACCACAGAAAGTTATAATTTTATTGTTTTCTATTTCTTACCCCCTAATATACTCTTCCTATCTCGTCTTCCCATTACGTTATATCACAATTTTGGTGAGATCAATATTCAATGTTTACATTATTCCGACTATGTAAATGATTTCACTTTTCCTGCATTGTTTTTTTCCCTGAAGAGATTTTTTTTTCATCTGTTTAGTTTTCATTACTAATTGAACCCAAACTCTCTCCAAGTTGCATAGATCTTCCAGAATGCTTACACATACTAGGTATTATATCTATTTTATCTTCTTGAAATCTCTCCAAGTCTTCTGCTCCAACCTAAAATGGTTGCTTTCTAGACCTGCTACACAATTATCACTGAGATTGCTCTTCAACATCATGCTGGATATAAACATCTTTCTATTGAGTTGAACCCTGTGTCCAGGATCTCAGAATACTTCTTTTTGGTTTACTTCTTCTTTTGATGCCATGTATCTTGCAGTAGTTTCCTGAGAAAGGGAGTATAGGTAGCAAATTTTTTGAGACCCTGAATGTTAGTTAGAAAGTGTCTTTAGTCTACCTTCATGCTAACGCATAGTATGATTGACTAAGATTCATGGAGATCCAAGTATGAAGGCAAAAAATTATCTTCCAACTAATGGTGCCACGTTTTTTTAAAAAAAAGCCAATAATTTTTTTTCACAGTTATTTTAAAAATTATTGCTAAATTCACATACAGTGTAATACACACATCTTAATGTACAATTGGATGAGTTCTGACAAAATATACATGTGTATAACCCACATCACAATCAAGATACAGGAAATTCCTCATGCTTCTTTCCAGTCAGTACCTCTCCACCTCACCAGCAACTACTGTTCTGATTCTATCACCACAGAGTCATTTGCCTGTTCATGGACTTCATATAAATGGCATCATATAGCATGAACTGTTTTGTGTCTAGCTTCTTTCCTTCAGCATGTTTTTAAAATTCATTGAAGCTGTTCATATATAAGTAGTGTGTTCCTTGGTGGGTAGTATTTCACTGCATTAATTCCAAGTACCACTTTGATTCTTTTCTCGCTCTTTTTCCCCTGAGCCCTTGAAGGAGTTTTCCTTTAATCAAAAAGATAGGATTTGTGATGATATGCTTTGGCATAATCTCTACTTTTAAACATCCACTGGTCTCGGAATTTGGTGGGCCATTTCAATGTGGAAACTCAATGTCCTTCAGGTTTGGAAAATTTTCTTGAATTATTTCATCAATGACATCCTTCTCCTCCATCTTCTCAGTTCTTTTTTTTAGAACATCAATAATTTATAGATGTTGAACCTTAAATTTCTCATTTAAATTTCTTATCTTTCCCATTCTATTTTTTCATCTCTTTTCTCTTTCCTTTTTTTTTTTTTTTTTTTTTTTGAGAGAGAGAGAGAAAGAAAGAGAAAAGCAGGCTCCCACACTCAATGCAGAGACCCACATGCGGCTCAATCTCACAACCCTGAGATCATGACCTGAGCTGAAATCAAGAGTTGGATGTGTTTTAACCAACTGAGTCACCCAGGCATCCCTTTCATCTCTTTTTTATTTCTCTACATTCTGGTACAACTGATTCTTTCAATAAACCTGTTAGTGTTTCATTTCTGCAAATCTTTATAAACACACATTTTTTTTTTAGATTTGCATTTTAAAGTTCATTTTCTAGGTACTTTTTTGACAGCTGCTTTTCCATTTAAATATCTTCTTATTCTCGTTTCATGACTATAATATCTTCTCTTGCTAAAAACATTAATGACAGTTTTAAGTTTTTCTTTTTCCTGCAAAAACCTGTTTTATCCAAGTTATTGTTTTTTCCTGTTAATTTGGTCTTAGCCTTTCATAGAGATACTTTCATCTATATATCTGGGTAATTCTTGACAATATGCTCATATTTAAGAATGGGATCCAAAAAGCTGATTAGTTCATATACATCTGTGGCGCTTGACTGTGATCACCAATTTAGGATGATCTGACTGGGCCATTTGTCTGTGAAATCCCTAATGAAAATACCTTTATTTTAGGCCCTTTCTCTTAGGTTTTTTAGATTTCCTAGAGAAGATACTGCTAATCTCCTATCTGGAATGATCCAAACCTAACCACAGAACTCGGTATTTATCAACTCTAATTTTCACATAACCTTCCTGATCTCAGTATAGTAGCCCTGCCCTCAATGACCCCTGGGGTTCCCTAAATCAGAGTTGTCTCATCTTTTTGAAAGGATACATTTGGAAGGAGGGAAAATGAGGTAAACAGCCATTAAAAAACAGACTTCCAAACACTCTCATTTTTAGCCTCATCTTCACTTCTACACCTCCAAATATAATTGACACAAAAATTCCTGATCTTAAGGCAGTTGTATAATAAAAATCTGCTTCTTTTTTAGTTTTCCCCAAAGGGGCTAACAGTTCAGGTTTCATGGGTCTACCAAAGCAGTTACCGCTTTCTAGAATTCTGCTGCTTTTCCCATTCCTTGTTCTTGTGGAATTTGGTCCTTTTTATTTTTATTTTTTTTGAATTTGGTCCTTTAAAAAAAAATCCTTTTACTATAATATTACTAGGATTTGAAGATGATGGAGCTAGGTATTGTTATTCGATCTACCAACATTAACTTGAACTCTACATAAATCTTGTATGTTCATTAATAAGATTTCCAGAATTGCCCACTATATTTTAATCTAAATGTCATTCCTAGTATTTAAAATAATTTAAATCTAGTATTTAAAATAATCATAGTTCTCCCTCATATAAAATGAAAATTTATCTTAACCCAACCAAAAATTTTTAAGTTTAATGGTTTGTTTTTATGATTGTATAAAAATATGCTGCTATCTAGATGTCTAAAAAGCTTTCCTTTCCATTCTTTCTTCTTTCTCTTCTTTTTTAAAATATAGAATACAAAGTCAATTAAAAATGTGTTTTTATACACTCCTTATTTAAGGTAAAGCTTGCTTCAAAGTTTCCAAGTACCTTATGAGCAAGGAATCAATAAAAACTGAATTAAAGCAAACAGCTACTTTTTTTTTTTTTTTTTTTTTTTTTTTTTTAGCAAACAGCTACTTAACAGTAAAAAGCATATGAAAGAAGTCTAGATATGTAAAAATACAGAAAATTTCAAAAGTTCCTGTTTCTTATCCATATTATATTTAGAGAACATGGTCTGCCTCAAGGGTTGGTAAAATACAGCCCAAGGTCAAATCTGGCCTGCCACCTGTTTTTATAAAGTCTTACTGGAACACAGCCATGCCCATTCATTTACATATTGTCTCTGGCTGCTCTCCAGCTACAATGACAGAGCAGAGTAGCTGCAACAGAAGACTGTATGGCCCACAAAACCTAAAATATTTATTATCTGGCTCTTTATAGAAAAAGTGTGCTGACTTCTTCCCCACCCCGCTCCCATAGCCTACATGAAAAGATTCCAGTTTTACAAAAATTGCCTTGAACATCTTCCTGTTTGTATTAAAAATAAATCAAGAGCATATCTTACTCTAAAAATAGCTTAAAACTTTCTATAATAAGCTGAAAATATCAGACAAAAAATTTATAGCCAACTAGTTTAAGTTATCATGAATAAAAAGTTCAGACCTGCATACACAGATTCCTAGCACAATTATCTAGATTTCATTTCCCCAACTAAAAGACTGTCATTATCTGTTTTCTCATCTCCTCTCACTCACCACCAGAAGCATTCCTTCTCCATTCTTTGGGTTATATTCCCTTTACTTCAACTGAAAAGAATGTTCTGTTTTCTGGGCCAAGCAGTATTTCTCTGTTGTTTGTTTTGTTTTGTTTGTTGATTTTTCTTTGCCTGGTTTCCCTTCTAAAACAGTTTTTAGTTTCTTTGCCTGGTTTCCCTTCTGATCATCCCATGTTAAAAAACACATTTAAGTTTAGAAAAAAATTTAAACTCTCTGGAAGAGCAGCATAAGAGAAGGAGAAAGAAAATGCAGTAAAATTATCCAAGGAATTAAGGCGTATCTAAGTATTCTTCAAAGAAAACAGTCAAATACGATATAAGCCTTATTCCTTTATCCATACAATACTAAGAAGCCATTAACTCTGAAAAAGCTAAGGACAGCTATACCAGTGAAGTTATTTTCCCTAACAGTCATAATTTTATTCAAATAAAAGCATACAAGGCAGAGAGAAATGGTAAACAGATAAAAAAAAGTTCTCAATGTCTAAAATAGGAGAAATTTATACTTATGCTTGATTATTTAAAACTGAATGCCTGAAAAAGCAAAGCATAACCCGCCAACAAGAAACCATAAATGCATTTCACTGAAGATGAAATTATTTTGATAGAGGTTTTTAAGTAATTATAAAGAGCAACTATCACTTTTCCATTAATTACAGGCTTGGAAGTCTCGATTTCAAAAGATATTCATTCATGGCCATAAAGGGGTTCATTATCCTAGTCTAGTCTCCCTACTCTTGTATCATCTTTGAAATCTTCCATGATAAAAGGTTTTTTAGAAGATGTATAAAAAGAGAAGCTGAAGTTTTAGTTAATGGTTAAAAACAAGTTTTGGCAGACATACTACTTATCAGAAGAAAGGAGAAAATCTGTAAGGAGAAATACAAATATATTTTGGACCAAGAAAAATTTACATAAAAAACTGCCTCAAAGTAAGGAAGACACATCAGCAATTTAAAAATTCATACTGAAGAATACTTTCAATAGTAAATTTTTTTTTTTAATTTTTAAAATTCATAGTGCAACAGTTTGAAATAAGTCTAACAAAACTCAGATTTATCTTTAAAAACAAAAAACAACCATTTTAACAGGCTTCTCTATAATACAAATTATTATATCTGAACTCTAATATCAGTTTATAGCAAGGTGAATTTTACCTAATTTGAGCCGTTAGCTTTAGAATTCAATTCTGTGTTTTTTGTTGTTGTTGTTGTTTTTGATTTTAAAACAAGCATCTACCCTGGAGGAAATGTTTTCAAACTAAAATTATGAGTTGTGATTTTAAGTCCAAGAGCTCAATGCCTACCAAACACTTTCTTCACTACTACCTAATTAAAGTCTAGAAAAATTTAATACTTGAAAAACAAAACTGCTTGGATTTATTCATACCTCTTTCTTCCTCATGTTTTTTGGCAGATGCAGTTTTAGGTCTTCCTCTTCCTCGTCTGATATGATCTGAATGGCTGTTACTTCGAGACCTCTTTCTGTTTTCTAAATCCTTATTTACTGTAGAATTTATCTTCTCTCGCCTAACTCTCTCTGTTCGCCTCCTCTTGGCCTCATGCTTGTTCTCTGTATGGATGAATAAAAGTGATATATTTTAGGGCTTAGCAAGAACTGTTTGCCCAAGTTCTCATTGTCTTCTTTTTCTTTCTAAATAGCACTAGAGTTTGCTGCCTGGCATATTTTATAAAACTACAACCGTAACATCCTTGTTCCTCACACCCACACAGGAAAAAAAGAAATTCAACAGAATTCAGATCCACATTAACTCAGGAGGTAGGAAGATTTGTAACAGAAGACCAGTTTCTTTATTTGGCACCTTTAATTTCAGCCCCTACACGTTCACACAATTTCACAGCAATCTTTCTGCCTTTTTCCTTCTCTGCTTCCAAGCTAAAAATGGTAAAGTATTAGCAAAGGAAAAAAAAAAATTCCATTCCTTTTTGCCCCCTACTCAAAATACAGACTGAAATACGTCAAATATACGGAAGCTGACTTTAAACTGACTTTAGCCATAATACATTAAGGTTACCAATAAAAAGCAAACAGAAAGCATCCACAGAAAATATAAAAACACTAGGGAAGTAATAAGTAGTTTGCACTTTAGCCACAGATGAGGTCATTTCTGACATTCTCCAAGCATGCAGATCTCTAAATGAACAGCAAAAGGGGGAACTTTACTCAATATGGTGATTTAATTAATGCAATAAGCCATCCTTCTACTCCAAACAATTCAAAATGCTGGAGAAGGCCAAAAAAAAACAAAAAACAAAAAACAAACTTGCTTTAATATATACCTGAACTCAAAAGCAACAAAGAGAATTCCCCAAATGCCTAAAACCACAATGATAAAGGGCCAAAACATATAAAATTCATATCCCAAGAAGAGACCAATTTAAAAAACTTATAAGTATGCTTAATAAGTTAGTGTAAAACTAAAAACAAACAAACAACTGTTTAAGTAAAATGGTAATGGTTATTTCCAAACATCATACCCCCAGAGAAGTAGTTAAATCTAATCTCAGACATATACCTGATGATACAAGAACACTTAAGTATTCAAGATTGCAGGGAAGTTATCAAAGACAACCAGGGTCTTGTTAAAGGACTCAAGGGGTAACTTGAAAAGGCTCCCACTGACCAACGTAGGACAATTTGGGCATCAATACAAACAGTAACTGTAATAACAAACTGGAACATCAAATATACTTAAAACTACAACTACGTGACACTAAATTTTAAAAATACAAGCAAAAACTAAGGAACTCCCTATTTTGAAAACTTAAATAGAATAGAAAGAACAAAGCATTTTTCCTGCCTTTTCTATTCCAATTGTACTAATTCACTCGGTAACCGAAGTATAGATAAAGAGAGGTTTGTCATTTAAGAATTACTGTGGCTAAAAAAAGAAGAATGATAAAATTAAAGTATTACAACTTTCTTTCTTTTTTAAAAAAGATTTTACTTATTTATTTGAGAGACAGAGAGCACGAGTGGGGGAGCAGGGCAGAGGGAAAGGGAGAAGCAGACTCCTTGCTGAGCAGGGAGTCTGACCTGGGCTTGATCCCAGGACCCCAGGATCATGACCTGGGCCGAAGGTAGATGCTTAACCGACTGAGCCACCCAGGCGCCCCTATACTTTTCTTTACTTACATTGTCTTTGCAAAATTTTGGTATTAGAATATTAGCTTCATAAAACAAATTTGGAAGTGTTCCCTTCATTAGCTTGCATTAATTCTTTAAAGGTTTGGTAGATTTTTCTAGTGAAACCATCTGGAGAAACCTGGAGATTTCTTTTTTGGCTTTTTAAAATTATGAATTCAATTTCCTTGATAGTTGTAGTGCTGTTCAATGACCTATTTCATATTAGGTCAGTTAACAGATATAGTCATAGAGCCTTTGTGACTGGACACCTCATTGGTCCTGAAGGGCTTTCCTGTTTGGTGGCAGTGGCAGCAAGTGGCTCCTGGTGCACCAGGTATCACCATTTTCAACAAAAATGAACTAAAGGATATAAGTGCTAAACATAAATAGCTGTTAACATTACAAAAACAGAGACAAGCAGATTTTATATGCCACCTGACAATACCTACCTGTTAGGTAGTCTTACCAGGAAAATTAAATCCTATCAAACTTTTGAATCCAAATGACAATTTACAGGAAAAATAAAAGTCACTAGAGGAGTGCATTATCCTACATTCCTACACCATGAAAAGCCAAATAGGACATCCAGATGTACACGTGATAGCTTCTTTAACACAATTTGCAAGGAAAAAAAAAAAGAAAGAAAGCAATAGGTAAAAGAGAGCTAAAAAAGATATTGCCCATATGTACTGTGAAGACCTTAAAACTTAAAAAAAAAGTTTTTATGAGAAACCTGAAAATTTCAGCACCAGTTGGGTATTTTTTTTTTTTAAAGATTTTATTTACTTACTTGACAGAGCGAGCGAGCACAAACATGGGGAGCAGTAGGAAGGAGAAACAGCCAGGGGGAGAGGGAGAAGCAGGCTTCCCACTGAGCAGAGAGCCCAATGCAGTGCTCATTCCCAGGACCCTGGGATCATGACTTGACCAGAAGGCAGACGCTTAACTGAGCCACTCAGGCGCCCCACCATTTGGGTATTTAATATTAAGGAATTATTAATTTTAATTGTGCTTATATTTTTAATCGGCTGTCTTTCAGAAACATACATAACTGAAATTACATGAGATTTGCTTAAAAAAATATGCAAGGGAAGGAAATAGACATGGGCGTGAATGGGGCCAGGCTTGGCCATTTTCCTTCTACTCTTGTGTATGCTTAGAATTTCTCAAAAAAAGAAAAGGTTTAAAGGAATAGGTAAAGCTTTTTATAGTATGCCTTTTAAAGTTCAACAATGAATTTAAGTTTGTTCCTCCAGCTACCCACCCATCTCTGCAAACTTCTATTAGCCAAACTTCTCAAAAAAGAGCTCTCTGTACTTTCTGCCTTCAGTTTCTACCTCCCATTCACTAATCAATCCACTTCAATATAGCTGCCCACTCAATGAATGAAACTGATCAAGAAGGACAAAAATTTGTTATCAAATCTAATAGCACCTCCCTTTAATCACCTAAATACCAGCTCTCAAAAGTCCAACAAAGAGGACTACTCTTTTTCTTAACATATTCTTCACTTGATTTTTCAGGCTTCCAGGTTTCCCATCTTACCGTCATTCCTCTCTAGCTCCTTTGCTGTCTTCTCTCAAGTACTTTCTCATCTTTAATATTAAAGCCCTAGGACTCTGACCTGAGCTCTCTTCTCTGAGAGATAATCCATAGACCTAAAACATTACATTCTGTTGTTTATGATGGTTCCAAATTTTATACTTTCAACTAGGACCTCTTCCCAAAGCTCCAGACTGCCTGACAGTTTCACTCTAATTTCTTACAAGTATTTCAAATGTACTAAAAAATTACTCTTGATGTTCCCTCTCGCAAAGCTTCACTGCACCACCCGTTTGCAAAAGCCAAATGATTTGTAGTTATCTGTGACTCAGGCTGCTGCTTCTTCTATCATCACAAACATCCACAGGTACTCCTTGCAAAATATATCCGTAATTTCTTCATCTCTCTACCTCTACGGGCAACATCCAAACTGAATATATTTCCTTCAGAGCTGCCAAAATTATCTTTCAAAAAATTCATCTGTATAGCTTCCTTTCTAAAATCTTTCATTAGCTTTTTATTATATTTAAAAATAAAGTCGAATTTCCTAACCAAAGACTACAGTGCCTATAAGATCTGAATTTGCCTTTCTCCAATCTTCTCTCATACTACAACACTTTGTTCACTACGCCCCAGACATGCCTTCCTTTCAATAAACCAAGTTCCTTCCTCAAGTGTCTGCATTTGTTAATCCTTCTGCCTAGAGCTCTCATCCCAAAACTCTGAGACTACTTATTTACTTAAAATGTTTATAGTTTACCCACCTCTGAGTCTCACAGCCCAAATTTCTTTTTATATTCTACCTTTATAATCTGTTATTTATTTATATGCTCAATCCTCCATTAGAATATAAACTCTGAAAATTGGGATGCCTCTGTCTCACAGAATCTAGAATATTACCTACACATATTAAGTGGTACTGAATAAATAAAATCAGACTGAGCACATGCATCTGCTTCCTCCTTTCTGGAAAATCCCACTGAAATGAGAATAAACATAGGTAAAAGGTAAAGAGAAAAAGGAAAGTAAATCTCTCGTGATGGAAACAAAGAAAGGATGCTATCAATCATCCAGAATTTCAGCAAACCAGCAAGCTCACAGGTTCTGATTAAGAAACCAGAATAGGAAAAAAAGAAAGAAAGGAAAGAAAGGAAAGAAAGGAAAGAAAGGAAGAAAGAAAGAAAAGAAAGAAAGAAAGAAAGAAAGAAAGAAAGAAAGAAAGAAAGAAAGAAAGAAAAGAAAAGAAAAGAAAAGAAAAGAAAAGAAAAGAAAAGAAACCAGAAGAGGGGGCACCAGGGTGGCTCTGTTAGTGGAGCCTCCAACTCTTGATTGCAGCACAGGTCATGGTTTCAGGGTTGTGGGACTCAGTCCAGTGTCAGGATCCAGGCTCAGCAGGGAGTCAGCTTGAGATTCTCTCTCTCTGCCCCTCTCCCTGCTCATACTCTTTCTCTAAAATAAATCTAAAGAGAAGAAGGAGAAGAAGAAAAAGAAGAGAAGAAGAAGAAAAAACAACTAGAAATAGAAGACACTACAATCCAAAACATAAACAAAATATGGCTCCTATCGAAGGGATAGCTGTTCTTTGTGAAAATACTTCAGAACAGGACAAAAACTACAGTAAGGGAGGGCAGGCCACAGAGTGATCATCAGAATATCTACAGAACTACAGCAGAACAACTGACATAAGAAAGTGAAACTCTCAGGAACCAAGTAATGTTCAAAGGAACTATGAACCTTCAAAACATAGAAGATACAAACAAATAAATGGCAGCTCCTCATAAAAATGAAATCCTATTAGGAATTTCACATTTTCTCCCAGGATGAAGGTATCCCAATTTTGGCAATCATGGAATTCAACACTGCCTCCCAGCTCATGTAATTTACACCCAAAAGCCTGCCAATAAGCTCTATGGTCAAAATAGACCCTTAAAACAGTGTAGGATAGTAATGCAAGTTATCTACACTGATAAATCAAATCCTTCATTTATAAATATCAATAGGCAATTAAGGATTACCAGCAATTTAAGGAAAATAAAAAGTATAACAGAGAAGGAAGAAGATAAAACAGAAAAAGGCAGTTCATGGGCAGCCCCGGTGGTGCAGCGGTTTGGCGCCGCCTGCAGCCCGGGGTGTGATCCTGGAGACCCTGGATCGAGTCCCACGTCGGGCTCTCTGCATGGAGCCTGCTTCTCCCTCTGCCTGTGTCTCTGCCTCTCATTCTCTCTCTGTGTCTCTATAAATAAATAAATAAATAAATAAAATCTTAAAAAAAAAAAAAAAAGAAAAAGGCAGTTCAAGAAACAAAAAAACAGCGGTGCCTCAGTGGCTCAGTCAGTTTAGTATATGACTCTTGGTTTTAACTCAGGTCATAATCTCAGGGTCGTGGGATCCAGCCCCATGTTGAGCTCGGTGCTCAGTGAGGAGTCTGCTTGTCTGTCTTCCTCTGCTCCCGACCCCCTCAAATAATTAAATAAATCTAAAAAAAAAAAAAAAAAGAACCAAGAAAAAATAATCTTAAAACATTCTAATGTATACCTTCAGAGAGCTCTGATTAGACTTTATGTCATTAAGATTCTTTTGCAAAAACAGAAAGCTCAATCCTAAAATTCATATAGACTCCAAGCAATCTGAAATAGCGAAAGAATCCTGAAAAACAATGTCAGAAGTTGCACATTTCCTGATTTCAAAACTCACTACAAAACTACAATAATCAAATAAGTGTGGTACTGACAGATATATAGACCAACAGAATAGAGAGCCCAGAAATAAATCCTTGAATCTATGGTCAAATGATTTTCAAAAACAGTGCCAAGATGATTCAAGGAGAAAAAGATAATATTTTCAACAAGTTGTAATGGGAAAACTGGATATCCATATACAAAAAAAACAAAAACAAAAACAAAAACAAAACAAAAAACCAACAAAAAAAGTAGCTGGACCCTTATTTTATACCTTATATGAAAATTAATTCAAAATGGATCGAAGACCTAAATATTACAGCTAAAATTATAAAATGCTTAGAACAAAAAGGAGAGAAAAACTTCCTAACATTGGACTTAGCAATGATTTCTTGGATATCACAATGAAAGTATAGGAAACAAAAGAAAAAATTGACAACCTGGATTTTATTTTTATTTCTTTTAAAGATTTTTATTTATTTATTCATGAGAGACAGAGAGAGAGAGAGAGGCAGAGACCCAGGCAGAGGGAGAAGCAGGCTCCGTGCAGGGATCCTGACGTGGGGACTCGATCCCTGGTCTCCAGGATCACGCCCCAAGCACAAGGCAGTGCTAAACCCCTGAGCCACCAGGGCTGCCCAGCAACTCGGATTTTAACAAAAAAAAAAACTTTTGTGCACCAAAGGACAGTATCAACAGAATAAAAAAGGCAATACATGGAATGGGATAAAATATTTGTAAACATTTATCAGATAAGGGATTAATATCCAGAACAAAAAGAACTTCTAAGAACTGAGTAAAAACTCAATTCAAAAATGAGCAAAGAACTTGAATAGACATTTCGCCAAAGATGACAGGCAAATGAAAAGATATTCAACATCACTAATCACTAGAGAAATACAAATCAAAACCACAAGTTAGCACTTCATACTGATTAGAATGGCTCTTATCAAAAGCACATAAAGTAAGTGTTGATGAGGATGTGGAGAAATTGGAAACTCTGGGTATTGCTGCTGCTAACATAAAATGGTGCAGCTGCTTTGGAAAACGATATGGCATTACCATATCATAGATATACCATATGATCCAGCAATTCTACTTCTGGGCATATATATAATAGAAATGAAAGCAGGAAATCAAATAGATATTTGAACAACTATGTTCATAGCTGTATTAGTCACAAAAGCAAAAAGGTGAAAGCCAATTCAAGTGCATGAGTAAACAAAATGTGGCATGTGCATAAGGTGAAATATTAGAGAGGAAATTCTGACACATGCTATAACATGGATGAAGTCTAAAAACATTATGTTAAGTGAAACAAGCCAGACACAAAAAGATAAATATAGTGTGATTCTAAATAGGCAGTAACTACACTAGTCTTTCACAGGTACAGAAAGAACAGAGGTTGCCTTGGGGCAGTGGGGAAGGGGAATGGAGAATTATTGTTCAATGGGTACAGCGTTTCAGTTTGGGAAGATGAAAACCGTCCTGGTGGTTAATTAATAGTGGTAATGGTTTTGAGTACACAACATGAATGTACTTAATACCACTGAAGTGTACATTTAAGATGATTAAAATACTGATTTTATGTTATGTATAATTTACCACAATAAAAAATATGAAAAAGAGTAAGAGTCAATGATAAAGAAGAAATTAGAAAACAGAATGAACTGCTCAAAATTAAAGTGCAGGAGACAAGCTAAATAATGGACACATCTGAAAGACAGATTTATAGCTCTAAAAGAGAAATCAATGAAATTTCCTGGAACACCAAAAAAACAGAGAATAGGTGACAGGAAGTGAAGAGAAATGAAGGAAAGATCCAAGAAATCTAATACTCACCCATGACATAATTACTAATTATCTACCCAGTATTCATTCTCCCCCCTCTTAAAAGCACAGAATGTTCTGATCAAGAGGGCAATGGGCCCAGCTGAAATATATACATTCAAAGACTCTCCTGCAGATGATGCGGCCATGGAATTTTGTTCTGGCCAATAAGTAAGTGGAATTGGGTAAGGCTTCCAGAACGATTTTTTGTTTGAAGGGCAATCACAGCTGGCGTGTCCCTTTGTCCCTCTGTCCTTCCCTCTTCTTCCTACTTGGAATGTTTATGGAGTACCTGGAGGTACAATAGCTACCTTGTAACAATGAGGATGAAAGCTACATCTCAGAACAAAAGAAAAAAGAACCCAGGTCTTTGATGGTATCATTGAATCACTAGTCCTGTAGAGCCAACTTCATCTTTCTTCACTAAACAGTGAAAAAAACCCCACCGCAGTGTCAGTCTCAGTAGACAGTAATCCTGATATATCATCCAACAAGTATGCAATATACCAGGAAGAAGAGAAAAGAAAATGGGGGAAAAAAAAAATCATAGGTAAAAACAGCTCTACACTGAAGATCTGAGCCCTCAGATGGAAAGGAAAAATGATAATGACATTCAAATGTGAGTACAGGGGCTCCTGGGTGGCTCAGTCAGTTAAGCTCGGATCATGATCTCAGGGTTGTGAGATCCAGCCCCACAATGGGCTCCATGCTCAGCTCAGAGTCTGTTTGGGATTACTTCTCTTCCAACCCCTCTGTCCCTCCCATTACTTGCATGAGTGCACACACACTCTCTAAAATAAGTAAATAAATGTGAGTACAAAGTAAAGGCCTTCCACAATTGAAAACAGGAAATGTACCAACAGATATTTCTATGAAAATTTTTTTTTCAGGTCTGAAACAACTTTCTGGAAAATTTATTTCAAAAACAAAAACATACAAGTTAAAAACAAAATGGCACACAAGAAAAATAGGCTTATCCTAAGAGTACAAAGGAAAGAAATCTTAGTATGACAGCTATGCAGCAGACCTAAAATCAATCAGTCTTAATTAGAAGAAATCAGAAGATTCTACAAAAAAAGTCTTAAAAATGAATATAGTCATCATTGTATAAACTATATGATTAAGAACCCAAATGTACAGGCACAGAGGTAAATATAGGTATGCATTTTTCCACCAAAGACAAAATAAAAACTTAAAGCCATGTCCTATACATGAATGTACAGCAATTTTAAGTGATTAGCACATAAGAAACAATGTTTTCTGAAATAACAAAACCAATGTCACTGTCAAGTAATTAAGAATTGAGGATCACTAACTACTGAATTAGTAACATTCAATCACTGGGTTTATAAAGGTACTAGCAATTGGCAATAATCATTTCACTTTTTTTTTTAAACAGGGTTTTTTTTTTTTTTTTTTTTTTTTAAAGATTTTATGTATTTATTCATGAGAGACACAGAGAGAGGAAGAGACCCAGGCAGAGGGAGAAGCAGGCTCCATGTGGGGAGCCCAATGTGGGACTTGATCCTGGGACTCCAGGATCACAACCTGTCAACCAAAGGCAGACGTTTAACCACTGAGCTGCACATCGGGCTTCCTGCATGGAACCTGCTTCTCCCTCTGCCTGTGTGTCTGCCTCTCTCTCTGTGTCTCTTATGAATAAATAAAATCTTAAAAAAAAAATTGCTCAAATTGAGTTTAAGGCTTAATTTTTTTCCTTTTTTAAAAAAGACTTTATTTCAGCACACCTGAGAAAGAGAGAGAGAGAGAGAGAGAGAGAGAGAGAGAGAAAGCATGAGCATGGGGGAGAGGGACAAGCAGGCTCCCTGCTGAGCCAGAAGCCCAATGTGAGGCTTGATCTCAGTACCTGGGATCATGACCTGGGCCTAAGGCAGACATATAACCGACTGAGCCACCCAGGGGCCCCTGAAAGACTTAATTTCAAGGTTATTTTTTAAACTCTAAAGCAATCACTGAATTTAGAAATAAGGTCCTACATGAACAAGATGGTTAATTTCTAAAAATTTATCTCCATTTAACACTGGCCCCCCAAAAAGAGTAAAAGAAACACATACCTAACAAATTAGGACATTAGTTAGAAAGGTTGTCAAAGAATTATTAATTGCCCTAAGATTCTATGGACTCATACAAAGCACTGAGCATTTCTTAATACAGATTTATTTATAACACTCATCTCTTCCCCTCATCAACATGAAAAAACTTGTAAAAATCCTTTAATTTCCATAATAAATTTTTTAATGTATTTTCAGCTAGATAAATTTTTTTTTTTAAGATTTTATTTATTCACGATAGACATAGAGAGAGAGGCAGAGACACAGGCAGAGGGAGAAGCACGCTCCATGCAGGGAGCCCAATGCGGGACTCAATCCTGGGACTCCAGGATCGCGCCCTGGGCCAAAGGCGGGTGCCAAACCACTGAGCCACCCAGGGATCCCCTAGATAAAATTCTATACAAGTCTAGTGTCCTCCCTCCCTCCCTCCCTCCCTATTTCTACTGTGTTAGGAAGATATACAGATTAGTATATTTGAAAAAATGTGAGTTTTGAGCAATTCAAGCTTAGGTAAATCTGACTTGACAGATTATTTTCCTCCTACGTGTCACAAAGTTACAAAAGAAATTTCAACCCACTGAAATTTAAAATTATCTTTTATAGCTTTGATTTCACTTTTAAAATAAGTGCAACTTGAACTTCACAGATGGCTCTTTCTTGTTTTAAATGTTTAATTATGTAAGTAAAAGTCTTCCTTAATTCCTCCCTTGTTATTCAGTGATCTATCCATTTACGTATCACATGTAGAAATCACTTTGTGGGGTCTAAAAAAGCAAATGAAAAATTGAACCATGATACAGTAATTCTACTGCTGGATATTTATCCAAAGAAAACAAAAATACTAACTTGAAAAGATATGTGCACCCTCATGCTCACTGCAGCATTATTTACAACAGCCAAGATATGGAACCAACCTAAGTGTCCACTGATGGATGAACGGATGAAGATAATGTGGAATTTTATTCAGCTGTAATACAGAATGAAATCTTGCCATTTTTGACAACTTGGATGGACCTTGAGGGCACTATGCTAAGTGATATATCAGAGAGAGAACGGTAAATACCGTATGATCTCACCTATATGCAGAATCTTAAAAAACAAATCTGAGCTTGTAAGTAACAAACAGATTGGTGGTTGCCAGAGGTGAGAGTTGGGGGGCTAGGGGGTCCAAAAGTACAAACTTCTCTAAGTTTCTATACTACAAATAAGTCATGATGGTGTAACATAAGCATGGTGACTATAGTTAATAATACTGTATTGTATATTTGAAAGTTGTTAAGAGTAAATTTTAAAAGTTCTCATTACAAGAAAAAAATTTTTGTACAAAAAACGAGTTCATGCAAGTATTGTTTTATACTTTTTCCCTATATTAACTTTGTTTTAGAGATTTTTCCAAGTCAGTACATACAATCTAATTAGCACATACTGTTGTTCCCTAAAAGATGTACCCCACTTAACCATTCCGCTACTGATGATATTTGGGCTAAAACTTTCTATTATAAACAGTGTTGCTTATAAATCCTAATATATATCTCATTGTGTATTAAAAACAACTGTATCTTCAGGATACATACCCACTGATAAAAATGTCTAGATCCTAAGTCATGTGCATTTAAAACTTGTTAACAACTATAGTCAGACTATCCTACCAAAAGGTTGAGCTGATGTACAACTAGTATGAGACTTTGGATGCTGCCAGACTCAGGAAAGCACCTGGAAATCCTTGACAGTTTTGTCAGGATGTGGGTAAAAAGAATGGTATTTTATTTCAACTGCATTTTCTTGATTATTAGCGAAGTTCATTATCTTTCCAGATATATATTATTCATTTTCATTTTTTTCTTTATGAATTCTCTAATTAAAACTGGAATGTTCCTGGATCCCACTGACCATGACCATGTTCATCAAGTACTTTTATGTACTCTTCTCTATCTCCCACATACTACAAACTATCCAAGGCAAATCTTACTTTTAAGAAATTTAATTGTAGAAATGAATATACTAAACTTGTTACATTAGCCATTTTCATCTGCACTTCAATCCTTTATCTAAGGCTTCTACTATAAGCCTGTATTATACTCAAGTAAATAGCAGCTGCTCACAGAGGTTAATTAACTTGTTAGATAGTGACAAAACTGGAATCTGAGTCTGAAGCCAAGGTTTCCACCCCCCGTTATCTGTACTATACCAACTGTTCTCTAGGCTTCAACACTCTTAACCCTCCCCTCCTTTGGTTTCTATGGCGTAATTTACTCCTGATGTTCCTCCACCCTTTTAAACCATTTTTTTCTGTTTCTTTTGCTGGTTCCTCTTCCTCCTCCAGGGAATTTCTAGGCTTTAATGTCTCATCTTTACTTCAAGGTTAGAGGGCTACTCTTATTAAACAACAGAACCTTAGAAAATTCCAAATGTAAAATAATGATGAACTGCTTCTTACTCATCACCATGACTTACGTAACACTACTCTCCACTGGTGATTCTCCTACAACTGACATGTACATGTGCAACTTCTCAGTTGGCCTGCACTCCCTAATAACCTCCAGCCGTTAAGATCGGTGTTTGCCAGAGTTCAGTCGCTAAACTTCCCCTTCCTACCCTATGGACCCTCTGGGACAAGCTCATCCATTTCTCGTCAACTACCATCTATTCCCTGATGGCTCAAAAGATTTATCTCCAGTTGAGGCTGTTTCCTGAGCTTTAGACTATATGTCCAACTGGGGAAAAAAAAACTCACATGGATGGTATTTCATAACCATATCCAAAACTTAATTCATCTTTCCCTCAAAATTTGTCCTCCTTGGGGATCCCTGAGTGGCTCAGCAGTTTGGCGCCTGCCTTTGGCCCAGGGCGCGATCCTGGAGTCCTGGGATCGAGTGCCACGTTGGGCTCCCGCCACGGGGCCTGCTTCTCCCTCTGCCTGTGTCTCTGCCCCTCTCTCTCTCTATCATGAATAAATAAATAAATATCTTTAAAAAAATGTGTCCTCCTTTTTATACTCCCTTTTGTAATTAACCCAAGTCACTGGAAGTAACTCTAAAATTCTTCCCTCTGGTTGAAGTGATCCTGACTCCTTAATACTTGCAGCACCTGTCCCTTCTCTCTGTCCTTGTTGGGTTTCTTCTTTACCTCATTTCTCACCTGAACCACTGGCATATGGAGGGAGCTTGAAAATATTTGTTGGATATAAAATAACACACTTGTCCCACTAGGGCACAGACCATGTCTTACTCATTTTGGAGACCCGGAACTGAGTTGACACACCACCCCAGATGTCTACTGAATCAATCATTCCAGGGTTCCATACCTGAATCAAACTCTGAGGAAATAAGAACCAGGGACCCATTTTTAAAAGCTCTCTGGATGATTTCTATATAGCTAATCCAGCAAAGTCTTTATTATATTGATAAAAGAGAGCAAATTCAAACAAAGGCTGAAATGGGATTTAATGACTTATTACCTCTATAGAGATCTAGAATAAACAGAACTCCCAGACATAAACAATTCTTGAATCACCTGCTACTATAACCTAAGCACCTACTAACTATATATATAAACTAAGCACTATATATATATATACACATATATATATATGTATATATATATATAACCTAAGCACTAACTCAGCATTCTCACTCAGTTAACATACTGCAATAGCGCACTTCTACCCTGTATCCCCACAATCTACTCCCCAGACAGCAGCCAAAATGGTATTTCTAAAAGGCAAATCAGAGCACGCAACCTTCCCTTCACTCCATCCCACGCCCTAGGAATAGTTTCTCCTCATAGTTTAAGAACAAAATAAAAAAAACTTTACTCTGGTTTACGAAGTCCTACACAATCTGGCCTCTGCCTATCCCTCTGGTCTCATCTCCCACACTCCCCTGCTCTTACTGTCTACACTGCAACCACACAGGCCTTTTTGTTCCTAAAATATACCAAACTTTTTCCAGCCCTAAAATTTCTGCATTTGCTATTTCATCTGCCAAGAATGTTCTCTTTGATTTCATCATGGCTAGCCCCTTTGTTCAAATTCAGCCTCAGTTTAAATGTCCCTCTCAGAGGGGCCTTCTCCAATCACTCAACCAAAAGTAGCCTTTTAGTCACATGCTAGGACAACAATCTATTTTAATCTATCATTTAATTTTAATTTATCATTGGTCAAAAGCTGGTATTCTCCCTGTATTTATTCACTGTCTATCTCATGCCTACAAGAATGTAAGCTCCACAACAGCAGTGAACCTGCCCTGACAGTAGATTCGTTCATTACTTTATACCCAAGTCTTAGAACAGTTCCTGGCATACAGCTGGTACTCAAAATTTATCTGTAATCAATCTACTCTTATTTGGAGATCACCCCCCTGTTATGATTTTATCCGAGGATAAATAACAAAATTTCATCTTTTTGAACTTCAAAATTCAATCCATTGAATAAAGCCAATTTGATTACATTAATGAGAAAGTATAATTCCAATAAAATTATTTTTCAGATATTCTAAACCAGAGAATTATAAAAAAGTAACTAGTGTCTAAAAATTACATTCACATCAAAATCAAGTTATATTTTTCCAGATACTAATTCAAAAAAAAATCTAAGTTGTTATAAATTTTACTAGCACTGAGGAGGATAAAACCCAACGTCCATCAACCAGTGAACAGATAAACAAAACACTGCCAAGCAGTAAAAAGAATTCTTACTGATGTACATAACGATACAGCTGAATCTTACGTTACGCTCAATGAAAGAAGCCAGGCAAAAAAAAAAGTACATACTGTATGATTCTGTTTATACATAAAGTAGTAGAAATAGCGACAGAGGGATCCCTGGGTGGCGCAGCGGTTTGGCGCCTGCCTTTGGCCCAGGGCGCGATCCTGGAGACCCAGGATCAAATCCCATGTCGGGCTCCCGGTGCATGGAGCCTGCTTCTCCCTCTGCCTGTGTCTCTGCCTCTCTCTCTCTCTCTATCATAAATAAATAAAAATTAAAAAAAAAAAAAGAAATAGTGACAGAAAGCACATCAGTGGTTATCTGGGGTTGAGGGGTAGCAAGGAGAGAGTAATAAAGAAAAACTACAAAACTTCAGGGGAATGATGGACATTGTTCATTATCTTGATTGTGGTGACTAGTGTAATCATAGGACAAAACTTATCAAACTATATACTTTATATATGTGCAACTTATTGTCAATTATACCTCAAACTATTTTTTAATTTTTAAAAATTAGATTATGCCCTTGCTTAAAACCCTTCAATGGCTCTCCATCCTCCAATAATAAAAAACAGAAAATTTGCTATAAGATTTATCAGCATTATAAGGGAGTTAACATTTAAATGGAATGAAGAGCGAACTAATGTTATAAGCTGATTTCCAACAGCTAATAAGAACCAAAGACATACTTCAATAGGTTTTAATTTTTAACTTCAACAGATATAAATAATATATTCACAAAAATTAATTTTACATTTCTACATCAAAAAGCTAAATATGTGATAAACTCACAATTACCTGTAGAAGGTGGTGATTTCTCTGGGTGTTTTGCATTTAAAAGTTTTCTGCTAATAAATATGTAACCACAGGGACACGATTTACATGCAACAGGAACCTGTACAAAAATAAGAAAAATTATATTACTATTTTTCTATTAGACTTCTCAATGTTTATGTAGTCTCCTGAACTGAATCATAGATTTATTTAAGGAAGTCATAAATTTATTTAAGGAGTCATAAATTTATTTAGGAATCATGGATTTATTTAAACCTGCCTCCTTACCAACAAATTGAGACTGGTGGTGTGTCCAATACATCTTCACATTCTCCTAATGCTTTACAATACCATGTATATAGAAAATGCATGAAAAATGTGCTGATGGGAGTGACCAACATAAAACCATAACAGAAAAGACCATCAGACCAAGGGAAAATACGTGGGGGAAAAAAGGTAGTATTTCCTAAAATGTTTGATGGCAGTTATGTAAACCAACTGGAAAAGGGAACATGGCTGGGAATTAAAGTAATCCCAGCACAAGAATGAGGGCCCAACTCTAATAGTGAGAATGGAAATGGAGAAAGATAGATGCGCCAGACATTTCAAAAGGGGAAAATACTTCCATTATTCCATTTCATTAGAGAATGAAAATACTAATTTGAAAAGATATATGCACCTTTATGCTTATTGCTGCATTATTTACAATAGCCAAGAAAAGGAAGTAAGCCAAGTGCCCATCCACAGACAAATGTATGAAGATGTGATATACATCTCAGGTGTGTATCCACTGAAGTTAGGACGACATGTATGGACCTAGAGATTATGCTAAGGGAAGTAAGTCAGAGAAAGACAAGTATTGGTAGATTTCACTTATATGTGAAACCTAAAAAACAAAACTAATGAACAAACAAAAGAAGAAACAAAGCCATAAATACAGAGAACAAACTGATGGCCTCCTGGGGGGTAAGGGAATGGGCAAAATGGGTGAAGGCAAGTAGGAGGTACAAGTTCCCAATTATAGAACAAGTAAGTCATGGAGTTGAAAGCACAGGGAATACAGTCTATGGTACTAGAATAGCCTTGTATGGGGACAGATGGCAGCCACATTTATGGTGAGCCTACAGGGCTGTCAAAACACCACATTGTACACCCTGAACTAATGTAACATTGTAGGCCAATTATACTTGTCTTAAAATTTTTTTAAAAGGGAAAGTACTGAAAATGGCTCCCGTACTAATATGAGAGGGCAAGATGCCAATTACCACTGATAAAAAAGAACAGTTTAAAATTACTTTGAGGGCCAAAAGCATACCATAAACCAAAGCAAATGTAGGAGAAGGTAGGAATCAAGATCTAGCATCTTTTAGTTTCAGCTCCAGGAAGGACATTGGATAAAACACTCAAGCTCGGGGATCCCTGGGTGGCTCAGCAGTTTAGCGCCTGCCTTTGGCCGGGGGCGTGATCCTGGAGTCCCGGGATCGAGTCCTGTGTCGGGCTCCCGGCAGGGAGCCTGCTTCTCCCTCCTCCTGTGTCTCTGCCTCTCTCTGTGTCTATCATGAATAAGTAAATAAACCTTAAAAAAAAAAATTCAAGCTCTTCAAACTTCTGTTTCTACATGTGTAAATTACAACTGCCTCCTTTCCCTATTTCAAGTCTACAATGATTTTTCAAAAGCTAAATGTCATTAAAAATCATTTTTAAAATGTTTGATTTCTCCACAATCATTTCACTAATATTAACTGTAAAAATCCTTGAAATCACATGTTCACCAAAAAACAGAAATTAATCTCAACCAAAAGCACTCACAGAATATTTTATGATCAGAAAATTGCAATTTGCTTTTGTAAGATAAATTCCATTTGCCCACTGTTCTGCTTGTGTAAAAGTTTAGTTACAATTATAAAGCTTTTTATCCAGGGACGCCTGGATGGCTCAGTCAGTTAAGTGGATGACTCTTGATTTTGGCTTAGGTCATGATCTCCGGGTCCTGATTTGAGCCCCAAGCAGGGCTCCATGATTAGTGGGGAGTTTGCTTGAGGATTTTCTCCCTCTCTCCCTGCCCCCACTTGAGTGCGCTTTTTTCTTTTTTAAAGATTTTAAAAAATTTATTCATGAGACACACACAGAGAGAGAAAGAGAGAGAGAGAGAGAGAGAGAGAGAGGCAGAGACACAGGCAGAAGGAGAAGCAGGCTCCATGCAGGGAGCTGACGTGGGATTCGATCCTGGGTCTCCAGGACCACGCCCTGGGCTGCAGACGGCACTAAACCTCTGAGCCACCAGGGCTGCCCAAGTGCACTCTCTCTTTAAAATAAATATACCCCCCGCCAAAATAAATAAATAAATAAATAAAGCTTGCTTTCTCTGTGTAAAGAATGCTTCATAGTCTGAAATATAAATACTTGATCTAATTAAGCTAAATTAGTATTTTGGGTGAATTTTCTTTGCATAAAAGTACTAAACAAATGATCTCTAGTTTGCAGGTAAGAAAAATAACATTGAATCCTATAAAAATAGTCAAATTCCAGATAGGCCAAATAACATGCTTAAGAAGCATTAAGAATGTGATGAGATTCTTTCAAGCCAGGACAGAAAATGAAACGTTACATTTTCTAATACGGTAAAACGCATCCAAAAGAGGTTATTTTAAAAATTTCACATCTTCATAGAACTAAACTCAAAGGTACTGACTCATTTCCTTTACACTTACATCATTAAGGGCATTCACTGTAATATAAATTGTTTTAAATTAATGTTATCCAAGAAACACAGAAACATGATGTCCTTATTCAAAAGCTCCTTTGCCACTTGGCAAGCATTTTCTTCCAGCTACTAAAACTGAACAAATTTAAAGTTAGGTCTCTTATATGCAAGAAAAATATTATCAACACATATCCTGAATTAGGAGAGGGCTGCACTTAGATGAGACATGTACATATGACTTTGGCATGAAAGAATGCACAAACACTGATAGGCTGATTTTCACTCCTTAATGAGTCTTCTATGATCAAGAAACATTTATGCGCCTAAGTCACCCTAAAATCCCTTTTAAAATGGAAAGCTCCTCTTCCCAACCCCAACCCTGAAAAAATACAACCAACCACCACAACCCAAATCCTAGTAAAAGAATTCTTAAATAAGGTGGACTTCAATAATATTAATCTCTTTACAGTATAATTTGCTTTTCAAACAAAAATTCTATGTTTCCTTCAAATTTTAGTTGTAATACCAAAGATGATACTAATGAAAATTCTAATGCTATACTCTTAGGGTTTTAAAATAGAAAAAAACCCAAATTTTTGTTTATTGATGACTTCTTGTTTATTAATTTATCCCTCGAAAAGTGCATTTGGGTTATTTATATGTTTACAATAAATCACGTAAAAACAAGTAAAACGCTAAAAAAAAAAAGTGCAAAATACATCCTGGTCCTATATTGTTTGATCTTACAAAGTTCAAAATAACCACATTATAGAGAACTCATTTACATTCTTTGGTGCTAAGAGAATCAAAGTGACCTACAGTGGACACGTTTTGCTACATAACACATAAAATTTCCTATAAATAGGAAAAAAATAGCTGCTCTAATAAAAAAATTAAAAAACAGACACATACACAAAAGATACCAGACAACTAACAAGAATCTTTAATGTGGCTACATACAAAATGGTTCAGTAATGTGAGCTACTGGATGTGAAACCTCTCGAAAATGAAAAGTACTGTGGTTTAGATGTTTCAGAACGGTATTTTCAATGGAGGCCCCGTAAAGGGGATGTTATAAAACAACTGAAATCTAGGCCTTGTTTGCTGATCTCTGTACCTGTTTTTAAACCTACACACACACGGACACAGAACATAGGTAAATCTATTTAAGTGGTGCAGTCTTCTCAAACTTTAAAGAATTTACATATTATTTTATGTTTATAAAGTATACCAAAATTCTATTCTAATATTCATCAAAGACTTAGAATAACAGTAATCTCATGACGTTTAAAAAACGGCTTTCTGGATTATAATTTTTTTTTCTCATTTATAACTATAAGAAGCTTGTACTGCCTAATAATTAGCTAAAATTAATCTTTTAAAAAAATAAAATCTTTTATTTCCTTCAGTCCAGTAACTTTCAGTGAAGCAATTTCAAGAATTATCAGAAGTTTTATTTAGTCCTCATGTATACTTTCTTCTCTCAAATACTCACAATAAATAAAGAACAAAACCAACATTTTAAATTATGTAGTAGCTCCCCATGGACTCAACTGTGTCCCCCACTAAATCCAGATGTTGAAGCCCTGACCCCGAATCTCAAGGTACTTGGGAGGTGAGAGGGTCAGGTTTAAAGTCATGAGGGTGGGGCCCTCACGGTGGATTAGCGGCCTTCTAAGGGAACCAGAGAGTTCTCTCTGCTACAACTCCAACTTCCAGGCTCCAGAACCGCGAGAAAATAAATAGTCTGAGCCACTTAACCTCTGGTTTTTGGTTATAGCAGCTGGGAGCAAGGGGCCGCGGGGTCCTTGATAACGAGATGAACGTGTGCTTCCAAATTAAATGTCCAGCACATCTTGTTGAAGATTACCGGGATGCCCAACAAGCTTATCGTCCTTCCTTTTTTTTTTTTTTAAGATTGATTTTCTTGTTTTTCTTTTTCTCTTCCTTTTCTTTTCTTCTTTCTTTCTTTTTTTTAAATTTATGATAGTCACAGAGAGAGAGAGAGAGAGAGGCAGAGACACAGGCAGAGGGAGAAGCAGGCTCCATGCAGGGAGCCCGACGTGGGATTCGATCCCAGGTCTCCAGGATTGCGCCCTGGGCCAAAGGCAGGCGCCAAACGGCTGCGCCACCCAGGGATCCCTCTTTCTTTTCTTTTCTTTTCTTTTCTTTTCTTTTCTTTTCTTTTTCCTTTCCTTTCCTTCTTTTCTTTTCTTTTCTTTTCTTTTCTTTTCTTTTCTTTTCTTCTTTTCTTTTCTTTTCTTTTCTTTTCTTTTCTTTTCTTTCTTTCTTTCTTTCTCTCTCTCTCTCTCTCTCTCTCTCTCTCTCTCTCTTTCTTTCCCTTCCTTCCTTCTCTCTCTTTCTTTCCCTTCCTTCCTTCTCTCTCTCTCTTTCTTTCTTTCTGAATGATAGACATAGAGAGAGAGAGAGAGAGAGAGAGAGAGGCAGAGACACAGGCAGAGGGAGAAGAAGCAGGCTCCATGCAGGGAGCCCGACGCGCGACTCGATTCTGTGACTCCTTTTCTTTTTTTTAAACAGATATTAAAAACAGGTTATTTTTCTCTAAAGAGTACGTTATGCCAAGTAAAATAAGGTCAAGATTTGCAGTAACTTGTGCCCTACAGAAACTGGAACGCGTGAACCTGCTCCTGGAGCACAGTTAATTGGAACAAATGGAAATAACTTAAATATGGATATAATCTCCTGCCAAAGGGACTTCAATCACAAAACCCAATTCTGCCAGAATTTAACGACTCTAAGTGGCAAACTCAGTTTCAACGGCAAGAACGCCGTCTTCACTCTACTTGGAGGGACACGGCGGAGTCGCCTTTAGCCGCGTAAGCCCGGAGGGTCCGGGAACCGTGTTCTCCTTGCGCCCCCAGGCCCGCAAAGGCGTCTGGGTAAGGCGGCAGCACGCGCGCTCAGGCTCGCTCAGCCCGCGAGGTCGCCCTTAACGCACCGACACCAGCCCGTCGGTTCCAAATTTAAAAAAAAAAAAAGAGAGAGAGAGAGAGAGATCCCTGGGTGGCGCAGCGGTTTGGCGCCTGCCTTTGGCCCAGGGCGCGATCCTGGAGACCCGGGATCGAATCCCACATCGGGGTCCCGGTGCATGGAGCCTGCTTCTCCCTCTGCCTGTGTCTCTGCCTCTCTCTCTGTGTGTGACTACCATAAATAAATAAAAATTAAAAAAATAAAATATTATTTTAAAAAAGCCTCCATCCATTTCAAATTACTCCAGATTTAGGAAAAAAATTAAAAAAAATTTTTTTTTGAAGAAAAGGGGAGGAGGGAGGTAGTCATTTTGAAAAAAGATTCTCTGAGAAAAGCAAGAAAAGAAAAAAAATCACCCCCAGCCCCGCGCGCGCGGGCGTGAAATCGGGGCCTCGGGGCGGTTCTCCCCGAGTTCGCGCCCGACCGGCCGCGGGCTGAGGGAACGTCCATTATTCCCGCGAGACGGGACGCGCGCCTCACGCCGAGAAACGGTTTAAAAACCAGGTTTTTAAAATCACAGCCGTGACGCTGCTAATTCTGTGTGGAAACGAGTCATTCAGGGCTCATCGAGCTACACGTCGGTGACTAAAGAGACCTCGAAGCACACAAACGCCCGGTTCTGAGGCGGCGGCGGCGGCGGTCACGTCCCACGGACCCAGCGCGGGGGCTCGCGGCCGCCGCCGTCAGGAACGGAAGGAATATGTTCGTGAGGAAAAAAATGTCCAAATTTGGCCAAACTTGAAGGCGCGGCGACCGCGGCCCGTTTGTCACACGGACGCCGCACCCGGCCCGGGAACAAAGCGGCCGCCGGGCTCCCGGGCGGAGGGCGCGGCCGTGCTCGGCCCCGGGCCCGGTCACCGGGCGACCCCCGCGACCCCCGCGCCCCCGCCGCCAGGTGCGCACCGGCCGGACCGCGCCCCCGTGACCCCCCGGACTCCCGTGCCCCGGGCCGCCCCCGCCCGGCCCCCACCTGCTGGTCGCACTCGGGGCACGACTTGGTGGCCATCTTCACTTTCTTGGCTCGACTCGCAGACATGCTCCCCTCCTGCAGGGCGGCGGCGGCGGCGGCGGCGGCCCGGGCTCCTCCCCTCCGGCCTCCGCGGCCCAGCCTCTACCCGCCGGCTCCCCGCGGCCGGGACCGAGGCTCAGGCGGGGGCGCGCGCGTGCGCGGAGCCTGCGTGCCGGGGGGGGGGGGGGGGGGTGGAGGGGGGCGGGGCGCGGCGTGGGCCTGCGCAGCCACGCCCCCTCCCGGCCGGCGGACGGCGCGGGGGCGGGGCCTGGGCGGGGCGCGGCCGGAACGAGCGTCGGGCTGGACCAACGAACGCGCGGGGGGGCGGGGCGCAGCGCTGGGCTCGCCCCGGGGGCGGGGCCTAGCGACGGGGTGGGCGGGTCGGCGCGGAGCGCAGGTGGGGCCTGGCCTGGAAGCGCGGAGGTGAGCCGCTCGGGCCGACTGGATGCGCGGACACCTGCCCCGGCTCGGCGCTGAGACCTGGGTCCGCCGGGAAGTCCGTACTCACTAGGCGAGTGTGGCCCGTGGCCGGACTAGATTACAGCAGAGCTGGGCTGCTGACGGCAGTAAATTGGTGGACTGTTTGGAATTTTATATCAAAATGTACAATCCTCTTGGCCTTTGACCTAGCCTTATCACCTAGCACCTCTGCCCCTACGAATCGGTGGAAGAGGTATTTTCCACCTGTACTCAAATCCATTTGTGCAAAGATGCTGCACTCACCCAGCGCCTCTGCCCCTAAGAATCACTGGAAAAGGTATTTCCCACCTGTACTCAAATCCATTTGTGCAAAGATGCACTCATCCCGCGCCTCAGCCCCTAAGAATCACTGGAAAAAGGGGATCCCTGGGTGGCGCAGCGGTTTGGCGCCTGCCTTTGACCCAGGGCGCGATCCTGGAGACCCGGGATCGAATCCCACATCGGGCTCCCGGTGCATGGAGCCTGCTTCTCCCTCCGTCTGTGTCTCTGCCTCTCTCTCTCTATCATAAATAAATAAAAATTAAAAAAAATAAAAAAAAAAGAATCACTGGAAAAGGTATTTTCCACCTGTACTCAAATCCATTTGTGCAAAGATGCTGCACTTTGTGGCACTGCTTCTCGGAGCAAAATCAGAAACAGCCCAGGTGTCCCAACAACAAACTGCTTGAGCAAATTAAGGCGTGCATACAATATCGCTGCAGAGCGATGTGAAGGGATACAGTGATCCCCCACATGGTGTTCATTGGAAAACCTTAAGATTGCGCAAAAATATGAGAATATATTTGTACTTGCATATGCATTAAGACACTGGAGACAAGGAACTGCGGGACAAGGACAGGAGGGAGACTTATTTTTCATTCCATATCCTATTGTAGTATTTGATTTTTCTACCACGTCAACCTAGTGTGGCCTTTCACCCATAAAGGGAAAGGATTTGAACGCGACTGTCGAAGTACCAAGTAAGCCAGGTGACCCGCTGTTGAGGGAATTAGTCCTAGAAAGCTTTCTGGAAAAGTCACCGAAGCTGAATCCCCAAGGATGTCAAGGGGAGGTCTCATCAAAAGTGAAGACCTACCAGGCAGACGGCACCACGTGGTCAGCAATTTGGTGTTGGGGGAACGCCAGGTCCAGGGCAAAGAGTTAAGGCTGGGGAGGTGGGCCATATCCAGTTATGCAGGGTCTTTGCTACCACGGGGAGAAGTTCAGATTTCATCCTGAGGGCAATGGGGCTATAAGGGTTTTAGGTTGGGGAGTAATAGGATTCGATTTGAATTTGAGAATGATTGGTCTAGCAAGATGCCCCAGGTATCAGACATGAGGAAAGAAAGGTCAGTGAAGGAGAGGGGAAGAGATTAAAAAATATATATATGGAGGCCATAACGTAAGGCCTCATAGTAAAACTTGAGGATCAGAGATATTTTCAGGATGACTCTGAAGTTTCTACTGCAAGGACCGGAGGAAGAGGAGTAGCCGTGGAACATGGTGCTACCATTTTCTGAGAATGACATAGGGCACAAATCAGAAATCGGAGCCCTGCAATCCAGGCCCTGAGTTTTCTGAGAGTTTTATTTGAGTAGGTCCTTTTTCTGGAAATCTCCTCAAAAGGCCACTTGGCTGGGGTTGGCGATAAGGGAGAGGTCTTTAACTTATTAACATTTACTAGGTACCCACCATGTGCTGGATTTTGAGGTCTAGAGGGGGTATGATCTTGGGAACCAAAAACTCCCTGCACGCCTGGGTGGCTCAGTGGTTAAGGAGACTGAGAGTTGGCTGACGAACCCCACCTGGGTTCCCCCCTTCTCTCTGGCTGCCTTCTAGCTAACAGGGCTCGTGTGGCATTATCTCTGGCCAATGACATATAAACCAGGCTGCTGGGTGGGATTTTTCGGAAGGGTTCTGAGTTCCTGGTAAAAATGAACAGATTCATGTCCTTTGCCTTTCACACTGTTCCTTACTCTCTGTGGAGCATGAACGTGAGACCCTGAAGGTACAGAAGCCACCTTCTGACATGAGACCAGGAGGAGGTTATCTATTGTTTTTTTTTTTTGAGGTTATCTATTGTTATGTAACAAATGACTTCACAACTTGGTGGCTTAAAACAACAAACATTTATTACCTCGGTTTCTGTGGGCCAGGAATCCAGGTGTGGTTCTGCAATCTCCTCTGATGCTCAGCTAGGGGGGAATCTCTTTCTAAGCTCACTCTGGATCGTCGGCAGGCCTCTCTGTCCCTCATCACCTAGTCTCTTAACAACATGGCAACTGTGGGGGGCCTCACAATATGGCATTTTGGCTTTCCCCAGAAAAAAGAATGAGAATGAATGTGCATGACAGAAGCCACATTCTTTTTATAACTTAATCTCAGGGGCACCCGGGTGGCTCAGCGGGTGAGCGTCTGCCTTCGGCCCAGGGCGTGACCCCGGGATCCTGGGATCGAGTCCCATGTTGGGTTCCCTGCGTGGAGCCTGCTTCTCCCTCTGCCTGTGTCTCTGCCTGTGTCTCTGGGTCTCTCATGAATAAATAAAATCTTAAAAAAAATTTTATGGCTTACTCTCAGAAGTGGCATCCCATTACTTCTGTTTTCTATTAGATGCTAGGGCCGCCTAAGTGGCTCAGGCAGCTGAGCAACCAACTCT
Source organism: Canis aureus (assembly GCF_053574225.1). Taxonomy (NCBI): domain Eukaryota; kingdom Metazoa; phylum Chordata; class Mammalia; order Carnivora; family Canidae; genus Canis; species Canis aureus. Next base: position 14,924,901 of record NC_135623.1, on the reverse strand, counting down.
TGAGAATGGCTTAGGTCATGATCTCAGGGTTCTGGGATCGAGCTCCGGGTTCCAGCTCCATGCTCAGTGGGGAGTCTGCTTGAACATTTCCGTCTCTCTCTCCCTCTGCCCCTACTCACCCCCTTGCATGCACACACGAGCTCTCTCTCTCTCAAATAAATTAATCTTACTTAAAAAAAAAAAAAAAAAAAAAAGCTAGTCACTAAATCCAGCCCACACTCAATGAGAGGAGAGCACACAAGGGCAAGAATACCAAGAGGCAGGCTGCCTACCTCAGATGCCACGCATGGAACCATGATCAATCCACTAAGGATGAACAAAAAGCTGGAAAGCACCTGGGACTTACTGCATCGTTAAGTACCTACAGTCATGGCCTGTCTCCCTAGATTCCTTATAATGTAAAAGAGGGAAAACAGCTCAAAATGAGATACAGCCCCACCCCCACGAGAATAGATAAAAATACCATCAGATGTTAGTGAAGTGGGGGGCGTATGAAATGGTGTAATCACTTTGGAAAAAGGCCTAGGAAAACTAAATATACACATAGCCTGTGACCCAGTATTTCCAATCTTAGGTATCCGTCCAAGAGAAATGAAAATATATGTCCACAAAAAGACTTGTGCAAGAATATTCATAATAGCTTTATTTATAATAGGCTCAAACTGTGGGGAAAAAACACACAAATGTATCAAATAGGTAAACAGATAAATTATTATATTCATTTAATGGAATACTAATCAGCTTTTAAAAGGAATAAAATGTTGATACAGCACAATGAATTAATTTCAAGAACATTATGCTTAGTAGAAGAAGTCTTACACAAAAGAGCACACACTGTACAATTCCATTTATGTTAGTTCTAGAACAGGCAAAACGATTCCATGGTACAAAAAAATCAGAGCAGTGTTTGCTTCCAGCAGGTAAGAGTAGGGATAAAATGAAAAGGCATGAGAGAACTTTCTGGGCTAATAGTAATAGTCTGCACCTTCAGAGAGGTTTGTGTTACACAAATGTTTGCATTTATCAAAACATACAGTCAAGATTTGGGCATTCATCAGATTTAAATTTATAAGAACAAGAACTGTAAGCCAACACGGAACTCTAGGTAATGACATGGCTGCTGAAGCGCTTAGGGTGAAATGAGCTAATATCTGCTACTTTGTATTGAAATGCACTTAAAAAAAAGGATAGCTAGGGGAGTAGGGAAGTGATAAAGTCTAGTAAAATGTCAATGGTACGCTTTAGGCGGTTGGCATACAGGTGTTAACTGTAAAATTCAGGTATTTTTTATGTTTGAAAATTTCAATAAATTACAGTAAAGAAAACCTACTTAGGTTTTCAATTATTTGCTATCAACATATTCCTGACTTATACTGATACCAAAACAAGGGCTTTCTACAAAGTGGATGAGACTGGCTCTAACACTCATTCATTCATTTAACAAACATTTACTAGGTACCCACCATGTGCTGGATTTTGCGGTCTTGAGGGGGTATGATCTTGGGAATCAAAAACTCCCTGCACGCCTGGGTGGCTCAGTGGTTCAGCATCTGCCTTCAGCTCAGGTTGTGACCCGAGGGTCCCGGGATCGAGTCCCCCACTGGGCTCCCCGCAGGGAGCCTGCTTCTCCCTCTGCCTGTGTCTCTCATGAATAAAAAAATAAAATCTATAAAAAATCTCTGCTATTGTGAATTTTATAATCTAGCAGAGAAGATGACACATACGATCACACAAACATGTAACAACTGTGATCACAGCTATGAAGGAACCATATTGGGGCCCTAAGGCCCCTGACAAGGGGACCTGACCTATAGTGGGGTGGGGTAATCACGTAAGACATCCTGCAGGAAATGTGCGTGATGGGGAGAGCTCTAACGAGGTGAAGAGCCGTGGTAGCACGGACGGAGTAGTTGGGGTCAAAGGAAGTGAATGGAGGCTACTGTGGCCAAAGCACCAACAGAAAGAGGAAGAGAGCTCACCATCCTGACAGGTCCCCGAAGGGTCTGTTTTCCCCTGGCTTCTCTCCCACTTCGCCCTAGGTCTGTCGTGCGGGGGCCGTAGATGCTCTAGGCTCACTGTAAGCAAGGAGACCAGGCAGGAGCTTCTTTAGTAACAGCCACTATGGACATAATAAACGAAACATCAAACCATTTTCTTAAATGTTTTTCTTTGTTGTTGTTGTTTTTAAGTAAACCCTCCACAACACGGGGCTCTAACCTGTGACCCCCAGATCAAGAGTTGCATGTTTCACTAAGCCAGGTGCCCTCCAACGTCACTTCTTACTCCCCTGTAATCAGGACCCAAGCTACCTCAGGGATGGGGAGATGGGACGTAGCAACCTCCACCTCCACTCCTTCCCTTCTTTTGACAACCAACCAAGGAAGTTTCGAAAGCTTTCTTTTCTGGGAAAGGAAAATAAGAGCAGTAGGACACTTGGCAGCCTTTTGTGTGTATAAAATTTCTCATTTTTCGGGGATCCCTGGGTGGCTGAGCGGTTTAGCACCTGCCTTTGGCCCAGGGCGCGATCCTGGAGTCCCGGGATCGAGTCCTGTGTCGGGTTCCCGGCATGGAGCCTGCTTCTTCCTCCTCCTGTGTCTCTGCCTCTCTCTCTCTCTATGTCTATCATAAATAAATAAATAAATCTTAAAAATTTTTTTTCTCATTTTTCTTGGAAATCTAATATAGCTCCTAAATAGTTATGAATTTTAAGCTATAGTTTCTACTTTTCCAAAGCAATGGAGCAATGATCATCATGATTCCATGTTGATGCTGTTGACAACATTTATATTTCATATTTTCGAAAAGGAATGATTTTTAAAAAGATACAAATAGCTGCCATGGGGCGCCTGGCTGGCTCAGACAGTGGAGTGAGCAACTCTTGATCTCAGGTTGTTAATTCAAGGCCCGTGTTGGGTGTAGAGATTACTTAAAAGTAAAATCTTAGGGACGCCTGGGTGGCTCAGTGGTTAAGCATCTGCCTTCAGCCCAGGGCGTGATCCTGGAGACCCAAGATCGAGTCCCATGTCAGGCTCCCTGCATGCAGCCTGCTTCTCCCTCTGCCTGTCTGTCTGTGTGTCTCATGAATAAGGAAAATTGTTAAAAAAAAAAAAAAAAAGAGAAAAATCATTAAAAAAAAAAGTCAAAGTAAAGACAAAGAAAATGAGAAGTCTCGTCTTTGTCCTGAAAGGGAGCTTTTCTTTGGTTCCTGTGGGACCAATGATACACTGGGGCGGGGGGCACTTACTGCAGAAAAGCCACAGGCTCAGAGTGACTGAACAAGTTAGCCTCCTTACAGCTGCGTACCTCTGGACGGTCCAGGCAATGCACCAGCCTTCACTGAGACTGAACTCAGCCATGTGGCTGGCCCCGCACACAGAGGGGCCTCCAAGGTGTCCCCTACACCTGACTTTGCCTTTTCTGCTTCTACTTTTCATGGTATTAAATAATATTTATTGGGCAGCTACTCTGTGCCTGTGCTTTATATGAACTGTCCCTCTTCCTCCCCAAGCCCTGCAAGGTGGTTTCATGAACTTTATCTTAGTTAAGTAAAGGAAGGCTCGGGGAGTGGGGTATCAGTCAGCAATCTTTCTTTTGCTAACATGGAAAGCCAAGCTCTGCAAAAACGGCTTACGCAGAAAGGGTAATGACTGCCTCACATGAACCAAATGCACTAATGGTTCGGGCCCAGCTCGGTCACAGGAGCCACAGGATCTGCCGTTCTCGCTGCAGCTCAAGTCTGCCCCCTTGTTGGGCCTGGTGAGGGGGACTGCTGGGAGAGCTCACGGCCCGTAGCTGCTCCTTTCCCTGTCCTGCCACAGGTCACTGCTGCTTCTTGGAAGAAACCACCCATCAGGCTGACCCGGGCCATCCACTGACTGCGTCAGGCCAGCACGCCGTCCGGCCCTGGGAGTCTGACAGGGGTCTGCAAACTGCGGGAAGGGTGGGTGGTCATGAGGCAGCTCCTCCCCACCGGGACAGACCAGGGAACTCAGGCCACTGCCCCTCTCTGGGGCCATCCCGGGCCTTTCTCCCGGTCCTTCCCGCACGTCTGGTTGTAGCCTCGTTCCCGTATAATCGGAGCTCAGTGTCGGCCCTCGCTCTCGGGAGGAGGCAGCCGTCGGGCAGGAGCCGCAGAAACACTGCTGAGAGTCCCTGACGACCCGGGGACGGGGCAGGAAGGCGAGCAGATGACCCCGAGCAGGCCGGGTGGCCAGGCCCTCTGCTCACGAAGCCCACGTCGCAGCACCAGGCTGCCTCCGTCCAAAGGAAGGGACGTCTCTTCAGACACGCATCCCATGGTCTTTCATTCTTCAGCCACAGTCAATTCTGCTTTAGGACATTTCCGTCCATCTTTCCCTCCGTTCCTCCCCCGGGTCTCTCCCTCCAGTTAAGATCCATCCAGGACGTCCTTGGCGCCCTGAGCTCCTAGGATTCCTCGGCCCTCCTTCACAGAACAGCCGTCGCGGATGGTCAGGAGGAGAGGAGCGGGAAGAGGAGCATCCCAGGGTCTCTACCCCAACCTAATCCCCGGATGCCATGAGGAATATCTGCCAGCGAGCTACAGAATCATAAAGAGGCCACTAATTATGGTCTCTGGTAGGTCACTGACATTAAAAAAAAAACAATCAGCGTGGGAACCACATGAAAGAAGGGACCGGCTCCAGGCGACAGAACAGGGATCATCCTCCAAAAGCACCACTGTGCCCCGTCTCCTGTGTACACGGCTTTTGGTATTAGAGACATGCTTTCATTTCTTTACTCAAAAAGTATTTTCCGAGAGCCTGAGAGCTTTTGATGAAGTTGCCCGTCTCCCTGAAGCCCGCTACAGCCCCCTACCCAGATCTTTGCATGGCTGAGCCCTAAGCATCGTTCACACACACATACACTCTGGGTAGATCCTCATTCCTCCAGGGAAGAAGCCCGAAACTCAGGGGCAGCTCGTAATTTTCCAGAACCTTAGGTACCTGTAGGTCTTCACGTTCCGCCAGAGTCTGGGAAGCTATTAAATTGAGAAATATGAAAGTGGCTTTACGTAAAAATGAAAATGTTGTATTTTTCAGAAAAAGAAGTTTTTATTTGAGCAAAATACGCAGTTAGCATTCACTACTTTCCCCCAATGATAAATTTCTCCAAATATTACATATTTATAAAATTCAGCATTGTTAAAATTTATTCAAATCCTTCAATTACTGTTGTCTATTGGAGAATGTTCTGTTTCTTGGAGTTCCAAATGGTAAAAGAGGTGGTAATGTTGAAAAAAGGTCAGGTGAGTGTGATGGATTTGGCAAAAGTCCTTGGGCCAATGCAGTTACTCCCTTTGGTGGTCTGGGGTTTCAGTGGTCAAATGATGGAAAAGTACAGGTCCCTCCATACCTGCTCACCAATGCAGCGCTTTTAGACCCATTTTTGACAAATAGTTTCAACTTCTTGACAAAAAGATGCTACTATTAGTTTTGTCTGAGTCAAAAGCAATGAAATACTCTCTTGGCGGACCACCATAGAGTTACCAGAACCTTTTTTTGATTACAGTGATGGTTTTTACACGTTTGGAAACTACATCAACATCCAACCATTGTCCAGACCACTATCATTTTTTTTTTGTCAAAGCTTAAGATTTCTCCAAAATAGGTCTCTGCTCTTTCAAATCCCAAGGTAAGAACACACCTGTAATCATCTCCGTTTATGATCATCTGTCAGTTGGTGTTACCTACCCACTTGTCCAACTTTTTCACCTTTCCTATTGCAGCCAGGTGTCGAGAAATTGTTGTAGCAGAAACTCCTAAGTCTGCCGCAAGGCCTCGAATTGCTGTTTTGGGGTTAGCTTCCACCATGGCTCTCAGTTGATCTTCATTTAAAACAGATTTGGGTCTCCCTCGAGGCTCATTTTTCAGACTCAGATCTCCAGAACGAAATTTTTCAAACCACCACCGGATAGTCCTCTCACTAACAGAGCCTTTTCCAAAGACAGAATTGATGTTTCTACTTGCTGTGGCTGCACTATGTCCTAGTTTAAATTCATATAAAAATAGTATTCGCAAATCTTTCAAAGACGGGGCACTGTTCACTTCTGTGGAGGAAACAAACAATAAAGACTCAGCCATCAAAGGACATAATATCATCAGGAATACTACACAACACAACTGAAAATAGACCTAACATTAAGTTAATCAATCATGGTCAAGCTTTGACTTGTCAAATCGCAGCAATTTCATCTGGAGGATGCATGTTTTTATCGCTGTTCTCCTGCCAACAGCTTCCAGCAGGCAGATGACTGTAAGTAGGAATAAATTTCCAGTAATCTGATAAGCACTGCCATAAAAGAAATGCTTTTGAACTAAAATAGGAGTTGTGCTCTTACGTCTAGGAACTTAATGCCTGCCACACGATATTTCCAGTGCTATCAGATTAAGGTCTCAGATCCATTTAATGCTTGGGGGAAAAAATCCTCCCATAATGGGTTGATAAATAATTGCTTCCAATGTTTTCTGACAAAAGTATTTGTAGATCTTCCTCTTCCCTGCTTCATATGATCTGAATGACTGCCACTTCACAAGTTCTTTATGTTTTCTAGATCCTTATTTACTATGGAATTTTTCTTATTTTGCTTATTTCACTTTCTTGGGCTTCATAGTTAATTTTGGTGTAAATGAATAAAAATTATATTTCAGATATATGAAAGAACTGTTTTCCATTCTCCCCTGGTAGTCACGTATTCTAAACGGTACCAGGGTCCACTGGCCACTAGAGTTTTTAAAACTAAGACCATAACATACACATGCCCTAAACCTACCAAAGGGGTAGAGAAAGAAAAAAAAAGAGGGGGAGAGAGAGATTGATTCAGCAGAATTCAAATCTAGACAATGTTTGGGAGAAATCTTGGGGTATGAAGAGGGGGATTCTTCTTTTCAGCAGCTTTAATTCCAGTCCCTTACAAGTACATATTCCTCCAATAGTAACTTTTCTCCCTTTTTCATCCCCTATGCTTCCAAGATGGCAAAGTGGAAAGGGAAAAGGTTTCTATTCCTTTCTACCATCACTTGAGTTCTAAATTATTTCAAATAAGTTGATGTCTTCCATTACAAAAGCAGAAAAAAATTCTGACCTCAATCACAATATACTGTTACCAAAAAACAAAAATACATATGCAACTGTAAGATAAGTATCTGGAAAGTGAGTAGCTTTATTTTAGACCCTAATACCCTGAGAGCAATTATCCTATTGTTCATAAATGGAATAGGAATAGGGGAAAGAGGTTTCCCATCAATATAGTAGATTTAATTAATGCAAGAAGCCACCTCTTCCATTTCAAACGTGCTAGTTGAGATATAAGTGAAAATCAAAACTTGTTTTAGTACAAAGCTAAGTCCAAAAGCAAAAGAGAATTTCCCAAATGCAAGAAAGTGAGAAAAGCTAAAAACACAAACAAACAAACAAAAAAACCCCCACAGTGGTGAAGGGACACATGAATAGAATTCGTATCTCAAACTACAAATAATGGAACAATCTGAAAGAGACATTATAAGACAAGTTAAAAAAAGACATTTTAAATCATGCCTTTAATGTTCAAAGAGAAAACAGAAATAGATTTCAATAAACAAGAACAAATTATTGTAGAAAAAAAAAAAACCTCCCACATACTTGTCACATCTCCTTCGTTTCCTCTAATCTCTGAGAATGCCTTGGTCTTCCCTTATTTTCCATGACCTTGACCTTATCAAATAAGGATTTATCAAATAACAAATCCTACGTTTGTTCATTACTGCTGGGGTGTCATACCTTTTAGTCATTCTCAGTGGACACAGCTAGGAAATACATGCATAGTAACCCACCCATACCTTGTCTGGGTATGGCTGATGTTTCCTGATGACTGGACTAAGGTTATACATTTTTGGCAAGAATACACATACATGACGTATCCTTTCTAGTGCATGGTATCATGGGTTTCAAGATGTGCATACGCTTTATTATTGTGATGTTCACCTTGATCACCGACTAAGATAAATTCTGGCAAGTTTCATCCTAGTAAAGTTATCTTTCCCTTTGTGATTAATGACGATCCTGGGGGACATACTTTGAATCTACCTAAATTTTACTTATCCTCAAATTTTCACTAATTTTACAATCAATTGGCGGATCTTGTCTGCAACAATTATTACTGTTTTGTTAATTCTTATTTTCTATTTCCCTCAATCCATCCATCCTTCCACAGGTATTAACTGGAATTCTACTATAAGTGAGAAATGTTCATTTCCCATTTTATATCTGTATCAGTATGCACTCACGGATATTTACTTTATTATTCTATGGAATATAATCCAATCATTTCATTATTTCTTTTGCTCAAAGTGCTCCAGCTTTGTCCATTTGAACCATCTTCTTCTTCTTCCTTCCTTCTTCTTCTTCTTCTTCTTCCTTTCTTCTTTCTCCTTTTTCTCCTTTTTCTTTCTCCTTTTTCCCTTCCCCTTCCCCTCCTCCTCCTCCTCCTTCTCCTTCTTCTAGTACTTTGTTATTACCTGGCACACATCAAGCACCTTTAGTATTTTCTGTGTCAGTCCTGGAATCAACCACTTCTCCAAGAAGTGGAGAATCATACTTAGAAATAAAAACCTGAATCCTACGTTTGTTCATTACTGCTGGGGTGTCATACCTTTTAGTCATTCTCAGTGGACACAGCTAGGAAATACATGCATAGTAACCCACCCATATACTGATATTTCGGATTCCAAACTGACCCAACAGAGTTCATTTTAGCCTTCTCCTTTCTGTATTTGTGAGAAACCCAGTTTTTGTTGTCTAAAACATATTTACTGATTTGTTCAGTTTAAGTGCACACATATGGCAATTTTGGAATTGCTCATTTATGCCCCTGTGACAAATATATTTACTGACTACATTACAGCATTAATCTGCAGTTCTTTTTTATCTTCACCATTACAGCATCCAATCAAGAGGTTATTTTCCAAAACAACTTGGAATAAAGTTTTCTTCCCCATCCCCTTTAATGTCACTCCTTCCTCATTCCTGATACACCGTTCTCATCTCCCCAGTTTTGCACCCCTTTCCCACCTACCCCCCCGCAGGTTACCAATCACATCACTTTAGTTTCCAGTTTATCCTCCCAGTATTGATTTTACGCAAATGACTGATACACTTGAACTGTCTTGTATCTCCTTTTTTTAAAAAATATTCATAATTTTCTGAGTCTTTTAAAAATTTTTTTTATTTATTCATGAGAGACAGAGAGGCAGAGACACAGGCAGAGGGAGAAGCAGGCCCCACACAGGGAGCCTGATGTGGGACTCGATCCCGGGACCCCAGGACCATGCCCTGAGCCAAAGGCAGGTGTCCCTATCTCCTTCTTTCTTAAACAAAAGTTCATACTATAGATACTCCTGTGCTTTACCTTTGTCGCTTAACAGTATATTATCTGAGAAACACTCTATATCAGTCAATACAAATCATTCTCATCCTTTTTTTTTTTTTTTATAGTTCCATTACTCCACTAAATGGATATACCATAGTTTAATCACTTTGCTTTGTGTGGGCATTTAGACTGTTTCCAATACTTTGCAATTAATTGCATTACATTGCTGTAGTGAATTTTTTGTGCATATGTATTTTTGTATCGTTGGAGGTATATCTTAATGGTAAAAACCCAGAAATGGTCTTGCTGGGTCAAAAAGTAAATCAATACATACGTAGTATTTTTAGATATTGCCAAATTTCCCTTTGGAAGGGTTATGAAAATTCATATTCGCACCAGCGATGTAGGAGTGCCCATTTCTCCACAGCTTTACCAACAAAGTATACTGTCATATTTAAAAATTTTTGCTCTTGGTAGGTATTATTTTAATTTGCATTTCTCTAATTATGAGTGAACCTGAACTTTTTTCATATATTTCAGGACATTACTATGTCTTATTTTTTTGTGTGAGTTGTCTCTTCATATCTGATTCCCATTTTTATATCAGGTTTTTGGAACTTTGTCCCTGAAATATGTTGTTTTGAAACCGTAAGTCTCACAACCACTATTTATTGCCAAGGTGAACTCTGATCTTCTGAGGGACTTATCAATAGGATTTCTGGTAGCAAGTATGAGCACCAGAGGGAGCACCCAAGGGCCTCCAAACCTTTTGGACTCACTGCGATGGGGATCAATGACCCCCAGCAGGGTTTGGTCATATTGGATGAAGACATCTTAGCTCCTGCTTAGAAGCCTCATCCACGTATTTCTGGACCCCAGAGCTTTGAAGAATTGTACTAATCTGGGCCATGTGACCACTATCCTTCACACAGACTCAGAGGTCTACTCCAGGAAATCATTCCTTGCCCAGAACCAGAACAGGTTCTAGTAGCTTGCACTGCAGTGTGCACTGCGGGATCATCTCCGGGGGCTGCCCATTCACCTGTATAAGATTGTTGCCCTGTCTGCAGTGCACCACACCTGGGGCCATCATTTTGTGTCTAAGGACCAGAATGCAGTGGGCCCTTGGGCTGCATGGCCGACAATGTAGACAAGAGACCTTCACCACGTGGTGTCACAACCAGAAAAGCTTTTATCCCTCATATGTTCTTTAAAGATTTTATTTATTTACTTATTTATTTATTTATTTATTTATTTACATAGATAGAGAGCATGAGCAGGGGGAGGGGCAAAAGGAGAGGGAGAAGCAGACTCCTCACTGAGCAGGGAGCCCGATGTGGGGTTGGATCCCAGGACCCTGAGATCATGACCTAAGCCTAAGGCAGACGTGTAACCAACTGAGCCCCCCAGGTGCCCCTTGTCCCTCAGATTTTAAGAGCTGTTTAAATATAAAATATATTGTCCTTTTTATGTAGTATATATTGTGAATATTTTCTCCCAGTTTCTCTTTGACAAACTTTTATTTATGGCTTTTTTTTTTGTTTCCAAGAATTTAGTGAAATTTATCTATCTTTTCCTTTTAATGCCTCTGTATTTTAAGTTACAGTTAGCAAGCCTTTTTCTACACCAAAATTACAGAGGAATTAACTCATGTGAGTGGTGGATATAAAGATGGCTCTTTTAATAATAGTGCAGGGACAAGTGGGTAGCTATTTAGGAAATGCTAAAAGTGGATCATTCACTGTTCCATGAAAAAAAAGTAGATCACTTTTCAAAAAAGTTTCCAAAAACTTTCCAAAGTTCAGCAAAGTTGTAGGGGACAAGAGCAAAAATCAGTTCTGCTTTTATACACCAGTGATGAATAATCTGAAGAGAAAACTAGGAAAGCAATTCCATTTCTAACAGCTATCAAAAATAATAAAAATACTTAGGAATATGTATAACCAAGGAAGTAAGACTTTTATGCTGAAAACAGTGCTGAAAAAATTAAACAAGATCTAAATAAATGAAAACGCAATCATATTCATAGGCAAGAAGACTTAACATTGTTAAGATGTCGATATTAGCCAAAGCAATCTAAAGATTCAACATAATCCTATCAAAAGTCCAACAGCCTTTTTTTCCACACGGAATTGCAAAGGGCCCTGAATAAGCAAAATAATCCTGAAAAAAAAAAAAAAAAGTTAGAGAAATCACACTTCCTAACTTTGAAACTTACTACAAAGCCACAATGATTAAAATAATATGGTATGGGCATAAGAACAAACATAAAGACCAATGGAATAGAAATCCCAGAAATAAACCCTCACACATATTGTTAATTGATTTTCAACAATGGTGTCAAGACCATTTAGTGGGAAAGGATGGTTTCTCAACAAATAGTACTGGGGAAACTATATCCACATGCAAAAGAATGAAGTTGGACCGTAACCCACACCACATACAAAAATTGGTTAAAAAAATGGATCAGAGACCTATAGATAAAAACTAAAATTACAAAAGTCTTAAAGAGAACATTGAGGAAAATCTTCATGGCACTGGAATTTGGCAATGATGTAATGAATATGACAACAAAAGTAAAAAAATAGGTAAACTACACTACATTAAAATTTAAAACTTCTAAAAAAAGAAATTTAAAACTTCTGTGCAAAAGAAATAATTAATAGTGAAAAGGCAACCTACAGAATGGAATATTTAAAAACCGCCTATCTGATAAGGGGTAAATATCCAGAATATATAAAGAACTCCTGGGATCCCTGGGTGGCGCAGCGGTTTGGCGCCTGCCTTTGGCCCAGGGCGCGGTCCTGGATATCGGGGATCGAATCCCACGTCAGGCTCCCAGTGCATGGAGCCTGCTTCTCCCTCTGCCTGTGTCTCTGCCTCTCTCTCTCTCTCTCACTGTGTGCCTATCATAAATAAATAAAAGTTTAAAAAAAAAGAACTCCTACAACTCAACAACAAAATACAAATAGCCTAATTTTAAAATGAACAAAAGGACTTCAATATTTCTCCAATGAAAAATATACACATGGACAACAAGGATTTGAAAAGATGCTCAACATCATTAATCATTAGGGAAATGCAAATCAAAACCACAATGAGACATCAACTCACACCCATTAGGATGGCTACTAACAAGAGAAAATAACAAGTGTTAGCAAAGATACAGCAAAACTGGAATCCTTGGGCACAACTGGTAGGAATGGAAAATGGTGGAAGCCTCTATGGAAAACAACCATGCTGGTTTCTCAAAAAATTAAAAACAGGATTACCATATGATCCAATAATTCTACTTCTGGGAATATATCCAAAAGATCTGAAAACAGAGTCTCAAAGAGGTATTTATACACCTACATTCATAGCATCATTATTCACAATGGTCTAAAAAGTGGAAACAACCCAAGTGCCCATCAGCCAATAAATGCATAACAAAACATAGTAATTGCATACAACAGACTATTATTCATCCTTGAAAAGAAAGGAAATTCTGACACATGCTATAACATACACGAACCATGAAGACATGATGCTAAGTAAAATAACCTGGTCATAAAAAAAAAAAAATACCGTACGATTCCACTTAAATGATGTACCTAGAATAGTCATATTCCGAGACAGAAACAGAGGTTAGCAGGAATGAGAGTTGTTTAAGGCTATAGAATTTCAGTTTTAGGAGGCGAAAAAGTTCTGGAGACTGACAGCACAAAGACGTGAATCTACTTAACACTACTGAACTATATACCTGAAAATAGTTAAGATGGTAAATTTTATATTTTTGTATTTTACCACAATTAATAAAAACCAAAAAAAAATTAGATAAGTTTGACCTTATCAAAATTAAGAATTTTGTGCATCAAAGAACACTATCCAGAAAGTGAAAAGACAACCCACAGAATGGCAAAAAATACTTACAAATCATATTTCTGGTAAGGGATTAATACTGAAAATACATAATGAACTTCTACAGCTTACCAACCAACCAAAACAATGCAGTTAAAGATGGGCAAAGGAGTTGAATAGACATTTCTCCAAAGAAGATATACAAAATGGGGGCCCTTGGGTGGCTCAGCAGTTGAGTGTCTGCTTTCGGCTCAGGTCATGATCCCGGAGTCTCGGGATCGAGTCCTGTATGGTTCTCCCTGCATGGGGTCTGCTTCTCCCTCGGCCTGTGTCTCTGCCTCTCTCTCTGTGTCTCTCATGAATAAACAAATAAAATCTTAAAAAAAAAAAAAGATATACAGATGCCTATAAGAAAATGAAAAGATGCTTAACATGGTGTTTAGGGAAATGCATATCAAAACCCAGTAAGGTAAACAATTCACAACTACTTGGATGGTGATAATAATAAGAAAAAAACATTGGGGGCACCTACATGGCTCAGTCCATTACGCATCTGACTCTTGATTTCCGCTCAGGTCATGATCTCAGGGTTGTGAGATGGAGCCCCTCATCTGGCTCCCCACTGGGCATGGAGCCTGTTTCAGATTCTCTCTCTGCCCCCCCAACCTCCCCTCACCCCTGTTCATGCACTTTCCTTCTCTCCAAAAAAAAGGGGGGAGGGGGAAGTCAACAAATTTTGGTAAGAATATGAATTATTGGAACCCCTGTAACAGCACAACCAGTATGGAAAACAGTTTGGGATTTCCTCAAAAGGTTAAACACAGAACTACCATATGACCCAGCAATTCTACTCCGAGGTACCTATCCAAAAGAACTGAAATCAGGGATTTGAACAGGTATCTAGACACCAATGTTCGTTACATCCTGTTGCCCATCAGAAGACTGAATTTAAAAATGTGGTATATACATAAAATGGTAATTATTCAGACATAAAAGGTAATGAAATTTTGATAAATGCTACAAATGGATAGACCTTGAAAATATTATGCTTCTTAAAATAAGCCAGACACAAAAGGACAAATATATGATTCCACTTTTATATGAGGGGCCCAGAATAGGCACATTTTCAGAGATACAAAGCAGAGGTTGCCAGGGAATGCGGGGAGGTGTACAGGGGCAGGGCAGTGGGGAAGAGGAAGAGATTGTTCAGTGGGTACAGAGTTATGTCCAGGATGGTAAAAAAATTTTTAAGTAAAATACCAGTGATGGATACATAGTATTGTGAATGTTTTTAATGCCACTGAATTGTACACTTATTAATGGTTAAAATGATAAATATGTTACACATATTTTACCCCAATAAAAAAAAAGAAAAGGTCCATTTTACCCTAGTGATCTATGTTAGTATGTTAGTTAGTATGTCATATACTAACTTCCCATATGAATTTGGGTCTAATTCTGCACTTTTTATTCTTTTCCACTGTTCTATTTGTTCCTGCCAATGCCACAAGGTTTTAATTATACAGGATTCATTGTGTGTGTGTATGTGTGTGTGTACATATATATATAATATATACATATATATTCTTTTAATTAAGCAAGCTCTACGTACAATGTGGGGTTTGAACTCATGACCCTGAAATCAAGAGTTGCATGCTCCACAAATTGAGAGCACCCCAGAGGCTTTATAATAAATTTCATTTTTTTCATAATATATTTTAATAGCTGATAGGGTTATTCAACCCTTACAATTTCTCTTTTTAAATATTTTCCTGGATATTTCTAAATCAATTTTATTGGGACACCTGAGTGGCACAGTCAGTTAAGCATCTTGGTTTTGGTGCAGGTTATGCCCTCAGGATCCTAAAATTGAGCCCTGAGTCTGCTCTGTGCTCAGATTGAGATTGAGATTCTCTCTCCCTCTTCTTCTGCCCCTCCTGCTCCTGCTCTCTTTCTCTCTCAAATAAACAAACCTTTAAAAATAATATAACCAGTGTTATTGGGCTAGAACTCACATCCTGTACAATTTACCCATTTAAAATACAAATGGTGGTTTTTAGTACACTTGCCAGATTGTGAATCCAATTTTAGGACATTTCTCCACATCCAAAAGAAACTCTGTACCCATTAACAGTTGTCTCCTATTCTCCCCCCTCCCTTTACCAGCCCTAAACCGTTAATCTATTTACAATCTATAAATTTGTCTATGTGGACATTTTCTATAATTGCAACCATAAAATATGTGATCTTTTGTGACTGGTTTCTTTCACATAGCACATTTCCAGGAGTGATTCATCCTGTAGCACATATCAATACTTCCTTTCTTTTTACTGTCAAATAATGTTCCATCGTATGGATATATGACATTTGTTTATCATCAGTTGATGGATATCAGGTCTGTTTCCACTTTTTAGCTATTATGACTAATGCTGCTAATAACATTCACATATAAATGTTTGTGCCCACTTCTGTCTTCAACTCTCTTGAGTTTATACCTAAGAGTGGAATCGCTAGATCATATTATAACTATATTTAACCATTTGAGAAACTGGCAGATGGTTTTCAAAGTGTCTGCGTTGTTTTACATTCCTAACAGCAGGGATACGGATTTCAACTTTTCCATTTCCTCACCAATAATTGTTATTTTCTCTTATTACTGCATTTTAGTGATCTCATGATTTTGATTTACATTTCTCTAATGACTAATAATGTTGAACATCTTTTAGTGTACTTATTGGCCATTTATAGATTTTTTTTGGACAAATTCCATTCATATCCTCTGCCCATTTTTAAAAATAGGTTATTTCTCTTTTTACTATTGAGGAGTAAGAGTTCTTTGTATATTAGGGATAGAAGTCCTTATCAGATATATGATTTGCAAAAAGTTTTTCCCATTTTGTGAGTTGTCTTTCTGCTTTCTTGACAATATCTGCAGCAAAATAAAAAAAGTTTTAAACTTTGCATAGCCCTATATACGTATGTGTGTACGTACGTCATTTGAGCTTTGGGTGTCATATTTAAGAAAACATTACCTAACCCAAAGTAACTACGATTTACTGTTTTCATCTAGGAGTTTTATAGCTTTGCTAGCTCTTATAGTTAGATTTATGAATTTTTAAAGATTTTATAAAAAATGTATTAGAGATACAGAATCAGAGAGAGAGAGAGCAAACAAACCAGGGAGGAAGAGGGAGAGGGACAAGCAGACTCCACGCTGAGCCTGATACAGGGTTTGATCTCACAACCCTGAGATCATGACCTGAGTTGAAATCAAGAGCTGGATGCTTAACCAACTGAGCCACCCAGGCGCCCCGTATTTTTAATTAATTTTTATGTATGTCGTGAGGTAGGGTCCCAACTTCATTCTTTTGCATATCCAGCATCATATCCCAATACCATTTGTTGAAAAGACTATTATTTCCCATTTAATTTCCTTAGGACCTTTACTAAAAGTCAACTGACAATTATTCTGGGTATTTTTGCATGTTTGTATTTCCACATGAACCCTAAAATCCGCTTGTCTAACTCAATGAAACAACTTGTTAGGATTTTTATTAAAATTGCATTGATTTAATAAATTAACTTGGGAGGATTCACATCTTTAGGATGTTGAATCATCATATTCAAGAGCAAGGGATGTTTTACCATTTCCTTAAATCTGCTTTAGTGTCTTTTAGGAGTGTTTTATTTTATTTTATTATTATTTTTTTTAATGTGTGAAACTTCAGAGAAGTTTTTTTTTTTTGTATATTTTTTCATTGGAGTTTGATTTGTCAACATATAGTATAACACCCAGTGCTCAGCCCGTCAAGTGCCCCCTTCAGTGCCCATCACCCAGTCACTCCACCCCCCGCCCACCTCCCCTTCCACTACCCCTTGTTCGTTTCTCAGTTAGGAATCTCTCATGTTTTGTCACCTTCACTGGTATTTCCCACTGATATTTCCCCCTTTCCTCTATAATCCCTTTCACTACTTTTTATATTCTCCGTATGAATTAAATCATATAATGATTGTCCTTCTTCATTTGACTTACTTCACTCAGCATAATACCCTCCAGTTCCATCGATGTCGAAGCAAATGGTGGGTATTTGTCATTTCTGATGGCTGAGCCATACTCCATTGTATACAAAGACCACAGCTTCCTTATCCATCATCTGTCAGTGGACACCGAGGCTCTTTCCACAGTTTGGCTTTTAGGAGTATTTTAAATTTGTTTTATGCCTTTCTTAATAAATTTATTCCTAAACATTTAATCCTTCATGTTGCTATTGTAAATGGGCTTTTCTCTTACATTATGTCCAGTTTAAGCTATTTCTATATATGAAAGCTGATTTTTGTATGTTAATTTTAAATCCTGATCCTTCCCTGAATTCTTTTACTGTAGGAGTTAGTTTTATCATTGATTCTCTGGAGTCCAGTTACACTATGATCTGCAAATAGATACTGTTCTACTTGTTCTTTTTTTTTTTTTTTTTACTGTCTTTTTACTGTCTTTACTGTCTTTTTACTGTCTAAGATTTTATTTATTCATGAGAAACACAGAGAGGGGAGCGGGCAGAGATAGAAGCAGGCTCCATGCAGGAAACCTGACATGGGACTTGATCCCGGGTCTCCAGGATCACGCCCTGGGCTGAAGGTGGCACTAAACTGCTGAGCCACCCGGACTGCCCTCTACTTATTCTTTACCCACTTTTATGTCTCTTATTTATTTCTCTTATTTGTCTTGGCTAATTTACCTCTAACATAATGCTGAACGATAGTGAAGATAGTGAGGATGCTTGCCTTGTTCCTGACATGAATGAAAATTCCTGTAGTGTTTCCCCATTTATATAAGATACTAGGGATGCCTGGGTAGCTCAGTGGCTGAGCATCTGTCTTTGGTTCAGGTCATGATCCCGGGGTCCTGGGATCGAGTCCCACGTTGGGCTCCCTGCATGGAGCCTGTTTCTCCCCCTGCTTGTGTCTCTGCCTCTCTCTTTGTGTCTCTCATGAATGAATGAATGAATGAATGAATAAATAGATAAGAACTAGCTTTAATGCTAAGATATATACTTCATCAAATTAAAAAAGTATTCTTCAAATCCTATTTTCTTGAGTTTCTCTATCAAGGATGGGTACTTAATTTTGTCAAAGGTTTTCTCAGTATCTACAGAGATCTTATTATTTTTTCTTTATATTTATTAACATGGTATATGATACTAATAGGTTTTCTTATATTGTACCAATCCTGCATTCCTGGAATAAATCCTGCCTTAGAATTTCTGCCTCTGTTTTTCTCTCTGCCTAGAATTTGCTTTCCCTAGTTTTCATGTCTAGCCCCTTCATCTATTCAGACCTTATAAAATATCTCCTCCTCAGAGATGCATTCCCTGGACCACTCAATCAAGAGTAGCCTTCCAGTTAACCTCTAGGGCAGTACCCTATTTTAATTTCCTACCTAGCACTTATCATGAGCTGGTATTTTCCCCACATATCCCATATGTATATTCCTATGTGCACACCTTCAACCACTATGACGGTACTAAAGCTGTCTTAGAAGTAGATTACTGTATGCCCAAGATATATAGTACCTGGCATATGTTAGGCACTCAATAATTGTTTGTAATAAATCTTCTACCATTTTGGATTCACTACTGTTACGTGATTTTATTACAGGAAAAAACTAGGAGTAACAAAAACCCACCTCTGAATACACTTATGGTATAAATCTAGATTTCTCAACTTTAAAGAGAAAGCTAAAAACTCAAACAAGGGGATGCCTGGGTGGCTCAGCAGTTTAGCGCCTGCATTTGGCTCAAGGCATGATCCTGGAGTCCTGGGATCGAGTCCCGCATCGGGCTTCCTGCGTGGAGCCTGCTTCTCCCTCTGCCTGTGTCTCTGCCTCTCTCTCTGTGTCTCTCAGGAATAAATATATAAAATCTTTAAAAAAAATAAAAACTCAAACAAAATTGAAGTGCACATTTTTTTAGATAGTCTAAATCAGTGAATCAAAAAAAATTACTAGTACTTTAAAAAACTGTAATACCGGGTGGCTCAGCGGTTTAGTGCTGCCTTCAGCCCACGGTGTGATCCTGGAGACCCGGGATCAAGACCCACGTCAGGCTCCCTGCATGGAGTCTGCTTCTTTCTCTGCCTGTGTCTCTGCCTCTCTCTGTATGTGTCTCTCATGAATAAATAAATAAAATCTTAAAAAAAAAACTGTAATATTAAAATCAGGGTTCTCTTTCTTCCAACTAACATTATCTAATTAAAATATTATTAATAAAGGACTTAACATTTAAATTGGATAAAGAAAAAAAATCAATGTAAATGACTAATTGTACCTAATAGAAACCAAAGACATACTTCAATAGACTTTAGTATTACAATTCTCCCAGCCAAAAAGAAAAAAAAAACCTCACAAAAATTAATTTTAACTTTATATAATGGAAACCATAAAAGACAGAAAAGTGATAAACTCTCTCAATTTCTCAATTACCTGTAAAAGGTGATGATTTCTCTGAGTGTTTTACTATTAGAAGTTTCCTATTAATAAATACGTAACCACAGGGACAAGATTTACATGCAACAGGAACCTGGAGGGGGGAAAAAAGGAAAAAAAAAATGTTACTATTTTACTATTTACTGAACTTCTAAAGTGTTTATGTGGTCTCTTCAACTCAACAATAAATTACTTGAAGGTAGAGATTATTTTAATTTAATCTCCACATCTTGGGCAGCCCTGGTGGCGCAGCGGTTTGGCGCCGCCTGCGGCCTGGGGTGTGATCCTGGAGACCCGGGGTCGAGTCCCACGTCGGGCTCCCTGCATGGAGCCTGCTTCTCCCTCTGCCTGTGTCTCTGCCTCTCTCTCTATGAATAAATAAATAAAATCTTAAAAAAAAAAAAACTCCACATCTTCATAAAAACGATTTGAGATAGGAAATCATACCCCTCCCACTCTCCTAGTCCTTTACAGCGCCATGCATATGCTAAATATTTAATAACACTAATGTAAGCAGCTACAGGAAGTATGTCAAGTAAAAAACTATTTCCTAAAATGTCAGTCTCAGAATAGTTACAATGTGGGTTAGACTAGAAAAAAGGTTAGGAAATTATTACATTAATCCCAGGATGAGAGGCTGTTGTCCTGTTCTGGGATGCTGGCAGGGGAATGCATCCCCCCCCGCCCCCCCAAAAAAAACAAACAATATATTTGACAGACATTTTAAAGGGAGAAAGAAATAAGTCTTGGACACAAATTCATTACTAATCATAAAATAGAACTAAAAACTTGTAATTTAGGTGATCCCTGGGTGGCTCAGTGGTTTAGCGTCGCCTTCAGCCCCGGGCCTGATCCTGGGGTCCCGGGATCGAGTCTCATGTTGGGTTCCCTGCATGGAGCCTGCTTCTCCCTCTGCCTGTGTCTCTGCCTCTCTTTCTGTGTCTCTCATAAATGAGTAAATAAAATCTGTAAAAAATTAAAATAAAAACTTGTAATTTCTTTTTTAGCTCATCAGTTATTTCAGAGTACATTGTTTAATTTCTACAAATTTTTGAAATTTCTAGTTTTCCTTTCTGTTGTTGATTTCCAACTTCATCCTGTTGTGGTTGGAAAAGATACTTTGAACGATATTGGTCTTAAAAAATGAACTTTGATTCTGACCTTATTCCATATATAAATATTTCAAGATGGACTGTAGACCCACATAAAACATTTTAAACTAGATAACTTCTAGAAAATACTTAATAAAAAATCTGCCTTCAAGAGTTTGAACATGAGAGAGGAAGAGGGCCAGGATCAATTACTGGAAAAGGATTATTTATTTACAATTGCCAGTTTGAGGGAGACTACAAAATAGGTGCTAGACATAGGTTCTCCCAGGCTCCTGTAGAGGAAAGAACCGGAACAGATCTCATTTGCCTGGCAGGTTTCTGTTTTCTTTTCTAAGGTCTTTACTACCTGAAGTAGTCTGTGATCTTAAGAGTTTTAGTAAAAAAATGATTATGTCATTTACCAGCTTTATTAAGTTATAATTAACATACAATAAACTATACATATTTAAAACGTACTATTGGACAGGTTTTGACAGCTGTGTATGCCCATGAAACTCACCACCATCAGGATAGTGAATATATCCATCATCCCTAAGTTTCCTCATACACCCTGTAATCTACCCTCTTACCTCTCCTTAGCATCCCCTTCAATATCCCCAAGCAGCTACTGATCAGCTTTCTGAATTTTCTAGTTTTATATAAACGGAATCATAAATACATGCTTTTTTTGTTTAGCTTCTTTCCCTTAGCATAATTATTTTGAGATTTGTCCATGCTTTTGAATGTAACAAGCTCATTCCTTTTATTGCTGAATATTATTCCATGTAAAGATAAACCTCAGTGTATCTGTACATGTTGACTGTTCCCAGGCTTAAGCTATTTACAAATAAAGCTCCTATGAACTTTCATGGAAAAGTCTTTATATATATATGTGTATACACACACACACACACATTCTTTTTTCTTGAATAAATAGCTAAAAGTGGAAATGGCTGGATCATATGGTAGGTTTTTTAAAAAGAAAACTACCAAACTATTTCCCAAAGTGGTTGTACCATTTTACATTCCCGCCAGCAGAGGATGAGACGTCCATTTCCTCCATATCCTCGTCAATACTCGCTATGTTCTTTTTAACTTTAGTTATTCCCATACGATCTCACTGTGGTAATACACGTATCCCTAATGACTAATGATGTCGGGCATTTTTCTATGAGCTTATTTGCTGTTAAGTCTACTCTGGTCAAATGTCTATTCAAATTTTTGCCTTTTAATTGGTTTTTTTTTTTATTATTAACCTTTGAGAGCTCTTTATATATTCTGGATACAAGTCTTCTATTACATACATGCTTTGCAAAGCTTGTTATTGGTTCATGTCTTTCCTTTTTCTAAACAGTGATTTTCAAAGAACAGAAGTTTAATTTTGATTAAGTCCAATTTATCATTTTCTTCTTTTATGGGTCATGCTTTTGGTGTTGCAACACCAAACAAATGCCTAACTTAAGTTCACAAAGATTTTTTAGTATTTTCTAGAAGTTTCATAGTTTAAAATTTTTCATGTAGATCTACAATCCTTCTTGAAATATTATTTGTATATGGCACAGGTAAGAATTAAAGTTCATTTTTAAAGAATTATTTATTTGAGAGAGAGAGAGAGAAAGCGGGGGGGAGGGGCAGAGGAAGGAGAGAGAAACTTAAGCAGATTCTACACTGAGAGCAGAGCCTGACATGGGACTTGATTTCATGACCCCAAGATCATGACCTAAGCCAAAACCAAAAGTCAGATGCTTAAATGACTGTGCCACCCAGGTGCCTTAAGTTCATTTTTTAAGACAGTATATCATTCAAAGTATCTTCTCCAACTACAACAGGACCAAGTTAGAAATTAACATCAAAAAGGAAAACTAGAAAATTCAAAGCATTTTAGAAATTAAACAATATAATCTGAAATAACCAATGGATCAAAAAAGAACTCATAGGGATCCCTGGGTGGCTCAGCGGTTTAGTGCCTGCCTTTGGCCCAGGGCGCGATCCTGGAGTCCTGGGATCAAGTCCCATGTCGGGCTCCCAGCATGGTGCCCGCTTCTCCCTCTGCCTGTGTCTCTGCCTCTCTCTCTTCTCTCTGTGACTATCATGAATAAATAAATAAAAAATCTTAAAAAAAAGAACTCATAAGGAAAATTAGAAAATCTTAGAGATGAATGAAAAAAAATACAACCTATCAATCATAGGACACAGTGAAAGCGATGTTATGGAGGAAAGTTATATAGCTGTAAATGCTTACATTAAGAAAGAAGAAAGATCTCAAATCATCAACCTAACTTTACAACTTAAGCAATTAGAAAAAGAAGAGCAAATGAAACCCAAGCCAGCATAAAGAAGGAAATAATAAAGATTAGAGATAAACAATATAGAGAATAGAGAAACAAAATCAATGAAACAAAAGTTGGGTTTTTTTTTGAAAAGTTGAACAAAACTGACAAGGCTTTTCCTAGAGACAAAAGAGAGAGAGAGAGAGAGAGAGAGAGATTTAATTACAGACATACCTCATTTTATTGCACTTTGCTCCATTGTACTTCACAGATACTCTAGGTTTTACATATTGAAGGTTTGTGGCAATGCTTCATGGAGCCAGGCTATCAGCACCATTTTCCAATAGCATTTGCTCACTTCGTGTCTTTATCATATTATGGTAATTTTTGAAATACTTCCAACTCTTTCACTATTATCCTGTTATGGTGATCCATGATCTTTGATGTTAGTATTTTCATCGTTTTGGACTGCCTATACAAGACCCATACAAGA
This sequence comes from Canis aureus, assembly GCF_053574225.1. Lineage (NCBI taxonomy): Eukaryota > Metazoa > Chordata > Mammalia > Carnivora > Canidae > Canis > Canis aureus. The sequence goes on along the minus strand of NC_135623.1, from coordinate 14,901,362 downwards.
CCACAAAACTTAATTAATAAATGTGTGTATCCGGAATGCTCTACCAATTGGCCATTCCCCTATCTATGTCCCTCTCCTCAGGCCTCTCTGTACCCTAAGACATGGAAATATTGACATTAGGCCAGGTAATAACCCTACAGTGGCCTTTAAGGATTCAAGTTAAAGGAAAAAGCACACATCTCTCATTTTAAATCCAAAGCTAGAAATGAGTAAGCTTAGTAGGAAAGCCATGTCAAAAGCCAAGAAAGGCCTCTTACACCAAAGAGTCAGCCAAATTATAAACACAAAGGAAAATTTCTTGAAGGAAATGGCTCACTCCAGTGAACACAAGAATGATAAGAAGGTGAAACAGCCTTATAGTTAATTTGCAGAAAGTTTTAGGGGGCTGGAAAAAGATCAAACCAGCCACCACATTCCCTTAAGCCAAAGTCTAACTCAGGGCAAGGCCCTAATTCTATTCAACTCTATGAAGGCTGAGAGAGGTGAAGAAGTTGCAGAAGAAAAGTCTGGTTGCATGAGGTTGGTTTGTGAGGCTTAAGGAATGAAGCAGCCTCCATAACCTAACAGTGCAAAGTGAAGCAGCAAGGGCTGACAGAGAAGCTGCAATAAGTCACCCAGAAGACCCAGCTAAGATAACTAATGAAGGTGTCTACACTGAATAATAGAGTCTCAATGTAGATGAAACAGCCTTATATTTGAAGAAGATGCTACCTATGACTTTCACAGCTGGAGAGAAGTCAGTGCCTGGCCTCAAAGCTTCAAAGGACAGGCCGATTCTCTTGCAGGGGTTAATGCATCTGTGGCTTTAAGTTGAAGCCAAAAAAAAAAAAAAAAAAAAAAAAAAGGTTGAAGCCAAAGCTCATTTACCATTCCAAAGATCCTAGGGCTCCTAAGAATTATGCTAAATCTGCCTATGTTCTATTAATGGGAAAACAAAACCTAGATGATAGTACGTCTGTTTCCAACATGGCTGATTAAATATTTTAAACCCACTATTAAGACCTACAGTGGAGAAACAAAGGTTCCTTTCAAAATGTCACTGTTCACGGACATGGCACCTGGTCATTCAAGAGCTCTGGCGAGGTACAATGAAGCTATGTTGTTTTCATACCTGCGAACACAATATCCATTCTGCAGCCTATGGATCAAGGAACCATTTTAAGTCTTCTTATTTAAGAAATACATTTTGTAAGGCTACAGATCCCTAAATAGTGATTCCTCTGATGAATCTACACAAAATAGATTGAAAATCTCCTGGAAAGAATTCACCATTCTGCACACTATCAAGAATAGTCATGATTCAGGGGTCCCTGGATAGCTCACTTGGTTAAGCGTCTACCTTTGGCTCAGGTCATGGTCCCAGGGTCTTGGGATTGAGCCCTCACCAGGCTCCCTGCTCAGTGGGGAAGTCTGCTTCTCCCTCTCTCTCCCCCTCTACCACTTCCCCCTGCAAGTGCTCTCTCTCAAATAATAAAATCTTAAAAAAAAAAAAAAAAAAAAAAGAACATTTGTAATTCCTGGGAAGAGGTAAAAATATCAACAGGAGTTTGGAAGAAGTTCATTCCAGACTTCATGGGTGACTCTGAGAGGTTCAGAAGTAAATACAAGATGTGACAGAGAACTAGAATCAGAAGTGGAGCCTGCAGATGGTCGGAATTGCTGCAATCTCATAATTTTAATGGATGGGGAGTTGCTTCTTATGGATGAGCAAAGAAAGTGGTTTCTCCAGATGGAATCTATCCTGGTGAAGATGCTGTGAAGACTGTTGAAATGACATCAAAGGATTTAGAATATTACATAAACTTAATTGATAAAGGAACACAGTTTGAAAGGACTGACTCCAATTTTGAAACAAGTTTTACTGCGGGTGAATGCTAACAGTATTGCATGCTGCAGAGGAACTGGGAAAGGAAGAATCAACCAATGACGGCAAACTTCACTGCTCTCTTACGTCAAGAAATCGCCACAGTCACCCCAACCCTCAGCACCACTACCCCGATCAGTCAACAGCTGTCGACATCAAGGCAAAACCCTCCACAAGCAAAAAGATCACAACTCACTGAAGGCTCGGATGACAGTTAACGTTCTTCAGCAGTAAAGTATTTTTTAGTTACGGTATATACACTGTTCTGTTAGACACAAAGCTACTGCATACTGAATAGACTGATGGTGTAATACAGCTTTTATGTGCCCTGGAGAACCAGAAATTTCATTTGACTTGCTTTATTGCAATATTTACGTATTTCACACACTCTAGGGTGACCATAATTTTTTCACAGGGTTACATTAGTTTCAGGTTACCACACAGTGATCCGACAATCCTATGCATGACTCGGTGCCCACTGTAAGTGTGCCCTTAATCCCGCTCACCTATTTCCCATCTCAACTGCCTCCCCTCCGGCAGCCATCAGTTTGTTCTCTATAGTCTGTTTTTTGGTTTTTCTCTTTTCCTTCTTCATTTGTTTCTTAAATTCCACATGAGTTAAAGTATACAATATTTGTCTTACTCCAACTGACTTATTTCCCTTAGCATTACACTCTAGCTCCATTCATGCTGTTGCAAATGGCTAGATTTCATTCTTTTTATGACTAATATCTCATTGTGTATATGTGCCACTTCTTTATCCATTCATGGACTGGTGGACACTTGGGCTGCTCCCACATCTTGGCCACTGTAAATACTACTGCAATAAGCACAGGGGTGCATGTATCTCTTCGAATTAGTGTTGGTTTTTTTTTTTTATTTTATTTTAGGGGTACTCAGTAGTGCAATCACTCGATCATAGGGTAGTTCCGTTTTTAAGTTTTGTGTTTTTTTTTAAGATTTTTGAAAATTTATTCATGAGAGACTCATGGAGGCAGAGACTTAGGCAGAGAGAGAAGCAGGATCCCCATGGGGAGCCCAATGCAGGACTCGATCCCAGGACCCTGGGATCACGACCTGAGCCAAAGGCAGACGCTCAACCATGGAGCCACACAGGCATCCCCTATCTTTAAGCTTTTGAGGACCCTCCACACTGTTTTCCAAGTGGCTGTACCCATCTGAATTCCAACCAACAGTACACGAGGGTTCCCCTTTCTCCACATCCCCACCAACACTTGTTGTTTCTTGTTTTTTATTCTAGCCATTGCGACAGGTATGAGAGGATACCTCACTGTAGTTTTGATTTGCGTTCCTCTGATGATGAGTGATGTTGAGCATCTTTTCATGTGCCGGCTGGTCATCCGGATGTCTTCATTGGAGAAATGTGTTGTCTTCTACCCTCTTTTTATTTATTTATTTTTTATTTAAAAAATTTTTAATTTTTATTTATTTATGATAGTCACAGAGAGAGAGAGAGAGAGAGGCAGAGACATAGGCAGAGGGAGAAGCAGGCTCCATGCACCGGCAGCCCGACGTGGGATTCGATCCCGGGTCTCCAGGATCGCGCCCTGGGCCAAAGGCAGGCGCCAAACCGCTGCGCCACCCAGGGATCCCTCTACCCTCTTTTTAATGGAATTATTTGTTTTGGGGCTATTGAATTGTATCAGTTCTTTATATATTTGGATACTAACCCTCTATCAGATATTTCATTTGCAAATATCTTTTCCCATTAAGTTATCTTATAGTTTTGTCGATTACTTCCTCTCCTATGCAGCTTTTAATTTTGATGTAGTCCCAATAGTTTATTTTTGCTTTTGTTTCCTATGTCAGAAGACCTATCTAGAAAAATGCTGCTACGGCCAATGTCAGAGACATTACTGCTTGTGTGCTCTCTTCTAGGATCTTTATGATTTCAGGCCTCCCATTTAGGTTATTCATCTATTTTGAGTTTTTGTGCAAGGTGTCAGAGAGTGGTCTGGTTTCATTCTTTTGCATGTAGCTGTCCCAACAGCTACTTGCTGAAGAGACTGTCTTTTTCCAACTGCATATTCTTGCCTCCAATGTTGACGATTAATTGACCATATAATCGTCGGTTTGTTTCTGAGTTCTCTATTCTGTTCCATTGATCTGTGTCTATTTTATTTAAAATATTTTATTTATTTATTCATGAGAGACACAGAGAGAGGCAGAGACACAGTCAGAGAGAGAAGCAGGCTCCATGCAGGGAGCCGTGGGACTCGATCCCAGACCTCTGGGATCACACCCTGAGCTGAAGGCAGATGTTCAACTACTGAGCCACCCAGGCATCCCTGTGTCTATTTTGTGCCAGTATCATAACATTTTGATTACTACAGCTTTGTAGTCTATCTTGAAATCTAGGATTGTGACACCTCACAGTTTTGGTCTTTTCAAGATTACTTTGGCTACTTGGTCTTTTGTGGTAGAACAAATTTTGGGATGGTTTTAGCTCTGAAAAATGCTCTTGGTATTTTGATAGGGACTGCATTAAATCTGTAGATTGCTTTAGGCAGGGCAGACATTTTTAGAATATTGGTTCTCAGTCCATGAGCATGGAATACCTTTCCATTTGTTTGTGTCGCCTTCAATTTCTCTCATAAGTGTCTTATAGTATTCAGAGTACAGATCTTTTTTTTAAAAAAAGATTTATTTATTTATGATAGAGAGAGAGAGAGAGAGGCAGAGACACAGGAGGAGGGAGAAGCAGGCTCCATGCGGGGAGCCCGATGTGGGACTTGATCCCGGGACCTGGGCTGGGCCCAGGGTTGTGGCCTGGGCCAAAGGCAGGCGCTAAACCACTGAGCCACCCAGAGATCCCCTAGAGTACAGATCTTTCACACTTCCTTAGTTAAGTTTATTCCTAGATATTTTATTATTTTGGCCATTGTAAACAGACTGTTTTCTTAATTTCACGGTTTCATTAATGTATAGGAATGCAACAGAAGGGCACCTGGGTGGCAGCCCTGGTGGCGCAGTTTAGCGCCGCCTGCAGCCCCGGGGTGTGATCCTGGAGACCCGGGATCGAGTCCCACGTCGGGCTCCCTGCATGGAGCCTGCTTCTCCCTCTGCCTGTGTCTCTGCCTCTGTGTCTCTCGTGAATAAATAAACAAAAATCTTAAAAAAAAAAAAAAAAACTTCATGGGATTATGACATGTCAGTAAAGGATTAACCAAAGTCCTTCCGGAGAAAATAGACCTTTGGTGAAGTTCGGCACTCCGACCCTGTCGGCCTAATCAGGTACTGTTACTAGACGGTATTGCTCGCGGTTAAAGTGGCCCCTTATTGGCATCTGAGCGGGAATCCGGGCACCTGGTGAGGGGCCACAGCTTCAGGCTCCCCAAGCACAGGAAGTACAAGCGGGCCTTTCCCTGCAAAACCCTGGAGGCAGCGGCCTCCCTCCTGGGCTCCGCAACCGGGCTTCTAGGCCGCGGGCAGTCCCGTTCTCACCGCCGCGCTGCCGTCTGGGCCCACGGGGGGGCGCACCTGCGAGCGCGCACCTGCGAGCGCGCGCGATGCTCTTCCGAGTCCACGCAGGTTTTCCAGCTGGGCCAGGGCTGGGCCTCGGGGGCTGGCTGAGCCCTGGACCGCGCGGGGACTTGGTTCATAAAGTAGACGCTAAATGTTCAAGGTAAATTCACCTTTTTGAAGCCAGACAACGACCTACCATTCACGGAGGGGGGCCTAGAGAAACTGCGCCTTCGGAGGACAAGCGCAGGTCACCGGGTCACCGGGTCACGCGGGGCACCGCCGAGCGCGCCGAGGTCGCCCCCTCCCGGCCTCCAGCAGGTCACTGCGTCGCGGCGGGAACAAAGCGGCCGCCGGGCTCCCGGGCGGAGGGCGCGGCCGTGCTCGGCCCCGGGCCCGGTCACCGGGCGACCCCCGCGACCCCCGCGCCCCCGCCGCCAGGTGCGCACCGGCCGGACCGCGCCCCCGTGACCCCCCGGACTCCCGTGCCCCGGGCCGCCCCCGCCCGGCCCCCACCTGCTGGTCGCACTCGGGGCACGACTTGGTGGCCATCTTCACTTTCTTGGCTCGACTCGCAGACATGCTCCCCTCCTGCAGGGCGGCGGCGGCGGCGGCGGCGGCCCGGGCTCCTCCCCTCCGGCCTCCGCGGCCCAGCCTCTACCCGCCGGCTCCCCGCGGCCGGGACCGAGGCTCAGGCGGGGGCGCGCGCGTGCGCGGAGCCTGCGTGCCGGGGGGGGGGGGGGGGGTGGAGGGGGGCGGGGCGCGGCGTGGGCCTGCGCAGCCACGCCCCCTCCCGGCCGGCGGACGGCGCGGGGGCGGGGCCTGGGCGGGGCGCGGCCGGAACGAGCGTCGGGCTGGACCAACGAACGCGCGAGGGGGGCGGGGCGAGGCCCTGGGCACGCCCCGGAGGCGGGGCCTGGGCGGGGGCGCGGCGTTGGACACGCCCCCGGGGCGGGGCCGAGCGACGGGGTGGGCGGGCCGGCGCGGAGCTCAGGTGGGGGCCTGACCTGGATGCGCGCGGAGGTGAGCGGCCCGGGCCAGACGGGATGCGCGGACACCTGCCCGGGCTCGGCGCCGAGACCTGGGTCCGCCGTGAAGTCCGATAGTCACCGAAGGCCGATTCTGCCGGACAAATATGAACACCTGATGGGTTTCACACTGAACTGCTCAGAAAGGAAGGACACCAAAAAGGCAGGGAGCCTTGAAGGATGGAAGGAGGAGGGAAGACGAATGGAAAGAAAGGAGGAGGGAAAAGTTACTTACTGTTACAGCTAACGTTGATTTTTTTTAGTTGCAGGATATGCAAACTACAATATCTTTTTTTTTTTTTTTTAAATACAACAGTTTTAGGTTCCGAAAAATTAAGCAGAAGGTGCACAGCTTTCCCACACAGAGGGCTTTCCCACGGTCAAAATCTGGCAACAGAATAATATATTTATTATGATCAGCGAACCCACATCCGCACACCGTTGTCACCCAAAGCTCAGCTTACCTTCAGCTCATTCTTGGTGTCGTACCTTCCACGGGTTTGGATAACGTGTAGAGATTTTAGAGATTTATAAGTGTCACCCAGAATAGTTTCACTGCCCATAAGAATCTCTTGTGTTCCGTTCTTCCCTCCTCCCCTTCACCCTCAGCACCCACTGATGTTTTTTTTTTTTCTGACTCCTTCATTTTTGCCTTTTCCAGAAGGTCATGTAGTTGGGATCCTCCAGTATGTAGATTTCTCAGATTGGCTCCTTTCACTGAGTAACATGCATGAAAGTTTGCATTGAAGTTTTCTCCATGTCCTTCCAGGGCTCGATAGCTCATTTCTTTTTCGTGCTGCATAATAATCCATCATCTGGATGCACCACAGTTTATTTTTCCCTTCACTCATTGAGGGACATCTTACCTGCTTCCGAGTTTTGGCAATTATGAATTAAGCTGATACAGACATCCACGTACAGATTTTTGTATGGACATACATTTTTAAGTCACTTGGGTAAATGCCAATAAGCACGATCACTGGATCACACACCCAGAGTGTGTTTAGTTTTGTAAGAAACTGCCGAACGGGGGCAGCCGGGTGGCTCAGTCGGTAAAGTATCTGCCTTTGGTTCAGGTTATGATCCCAGGGTCCTGGGGTCCAGGCCCATGTCGGCCTCCCTGCTCAGTGAAGGATCTGCTCTTCCTCTCCCTCTGCCCACCCACCCATTTGTGTGCTCACTCATGCTTGCTGTCTTATTCTCTCTGTATCTCCCTCTTTCTCAAATAAAATCTTTTTAAAAACAAAAGAAAAGACCCTGCCAAACTGCTTTCCGAAGTGGCTATACCATTTTGCATTCCCACCAGCAATGAGTAAGAGTTCCTGCTGCTGTACATCCTCACCAGCATTTGGGATCATCAATGTCATGGAAGTTAGCTATTCTAACAGATGTTTAGAATTTCATTGGTTTTATTATATGGTCTCATTCATTTGGGGAACATAAAAAATAGTGAAAGGGAATAAAGAGGAAAGGAGAAAAAATGAGTGCGAAATATCAGAAAGGGAGACAGAACATGAGAGACTCCTAACTCTGGGAAACAAACTAGGGGTGGTGGAAGGGGAGGAGGGCGGGGGGTGGGGGTGACTGGGTGACAGGCACTGAGGGGGGCACTTGAGGGGATGAGCACTGGGTGTTATTCTATATGTTGGCAAATTGAACACCAATAAAAAATAAATTTATAAAAAAAAAGAATTTCATTGGTTTAATATGCATTTCCCTAATGACATATCAAGTGGCTTTAGGCTTCGTTTGTTGTTCTTTTTCTTTTCTTTTTTTTTTTTTTTTAAAGATTTTATTTATTTAGTAGAGACACAGCGAATGAGAGAGAGAGAGAGAGAGAGAGGCAGAGACAGAAGCAGGCTCCATGCAGGGAGCCCGACGCGGGACTCGATCCCGGGCCTCCAGGATCACACCCCGGGCCGAAGGCGGACACTAAACCACTAAGCCACTGGGGCTACCCTGTTGTTCTTTTTCTAATAAAATAATATAATAAAGACTACACCTAAAGGAGTGAGATTAGGTTGTTTATCAGAGATTTTTCTTGCTTCTTAAAGTAAGCCTGTGTTGCTATATACTTTCCTCTTGGAACTGCTTTTGTTGCATCCCAGACATTTGGACCATTGTATTTGTATTTTCATTTTCATTTATTTCCCTGGTTATTTTTTCCCATTTCTTCTCTGATTTCCTGGTTGACTCATTCATTGTTTAGTAGCATGTTGTTTAACCTCCATGTATTTATGGTCTTTCTTAATTTTTTCTTGTAGCTGGCTTCAAGTTTCATGGTGTCGTAATTAGAAAAGATGCATGGAGTGATCTCAATCTTTTCCTATTTGTTGAAGCCTGATCTGTGACCCAGTATGTGATCTATTCTGGAGAACGTTACATGTGCACTTGAAAAGAACGTATATTCTGCTGTTTTAGGATGAAATGTTCTGAATATATCTGTTGAGTCCATCTGGTCCAGTGTGCCATTCAAAGTGTTTCCTTGTTGATTTTCTGTTTAGATTATCTGTTCATTGCTGTAAGTGGGATGTTAAAGTCCCTATTATTATTATCTTGTTATCAATAAGTTTATTTATGTTTGTTATCATCGTTTTATATATTTGGGTGTCCTCATGTTGGGTGCATAAATATATACATTTGTAAGATCTTCTTATGGGCTGTCCTTATTATCACCTCTCATGGCAGTTTTTGTTTTAAAGTCTAGTTTGTCCGATATAAGTGTTGCTACTCTGGCTTTCTTTTGAGATCCATTTGTATGATTAATGTTTCTCCATCCCCTCACTTTCAATCTGCAGGTGTCTTTAGGTCTAAAATGAGTCTCTTTTAGGCAGCATATAGGTGGGTCTTGGTTTTTTATCCATTCTGATGCTGTATGTCTTTTGAATGGAGTTTAGTCCATTTACATTCATTTTTCAAAAATATTTTATTCATTTATTCATGAGAGACACAGAGAGAGAGAGGCAGAGACACAGGCAGAGGGAGAAGCAGGCTCCATGCAGGGAGCCTGATGTGGGCTTGATCCCGGGTCTCCAGGATCACGACCTGGGCTGAAGGTGGCTCTAAACCGCTGAGCCACCTGGGCTGCCTATCCACTTACATTCAAAGTAATTATTGACAAATATGTATTTAGTGTCATTTTATTACTTGCTGTGTCATTGTTTCTCGAGATTTTCTCTGATCCTTTGTCTTTGTCACTTTTGGTCTCCTTTACAGTCACACAGTCCCCTTTAATATTTCTTGCTGGCTTACTAACCACAAACTCCTTTAGTGTTTGTTTGTCTGGGATACTCTTTATCTCTCCTTCTGTTCTGAATGATAACCTTGCTGAATATTCTTGGCTACAGATTTTTCTCACCCATATCGTGCCACTCCCTTGTTCTGGCTTGCCAAGTTTCTGTTGATAAAATTCTAGCTAGCCTTATTAGTTTTCTCTTGTAAGTTAAGGACTTCTTTTGTCTTGCTGCTTTTGAGATATTTTCTTTATCATTATATTTTGCAAATTTAATTACAATATGTCTTGGTGTCACTTTGATTTTGATGGGAGTTCTTTTTATTTTTTAGGATTTTATTTATTGATTCGTGAGACACACAGAGAGAGGCAAAGACACAGGCAGAGGGAGAAGCAGGCTCCCTGTGTGGAGCCCAATGCAGGACTCAATCCCAGGATCCCGGGGTCATGACCTGAGCCCAAGGCCGACTCTCAACCACTGAGCCACTCAGGTGCCCCTTGATGGGTGTTCTCTGTTCTTCCTTAATCTGGATGTCTGTTTCCTTCCCCACACTAGGGAAGTTTTCAGCTATTATTTCCTCAAATAAATTTTCTGCTGCCTTTTCTCTCTCTTCTTCTCCTGGCACTCCTATAACATGAATGTTATTACATTTGATGGCATCACTGAGTTCTGAACGTCTATTCTCATGTTCCATAATTCTTTTTCTTTTTTGTTCAGCTTCATTTTTTCCATTATTTTGTCTTCTAAATCACTTATTCATTCTGTTCATTGCATCAAGCCTGTTTCCAATTTCAGTTATCACCTTCTTCATTTCTGGATGATTCTTTTGAACTCTTTTATGCCTGTGGTAAGGGTTGCCCTGATCTCTTCCATTCTTTTCTCAAGCCCAGCAAGTATCCTATATGATGCTTTAAATTCTCTATCAGGCATGTTACTCATATCTATTTCATTTAGATCTCTGGCCTTATCTTGTTCTTTTATTTGTAATGAATGCCTCTGTCTTAGAATTTTGTCTAAGTCTCTGCTGCCTTCTGTGTGTCAGAAAGCCTGTTGTGTTACCTGCTCCTGAAAGTAATGGCTTTATGAAGAAGAGGTCATACGGTGTCCCGGGCCTGGTGCTTCAGGGAGTGTGTCTGGTGTGTGCTCCATGCACTTTGCTGTTGTGTTTTGGCTTCTCTATCCCTCAGGCCACTTGTCTGCAGAGGCTCTCCTGCCTGCAGGGAGCATTTGGTCCTTGGCTAGAATGTGGCAAGTTGTAACTAAGTGAGCTCTGGTCCGCTTGTTTTTTTTTTTTTTTTTTTGGTCCGCTTGTTAAATGAGACCTCATACTACTTCCTCTAGAACTGAGGTCCTGCAGAACTCTCTGGTCAGAAGATATGTGTGGGCAGGGGTTCCTGCTGGCCTTCTGGATGCCTTTTACTGTTTTTCTTATCTAAATGCTGTAGTTGGGACTTCCAATACTACATTGAAGAAAAGTGGCAGGAGTGAGCATCCTAGTCTTGTTCCTGATCTTAGAGGAAAAGCTTTCAGCTTTTCACTTTTGAGTATGATGTCAGCTGTGGATTTGTCATGTTGAGGTATACTTCTTCTAATACTCACTTTGTTGGGAGTTTTTTTTTATCATAAATAGATGTTGAATTTTGCCCAATGCTTTTCTGCATCTGTTGGATGATCATATGATCCATTTTTATCATATGATTTTTATGTCCCTACTTGTTTTGTTAATGTTTGAATCTCCTTAAGTTTTGGATGTTGAACTATCCTTGCATTCCTGCAACAAATCCCACTTGATCATGGTATGTGATGCTTTTAATGTATTGTTGAATTTTGTTTGCTAATATTTTGTTGAGAATGTTTGCATCAGTGTTCATCAAGAATATTGGCCTATATTTATTGATTTATGTATGCCTTTGTCTAGTTTAGGTGTCAGGGTAATGCTGGCCTCATGGAATGAGATTGGCAGCATTCCTTCCTCTTCAATTGTTTGGAATAGTTTGAGAAGAAAATATATAAACTGTTCTTTAAATGTTTGCTAAAATTCCCTTGTGAAGCAATCTGATCCTGGACTCTTGTTTTGGGGAGTTTTTTGATTACTGATTCAATTTCATTATTAGTAATCATTATGTCTGAATTTCCAATCTTCCTGATTCAGTCTTGGTAAATTGCACGTTTCAGGGAATTTATTCATTTCTTGTAGGTTGTCCAATTTGTTGGCATTGTGGCATAGTGGTCTTTTATGATCCTTTGTATTTGTGTGGCATTGGTTCTAACTTCCTCTCTTTCATTTCTAATTTTATTTATTTGGGCTCTCTCTTTTCTTCTTTTTTTTTTTTTTTGAAGATTTGTTTATTTATTTTAAAGAAAGAGAGGGAGAGTGTATGTGAGCAGGGAGAGGGGCAGAGGGAGAGAGAGGGAGATAATCCTCAAGCAGACTCCCTGCAGAGCACAGAGCCAATCCCAGGATCAATCCCAGGAGCCACTCAGGTGCTCCTTTCTCTTCTTGATGAGTCTTGTGAAAGGTGTATCAATTTTAATTTTCTTTTTCAAAAAAACAGCTCTTAATTTTATTAATCTTTTCTATTATTTTTTGAAGCCTCTATTTCATTTATTTCTGTACTGATCTTTATTTCCTTTCCTCTACCAATTTGGGGCTTTATTTGTTACATACACTATCCCTCTCTTTCTCTAAAATAAATAAACAAATCTTCAAAAAAAAGAAGAAGAAATTCTCCTTGAAGTATTCCCTGTTAGTTTCAAAGACAGGTTTTTGCAGCTCATCTCTACTGTGTAGGATTTGTTTGGGGTCCCTGATTTGGAGCTTGAATCTCTCACTCCTCAGGGAAAAGGTCTATACATTTGAGGTTCCTTCTGACAGTGGAACACTGCACCTGGTGTGTGGTTTTTCTGAGCAGGACCACATCTCTGCCTCTTCTGTCCATCTCAGTGCCATCCCTTGTTGTGGAAGTTCTGTTCATCCACGTTCTAGGTTCTCTTTAGAGGCGATTATTCTGAGTATAGGTGTAGATTTGTTGTGTCCATGGGAGGAGGTTAGGTCAGGATCTTCCTAGGCTGCTATCTTAAAACCTCTCCTTATGTTTAACATTTGAAGGAATTGTCAAACTGTTTTGCAAAATAGCTGCACTCTTTTTCTGTTGTCTCTTTAATCCAATAATCTTTCTCTAAAAATACTATTTTCAAAAGAAAAAAAGATTTTCTAACTGTATGATGACAGGTGCTAACTAGACTTATTGTGGTGATTATTTAGCAATGCATACATATACAAATCATTATACACCTGAAACTAATACAACGTTATATGTTAATTATGCCCTGTTGATTTTTTAAAATTTATTTATTCATAGAAACACAGCTAGAGAGAGAGGCAGAGACACAGGCAGAGGGAGAAGCAGGCACCATGCAGGAAGCCCGACGTGGAACTCAATCCTGGGTCTCCAGGATCACGCCCTGGGCTGAAGGCAGAGATAAACCGCTGCGCCACCGGGGCTGCCCTGCCTTGTTGATTTTTAAAAAGATTATTTTGGTTTTGAATTTATTTCTTTGTGGTTTGTTTGTTTTAGTAATCTCTACCCCCAGTGTGATGCTAGGACTCACGACCCCAAGACGAAGAGTCACACGCTGTACTGAATGAGCCAGCCAGGTGCCCCTTCTTTGTGTTCTGTATGTAAATACCATTTATTTTTTAACAGTTTTATTGTTTCATTAGTCAGTATGCCTCCACAAATAATACATTACAGTTCTAGCTCTTGATTGTTAATTTTGGCTTTTCTTGACAAAACCAAAAACAATAAAGTCTCTTTTGTCATATTAGGGTGAAAAATAATACATTTTCCTCTTCTGATTTAGCTAATAATATTAAACTACATATATTTTTTGAGACTTAATTAAAAACTTAAATGATTAGGAACTTAGGAGCAGCTTAACTGGGTAGTTCTGGCACAGACGCTGTCATGAGGAGGTTGCAATCAAGCTGTCAGCTAGGACTCAGCCATCTGAAGCCTTGGCTAGAGCTAGAGGGTATGCTTCTGGGATGACTCAGCCACATAGCTGCTGACAGGAAATCCTAGTCCCCTGTCTCATGGATCTCTCCACAGGGATGTTGGAGTGTCCTCATAACCTGTCACGGGATTCCCTCCAGATCACGTGATCTAAGAGACATAGCAAGGGTAAGTTCGTGATTCCTTTCATGACTAAGTCTCAGAAATCCCAAACCATCATGTCTACTATGTTCTGTTCATTAGAAGTGAGCCAACAAGTCCAGTCCACACTCAAAGAGAAAGGAATTAAGCTCCCTTTCTTGAAAGGATGTGTATCAAAGAATCTGTGGATATCTTTTAAAGCTATCACGCTGGCTGGTGGCAGGTGCCCCATTCCTCACCATGGGGGCCTCTCAGTAGGACTGCTTGAGTGGCCTTATGACCTGGAAGCTGGACGTCCGCAGAGCAGGGGATCCAAGCAAGAACAAGACGCAATCCACAATGTCTCTTATGGCCTAGTTTCAGAAGTTACACTCTTCGTAACTCATTTCATTTCATCCAACGTCATTTCTGCAACGTGCTTCTGGTTGCATGGGTCAGCCCCGCTCAGTGGAGGCGGGCCTCAGGAAGGGCGTATGTCCCAGGAGGCAGGGATGGGTGGGGGCCATGCTGGGTGCTGGCTACCACGGGTACCCAAGGGAAGCAACAATTCACTCTGCAAGGCCATTCATTCTCTTTGTGTCACAAGGGAAGTGACATAAAAGTGGGCTTTTGGGGTCCCACTGACCCTAAGGGAAAAAATGAGAAAAATCAGGAGAGATCCTCTAGTCTATCTTTGACCTGACGGCAGAAGGAACGAACTGTGGCAGGTGCCGGAGGAGTCCCCTTTCCACTGGCCCTTGCTCACGATCTTTTATGCATGCTTCCAGAGCCCTGTAGGTGCCCTCCTCACGATAAGCAATTAGACCAGGCAGGAGCTTCTTTAATAACAGCTATTAAGTACTTGGTGAACCGAAATGGCTATTCAAAGCTACTTTTTGTTCTCTGTAATAATTAGGACATGAGCTTCCTCAGGGAGATGAGGAGCCTTGAGATGCAGCAGCCCCCACCTCTACACCGTCATTGCTTTAACATTCAGAACACAGAGTCTCTACCAACGAGTCTTTTAAAGCTTTTACATTTTTGGTAGGAGAACAGAAGAAAAGCAGTGGGAAGCTCAGCAGATTTTTAAAATATAAAATTTCCCATTTCTCTCAGAAAATTGAAAATAGCTCTTGAGTTATAAATTAGAAGTCTTTGTTCTTTCTTGGTTTGCTTTTTTTTTTTTCCCCAGAAAGCTTTGGAATTACCACAATGCTACAAGTGTGGTCATATTTATTCTTTTTATTTTGTTATAAACCTTGCACACTTCTCCAAAGGAATAGTTTGCAAACAACAATAACAAATAAAAATTCAAAGAACTGTCCAGGCCACGAAAAAGAGGATGAGAATCTTCATCTTTGGCCAGAAAGAAGACTTTCTTTTCCTCCTACATGGACAATAACGCGCTGGGTCAGGGACCACTCATTGCAGAGAAGCCCCAGGCTCACAGCGACTCAAGAGGCCAGTCCTCCGTTACAGCTGGATACCTGTGGACGGTCCAAGCCCGGCACTGGTCTTTGCCGAGTACTGGACTCAGCCCCCTGGCCAGCCCCGGACACAGAGGGGCTTCCAGAGATGTCCATTCCATGCTTTGCCTCCTTTGCTTTGTCCGAGGCTATTTACTGGGCAGCTACTCTGTGCCTGTGCTTTACATTAATTGTCCCTCTTCCTCCTCAAACCCGGCAAGGTGGCTTCGGGAGCCTCATTTTACAGGTAAGTAAAATGAAGCTCAGGGAGTGAATTATCAGGAACCTTTCTTTTGCTGAAACAGGGATCCCAAGCTCTAAATGGCTTAGGCAAAGCATATTTATTAGTTCACATAACCAAGAAAGCCAAGCATAGGATGGGCCTCAGGCACAGCTGGATCCATATGCTCATGTGAACCACCAGGACCCTATTTCTCCCCTGACCCTTGTTCCCGTACTCCTGCCAAGCAGGCTCGTCCTTCTCGGTGTTAGGGAGATGGCTGAGGCAACCAGATACGCTCCGTTGCATTAAGTGTGGCAGCTGTGGAGGTGCTCCGTTTGGATCCCCCTTCCAAAAGAAGTTGTTATTCAAGTTCAAGGAGCACCAGTGGCTGGGCCTCCAGTTGTACCACCTTCAGGATCCGTGTCCTTCCACGTCAACTACCAGCTGACAGCGGGACATGGCAAGGAGTGCTAGTCCCTGGTCAGCCCTGCACAGTGCATGACTCCTCTCGTGGTCAACGTTTGCTGCAGGGCTCCCTTCGGATTGGCTGAGAATGTCATCTGATTGTGTCCTGAGGCTCTCCCTGTATCTTTCCTGAGCATCACCTTCTGCCCTACACGTACCTGTGGTCTTCAGGAGTCAACTGACATCCCACATCTCATTAGCTCCCATCCTCACATGGGGAGACGTCGTTGCTTCACCAAGATCCCTTTGGATCCCTTTGAACTTTCAGCGTTCTCCTCTGACTCCGGCATCTACTGGCCACATGCAGGCCGTGTTCTCAGAGCCCCAGGGTCAGCCCTTCACCCTACCTGAACACTCAGAAGGCCCAGGGCCTAGGTTACTTCCATGCTTCTTCCCCTTCCTTCCCACCTGACCGCCGAGGTGACTGGCAGGTGGAGAGTTTCAATGCCAAGGCTCTCTGCTTCCAGGCAGCCCCCCGGAGCTCTCCTGCAGCATCCGGCTGAGGTGACCCCTGTAGGACTTTGCCTGGGGGCACACCTGGCCTGGCTCTCTCACCTCCACTGCCCTGCCTCTCCCACCTCACTTCCCATCTGCCCTTAATAAACTACTTACACGTGAATGCTCCTCTTAGCGTGCTTCTCAAGAACCCAACCAAGAACCGGTGGTTGGCACCCAGTAGCACGGGTCACGTGGCCTCTTCCATAGAACAAACCCTGCGGGGTCCTCTCCCTCTTTTTGCTCCATCAGACCTGAGTTGTTGTTGCTTCCTGCGGCCATAACCGTGGCACGCTTCCCCAGGCCTTGACTGCTCCCTGGGCTCCTTCCCACACCTTCGTATCTCCCCTCAGTCCCTGCTTTGGAGTGCGCGACCTGCTTCTTGCCAAAACTCTGAATCATAAATCTCACCATTACAGGATTTATTTTTTAAATTTTCTATCATCTATCTATCTATCTATCTATCTATCTATCTATCTATCTATCACCTACCTACCTTCCTACCTACCTAGTTTGAAATGAGACTGAAGGTTAACATCGTGGAATGGTTGACCTTTCACCCTATCCAATCAATTATGCTCTGGGACGGCATCTGTAATAAGCTAAATGAGAGACAATATCACAAATCTGATTTTCAGGGACACCTGGGTGGCTCAGCGGTTGAGCGTCTGCCTTTGGCTCAGGGCTGATCCCGGGGTCCTGGGATCGAGTCCCGCATTGGGCTCCCTGCATGGAGCCTGCTTCTCCCTCTGCCTTTGTCTCTGCCTCTCTCTCTATGTGTCTCATGAATAAATAAATAAATAAAATATTTTTTAAAAAATCTGATTTTCAGGTTCTTCCTGACTTAAGGACAGAGGTAATGACCTTCTTCCAATTGGCCCTCAAGAGCCTTCCAGCTGGAAAGAACCAGTAAACAACTTGCAAAAGGTGACCTCTGGCGCTAGATGGCAGCTGTGACCCGCCAGTGCTGTTGCTCACAGAAGCCACCGACAGTCCCAGCTTCTGGCTCTGCAGGTCCAGCAAAAACCAGTTTGCCTGCGGAGCTGGCTCTTGAACCAGGGTTGTCCCTCATTCCTCCAATGCAGAGGCACACCGTGGTTTTCCAGCACGTTGGGTACCCGGGCCTCCATGCCCTGCCAGAGTCCGGGAAGCTCTGTAGCGTCATCCCTCAGTGCATCTGTTCCCAGCCGCTGACACACTGACGCCGACCCAAGGGTCTGGACTCGGGGCAGAGGCTGCAGACCCCAAGGGCTCAGGGAAATCCCTCTCAGCAGAGGAACTGCGGGGTTTAGGCTGCCTCTGCCGCTAACTGACCTCCACGGTGGCTTCAGCTCACCTTTACCCACACCCTCTTTGGCTATATATATTTTTTTAAAGATGTATCTATTTATTTTAAAGACAGAGAGTGAGAGCCTGTGGGGTTTGGGGGCCAGAGGAAGAGAATCTCAAGCCGACTCCATGCTGAGCAAGGAGCCCTGATGCAGGGCCTGATCCCACAACCCTGAGATCATGACCTGAGCCAAAACCAAGAGTCAGATGCTCCAGCAACCGACCTAGGTGCCCGCCCCCTCTGGCTTTAGCAAATGAGTGATATCAGTTAAAATCACTGTATTAATAGAGACCCTTTTAGTTGCAAGTAACCAAAACCCTGTGAGAATGAGCTTAAGCCAAATAGAAGGATGGGAGAATTGTTTAGCCAATAGCTGAGAACCATACATATGTGAATTTATAAAAATTTATTTATTTATTTGAGAGAGAGAGAGAGGCAGAGAGAGCCTAAGAGGGGGAGAAGCAGAGGGAGAGGGAATCCCAAGCAGACTGCCCGCTTGGCACAGGGCTCGATCTCACAACCCTAAAAACCGAAATCAAGCGTTGGACACTCAACTGATTGAGCCACCAAGGTGCCCTTCTATATATGTGGATTTAGACACAACTGTATCCACGGAGTTCTAGGCACGGCTGGATCCAGGTGCTGAAAAAAATCATCAGAAATCTATGAGTCTCCATCTATCTTTTCCCTTTTCTTTTGAACACAAACTCCTAAGTGGTGAAAGAAATGTGTCTTTCTTCATATTTTTGCTGAGACTCCCAGACTTGACCTAGGTTCACATTCATCCCTAGACTAATCACATGATCACTAGTCAAATGCCCATTACCAGAGAAGGCATAGGTCAGAAGGGAAATGAGGAAGGCTTGGATTCCAAAGAAGAAGACTCAGGGCATTATCACCTGGAGAAGGACACAGAACGAGCCACGTCAACAGATGCCCAGTGATGACCAAGCAGGCTAGTTCCCTTTCTCCTCTGCCCCACTCCCTCACATATCTACTGACTCATTTAGTACACCTCAAAGTCTCTTACCAGAAAGCCTTTGCAATTTTCCCTCCACATTCCTACGCAGGCAAAAGTCCTGTTTATTCAACCTCTGTGTCCTCCCACTGCACAGTCTCCTAACATCCTGTTGTTTTCCCTCAAAGCACTGATCAGTTCTAGATTGTATAGTACATGCAATTATTAGCCTTGTGTGCATCTTTCCACTAAATTACAATCTTTAAAGAAACAAGATTTTGGTGTCCCAAAAGCCTAGTAGAGTACAGTACAGTAACCGCAACAGTAGGTGCTCAGTAAATACGTATTCATCAATTCACTGCGGACTTACCTATTAGCCACTGGTGATAGTGAGTCTAGTCGGACAGGGTCTCTGCCCGGCTTCTACATGAGTGAGGACGACAAACAAGTAAATCAGTGCTCACCGTCCAACTGCAACAGTTTCTCCAGGAATGGTGGACTCAAGGGAGCCAAGAGGAGGAACATCTAGATCAGAAGGATCTAGGAAAGTTTTCCTGAAGAGTTAGGATGTTGACCTATCTTTAGAAAAATGAGAAAAATAAGCAAGATGAGTGAGAGGAGGAGGCCCTCAGAATTATGTTAGGAAACATGGAAGTGTAACATAGCCCGCTATTTCCTGGGAGAACTAATGGTCAGTCTCATTTCACTTAACTGTCTAGAACAGAGGTAACTAAATAAGAATTAGGCCTTTTCACTAAGACTATGTTTTTAAAGAAAAAAAAAAAAGAAAAGAAAAGGGGGCAGTGCCTAAAGTAGAATTTTTTGGGAAAATAAAGTAGATTTCTTTTGGACAAGAAAACTAGCTTAAAAGGATAGGGAGAAGCTCTCTGATTATACCAGCAACTGGCAAGACAACTGGCACATAGTAGGCCCTCGATAAGTGTGCGAATGCCTGGATGAAAGTGATTCAAAATCAATAGGTTTTGCTTAAAAGGAAGAGCATAGCCAGCCAAGGATACGGCTCATTAAGAATCCATGCAGATTCCTAAAGGCACACAAAAGAGATAAAGGGCAAAAGAAATTACTTTAAAGCAGGAAGGTTTATGTAACACTGTGTGTGTAGAATAAAAAAAGTGCCCAGCTTCACATGCCATTTGCTGCCAGGATCTGAGATTGTTACTAAGAAAAGGGTGGGAGGAGGCTGCTGGGGGGAATCAGATGCCAGGCCAAGACACAGGCCCAGAAAACTCAACATTTGGGGCTTGAAAAGGAGGCCTGGAACACAAGCCTCTTTTGTTTTTCAGGCTTCTCTTAATTACTATGTTTGAGACGTGGGATTTATGAAAAAAAGCACTATTCAAAAGGACAATTTACACTCTATTACAGAGAGAGTTCAGTCTCAGTCCCCGCTTTCCCCTCTGGTTGCAACCTGAGTCATTTGTGGCATGGCTGTGTGAAGCACGGAGGAGAGCTATAAATGGTTTTATAAATCAGCATGTTTCATCGCAAACTGAAGCGGCTGCTGCTCCCAAGGCTGGCAGCAAAACCATGAATCAGAGTCTAAAGTTCTAGAACAATGTCTGTGAATCAAATCTCACAATGGGTTGTCCTTAATGGCATTCTCCAGCTATGACCTCACCCCAGGTCTCCTCCATGTAAACCACACCCCATCACGGGCACGTACGGAACCTGGAAGCTCTTCTGTCCATACTGAGATGGATGAGCTAATAAAGGGGTAACTTCCCATCACTTTACCTCGTGCCCTTTATTCAATACTTGCTATGCAGAACATTTCCCCTACATTCTCCTCAGGATCATTAAGTCTCTCTCAGTCATGGTGAAGACTTTAGATCTTATCCCATACTAATCTCTGTTCCAAGTGTTTTATGCATATATAATCAAATTTATGTCACGACAATCTTAGGGGGGACATTGCTATCATCCCCCACTTTTCAGATGAGGAAGCTGAGGCCCAACGAGGTTTGGTAACTTGTCCAAGGTCACCTAGCCCTTAAATGGCATAGCTACACCCATATTGGAACCAAGGTCATTAGGCTCCATACTCAACACTCTCAACTACTGTGATATGCTGCCTTGTAAGAGAGGGTGCCACCTAGCCAGGGAGCTAACCCTTGTAACATCCCCACTGTCAGCCGTGCCTGGCCCCCCTCCACCTCCCCAGCCCCCAACCCCACCACCATTTGACAGGTTCAGAAGAAGCTGCCAACTCTGACGAGCCATGAGCCAATGAGCATATCAGTGTTACCCTGACCTCAGTTATTGGCTCGGGGCTGTGACTCTATCAGAGCCAGTGAATCATGATGGGACTTTTCCTGGGGCTTCTGGGAGAAGAAAGTCCTCTGTTCTTTATTGGTTTTGGTGAGGGGAAGATATGGGGAGAGGAGCTACCACAGCACTTTTACTGCTATGAAGGGAGGCCGCTGAGAAGGAGTCAACAAACAAAAAATGCAGAACAAAGAGAAGAACCTCCAGCACAGAACTACCAGGGCGTTGCCAAGAGGACACAGCGTTGGGCTCATGCCATGCAATACAACGGGGGGGAGGGAGAGGCCTGAGGGTGGGTAGGGCATATTGCCATGACCTGATTGGAGCCCTAAATCCAACAACTCTCGAAGCGCCAAATACCTCCATCCTGTTTGAGTCCATGAACCAATGTATCCCTTTTTAAAAGCCAATACGAGTAGGGCTTTTTGCAACTTGAATCATAATGCACAATAATTCAAAACAAGCTCAACAAACCTTGTGATAGCAGAGCCAAACATCCCATTAGTTACCATGGTGGAACAGAAAGATTATTGATCAAGGGTGAAACCATGACTTAAGGCTCTCCCCATGCTAAAGAACAGAGAAAGAGCCAAATTTCTTAAATTCTCAACCATTCTCAAGAGTTACATTTTTGTAGAAATAATCCTGCCCAAATAGGTATTAATGGATTCACCTTCATAATTACATTTAACTTGATACCACGTTAAAATGACTTTAAACGCTCTCAGCAGGGCAGAAAGTAATGGACCAGAGATGGGGCAAGGTCAGCCAGGCATCAAAACATAGCCAGGGAATTTGGGTTGGTGAGGTGGTCAAAGAGGACTTTAGCCTTACACGACTCTCTATTAATCTCTTAGAAAGGAATGTATTTGTAAATCATTCATATAATTAAAAGTTAACTTTAAAATAGGGTTAAAGGACAAGTCGTGTAATTGCATGATCATACTTTTTTGGGTAGTTTTATGGTTTTAGTGACACAAACATGATGCACACATACGCTGTCTATTCACTGTCTTCACTGCAGGGCCTGGCATTGGGCTTGGTGACTCCGATGGCCAGGTGGGCTGCTCTCTCCACAGTGACTCTGCGGTTCTCGGAGGAGACTTTGTGGGCGATCTTTGCACAGTAAGACGTTGCCCATCAGCAGCACTTCAAGCTCCTTGACACTGTGGACTAGGAGTTCCCAGAATCCACTGGGCAGCACCTGCTTTGTTTTCTTGTTGCTTTTGTAACCAACGTTGGGCATCAAGTTCTGGCCTTAAATCTTCTGTGGGCTGTATTGTCAATGCCTCTGGGTTTCCGCCTACTGCACTTAGCTTTGACATACAGGTCTGACTGGTGCTGGATGAACTTCCTGGTCCTTTCCTGAACGATCTTGGGCTTCACCAGAGGTCTGAGGCCAAGTAGGAGATGGCTGTCACCGCTGCAGGCAGCACCGAGGAAGAGCTACCATACTTGTTGTTTAAAATAGTGGATCCCCTGAAGTGAAATGTTATATAAATACATAGTGAACATTTGTTTGTTTCTCTTCTTTGGTATAGAATTAAAAAATATGATAGCTTGCTTCTTGGGAACCACCCTCTCCTGTTCACACTTAACCTTGGTTCAGATACGTGGTCTTTTTTTTTTTTTTTAAGATTTTATTTATTTGAGATAGAGAATGAATAGAAACAGAGGGAGCAGCAGACTCCCCACTGAGCAGGGGGCCCAATGGGGGGCTCAATACGAGGACCCAGGGATCATGACCTGAGCCAAAGGCAGATGCCTAACTGACTGAGCCACCCGGGAGCCCCAGCAGACACATGGTCTTGATGAAAATATAGTAATTTGATTCCTGAGCCCTCCTGGCTCTTTTCCTCTCCATGACAATTCTGGAAAGAGGCAGCAGTGGCATAGTTTTTTAATCTCCCTGAATCCTCTCTCCATCCATCCATCCAACAAACAAACAAATAAAAAACCAGAGTAACTAGATGCTAAATCCAAAAACAACAATGGACAACATCGATTGACAACAAAGTCAGATGATGGCGAATCCCCACAAAATTCAGAAATACAAGAGAGTGAGGACAGCCGGCAGCACCCCTGTAGGACCCGCATTATATTTACATTTATACAGGAGGACGCAGGGGGAGGCCTGATAATTGTATTCGCAGAAGGCAGGGTGAACTAATGCTAGCCAGGCAGTCGAAGTGGCGGTTGGCTCCAGTAGTGGGGGAGTACAAAGGGTCTCTGAGAAGGCCTGATGAGGCTGGAATAGTTTAAGCAACATGGGGTCATAAAGCTAAGTGACCAAGTTGCTCTCAACAAAACTGATGAAAAATATAAACTAGTGTTTTAAAACTGGCTAAGAGATACTTCAAAAGATTTAAGATATCAAAGATTAACACGAATTAGAACTAGAAAAAGACTGCGATTAAGTGACAAAACCTAGGGGAGATCAAGAATAAATAATTTCATTCAGAAATAAAGCTAAACTAAAAACAAAACAAAACAAGAGTGAATACATACTATGGATATTTGAGAAATAGAAGGTGAAACAAGAATGGTTTTTAAATTCCGAATAAAAAAAGAAAAAGAATTTGAGAGAAAGTGTACATATTGAAGCCATGTAAATAAGATATGTTACATTAAGAGTAACTGCAAATGAAAACAAAACCAACAGAACCTGATGAATAGTAAAAATTATAATTCAAGAAAACTTTCCTAAAATAAAGATTTGAAACCAGGCACCCGGGTGGCTCAGTTGGTTAAGTGTCCAACTCTTGATTTTGGCTCAGATCATGATCTCGGGGGTTGTGAGATCGAGCCCCTCATCGGGCTCCACACTGGGAGGCATGGGGTCTGCTTAAGATTCTCTCTCTCTCTCTCTCCCTCTCCCTCCACCTCCTCCAAAATAAAAAAAATAAATAAAGATTTGAAACGACATTTTGAAAAGGTATACCTTAAAACTGGAAATATTGACCCAGAAAGACATATACTAAGACATATTCTAAACTTTAAAGGAAAAAGAATAAAACTGGCCCCTTTTGTAACTAGGCCAAAGATCCAAGTGAATTATAATGGAAAGAAAATTAGATTTTCATTAGACTTTCAATAGCATTTCTTTATGGTGGAGGAAAACAGAGTCACATATTTAAGATATCCAGGAAAGAAAATGTGAGCCAAAGATTTTGTATCCAACTGAGTGTAAAGGGTAAGGAAACAACCAACCTGCTATTGGCACATGGAAACTCATGGAATCTTGCTTAGAATTGTGGTCACTTTGAAAAAAGGTTGGTTGTGATTGAGATGAAACACATGGATTCCTTCCAAGGTGGCCAGCACAGGTCTACCTTTTGTCATAAGTGGTGGCTATGTATGTTTGGTGTAGTTTTCTGTATATGTATTTTATTTTCTAATAAAAAGCTTACAAACAACAAATATAAAATTTTAGACGATTATACTTAGAGAAATTTGAATATGGACCAAAGATGATATTATGAAACTACTGTTAAATGTTTACATATGATATAATGGCATTGCAGCTGTATAGTAGAATGCTCTTATTTTTTAGAGATGCCTGCTAAAGAATTTACTGTAATTTTACTTTTAAAATGTTTTATCAAAAAAAAAATCAAATTTCCAGTCACGTTTTGTTATTTTAATTTCTTCTTTTTTAAGTTTTCCTTGTTAGGGTGAGGAGGAGCAGAGGGAGAGAGAGACTCTTAAGGAGAGTCCATGTTCAGCACAGAGTCCAACGCGGGGCTCAAGCTCAGGATCCGGAGGTCATGACTTGGGCGAAATCGAGCGTCAGACACTTCGCTGACTCAGCCGCCCAGGTGCCCCATTGGCTTCTAGCTGAGGTATAATACTTACAATATTATGCATTATATACAGATGTTAAGTCTTACGGTGAAATGAGTTTTGACAAATGCCATTATTCTATCAAAATACAGAATATTTTCCCCAGAAAATTTCCTCCTGCCTCTTCCAAGTTAATGTCCTCTCCAGCCCCTCACTGAGGGAACCACTGTTTTGATGATCTCCTTCACCAAAGATTAGTTTTACTTGATGTAACACTTCATATAATGGAGTTATATAATACATAATCTCTAGACACACTTCTTTTATATCTTAATATCCCCGAAATTAGAATGTATCTTAGAAATTGGTGGTGCTTAAACAATTAATGGCAGTGTTTTCTCTTTTCTTATTGTTATATAAAATAATGGGGCCTCTTACAATCAATGGCATCTTTGATTTGATGAAGTATTTATATCTAAATGAAGTAAATATGGCAAAAATGTAACAGTCATTGAATCTAGTTGGTGGGTATATGGGTGTCTTACTTTTCTATGAGTTTGAACATTTTTATATAAAAAAATTTACTAAATATATAAATAAATTAAAGGATATCACAACTGTTGTACCCTGCATTGGCCTTTTCTCCTCCTTAATTAAAATGACCCTTAAATAATGGAATCATCTGGAGCCTTTCTTGACCTCTGTGAAACCCCGACCATAGTAGGGACCTGGGTCCTCTGGACTAGCACAAGATCATTCAGTCTTTGTAGGATTTGCTTTTTTCTCAGATATATTATTTTTCTATGCTCTATTTCCCCGAACTTTTCAAAAGCGAAGAGCTTCTGTCCTCTGGGTCCTGATGCCGTAAGAATGAGGAGCTCTGCACTTGGGATCACAGCATCTAATCAAGTGTCAAATCCCACAAGCTGAGTGCCTGAGTCTGAGGCAAGAAAGAAAAGCTGGGGCCCAGAACCAGCACGTGGCAGCTGGAAGGTCAAGGTGTTAGTTCTTTAAGTATAGACTCCCAGTTCCTCCTTGTGAATAGTCATGAATCCATGTTAACAGGTACATAAAGATGTAACTCTGACATTAAAAACAAAGTGTGGGGAGATGGAACTGTAAAGCAGTGTGGTTCTTATATGTGATCAAAGCTAAGTTGGTATTTATTTAGAGTAGACTGCTATGGGGCGCCTGGCTGGCTCTGTCATTAGAGTGTGAGACTCTTGATCTCAAGGTTGTGAGTTCAAGTCCCACACTGGGCGTAGAGATTACTGAAAATAGACTGTTTTAACATTAGGTTGTTACATGTAATCCCCATGGAAACGAGAAAGAAATTATCTATAGAATATGCACAAAAGTAAATAAGGAGACAATCAAATCAGGTCACTATGAAAGTTGACTAAATGCAAGGGAAGGCAGTGATAGTGGAGGTGAAGGACAAAAATAATCTACAAGACAAACAGAAAACAAATAACAAAATGCCAATAGTAAGTCCTTTCTTATCAGTAATTCTGCTATTGTAAATGGGCTAAACTCTCAATCAAAAGTCATAGATAGGGGCACCTCGGTGGCTCAGCAGTTGAGCATCTCCCTTTAGCTCAGGCCATGACCCTGGGGTCCTGGGATCGAGTCCCATATCGGCTCCTGCAGGGAGTCTGCTTCTCCCTCTGCCTGTGTCTCTGCCTCTCTCTGTGTCTCTCATGAATAAATAAATAGAATATTTTTTTAAGTCATAGATTGACTTGAAACTAATATAACACTGTATATTAATTATACTTGAATTTTAAAAAAACCACATAAGGTTGGGAGAATGGCTTAAAAAACCCAGGATTCATCTATATGCTATTGTGACATAGTACAATTCATATTTGGTGCAACATCCATTCATGATAAAAACCCTCTGCAAAACCGGTCCAGAGGGAACATATTTCAACATAATAAAGGCCTTATCTGAAAAACCACAGCTAACATCATACTCAGTGAAAAAGTGAGAGCTTTTCCCCTAAGGTCAGAAACAAGACAAAGATGTTCATTCTCACCACTTTTATTCAATATAATACTAGAAGTCCTAGCCACAGCAATTAGGAAGCATACAGGAAAAAAAAAAAAAAGATGTCCAAATTGGTAAGAAAGAAGTAAAACCCTCACTATTTGCAGATGGCATGATAGTCTATGTAGGAAAATCTAAAAGACTCCACCAAAAAACAAAACTAGAACTGATAAATGAATTCAGTAAAATTGAAGGATACAAAAATCAACGTACAGAAATCTGTTGCATTTTCATATATAGTACTCATGAAGCAGCAGAAAGTGAAATTAAGAAAACAACACATTTACAATTGCACCAAAAACAATAAAGTATCTAGGAATAACCTTAACCAAAGAGGTGAAAGACCTGTGCTCTGAAAATTAGGAGACACTAATAAAAGAAATTCAAGATGATGCTAAGAAATGGAAAGACATTCTATGCTCATGAGTTGGAAGAACAAATATCGTTAAAATGTCTATACTACCCAAACCAATCTACATACTTAATGCAGTCCCTATCAAAATACCAATATCCTTTTTTCACAGAACTAGAACAAACCATCCTAAAATATGATGGAACCATAAGAGAGCAAATAGCCAAAACCATCTTGAAAAAGAAAAATAAAAGTAGAGGTATCATAATTCTAGATTTCAAGTTATATTACAAAGTGGTAGTAACGGAAACCATATGGTATTGGCACAAAAACAGACACACGGATCAGTGGAATAGAATAGAAAACCCAGAAATAAACCCACAGTTATATGGTCAATTAATCTTTGATAAAGGAGGAGAGAATATACAACGAGAAAAAGACATTCAAGAAAGATGTTCAGAAAACTGGACAGCCACAAGCAAAAGAATGAAACTGGACCACTTTCTCTCACCACACACAAAAATAAACTCAAAATACATCAAAGGCCTAAATGTGAGACCTGAAATCCTAGAAGACAGCGCGGCAGTAATGTCTCTGACGTGGGCCATAACAACATTTTTCTAGATATATCTCCTGAGGCAAGGGAACCAAAAGCAGAAATAAGCTAGTGGGACTACATCAACATAAAAGCTTCTGCACAGCACAGGAGACAATCAACAAAATCAAAAGGCAACCTACAGAATCAGAGGATATACTTGCAAATGACATCTGATAAAGGGTTAGTAGCCAAAATACGTAAAGAAACGATACAACTCAACACCCAAAAAACGAATAATACAATTTACAAATGGGCAGAAGTTGTAAATAGACATTGCTCCAAAGAAGACGTCCAGATAGGGGATCCTGGGGGCGCTCAGCGGTTTAGCATGATCTTGGAGACCCGGGATCGAGTCCTGCATCAGGCTCCCTGCAGGGAGCCCGCTTCTCCCTCTGCCTGGGTCTCTGCCTCTCTCTCTCTCTGTGTCTCTCGTAAAAAGATAAATAAAATATTTTTTAAAAAAGAAGACGTCCAGATGGCCAACAGGCACATGGAGGGATGCTCAGCGTCACTCATTGTCAGGGAAACGCAGAGCAGAACGACAGCACCATGTCACCTCACACCTATGGGAACGGCTAGAATCAAAAACAGAAGAGACCACGAGTGTTTATGAACATGTGGAGGAAAAAAGGAACCCTCTAGTCAGTGGATGTGCAAACAGTGCAGCCACTCTGGGACACAGTATGAACGCTCCTCACAAAGTTAAAAATAGAACTACTAGGTATTTACTCCCCAAGTGCAAAACCACACACGCACCCCTGTGTGTCGCGGCCGTACCGACCACGGCCAAACCCAGGAAGCGGCCCAAAGTGTCCGTCGACAGACGAATGGATAAAGAAGATGTGGTGTCCATGTAAAGGAATAGTATTCAGCCGTTGGAAACACAATCTTGCCATTTGCAAAGACATGGCCGGAGCCGGAGAGTGTGATGGATGTGGAACGCGCAGTGACAGAAAGACAAATACCACCCGATTTCGCTCTTGTGTGGAATTTAAGAAACAAACCAAATGAGCAAAGGAAAAAAAAAAAGGAGAGAGAGAGAAAAACCAAGGAACAGACTCCTAACTGTAGAGAACCAACTGATGGCCACCTGAGGGCAGGCGGGCGAAATAGGTGATGGGGATTAAAGAGACACTTATCACGATGCAAAAAAAAAAAAAAAGTGAAATAAAATGATAGAACAAAACGGAGTTGGTCTTTGTTCCCAGTTCCTGGCACGAGCTCCAAAACTCCTGGAGCAGCCTGAGTACTAGGAGGGGCTTCCGTCATTCCTGGGGAGTCCCCGCGAGCACAGGGGTGTTCATGCTGACGGGCGCCTGCGGGAGCCTCGGTGGCGGTGGCGGTGGCGTGGCAGCGGCGGTGGTGCAAGGGAAGGGCTCAAGGCTGGGACTTTCAGCCCCGCCTGGTGAACTCCAGGGAACTGAGTCAGAGACTCCAGGGAACTGAGTCCAACGTTCAAGGACGTCAGCAGTCCAGCCGCCCGATGAAGCCTTGATCAGAACGAGGAGGCCTGGCGAGCTGGCGGGCGCGGGGGTGCCGCCCGGGCAGCCCTGGCCGTGGCCCCGACCCACAGCCTCCCACGCGTCCCCTCCGCGGCGCTGCTCCTGCGTCGTGTCCTTTACAAGACTGTCATCCCGAGGGCAGTGCTTTCCTGAGCTCTGGGAGTCCTTCTAGAGAACGGCTGAGTCTGAGTGACACACGGGGTTGTGGAGTCCGGGGTTTGTAGCCATCGGGGCACAAGTGCAGGTAGCCTGGGGACTCTGCTTGTGACCAGTGGCACGCGGGGGCAGCTCTGTGGGACCCAGCCTTTAACCTCCTAGGTCCCAAGTTCTAGTTCAGCTCTTGATCCTCACAGGTTGCCCTGTCCCTCGGAACCCTGGTATTGCCGTCCCTGCTGTGGGGAGCCCGATGGTGCACGTGTCGCTGTGTTGCTCTGGGCGTGTCCGAGACGCAGCAAAGCGCCTGACACGCTAAAATTGCTTAATAGATATCAGCAGGAATGTAAACGAAGCTTTGTGCCAGGCCCCCTGGGGCTAACCCGGGCCTACGAGAGACAGATAAACGCACAGATAAGGTTCTAGGTAAACATCTGTTCTATTTCCTCAAGCGGAAAAACAAGAAGCACATTTGCTTCCCTAACACAGAGGGGTCTGAAGAACGCTCAAGAACCAGCATTTAAAAGCTAAAGGAAGAAACGAGAACTACAAAGCATAAGGCTCGGCATAGATATTCTTTATCTCCTATGTTCCTGGGTTCTGAACCTATTTAGCAAGCCTCTCTAGGTGAAGGATTCTGTGGCTTCATGAAGAAAATATCTGGGAAAAGTTGGAGAGGAAACCAGCTGGAAAAATTTTTTTTTAAGATTTATTTATTTATTTATGATAGAGAGAGAGAGAGAGGGGCAGAGACACAGGCAGAGGAGAGGGAGAAGCAGGCTCCATGCCGGGAGCCCGACACGGGACTCAATCCCGGGACTCCAGGATCACGCCCTGGGCCAAAGGCAGGCGCCAAACCGCTGAGCCCCCCCGGCCCTCCCTCCCAGGCTGGGAATATTGATTGCAACCGTTGCTTAATATTTAGTCTGTGTTTTAAGGGGCGGAGTGGCTGCAGCCACCGAGTTGGCTGCTGAGGATTCTCTATGTTGGTTCCTTGGACGGTTTCTAAAATCCTTCCTGAAGGTCTGTGACCGAAGGAGTAGAGCCAGGGGTTCATACCCCTGCAGGACCAGGAAGCAAGAAACCAAGGAATGTGGACCCACGAAGAGTCCGGGTGAGAGCGGCTGCATGAGCGCCTGAAGCGGGTACTGGCTCCTTGTCCCCTTGTCCCACACCCTTTCCTGCCCTCAGCTCCAGCACCCCCTGTGCTCGGCTGGACCCGTCGCTAGGACCACGCGCTGCCCCTGCCTTGAAACGCCGTCGAGGCAATGCTGCGGTGTAAGCGCCGCTTCTGGAAATGTCTCTGCTCGGTCTCCGTCTCTGTGGGCCACCCTTGCTTCGCCCCTGCAGTTGCCTGGTCTGCTTGGCTTTGGAGCCTTACGAGTTTATCTTTAACCCACTTCGCACATCACTTGGAGAGCTGCACCCACGTGTGTGTCCTGGCTATCAGCTCAACTCAACCAATATTTGCTTCGTAGGGAGGCGATAATTTGCCTCAAATTGACTCAGAGTGGCTGGAATCTCAACAAAATCACCCCTAATTTTCTCCTAAAACTTGAAGCCTGACTTACAAAAAAAAGGGGGGGGGGCCTCCGGTTAGAAAGGGAATCATGAAGGGTGAGGATGGGCACTGCCCGGTGTGCGGCCGAGAGAGGACGGGAGGTGGAGAAGCCTGAGCGGCCGCCTCCCAGAAGCTCTCCGCAGCCTTCGGCTTTCTGAGACGTACATTGTTTCCCTTTTCACATTTTCTGGCGCTATACGGGAAATCCTTGTGGTTATTTTTTATTACGGTAAAATATGCATAATACAAAATTCACTATTTTGACCATTTTTAAGTGTATGGCCCAGTGGCATCAGGCACATTTACGTTCTTGCATAACCATCACAACCATCCAGCTCCAGAACGTTCTCGTCATCTCAAACTGGAACTCTATACCCATTAAACAACACCTTCCCACTCGACCTTTCCGCCAGCCCTTGGGAACTCCTGCTTCTATAAATTTACCTATTCTGTGTGCCCTTTATGGACGTGGAATCACAATATTTGTTCTCTCGTGCCTGCATAATGGGCCTTTGTCCTTTCCACTTAGCATTGTCCCATCTTTACGTTTCACTTCTGTGTAGCACAGTCAGGATTTCCTTCCTTTTAGAGATCGGAGAACGTCCCATTACAGGTTGTTTACCCACGCGTTCGTTCGTCAAGGGACGTCTGGGTTGTTTCCACCTTTTGGCAATTGTGAATGATGCTTCTTTGAACATCGGTGTACAAATACCCGCTCAAGTCCCTGCCTTCAATTCCTCTGTGTATACAGTTCCCTAGAATGTGGTCATGCTGCTTTTGCCTTTTTTTTTAAAACTTATTTTTATTTTTTCAAACACTGATAATACATCAAGCGAAAAGAAAGATCAGTCACCAATAAGCCCACCATGCAAAGATAACCACCATTAGCAACGGAGTGTTTGGTCTTTCAGACTTTCTAATCTACCCTAATATCCAAAGGAAAAGAAACTTTAAAAATATCAATTTAGGGATCCTGAGGGGGCTCAGCGGTTGAGCATCTGCCTTCGGCTCAAGTTGTGAGCCCGGGGTCCCGGAATCGAGTCCCGTGTCGGGCTCCCTGCATGGAGCCTGCTTCTCTCTCTGCCTGGGTCTCTGCCTCTCTCTTTCTCTGTGTCTTTCATGAATAAATAAATAAAATCTTTAAAAAAAAGTAAAAATGGGCACAGTGGTTTAGCACTGCCTGCAGCACGGGGTGTGATCCTGGAGGCCTGGGATCGAGTTGCGCGTCGGGCTCCCTGCAT
Organism: Canis aureus; assembly: GCF_053574225.1. Lineage (NCBI taxonomy): Eukaryota > Metazoa > Chordata > Mammalia > Carnivora > Canidae > Canis > Canis aureus. The sequence continues at coordinate 14,869,155 of NC_135623.1, read as the reverse complement.
GGAGCCTGCTTCTCCCTCTGCCTGTGCCTCTGCCTCTCTCTCTATCATGAATAAATAAATAAAATCTTTAAAAAAAAAGTAAAAATATCAATTTAGGGGCACCTGGCCGGCTCGCCAACAACTGCCCAACCCTGAGGAAATCTGGACGGGAATACTGCGCCATGTTGCCCAAAACTGGTGTCCGTCGCTACGGTGGCAATAAATACTGAACTGGGCCCAACACGTGGGAAACGCGTCAGAGTTTGCGCTCCGGCTGTCATTGATCCAGAGGATTCTCATATTATCAGAAGCATGCCAGAACAGACCGGTGGAAGTCAATCCTGCAAAATTTTTCTTTAATCACACCAGCCAGACCTTGTTTTATTTATTTATTTTTAAATTTATGATAGTCACACACACAGAGAGAGAGAGAGAGAGGCAGAGACACAGGCAGAGGGAGAAGCAGGCTCCATGCACCGGGAACCTGACGTGGGATTCGATCCCGGGTCTCCAGGATCACGCCCTGGGCCAAAGGTAGGCACTAAACCGCTGTGCCACCCAGGGATCCCTAGACCTTGTTTTAAAAATACTGTTATATGTTAAAAAATAAAAATAAAAAAATAAAAGTACTGTCATATATAATTTTATTATAATTTATATTTATGATATTTATATTATAGTTAATATTTATAATATGATGTATCATATATGAATATTTGTATTTATAATTATATATTATTTCTTTCTCTCTGAGCAACCCTTTGAGGGAGGCACTGTCGTCACCTCACTGACAAGTAAGGAAACCGAGGCACAGCGAGCAGAGGTTGCAACCGTGCCCGCGAGGGAGCCAGGTGGCTGGAAAAGGAGACTGAAGGCCTTCAAGCTGGAGCCGGGGGCTCGGAAATCAGGGGGACATGCAGGCAGTTGTGCAGATGAGGAGGCCGAGGTGAGGGTGGCCCTGGCTCAAGGTCGTGGGACACATTAGTGACAACCCTGGAAGCAGAGTCCGGAGCTCCTACCTGTGCTCTTCCCACTCGGGTGCTGCGAGCCTTGCGGGGTCCCTGTGGTCCTCCACTTCGCTGCACCTCGAGACCCGGTGGTGGGACGAGCGCCGGGCGGCAGTCAGGTGCCTGCGGACTCTTGGCCTCAGCCCAGAGCGCGACCTCGGGCATCAGCTGGAGCCCACATCAGGCCCTGGGCTGGGCGTGGGCACTGATGAGGGGTCTCTCTCCCTCTGCCCCTCTCCCTGCTCACGCTCTCTCTTAAGAACCAAAACTTAAAAGAAAAACCCTGATAATAGGAAGTCCCCGGGCAAGCCCAGCTCTAGAGCCCCGGAGCCCGCGTGTCGGACTCTGGCATCCGTGTTTTAGGCAAACACGCGGGGGCTGCTGCGCAGAACCACTGCCCGGGCCGAGGCAGCTGATGGTCGAGGGCCCTGACCCCCACCGGGAGCGAGGGTTCCCGCAGGTCCCCCAGCCCCCAGCTCCAGCACCCCGTGACCTCCCGGAGGACCTCGCGCCCCTTCCGTGGCCCCCAAGCCCGCCTGCTCTTTGTGGGACAGCGTCTCCCGTCGGGTTCCCACCCGCTGATGCCGTGGCCGCACTGCACCCTCTGCACCCTCTGCACCCCCAGGGGCTGCCCGGGCCGCACCCCCTCCTGCTGCCCCGCACCCGCCACGGGAGCTCGGGCCTTCCGGAGTCCACCTGACTCGCTCCACCCAGGCTGTGGGACAGGTGCACAGGGCATGGTGCTCACTAGGTTCCGGGGTGCAGGAGAGTCCAGGCCGGCAGCGCCACGGCCCCCCCGCGCGCCCCCAGCTCCCTGCCCCAGTCCACCCTCCGCAGCAGGACTGTAAGCACCAGTACTACGCCGTGGCCTGTCCCCGAAGCTGCCGGAGACTCCTGGTTGCTCTGCGGGTACAACCCAGAATTGTACACTCGGGTGGAGGCTGCCAGTCCTAACCGCTCACCCCCCGACTCTGGCCTCCCAGCCCGGCCCCTCCTGCCCGAGGCCTGCCCCGCTGTCACCCCAGCGCCCGGCCTGCACCTGGGGGGCCCCGTCCCCGACACCGAGCCCCTGTGAGGCGTCCGCTCCTGCACGGGGCCTGTCCTGCTGTCATCCGAGCGCCCGGCCTGCACCGGGGGTGCCCCGTCCCCAACACCAAGCCCCCTACGAGGCGTCCCCTCCTGCCCAAGGCCTGTGCCAGCCCCGGGCCGGGCCTGCGGGGTGAGGGCACCCAGGGCAGGGCCGCTGGGAGGGCGAGGCTGAGGGCGAGTTCTCCTGGCTCGCTGTCTGCATGGCTCCCCGCCCACCGGGGCTGCACCCCTCACCCTGCTCGTCGCCTCCCGGCAGTTCCCGGGCTGCCTTGACCGGGAACCCTTCCCTCAGACGCCTGGGCCGTCATGCAACTCCGTCCTCCAGCCCGGCAGTTAGCGTAGCCGCAGCTCGCGTGGGCTTATCTAGGGGGGTCTGCCTTGCCCGAGCACTTGTGTGGAGGCGGGGACCCTGTGCGACTCCCTGCGGCCCAGAGCCCACGCCGGCCCCAGACACGCAGGAGGTGCTCGGTCAAAAGTCGCTAAGGAACGACGCCGGGCACTGCGTCCTGCAAGCAGGTGACTCCCCGCCGCGCGGGGCAGCAAGGGCTTCTGTGCTCCTGCAGTCTCGTCCAGCGCACAGGCGGGACTGTCGTGACTGTTCCATCAGGTGTTATTTGCGATATTTAGAGGCCGGCTCCTGCCCCCTCCCCAGTCGGGTCTAGAGGGCAAGATGGGGGCAAAGTTCGCGCTGTCACCACCATCATCACCTCCGTAGCTACCACCCCAAAGCCCTCCTGGGCTCAGCGCATTGCAATGCCTGTGCAAAGCCCCAAACCCCGAGAGACACACTGGTCCCTGCGTGTATGGGCTGCAGCATGGGCTTGGAAATCGGTCCCTGCTCTGCACCTGACTGTGCCCCGTGAACACGTCACTTGGTGTCCCTGAGCTTCGTCTGCAAGATGGGGATGATGCCTGCCTGTTTCACTTCATTGAGGTCTATCAGGTTCAAATGCGGTGATGAGTATGAAAGCGCTTCGTGAACCGAAAAGTGTGGCTCACAGGAAAGAAAGGGAGCTTCCTTCTCACGCAACCATGACAGATTGGCAAAGGACATAATTGAGACATTAACTTGTTTCCTAAATGATGACGTGCGAGCCCACGTGGATGCACTGTGTGCTAGGCATTGTTTTTCCCAGTTTTGCAAACGGATTTGTGCTCACCTCTCTCTACCCATCTACCCTCCCAGCTCCCCGGCCCCTTCTGATCACGGGTGGAGATGACAGGAAGCGCATGACCCTTTGGCAAGGGTGGGGGTGTTGCTCCACGACTGGGTAGAATAGGTGAGAACATGGTATTGAAGGCAGCGGGGTCCTTAGAGAAGCCAAACTCCCTGCGGCGGGGGGGGAATGCTTTACCTGGAGACTGTGTCCCTGTCCACTGGGACAGAAGCCAGGAAGGAGGCAGCATAGATCTAGGTGCTGGGGGCGGAACCATTGATGAGGAGCCTGAATAAGTTTCCTTTGTGGGAAAGCCAGTTTCCTAACACAGGAATATTCAGAGACATCTTTCGTTTCTGCTGCTCTCTCCATTCCCCCTTCCCCTTTATTGGCAATCAACGTATTTAATTCAAGCGCATGGCGTTCATTCTTTTGACAAGGATGCGTAAGAGTGACCCACAGCACCAGGTTCCAAACTCTTGGCTTTTTTAACGGTCGCCTCCCCGAACTATCATCACAGACAGTGAGATGAGTGCGTGACCCCACTTTACAGATGGGAAAACTTAGCTTACAAACGCTCAGTAACATGCTCAGAGTCAGCCAAGAGGTGAGTGATTACATGCATCTCCATTCAAACCCAGATTTTCTAGCACCTCCTCCCCTACGCTGCTGTGTTTTTTAGGTGCCCCCTTGCCCCTTACTTTCACAAATCTAATGTGGAGTGTGTGTGTTCGTTGGGGTGAGGGAGCTTTGGGCTGCTTTTCTGCCTAAAAAACACCTAGATGCAGAATTTCCAAGACGAGAAGGGAGCTCAGGGGTCACCTCATTCCATGTACTTTGCAGATAGAGAGCCTGAGGCCCAGACAGGGGGTGCTCTCTGGTTTCTGGCGCTGGCTCTTGCCCCGAGCTCGCTCTGCGGGACCCAGGTGCCCCTGCCTACCTGGGAACACCTTTGCCAAGAGTAATGGTCGCTCTATGCTGAGCGCTCATTCTTCAACGACTATGCAGCAGCGCCTACCTGTGTGCCGAGAAGCCTTGGAGAGAAGCAGGACCTCCTGCAGCTTCGGCCGGGCGTGGGAAGGGGACCGCAGGCCCGCAGGCGTGCGAGCTGGACTATGCCAGGGGCTTGCAGGGGCGTCGGCAGGGGGTGCAGGTGCGCAGGGGCTGCAGGCGCGACTGGCACCTGCGGGCCCGGGATGATGAAACCCGGGGCGAGGACTGCACCATCCCGGCCCGCGGCCTCGCAGCTGTGCGGGCGGGGCTTGCGCACGCGCTGCGCCCCCGGGGGGGTGCACCCCACGAGGAGCTTGGAGCTCGGAGCTCCCGGGCGCTGCAAGGACCCCGCCCCGCCCCCCGCAGAGGCCCCGCCCCCGAGCGGCCCCGCCCCCGCCGCGGCCCCGCCCCCGCCCCCGCCCGCGCGCGGACTGCGCTCCCGCCTCCCGCCCCGCCCCCCGGGGGGCCGGCGCGGGGCCCTCTGGGACTTGTAGTCCGGCGCGCGCCCCGCCTGGGCGCCGGCAGCCGCCGCGGAACTACCAGTCCCAGCAGCCCGTGCGCGGGGCGGGCCCGCCGGCGGGGGGCGTGCGGCGCAGGGGGCCGGGCGGGGCGGGCGCCGGGCGCTGAAATGCGGCTGCGGGCGCGGGGCCCCGGGGCGGGCGGCGGGCGGCGGCGCTAGCGGGGCGCGGACTCGGGCGGCGGCGGCGGCGGCGGAGCCCGGCAGGCGCGACCGACGCTCCTCTCTCGCGGCCCGACTCCCCGCGGACGCGATGCAGCGGGCGGCGGCCCTGGTCGGGCGGCGCTGCGGCCCCGGAGCCCCGGGCCCATGGGGTCGGCGTCGGAGCAGCGCGGCCGCGGGGGCCTCGGCGCTGCAGGTGCGGCCGGCGCGGGGCCGGCGCGAGCGCATCCTGACGCCCGAGTCCATGAACCCGCAGGTGAAGGCGGTGGAGTACGCGGTGCGGGGGCCCATCGTGCTCAAGGCCGGCGAGATCGAGCTGGAGCTGCAGCGGGTGAGCGCGGGGGCTCGGCGCGGGGGGCCTGCTCGGGGGCGCGGGGGGCCGGGGGGCCCCTGCTCGGTGGGGGCGCGGGGGTCACGGGGAGCAGCCCTGGGCGCAGGGGGGTCCCCTGCTCGGTGGGGGCGTGGGGGGCAGCCGCTGGGCGCGAGGGGGTCCCCTGCTGGGGGGGCACGGGGGTCACGGGGAGCAGCCGCTGGGCGCAGGGGTCCCCTGCTCGGTGGGAGCACGGGGGTCATGGGGGACAGCCGCTGGGCGCAGGGGTCCCCTGCTCAGCATGCTCGCCTGGGTCCTGGGGGTCGCGGGGTTGCAGAGGGACAGCTGCTGGGTACGGCCGGGGGCCCCTGCTAAACTTGCTCGCAGAGGTCACAGGGTGACAGGGGCAGCCGCTGGGCATGGCCTCAGTCCCCTGCTCGGTGGGGTCACAGGGGGCACGGAGGAGCAGCTGCTGGGCGCGGGGGTCCCCTGCTCAGCGTGCTCACAGGGGTTGCAGGGTGCAGCTGCTGGGCACAGCCAGGGTACCCTGCTCCGCGTGCTCACCCCCACCCCAGGTCACCCACAGCCTGCGTCCCTCCTCCCACCCTGCCCCCGCTGCCCCCTGCTGTCCTCCCGCTGCCCCCCACACTGGCACAGAGCAAGGGCCGCGTACACGGCTCACTTGTTGAGCTGAATTCCTGACTTGTGATGCCCATTGGTGCCAGGAGGCTGCCTGTGGGGACTGGGACCGGGAGGCCGCCCGCCTGCAGCCCAAAGAGTGATTGGGGGGTGGGAGAAGGTGCGGGGGGGGGGGGGGCTGGGGAGGGGTGTGCCAGGCGGGCAGGGACAAGGCTCCGGCACTCTGGTGTGTTGGCACCAAAGCTTTCTTCCTGGACGTCTTGGGTCGCCTGCGGGTTGTGAGTCCAGGTGGGGAGCAGGCCTGTCCCGGGCGCCTGCTGGAGCCTTGCTCGGCCACCGCATTTGTCTGAGGGTCGGCTCATTCCCGGGGCTGCTCCAGGTCCTGAGCCTCTGGGGCCCTACAGGGATGGCGCGGGTCGCCCCTTGGCTGGCTCGCTGGCTGGTATCTTGGCTTTAGTTGGCAGTTGTGTGTAAAAGTGGCCACATGATCAGGAGTGATCTCTCCCTTCCCACAACCAAGGTCAATGGGGGTGTGTGTGTAAAAGATGCCCCTGAGGATACGCGTTCTGACCTGAGTGGAATTTAGAAGACCGAGTCAAGAGCAATATATAAAAAAAAAAAAGTAAATACTCTGAAGATTCACAAGATCTGATGAAACAGCTGCTTGCTCAAGACGGCTCCAGCCTAGGATGTGGGCGGGGGAGGGCTCCTGGGTTTGCTCTCAGTGGCGCTGGAACTGGGGGGCTCCGGGGCCGGGCGATCGCCGTGCCCTTGAACCCGAGGGAAGCCGTGAGCTGAACAGTCCAGTCCTTGCCCAGGGTCTTGCCTCCGAGTCCTCGCAGGCTGACTTTTGGGCCCGGCTCGCAGAGGCACGGCGGCTTCCCGGGCGTCCCTGGCCTGCCGTGCGCCAGGGACAGAGCGCGGGAGCTGGCCACTGTGCTCCGTTGCGCATCTGGCCCACGGGCTTGTCTGTCCTTGCAACAAGTCTCCCTGTTCAAACAAAGCTGAGATTCAGTTGTTCCCGGCTTATCACGTTACCTGATTCCTCTGGTTTCCTGATTCCTCTGGTTTCCGAGCGGCTAAGGATTAGGAAAGAGAAAATTCCCGGGATTCAGTCTGCCTCTTGCTGAATAGCAGCTTGGGTGTGGGCTCGGGAGGAATGAGGACGATTAGGACAGAAGGGTGTCCTGTCTTGGGCTCCGGGAGGCCCGCTGCCAGTCTGTCTCTGGGCAGAGCCTCTCCTCCGCCGGTTCTTTAAGGACGGTGGGGTGTTTCAGGGGGGCAGCAGAGAGAGCTAGGGGGGCCCCGTAGGTGGGAACAGGGCCGTGAGCAGAGGTGGGGGGAGCAGAGCCAGGGGTGGGGGGCAGCAGAGAGAGCTAGGAGAGCACCGTAGGTGGGAGCAGGGCTTCGAGCAGAGGGGGTTGGAGGGAGTAGGGGGGGGTTGAGGGGGGGGGCAGAGAGGGGAGAGCAGAGAGAGAGGAGGGAGAGCAGAGGGGGCAGAGGGAGCAGATAGGGTGGGGGGAGCTGAGGGGGGAGCAGAGAGGGAGGAGGGAGAGCAGACGGGGTGGGGGGAGCAGATAGGGCAGGGGGGGAGCTGGGTGGGGGTGAGCAGAGGGAGCAGGGGGAGCAGATAGGGCTGGGGGGAGCTGAGAGGGGGGAGCAGAGGGGGAGCAGAGAGGGCAGGAGGGGAAGGTGAAGAGCGCTGCGGCAGGGCTCCGAGGTCATGGGACATGCATGAGACGGAATCGGTGGAGGAGCCTTGGGAGCCCAGGGGTCCCAGGGGTCCCAGGGCTTCTGGTGCGAGGTGGGGAACCGTGAGGGGTCCGCAGCAGGGTGGGCCGTGAGTGAGGGGGACACACAGCCCGTGGTGTGAGCCGGCAGCACCTGTGACTCCCGCGGCCCCGAGTCCACCTGCCGGCCCGGTGCCTCCATCCCAGCTCTTCCCTCCGTCTCACTCTGTCCGCTCGCTCGAGCCAGCAGGGTCGGGGGGCCGCCGTTTTGGGGGGCAGCCCCTCTGCACCCAGCTGGCATGCGCAGTGTCCCCCCCGGGAGAGCTGCATTTTCCCCTTTTCTGGCTCGGCCCTGCACAGCTTCATGCTCCCGCCTCTGAACTGCGGCGGCTGGACCGGACCGCTGTCATGAGGGCCTGAGCGGGGGCGTCGGGGGGTCAGGGCCCGCAGAGGGTGCGGTGACGGTCGCCCTGGCCGCACACCCCGCCCGCGTACCGCCCCTGCAGCCGCCCCGGCCTGCCCGGCACCCTTCCGCCTGGTGCTCTGCAAACAGTGCGTGCTGTGGGGCGGCCACGGCTGCTGCTGTTTGGCTTGGCTGCGGCGGCCCGTCCCTGGCCCGGTCCCCGGGTCCTCGGGTCTGCGGGAGGCGGGAGGCCGGCCCAGCGTGAAAGGGGCCATTCTCGGAGGCCAGTGGGGCCGCCCTGGCCCGCCCTGAGGCTCTGGGGGAGAAGCCGTCAGCTCTGCAGGCCCCAGGGCGGGAGCAGCCGGAGCAGTGCGAGCGCTACAGGAGCCTCGAGGCCTCTGGGTTCCTCCTCCACCCACTGCTTTCTCCCTTTGTGGCAGGAGGGGAGGACGGCGGCACACGTGGAGGCAGAGCCGTGGCTTCACTTCTGTTTGTAAAGTCCGCACGGTTGGGGCAAAACGTTTGTAAACGGGAGAAACTGGCGGCGAGTGTCACACGAGTGTGTGCTGCGTCTACACTGGTAGAGTGGGCGGTGCCGTGCAGCCCGGGGTTAGGCCTAGGGCTGGGACGGGAGGCTTTCTCTCCAGGCCCAGGGGGTGGGACCTCCCCCGTTGGTTTCTTTAGAGCTCAGGGGCCGCCTTATATTGTTTATTTTTTATTTATTTTTTATTTTTAAAGATTTTATTTATTTATTCCTGAGAGATGCAGAGACATAGGTAGAGGAAGAAGCAGGCCCCATGCAGGGAGCCCGATGCAGGACTCGATCCCGGGACTCCGGGGTCACGCCCTGAGCCCAAGGCAGGTGCTCAACCGCCGAGCCCCCTGGGGATCCCCTCAGAGGCCACCATGCACCTGCATCCTGGGCTTCGCCTTACGAGCGAGAGCACCTTGGCCACAGTCTATCCCTCTGCAAGATGGGCCAGGTGATGCCTCCTAAAGACTGGTTGGAGGTGTTAGCGAGGCTGCTGTGCAGGCAGCGGAGGCCAGTTATGCCCTGAAGAGCCCTTTCCCCTCTCTGGGGCTCGGAGTGCGTTCTTTGGGGTTTGCCCCGTCTTGCCGCCGCGCAGGACCCTATTGGGGGCTCAGCAGCTCTCCGTGCATCTCAGTCTCCACGGGTGACCCTCCTTTAGAGCCCCAGAGGTCAGTGGCCTGCACCCCCGCCCCGTGTTAGTGGTGAGGACTCAGCCCTTGCAGCTCTGCCGACCGCTTGGTCCTGGGCAGCTCTAGCGCCCGCGGTGCTCCCTCCAGCTCCACTTGTCTTTCCACCACGGTTGGGGCCAGACTCTGTGCTGAGCCTCAGTTTCCCCAGCTGTGAGTTGCGCCTGTGCGCAGGGACCGTGGGGGCTGGCTGGTGTCTGGTGTCTGTCCCGGGGGTCCCTGTAGCACCTGCCGCCTGCCCTGGTCCAGTCCATTGCCCAGGGCTCTCCACGCGGTGCGCCCGGTGTGGGGCTCGCCGGGCCGTCCCCTCCCTGTGCCCCCTTGCGGTTCTCCACCAGCCCAGGCTCTGAAGGATCGCGGTGTCTCCGGGCTTGCTCGTCCTGTTGCCCGGCCTGGGCGACCCATAAGTGTTTGTGGAACGGGAGGGAGGCTCTCTGGGAATCGGCGGTCCCACGAGATGATAGAAGCCGTCCCTCGCTCAAGGAGCTGCCTTTGTCCCTGGACTCTCGTGGTGCTGCTGGAGCCTGAGCCGGGGAGCACCGTGGTCGTCGTGCTCCTCCTCCCTGCGGACGCCCTCGAACATCCGCCATCCCTCCAGCCTGGGGGCCTGTTCCCTGACCCTCACTAGGCTGGATGGGGGCAGGAGCTCCCCTGGGTAGGACCTCATCTCCTGGCCCCACGGGGAGGCAGCTCGGGGTGGATGGACACGGGCGGGTCACCTGGATGTGCACCGGGGGTGTGAGCGTGAGCTGGGAGGCGGCCTGCTGGCCTCTGAGCCCGGGCTGAGGCGGGGCCACTACCGGGTGACCCAGGCCTGGTGAGCCCGTCCCCCATCCCATGTGGACCTCGAGCGCCCAGACCCCTGAGGTGGCCCCAAGCAGCGTCCTGCCCTGCTGCCCAGTCCAGGGAGCCAGTTCCCGCCGCCCCGGCTCATGCGTCGCAGCAGCGTTGGGGGCCTGCGGGTGCCCAGGCCCAAGGGAAGGGGCGCCCCGTGTTCCCAGGCCCCTTGTCAGCAGGCCCAGCGTCGGCGGGCAGCGCGGGGCCACCCAGGGCCCTGCTCCAGGCCAGTCCCCCCTGTAGCGGCCTACGCAGGGTCCCTGGTGCTGGCCCGGGCAGGCTTTATGTGGACCTGAGAGTGGGCTGTGCTCGTTCCACGGGGCCAGGCCCAGAGCGCAGCAGTGGCTCGTACACTGGCGGGGGGGTGGCGGTGGGGGCTGGTGCCAGGCGGCTCAGGCCTGGCCTTGGCACACAGGGCCTGAGTCCCTCCCCCAGCCCAAGCCCGCTCTCACCCTGTCCTCCTCCTGGAGCAGAGGGTGGCCCCGCAGGCCGTGGCCTCAGGACCCTTGGGCTGCTTCTCCCCGAAGCCTGGACCCCCTCATCCTGAGCAGCCCTGGGGAGCGCCGCAGAAGGGGCGGGAGGGTCTCACGACCCGTGTGCCGCTGCTTTTCGTCTCCCTAAGGTCACTATTTTTTACTTAAAGTGTAGGTCACTGATTTTAAAAACAGGAAGTTTTCTGAAGGTGCTTTTATTCACACAGGGCGGGAAAAGGAAAACAGAGAAGGAGGCGCTTGACTCTGGGAAACTAAGTGGGGGCTGCTGGCAGGGGGCCCGGGGCTGGGGCATGAGGGAGGGCTCAGGGGGGTGCTGAGCCCCGTGTTACGCGGCGGGTGAACCACTCAACTCCCCCTGAAACCAATAATAGGGTTTCTGTTAACGACATTGAACTTAAATTAAAAAAATGTTTAAAAAGACATGGAATCATGGAATCGTCCCTTTGAAATCCGAATCCAGCATGCCCTCGGGGGAGGGAGGTTGGCAGGCCCTCCCCCTCCACCGGCTCTCGCTTCCTCCTCCTCCGTGACCTCCCCGCCTCATCCTCTTCCTGGGTCCCCTGCTTTGTAAGGTGATGATGCCTGTGCCCGCCCGGAGGTCCCGACCTGCTCCTGGCGGCTGATTCCACGGAGCCCCCGGCGTCGGCAGGTCCCACATCCTCCGCCCGGGACGAGGTCCTTCAGTTCCCCCCGCCGGGTGGTCTCCAAGTCCCTCCTCTCCGGGACCCTCTTCCTGTGCTGGACACGTTGCCCAGGCCGCGGCCATGAGTCTTTCTGTCCCTGATGCTTTAAAAAAAAAAAAGTGACAATCAGGCCACATTGCTGTGCGAAGCCAAGCTGCAGGGCAGCAACCAGAGGTCCCTGCTGCGGGGTCTTCTGGGGGGACGGTGGCCTGGCTGCCGGCTGGAGCCAAGCTCCGGGGCGGGTTGCGGGTGCCCCCTGTCCCCATGCCCGGTGTCTCGCGGCCTCTGCTGCTGACCCCTGCCTCCTTCCAGTCGCTTTGCCGCGGGGCCCCGTGTTGAGGCGTCCCCGCCAGGCCGCATTGGTGGACCCTGGATGTGCGACGGCCTCGGGGTGCCCGGTAGCCCGGGAGAGCTCTCGCAGCCTCCGTACGAAGTGGGGGGCGGTGAGTCCAGTGGTTAGGGATGGGGGGTGGTGCTTGGCTGGCTTCAAACCCCAGTGCCTGTGTTGAGTTGGGCGGGTTCTCAGCCCTTTGAAGCCTCATTGTCCTCATTTGTAAAGTGAGGCCGATGCTGGCTCTTCACGGGGCCGTGGTTAAGGTGAAACGGGGCCGGCTGCGTCCAGGGCTTGGCGCTACGCCTGATGCCGGGTAAGACTCAAAATAGGGGTGTTTATTAATATCCCGCGAGGCTGGCGTGGCTTCTGGCATCCAGGATCGAGGGCCTGACCACCTGTTGCCTCCTCTTTGCTCAGGGTATCAAGAAACCGTTCACCGAGGTCATCCGCGCCAACATCGGGGACGCCCAGGCCATGGGCCAGCAGCCTATAACCTTCCTCCGACAGGTAAGTGGGCGTTCGAGGGTAGAGGCTGCTGGGGGGGGTGCGGACTGAGGCTGCCGGGGCTCGTCCCATCCCTGCCTCCCCCTCCCGCCGAGCAGCCCCTGTGGCGCCACAGCAGGCGCTGTCGGGGTGGCCCCCCTCCAGTGCCGGGGTGTCTCCTGGCCGCTGCCTCCCCTTCCAGAGTCCTCTAGGAAACTGGGCTTATGGGGGGCTGCCCTCGGGGACGCGCTGCCCTCCCACAGCCTGGGATCTTGGCTCCTGAGTGTGCAGCTTGGTCGAGGGCATCAGAGAGGCCGTCTGGGCGGTGGAGGCCCGGGGGGCGGGGAGGTGGTCGGGCGCCCCGCGGCCTCCTCTGTTGTGAGATGCCCCGAGGTTGAGCGTGGACTCTGCCCCTGCCAGCGGGGTGGCCTGGAGCGCTGCCTTCGGGGACGGCTGGGGCCTTGGTGCCGTGGTGAGTGTGATGCGCCCACCAGGGTGGCGTGTGACCCTGCTTGCTCCGGGGTCTCAGGACGCAGGTTTTGACGTTTCAGTTGGAGCACCAGCCGTGAGGATGTGGACGTGGGTGGGATTGTGGGCTGAGGGGAGAAGGTGGGTGCGGGTGTGCGGGGGGTGCGCAGGGGCTCCCGGGCAGGGCCTGGAAGGCGGCCTCCGGGGGGCCGGGACAGACGAAGCCCTGACGTGGCCAGGGTTCACAGGGCAGCTGCGGGAAGCACCAGCATGGACGGGCCGCCCTGCCCTGCTCCCTGCGTGGGGGTCGCGGGAGTGCTGGGGCCTGCTTCGCTCCGGGAGTCCACCTGGGATCTGGGGAAGGGAACCTGGGCCGGCGCTGGCCGGGGCACGTGCACTGGACCCCCCTCGCGTGGTCACTGCTGCCAACCAGCTGCCTGTGGACGCAGCTGCCCCAGACCAGGCCGGGGATGACATGGAGCAGCTGCGCCAGGGGAGGTGGGGAGCCTGGCTGTCCTGGAACCCCGCGGCTGGGGGGGCACGTCCCCACCACGTGCTCCAGGCACGAAGAGGCCAACGTGGCCCCTGTGCAGTTGTGCCCTGGCTGCCGTAGGCCTGGCCTCTCCCACCCGTGGGGCTCCCGCCGCCTTCCCCAGCTGGTCCTCAGAGCGGCTGGGTGAGGGGGGTGCAGGCCAGGTCACTGACCTCTGAGGAGCAAGGAGAGTGAGGCCCTCCCCTTCCCTCCCCTCCTCCCCTCCCCCCTCCCTCCTCTCCCCTCCTTCTTCCCCTCTTCTCTCTCTCCCTCCCCCCTCCCTCCTGTGCTCCTGGTGCAGCTCCTCACCTGCCAGCCTGGGCTTGCCCTGCGAGCTGGGGTTACTGGCACTTTTGCAAACATTTCCTTGCTTAATCCTCTTAATTTGTGAGGCGAGGGTGATTGTGTCGTAGGGAAAGGAAAGCTGACCCGGCTTGGCTTTCTGTTCTGGCTGCAGAAAGGGGATGATGGAGAGAAAAGGGGCAGGGCCCCAGGGCGGGGGTGGGGGTGGGGGGCCCTGCATGTTAGGAAGGGGTCAGGCTCCCCGCCCTCACCCTGCTCAGGGGACCCCGGACCTGTGGCTTGGGGTGGGTGTGCGAGCTGCTGTCCTTGGAGGAGTGGGGGCCAGGGACTGCGGGCCGCCCTCATGCTCCCTGGCTCCTCCCTGGCAGCCCCCTTGGGGTCCCGAGTCGGGGCTGAGGCACCCCCACCCCCAGCATCCCTCCCCGCCCTCCTGCAGCTCTCAGGGCCGAGCCTCAGGGGGCAGGCCTGCTGGCACAGGCCCCCCTTCACGCCCCTGTGGGCGCCCCGGGGTGGGGGTGCCAGGGCCCAGCCGTGCCTCTGTTCTCCCAGGTGATGGCACTGTGCACCTACCCCAACCTGCTGGACAGCCCCAGCTTCCCAGAAGATGCTAAGAAACGAGCCCGGAGGATCCTACAGGCTTGTGGCGGGAACAGCCTGGGTGAGGCCCCCTGAGCAGCGGGTCCCAGTGGGTCCCAGCGGGCGGGAGTGGGCGTGGGCTGGGCCCTGGCTCTGCCCTGGCCCCAAGGGGGTTACCCCGTGAGTGAGCGAGTGTGTGACTGTGTGATGCGGACCGGACAGGTAGGGGCAGCCCCTCCCTCCTCACCGCAGGCTCTGGGAACCCGGAGCTGAGCACCCAGGGGGAGGCCGCAGCTGCAGGGGCTTGGGCTTCACCCCCCGGGGGCCGGCCCCGGCGACTGAGCCTTCGGTCAGGGCAGGGGTTCTTCCGGCCTTGGTTTTTCTTTTGTTTTTTTTAAGACTGATATTTAGAAGTTTTTTATATTTATGTACGTATGTATGTATTTTTAAGATTAATCTAGAGGGGGAGCAGAGAGAGGAGGAGAGGGAGAGAGAATCCTCCCGGCTCCCCCCCCACAGAGCCCAATGCGGCTCGACCCCAGGACCCCAGATCACAACCTGAGCGGAAATCCAGAGTCGGGGGCTTAACCTGTCCCCCCAACACCCCCGAGAGGGTTTGACCTGGTGACTGGCCTCAGGGACAGGCCCTGTGAAGGGACGTGGGTGGCTTTGTGCAGGTCCCTCGCTCGCCCTGCTGTCACCCCACAGCAGGAGTCGGGGTGGGGTGGGGGGAGCTGGGAGGGGCCTGGGCCGCCTGGGGGATCCTCCCTTCCCACTATGCTGTGGCCTTTGGGCCTCTTTGCTGGAAGCCCATGTGCAGCCATCTGCCTCCTTACGGAGGGAGCACCCCATGGAGGGAGTGAGTGGAGCACCCCAGGAGGGAGCAAGTGGAGCACCGCATGGAGGGAGCGCGCCCAGCCCAGGAGTACCCCAGGAGAGAGCGAGTCCTGCCCTGGAGCACCCCACGGAGGGAGCGGGCCCAGCCCTGGAGCTCCCCATAGAGGGAGCCAGTGGAGCACCCCAGGAGGGAATGAGTGGAGCACCTCATGGAGGGAGCGTGCCCAGCCCAGGAGCACCCCAGGAGGGAGTACGCGTAGCCCCGGAACACCCCAGGAGGGGAGCAAGTCCTGCCCCGGAGTACCCCACGGAAGGAGTACATTCTGCTCCAGGAGCACCCCAGGAGGGAGCATGCCCAGCCCTGGAGCACCTCAGGAGGGAGCACATGCCCAGGAGCACCCCAGGAGGGAGCGGGCCCAGCCCCAGAGCACCCCAGGAGAGAGCAAGTCCTACCCCGGAACACCCAGGGAGGGAGCACATCCTGCCCCAGGAGCACCCCAGGAGGGAGCACATCCTGCCCCAGGAGCACCCCAGGAGGGAGCACATCCTGCCCCAGGAGCACCCCATTGAGGAAGCGGGCCACCCCAGAAGCACCCCAGGAGGGAGCACATCTTGACCCAGGAGCATCCCAGGATGGAGCATGCCCAGCCCCGGAGCACCCCAGGAGGGAGCATATCCTGCCCCGGAGCACCTCAGGAGGGAGTACATCCTGCCCCACAGCACCCCAGGAGGGAACCTGCCCAGCCCCGGAGCTCCCCTCAGAGAACAGCCCTGGAATTTGGCCCCTGAAGGATGTGGAGATGATCTTCTCTGGTCTTTGCTGCTGAGATGGATTTCCAGCCTCGCTCTTTGTTCTCTCCTGTTCTTTGCCTTGTTTACTTTTGCGCCGTCCCTTTGCCCAGAGCCAAGCGGGGGTCCAGCTTTCCTTGCAGCAGGAAAAACAGTTGCTCTTGGGTTTTCTAGGACATGTGCCTGAATGTTCTGGAGCGTGAAGAGGGATTCTCGAGGCTTGCTCAGCACAGGAGCAGCTACCTTTGGCCTCTGCCGTCCCCCTGCCCCTACCCTGCCTTTTCCAGTCTTCCTGGGGAACAAGGGCCCTGTGCTCGCCTCTGTTCCTCTGTCCAGAGTCTGGTCGCTGTCCTTCTTGGTGTCCCTGTCGGGCGGGGGCTGGCTGCTCTTGCTTTCCTCCCGCCGGACTGGGCAGGGTGCCAGCACGCCGTGGGGCAAGCCAGCCTCGGGCTCGCCCTCTCCCGCACCCTCTGCCCCACAGCAGGCACTTCTGAGAGACCTGTGGCCGAGGGCTAGACTCCTGGGGCTGCAGGGGGAGGCGGGAGGAGGCAGCTCGCCCTCTGACCCCGCTGCCTGCCTCCTGCGGTGTCTGGGGGAGGGGGAGGGTCCTTTGTTCAGCCTTGGAAGCTTCTTGAAGTTTTTGCAGCTCTGTGTGCAAGGGCTGTTGGGCAGGAGCTTGGGAGGCCAAGTTCACGTGAGTCCCCGCCTGGGGTGTTGTAGCAAGAGGAGGGTTGGTCTCGGGGGTTTTGGGGACCTGCCCTGAGCTCTGTGTGGGGACCTTACGAGGGCAGGTGGGGTGCACACCCCTGACCTCTCCTCCTCTACACTCACCTCCTGGCCTTTTCAAGGAGGCTAAGCCCGTGGCTGGTGTGGAGAAGCCCTGCCCTGGGGTCGCCACCAGCCCCCCCGACCATTGCAGGGGTAGGGCAGGGACCTCCTGGGGCAGGCACCCGTCACCTGGGCCTACCTGCCTTACCTGCCCATAGACGTAAAGGGAACATGCCCAGGGCTACCCTGACCCAGTTTGGGATTGTTAACTACGTACACAGGTCTTAGAGCGCATCTGGACATGTTTTAATCGTGCCCTTTGGAATCATTTTTTAAAAAAATGTTTATTTGAGAAAGAGCCAAGTTGGGGGGAGGGGCAGAGGGCAAAGGAGGGAATCTCGCGCGGACTCCCTGCTGGAGCTGGACGTGGGCCTCAGTCTCACGACCCTGAGACCATGACCTGAGCCAAAATCAGACTCTGATAGTCAACCAGCTGAGCCATCGGGCGCCCCTAAAATTGCTTTTTTGTAGAGTTTTCTTATTTTCTGTTTGATGTGTGATTTAGTTCTCAGGTTGTATCTTGGATTTTAGGATTAAGGTGGACTCCAGATAACCAGGGAGGTGCAGACCCTTGTCTGCCCCCCACCCCCCCACCCCAGCACTGCTCTAGGTGCTGGTGGACCAGGTGGGGGTATTTTCAGGCTCACAAAGTTCACTCTCAGATTTGGGAGAAACAAATATCTAGAAGAATTCACGTAAAAAGTAATCTCTAGTTTTCATGAGTTCTTGGAGAAAAAGAGAGCTGTGGGGCTCTAACAAGGGACTCTGTCGAGGGAGGGTTTAAGGAGCAAATAAGATTCAAATTCATGTGGACCGTGAGTTGTAGAGAACCTGCAGGTGCGTGCCAGGCTGAGACGTGTGCGTGCAAAGGCCCTGTGGTCTGAGAACAGAGTGTCAAGGGAAGAGGTCCGGACGGGGCTGGGAAGTCTGGCAGTGCCCGTGATGCCAGTCTGTGGGCCATGTGTTCCGGTTGCCATCCGTCAACAGGGGCAGTGGGACCAAGCGGGGGGTGGGGGGGGGGTGGGGGTAGAGACGGGCAGAGGAAACAGGTGATGGCGCCTCCCTCAGGGAGCTTAGGGCCAATGGGGAGGCTGGGCTTCACGTGCATACAAGGGGCTGGAGGGGAAGTGGGGAGGCCTGGCTGCTGGTGGGGGGAGGGGAGGATGGCCAGGCCTGGGGGCGCAGGCAAGCACCTTGGATGAGGCCTCTCCAGCGCCAAGGGCGCCTCCCCACTGTTCTAATCCCCAAAGTATTCCAGATGCATTAGAATATGCATGGGGTTCCTGCTGCCTGCCCTTCATCCTTGGGGGATCACGGCTCCTCAAGGTTGGCTGATCCTGAGGCCCAGAGCCCCATCCCGCTCCCGGTGCCTGGTGGTGGTTTTGCCGGAGCCTTGGAAGGAATAGGTTGGGTCTCCCTAAACCTGGTGTAAAGTTCCAGGGGCGTAAAAGGCCATAGAGTGAAAAGCCTGCCTCCCCCCTGACCCCCAGCCGTCCATCCACCTCAGCTCACCAGCTTGGGACTCCGACCAGGTTGGGTGCTTGCACAAGCACCTATTTTTTAAATTCTTTCCAAAAACAGTGGCCTGACAGTAAAAAAAACAAAAACCCTACAATAAGAAACCCCAAACCCTCTTTATTGAGGTATAAAACGAATGAGTGGTTTTTGCATGGCGCACACCTGCGCGGCCCTCACGCAGGTCAGGACACCGACGTTTCCAGGGCTGCTGAAGGCTCTTCGTGTGCCTCCAGGTTGCTTGGAGCTCGTGCGGGCCGAGGCGGTAGCAACCCAGCGGGCCCAGCAGCCTCGCTCCACATGTTGTAGGACGTGTGTGGATCCCGGGAGGGTGGAGGAAAATGGGTCTGGGCACATCAGACTGATGGGGAGCCAGGGCCTGGACTGAAGCTCGACACGCAGTAGCTGCTCCGGGAGTATTGACAGACGAGCAGGTGGGGGGTAGGTGGGTAGATGCACAGAGGTGCCGACGGCGGAGGGGCTGGCGGACGAGCGGATGGATGGACGGACGGATGGACGGGTGAGGGGACGGAGAGGCAGGTGTGTGGGTGGACGGGTGGGTCGTGGATGTGCCCCCGGTCGGTGGTGGCCACGATTCTATAGCCTCGAGTCCTGGGAGTGGGGTCCCAGGGCCTCCTCGGCCCCACCCTGGGGGTTATTTGGGGTCACCACCTCTGTAGAGCCAGCTGCCCCGCCCCTGGTCACGGTCCTGCCTGCTGTCTTCCAGGGTCCTACAGTGCCAGCCAGGGCGTCAACTGCATCCGCGAGGACGTGGCCGCCTACGTCACCAGGAGGGACGGCGGGGTGCCCGCGGACCCCGACAACATTTACCTGACCACTGGAGCCAGCGACGGCATTTCTGTACGTGTGGTGGTGGCTGTGATCCCTTGTTCACCTGTGTGTTAGGGCTAAGGTGTGAGCCTGCCGGCAGGGACCCACTGGGAGGAGGGCTGCCTGGGCCCTGGGTCCTGCAGGGTCTCAGTGGCTACAGGGGGGTTCAGGTCCCTGTCCTAGGACCGGTGTCCACTGAAGGAGTTGAAGGCGGAGGGAGGGCAGGCAGTGCCGGAGTAATTGGGTTTGTGTGAAGCTGTGGCCTTGGCGGGGAGGGGGCGTGATGGGGGGGAGCCTTCAGGAGATGAGGGGGGCCAGGGTGGCGGGGGCTCGCAGGTGCTGGGTCTGTGGCCCCGGCGTCCGGCACTGTGCGGCCCTCCCTCTCGCGGCCTCACCTGCCCCTTGACCTCTGAGGCTCCTGTTGGTGATGTGTGTGGGTGCCTGGTCGCTCGGCACCCTTCAGGGTCCAGCAGGTCAGCCTGTGTGCGGGGAGGCTGCGGTGGGGTCAGCCCCGCCTCTGCCTCTGTGCTCGGCTATTGGGGCCTCCCCTAGTTCCCGGGGACGTGTCGAGGGCCTGGAGCAGCCAAGGGAGGAGCCGCTGGGCTCTGGTGAGGAGGATCCGGTGTGGAGCTGCTTGCAACGGGGCCTCCTGCTGCCAGGGGCCTGCGTGCGAGCTGGGAGCCCCTGCAGAGTGGGGTTTGCAGGCAGCGTCCCCTGGTTTCCCGGGTGTCACAGTGCGGGGACAGCGGGTTGGAACACCACCTGGTGGTAGTCGGCGGGGACTTCATCCTGATTCAAGAATCCCTTGGGGAGTCTGTCCAGCGGAGGTGGGGGGGCCTGGCCATCACCAACCAGACCGGCCCCACCGTCCCCTGTTGTCCCCCGCTGGGACTTGGGAACGAGCTTAGAGGCCAACACGGGGCCTCCGGGGGCTGCTGCTCTAAGACACCCTCTTGAGAAAGTACGAGCCGCGAGTCCTTGAATGGCTGTGCTGACAACCTTGACCATCTGCTCTCCCGTCTTCTTGGAGCAGACATGGCTATGCAGGTGGAGGGAGTGAGCCTGGGGAAGCCAGGCAGCTCCCGGGGTGCGGGGGCTGCAGCGAAGGCAGGCAGGGGTGGCTGGTGACGCTGGGGCTGGGGCCACCCGGGGGCGGGGAGTGGCGGTGTCCCCTGGAGACGTGACCTCTGTGTTGCAGACGATCCTGAAGATCCTGGTGTCCGGGGGTGGCAAGTCGCGGACGGGCGTGCTGATCCCCATCCCACAGTACCCCCTCTACTCGGCCGTCATCTCCGAGCTCGACGCCATCCAGGTGAACTACTACCTGGACGAGGAGAACTGCTGGGCCCTTGACGTGAACGAGCTCCGGCGGGCCGTGCAGGAGGCTAAGGACCACTGTAACCCCAAGGTGCTGTGCATCATCAACCCCGGGAACCCCACAGGTGTGTGCTCTGCTTTGTCAGCTTCGGGGGGCGGGGGGCGGGGCAGCTGGGGTTCCGCACACCTGGACCTAAGGACTTAAATAATGGGCTGTTCTCTTGGCTCCTGGCGTCCCGATCCAGCTGCAGGTTTGCTAAGACAAAGCCATAAAGTTGGCCACAGGCCACACTAAGAGGTGGACAAATGCAAGCATTAATTAATTTATTTTTTTGGACAGGGTTACAGTATTTTTTTTTAAAGACTATTTATTTATTCATGAGAGACACAGAGAGAGGCAGAGACAGAGGCAGAGGGAGAAGCAGGCTCCATGCAGGGAGCCCTGGGCTGACGGCAGCGCCAAACCGCTGAGCCCCCCAGGGCCCCCCAGGGCCCCCCAGGGCCCCCCAGGTTACATTATTATTAAGATCACTTTTTTTTTTCTTGCGTTTGCAGAGTCCCCTTGAGCTTGCTCCCGCACAGCCCGTAATCGTAGGCCTCGTTTTACCTTGACTTCTGGTTCTTTGACCCAGTTTTCAGAACGCCGGTGCGTGCGTTTCTGTTTTTCTTGGCCGCGGTGTCCCTGGGTACCCTGAGACCCGAGGAGGAAATACCAGGTCAGGAACAACCGCAAACAAACCGAACAAAACAGTCTCTGAGAGCTGAAAGGCACTCTTAATTTTACATATTTTTCTTTAAAAACAAAACAAAACAAAACAACAACCACAAGAACAGACGCACAGCGCTGCCTGCTTCCCTGTTTCTGGGCCGCTGGCTTCATTTGCCCCGGTGTGTGCGGATGCGGGAACAAGGGCTCCTCTCTCCTCCTTTGTGGGAGGAGTCGGATCAGGGCCAAGCGCCTCTGAGTCGATTGTGGGATCTGCTTCCTTGGAACATCACCGAGGCTGCCTGAAGGCAGCGAAAGCACCACTTGAATTCCTGAGTGCGGGTGCGGGGTGGGGGGGGCTCCCTGGGGGTGGGGACGGGTCCGGGGAGGAAAATAACCGCCAGCTCGGCTCCCTGTGCTGGTTGCACGTTAGCATCACAAAGGGAGCTTTTAAAACTGCCACAGGCCGGGCTGCCAGCCAGACTCCGGGGCGGGGCCCAGGCATCGGTATTCCCTGCGCCCAGGACCGTGGTTCTCAGACTCTCATTTGTTAAAAAAAACAAACCGCCGGGCCCCACTGCAGGGTCCCCTGGTGTAAATTAGGGTGGGGGTGCCGGGGGGCTTCCAGGTGATGCCCCTGCTGCTGGTCCCAGCCTGGCGCAGCCGGTCCTACGTGCGGGAAGTGCTGGGAAATGCTCCCTGCACCTAGCTCCTGCTCAGGGACCCGTGACTTCACGGCTGGGCC
Organism: Canis aureus; assembly: GCF_053574225.1. Classification (NCBI taxonomy): domain Eukaryota; kingdom Metazoa; phylum Chordata; class Mammalia; order Carnivora; family Canidae; genus Canis; species Canis aureus. The sequence continues at coordinate 14,847,673 of NC_135623.1, read as the reverse complement.
TTAGTGGGAAGAAACCCTGCGTCAGAGAGTATTTTAGGCAAAGGGGTCACGTGAGTGTATATAATGTGAGTGGTTTTTAAAGAGTGACTTTACAATGTGCGGAGGCTGGCCTTGCACTCTGGGGCCTGAGTGTGTGTGTGTGGGCCTCGGTCGGCTCTTGGAGGCGCAGGGGATGGGAGGAGGAGCCCACCTGTGATGGCCCCATACCTTGTCTGGAGCTCGCGCCAGGCCACTTGGGCTGAACGGTGTCCAGATGGATTGGGACAGTCAGTGGGACCCCCGGGGACGGTGAGCGGGGGCCCCTGGGGAGGGTGAAGGGGGACTCCCGGGGTCAGTGAGTGGGGACTCCCTGGGACGGTGAGCAGGGACCCCTGGGGAGGGTGAAGGGGGACTCCTGGGGTCGGTGAACAGGGACTCCTGGGGAGGATGAGTGGGGACCCCTGGGGACAGTGAGTGGGGACCCCTGGGGAGGGTGAAGGGGGACTCCCCGGGACGGTGAGTGGGCCCCCCCCCACGGTGAGTGGGGACCCCTGGGGAGGATGAGCGGGGACCCCTGGGGAGGGTGAAGGGGGACTCCTGGGGTCAATGAGCGGGGACCCCCGGGGACGGTGAGCGGGGACCCCCGGGGGAGGATGAGCAGGGACCCCCGGGGAGGGTGAGCGGAGACCCCGGGGGACGGTGAGTGGGGACCCCCGGGGACGGTGAGCCGGGGACGGTGAGCGGGGATCCCCAGGGACGGTGAGTGGGGACCTCCGGGGAGGATGAGTGGGGACCCCCGGGGACGGTGAGCGGGATCCCTGGGTTTTCAGGCAGACCCCCGGCTCAGGCTGTAGGGGTGGGTCACAGGCTGAAGTCCGGGGGTAAGCAGTGCGCCGGAATCCGCATCGTCGTCCGGGACCCGGTCCGTTCCCCAGGCCTGGTCGGAGCCCTCTGGCCGTCACCTGCCCACTGAGCAGCCTCAGCCCAGAGCTTCGCCCCGAGTTTTAACGATGACCCCAGGCCAGACTCCCCTCCGCCCAAGTCGGTCACTGCCCGTCCCCGAGCCGTCCCGTCCCCAGGCTTCTGGCCAGATCCCTGTTGCCGGGCCTGCTGGACGCAGAGGGGCCGTGTCCCCGTACAACAGCTGCCTGTCACTCAGGGGAAGGACGGTCGCCAAGTGGTGGGTTTTCTCACCGGGTTGTGGGACAGTTGCGCTGCGAAGCCCCAGAGGCCTGTCAGCCTCCTTGTGTGGCTGCTGCCGTGGGGGGTCCCCTGCTGGGCACAGCTGGGCGCCCCTCCCTGTGCAGCCCCACGGTTGCGGTTGCTGCTGTGTCTGCCGGCTCCGGGATCGCTGCCCCCGCCCTCAGGGCTGCACAGGGCGGCCCATTCCCTCGGGGCTGCAGGCCTGTGAGGCCCTGTCCTCCCCCCCCCCCCTTGCCCTCCTGGGGCACCCGCCGCCCCCTCCCTCGGTGCGCAGACCTAACAGGGTGGCTGTGGGGCCCAGGCGAGTGCTGTAGGGTCTGCAGGCAGCTCGACCTGTGGGGACAGCGGAGTCCTGGCTTCAGGGGTAGCCCGTGAGCCGCACGGCCCCCGCCCGGCCCCGCGACGTGCGTGCCCTCGAGCAGCCCCCGGTGCTGTGGGGTGTGGACGGGGGCGCGGAGTTTACCGTCCTGCCCTCAAGACTCGGTCCTCTGGCACAGACGGTCCCACATCCGCACACACACCTCGTAACAGTAACAAGACAGCAGCCGAGTGTGGAAGGCTCCTCCGCCCACGCGCCCGGCTCCCCGGCTCCCTGCACTCGGGGGCCCCGGAGGCTGGCTGAGCCCCCCCAGGCAGGGCAGCTGCGGTGGGAGCCCAGGGCCCGTGGGGACACAGGGCGCCGCGTGGTCGGGGGTCTCACCTAGGGGCCTTCTGGTTTTGTCGGGGATTTTCCAGGTCAGGTGCAAAGCAGGAAGTGCATAGAGGACGTCATCCACTTTGCCTGGGAAGAGAAGCTCTTTCTCCTGGCAGATGAGGTGAGACGGGGCCAGGCCCCCTGGGGAGCGACGGGAGGGGGCCGGGCTCCAGCCTGTGACCCAGGGAACCTTCCAGGTGTCGGAGGAGGGGTCCTAACCGGGCCTGAGGAGGTCACGACCTATGACACGGTGATCCGAATCCTCCCTATATGGGTTTGGATTCTTGGTCACGTATTTCAGGAGGTTAATGCAAACTTCTTCCTTTCCCTTCCCTTCCCTTCCCCCTTCCCTTCCCTTCCTTAACTTATTTACTTATTTACTTACTTTTGAGATCTTTTCTTTAAATTCAATTTGCCAACACACGATGACATCCCATTGAGTGGTTACAAATTTCAGGAGGTTAATGCAAACCCCTTATTAATTTATTAATTAGTCAATTTACTTATTTAATTTTATTTATTATTTATTATTAATTAATTAATTTAGAGATTTTTCTTTAAATTCAATTTGCCAACACACAATAACACCCCATCGAGTGCCCTCGCGGAGCCCGTCAGGCGACCCAAACCACGGTGCAGGGGTGGCCGGGTGGCAGGCCTCCAGGTGATCCCGGCCAAGGCGGAGTCTGGCTGGTCCTGGGCAGCGGCAACCACCCGGCTCGGGGCTGTGGGGCAGTCGGGGTGACTGTCCCCGTCCCCGTCTGTCCCCCCAGGTGTACCAGGACAACGTGTACTCTCCGGACTGCAGATTCCACTCCTTCAAGAAGGTGCTCTACGAGATGGGGCCCGAGTACTCGAGCAACGTGGAGCTTGCGTCCTTCCACTCTACCTCCAAGGGCTACATGGGCGAGTACGTTGGCCTTGGCTTCCTCCCGCGGCCCCACCACTCGGCCCTGCCCGCTGGCGGCCTGCTGCGCGGGGAACACGGGGCCCGTCTCAGGGGGCCTGTGCATGAGCTCAGCCCTGGTGCAGGGACGCCCGTGCGGCGAGGTCCTGCTGGGGCCCCGGGCTCCCCGCGCTTCCTGCCGGGCCCACGCTGCTGCCCTGGGACTGAACCCTGAGGGGCCCGGGAGGGCAGCTGGGTGGACAGGTGCCAGGAGGCGGTGGGCCGCGGTGGGGGCGTCTCAGAGCCCAGGGCCGGGGCTGCCCCTGCCACCCCGTGGTGGTTCTCACACAAGGTGACCCGCTCGGGGTCCAAGCCTGGTCTTGGCACTGAGGGTACGGCGGTGGGTGACGCATGGCGCTCCCAGCCCTGGCCGCTATGTTCTAGCGAAGACAGAGGCGTAGACAAATGGGGAGAATCACCACGTGTGGTGGTGGGGGTACACGCGCAGAGGGGAAGCGGGAATGCGGGGGGGGGGAGGGTGTACAGGAGGGAGGTACCCGTGCAATGCCCTGGGCACGGCTGGAGTGTGCAGGGGAAGCGGGGGAAGCGGGGCTGGAAACCAGTGAGCGGTGGAAGGCGGAAGGTGACTGGTCGCCTGGGCCCCTTGGGTTGGAGTTTACTCTCTCTGGAGCAGGAGAGGAGCCGTGGGGGGTGAGCGCAGGGTGGGTCGCAGTGGACCCCGTGGTACTACGCGCTGCCTGGCTGCCCTGTGGTAGGGCCAGAACGGAGATGGGGGGGGGAGGATGGGGACCCTGGGGAGGTTGGGGACCCCGGGGGGAGGACGGGGACAGCTTCCAGGGCGTCTGGGTGGCCCCTCTGAATGCTGGTCCCCTCCCTTCGCTCTGCAGGTGTGGCTACAGAGGAGGCTACATGGAGGTGATCAACCTGCACCCCGAGATCAAGGGTCAGCTGGTGAAGCTGCTCTCCGTGCGGCTGTGCCCCCCGGTGTCCGGGCAGGCTGCCATGGACATCGTCGTGAACCCGCCGGTGCCCGGGGAGGAGTCCTACGAGCAGTTCCACAGGGTGAGTCGCGGCGTCCCGGCGCCACGGCTGCACCAGGCTCTCGGGGTTCACGCGCACTCAGGGTCACCAACGGGCTGCGGGGTGCTCGCGGGCCCTCCTGGCGCCTGGGCCGCCCCTGGGGCTGGTGTGGGGCGGGTGGGGTGGGCGGGCACCCTGAGCGGAGGCCTCCGTGCCGCGGGCTCTGACATGGAGTGGAGGATGAGCTGGCCGGGTCCCAGACCGAGGCGTCAGTGGTGGCCTTGCAGCTCCCGCGGTCCTTCCGCCCCTTTGAGCCACGCGGTCGACAGCCCAACGTTAACCAGTCGGAACAAGGACCTATGGGTCGTGTCCCTGCAGAGTCCATCCCGGGCTGCTCCAGGCTCAGGGGTTTGGAGCTGCAGTAAGACGCACGGATGTAAAATTTATTTGCGGTCTTAGCCGTGGTGAACCGAGCAGCCTGGTGTGTGAGTGCGTCCACGCCGTGGCGCGACGGCAGCGCCACCGTTCCCAGCAGCCTGTCCCGGTCCACGCGGTGAGCACGCCGCCCACTGGCCCGTCCTCCCCGCCGCTCGCTGCTGTGGCTGCTGCTCCACGTGGAGCTGCGCGGGGCGTTTCACACGGCGTCCTGCCTCGAGGTGCCTTTGCACCCGCTCCCCGTCCAAGGCTGAGCGATGCTCCGTGTGGGCACGTGGGCCACGTGTCACTGACCCCGAGGCCGCAGCCCCCGGCCCGGCCGACGTCCTGGGCAGACACGTGCTTGCCTCCCAGCCAGTTGCCGACACGCTTGTGTCACGTGCCCCATGCATAGCATGCGGACCCAGCACCCCCAAGGACGTGGCGGGCTGACTCCTGGAAGCTTGTTCTATGGCGTTCCGTCCTTCCGGGGCCAAGTGCGCTCAGACGGCAGGGCCGGGGCTTTGTCATCTGGGGAAGGACGTCCTGTGGGGCGGCAGAGGCGCCGCCTGGGGCTCCATGCTCGTGTCGCCGGCGTGGCCGCCCCGAGGCTCAGGGAGCCTGTCCTGTGTCTCCGCAGGAGAAGGAGTCGGTGCTGGGGAACCTGGCGGCGAAGGCCAAGCTGACGGAGGACCTGTTCAACCAGGTCCCAGGGATCCACTGCAACCCCCTGCAGGGTGCCATGTACGCCTTCCCTCGGATCTTCATCCCCAGCCGAGCCGTGGAGGCCGCACAGGTCGGACCTGGGGGCGGGGCACAGAGAGAGTCACAGGAGGGGGCGCCCGGGCGAGCGTGTGGACCCGGGCTCTGGGCACTGGTGCTCATGGGGGTAGGGGGGTGTCCTGCATGTGACCGATGGCCTGAGAGCCAGGAAGTGGTGGCTGCCTTGGTGGGGGCTTCTCCACCCATGGGCGAGGACGTGACACCCCGACACCGCCCAGGGTCTCCTTAGGGTGCAGGGGCCGGGAGGGCCTGGGGTCATGTGCAGGCCGTGCGCTGAGGATGGAGGGCCTGGGTGCTGCTCCTGAGGGTGCTGTCCCCTCCTGGGGCTCCTCCGGGTGCTTTCCCCCCCCCGGTGCTCCTCAGGGTGCTGCCCCCATGCCCCCCCCCACGTCCTCAATCCCTGGTGACCATTCAGCATGTAGCTCAGTTCCTGGTGCTGGAGCCAGCAAGCGATTCGCGGGTGCCGCAGGCTGTGTAGACCGGGTGGGGGGTGCACAGACCCCGAGGCGCCGTTCCCTGCAGGCCCCCCGAGCAGACCCCGGGCTGAGTGCTGGGTGCTGGGGGGACCCCCACCGAGGTTTGCTGAGCTCCTGCCGGGTGAGGGTCACCACGGGAGACCGAGCCGTGGGCGAGGAGTGGCGGTTCCACAGCCGGGCCACCCCATCGTGGCTGTCGGGCCCCGTCTCTGTAGTGGGGGGGGGACCTGGCCGTGGAAAGAGCTGCCGCCAGGGCCGCGGGCTCCGAGTTTGCAGCGGGGAGTGCGCGGGAGCCTGGCCAGGCCCTGAGCCGTGTCTGCCCGCAGGCGCACGAGATGGCCCCCGACATGTTCTACTGCATGAAGCTCCTGGAGGAGACTGGCATCTGCGTGGTGCCTGGCAGCGGCTTCGGGCAGAGGGAAGGCACCTACCACTTCAGGTACCCCTGCCGCCCCGCACGGCCCCGGCGCCTCCAGAGCCCGAGGGCTCGGCTCCGTCGTCCCTGCAGCAGGGGCCGGGGCCGCGGGGGCCGTGGGGGACGGCCTGCCCGGCCCATCACGAGCCGTCTGAATGTTCCCAATGGGTGCCTCAGTTTCCCTGCCCTCCCCCGACCCCGCGTGCAGCGCCCAGCAGCTCGTCCAGAGTCTGTGAGAGGCGGAGCAGTTGGTTCCACGTACTGATGTGCGTGACCCCGGGGGTGCGGACCCTGCGGGGCGGTGCTGGCGCTGAGCGAGGGGCTGGGGTCTCCGTGCAGGGCGGCATCCTGGGCTTAGCCTGGAGCCCAGCCTGAGCCCGGCCGCGGGCCCAGCGGGCAGGTGCGTCTGCGGCATAGACGCTCGTGTAGGGTCGGCCTCCCAGCATCCTTGGTTCTCCTCGGCAGCTCGTGGGCGGCCTTCCCCGGGGGAGCTCCCGGCCCTGCCAGTGTCATTACCCCGCGATCTGGGATGCCCCAGGAGGGCAGCTGAGCCCGGAGGTTCTCCCGCCAAGAGATTTGGAGACCCCTCCCTTCCCCCCCCGCCGCAGGAGGAGCCGCTGGCTCTGCACCCGCGGGAAACAGCAAGTCCGGCCGCAGAGGAAGGGTCTACACGGCTCAGAGCCGGGCGGGCTTCCCGGCGGCGGCGGTGGCCCCATGCTGCCTGTCCTGCTGCCTCCGGGCGTGTGTCCATGGGGGGCGGGCGGGGGGCGGGCCGGGGGCGGGTTCAGCCTGGGTTCCCACGTCCGTTGTGGGCGCCGTGTGCGCAGCTTGAGGCCGCGTTGCTGTTCCCGGACAGGATGACCATCCTCCCCCCGGTGGAGAAGCTGAAGACGGTCCTGCAGAAGGTGAAGGACTTCCACATGACGTTCCTGGACAAGTACGCCTGAGGACCGCTGGCCTCGGCCTCCCTCTGGGCGCCCGGCCGCCCCGCGCTGGACTCGCCGCCCCGGCGGCCTGGCCTCAGGCCTCACGGAGGTCACCAGTCGCTCTCATTGTCATTTTGCCCCAAGAGACTTCTTTCCTTGTGCCTTGATGTCGGGAGCTCTTCTCTTCTGAGCAATGTGATGGGGGGTAACTCAGAAGTCCTGGGTGTTGTTTTTTTTTTCTTTCTTTTTTTGAAGCAACCAAAGTAGAGGGGACTTGCTCAGCACAGGTGGCCGGTGTTCTCTGAATTGTTGCTGCTTTCGGGGAGGTCCTTTGGGGTCTAGAACAGCCAGGGTGTGTAGGGGGAGAGGTTTCTCTTCCGAAGACACGAGCAGGTGTCGGGAAACGTGTGACGACCGACCGTGGCCAGGGCTGGGATCCTAACCTCACCACCGTGATCTGTGAAATAAAACCCTCAGCGGTGTGAACATGTGGTTCTTCCGAACAGGAGAGCCTCGGGGTCGCTGGAGGCGCAGGAGGGTCACTGCTCCCGCCTGCAGGCACGTGGCCTGGGTCTCAGGCCAGGGTGGTGGCGGCCGCGGCAGGCGGCGTCGGACGGGGTGCCAGGCGGGCCTGTGACAGGTACTGGTGGCTACGGCCGAGGCGAGGGGTCCCGCAGGGGTGGGGGGCGCGAGCCAGGCTGCAGGTGAAGCAGGGCCCGCGGGAGCCCGTCGCGGGCAGGGAGGCTCTGCGCACCTCAGGGTGAAGCTGGAGGTCGTGAGGGCTTCGGGGAGGAGGGTCCTCTTGGGCACGTGCAGGCGGGGCCCCATGCGAGGGCTCCAGGCCTTGGGGGCGCAGGGTGCGCCCGGCAGTCTCCCCGAAGCGCGGAGGGCCCCTGCCTGCAGGTGCCCAGCCTCGTGGGCCAGCGGCCCGTCTCCCCCGAGGGCTCCCTGAGCCTGCGCACAGCGGCCCAGGGTGTCATCGGGGGCGAGGAGGCCCTGCAGGTGCCCGGTGGGCGAGGGCCGTCCTCCAGGACCGTCCCCTCCATGGCGCCCGCTGTCCGCGTGGATCCAGCCCGTCGCCAGCTCGTGGGGGGTCCGAGTGCCCGGCGGCCTGGCCGCTGTGCCAGGTGCACGTAGGTGGACTCGACGTCCGTGGAGACACTTGAGCTTAGAGCCACGTGTCGGCATCCACACGCTGCGAGCTCCCCCCGGTTCCGCCCCCCAAGGTCCCCAGGGCCGGCGCTGCGGGGGGTGGGTCGGAGCGCCCCGCTTGCTGGCACCCGAGCCCCCGCGGCACAGGGACCGCCTCGGAGCTTTTCCTTCCTACAAACCGAGGAGATGGCGCTTGTGCTCGGCGGACGGCCGATAGAGCGGGAGGTGCCGGCGCCCGGGCTCCCGGCGCAGAGGTCCCGTGGCAGGAGCTGGGCTATTTTTTATATTTTTGTAACAATTGCTTTTTTCACGGGGGACTGGGGGCCGGTCTTTGTAGTCTTAACAAGTCCGGTAGTTTTTTACGAACCTCTTCAGATGACGGTGGACACCTGAAGACTTTGCAACGTTTACATGACTTTTCAAACGACGCCGTAGGCACACGGCCTGCTGTGCAAGTCAACGAGGACCTCCCGGGGGCCCACGGGGTCGGGGGTTCCTTCCTGGCGGAGCGCGAGGGCGACACATTTGATTTTTCAGACTGTGTTCCAGCGTCCTGTTCGGGGCCCACCAACGAGGGTCGTTTGTCGTTCGGGGTCGTGCTTTCAGTTGGCACCTGCAGGGTTTTCGGTGGGTCGGGTCGGTCCGCGGGGCGGGGGGGCCGGGGCCTGGGCCGCTCCTTCGCCTTGTTTGCGGCGGCCGGTTGGGGTCTGGGCCTGCGGGGTCCGGCAGGAGCAGCCCCCAGGCCTGCCCGCCTGGCTCCACTAGGTTCTCCAGCCCCCGCCCCCGCCCATGGACCCCGTGGTAGCTCTGCTGGAAATTTCTATACAATAAAGTCCGTGTCCAAAGTGGCGCCCGTGTTTCGTTTTCCTTGTGGTTCAAATCTGCTCGAGCGGATACCAGGCTCCGGCCGGGCACCTGCGTGAACTGAAGCTTCTGTCTTTATTAGAGAAGACTTGGGAGACGTGGGGGGAGCAGGATTACCGGGGCCGGGACGGGGAAGAGGAACTCGCGGGGTCCCGTCCGCTCTGCTATGGAGCCCCCTTGTCCGGCTCCACGCGGCCGCGTCCCGGGGGACGACTCTGACGGGCGACCTGCTTCCCCTTCTCGGGCCTGTGGCCTCGGTCTCTCGCGGCCCGGACGTGGCCTCGACGGGGCAGGAGGCTCCGAGAGGGTCTGGGGGCGGCGCGTTGCGGGGGGTGGTCAAGGGTCCTTGCTGGCTGCCGAGCAAGGGGACCCAGAGGAGCCCCGCACCTGCCCTCCCCTTTCCCACAGGCCGCACACGCGTTACCTGCGGGCTGAGCTCCGTTAGGCGACTTTACTAACCCCCCAAGGGCCGCAAGGGCTCCCCTTCTGTCCTCTTTGGCCCGGTTGAGCGCTGTTGGCAGACGTCGGATAAGCGCCCCCAGCCTGCAGCTTCCAGGGTGTGGGGCGTCCAAGTTAGGGTGGGGTCCCCGTCCTGCCGCAGCCGTTGGTACGGTGGCCACCGGCTAGCCCAGCGCTCAGACTCCCCCGCCCCGGGGTCCCGGGCATGAGCAGCATGTGGGTGGCGCCCCCATCCCCTCGGCCTCCTGCCCTGAGCCAGGAGACACCCCGGCCCCCAAGAAGAGGATGGACCGCACAGCCAGGGGCTCACCTCAAGGGGCCCAGGTCCGCTGCAGTTTCCTACTGAGATTTCATTTTCTCATTTAAAAAATATGTATGTACTGACATCTTTTTGTTTCCTCCCCAATTTTATCTCCTTTGCTCCAAATGCAAATACTGGGACCATCCCCTTGAAGTCCTTTTAAAGATACTAAATTTGGGGGACAGCCCAGGGGACTCAGTGGCTGAACACCTGCCTTCAGTCCAGGGTGTGACCCAGGGTCCCAGGATCGAGTCCTGCCTCAAGCTCCCTGCACGGAGCCTGCCTCTCCCTCTGCCTGTCTCTCTGCCTCGCTCTCTGTGTGTCTCATGGATAAATAAATAGAATATTAAAAAAAATAAAGATAATTAAATTTTGAAGATATTTAAGTATCCAGAATCCTAGTGACGGGTTCAGACCACAGAAGTATACATTACAGAAAAGCGTAAAACTCAAAAATATTATTAAATGTGTTCACGTGGCAAAGCTGGAAGCCGCAGGAGCACCCAGGAAGGAAGGCCCCTAACCGAGTTAAGCAAGCCTGGGCCCTGGGACGTTTCCTTACTGTCCCTTTTCTGGGAATATTCCTAATGTGGTCGGGGCGGGGGGGGGGGGGGGGGGGGGCGGATCCCTCAAGGGACTGGAGTCTATCAGGCTTCTTGTCCTTGGCCCCGGGGTGTCACAGCGGCCCCTCCCAGCCTCCCCGCTCCTCCGTGTGGCTGTAAACTGAGAGCTCCACGCCACGGAGGGTGTTAGGGGCGGCCGACGGGCGGCAGGCAGGGGCCCACGGCCAGGTCCCGGGGGCCGACTCGGTAGAAGGACAGTGGGGGATGGGCCTCGAGCACAGGCCGATGCACGGAAGGAGCTCACGCGCGCCTGGACTGACCAGATGCTTCCTGACACAAAGCAGCACGAGGGGAAAGAAAAGCCTGGTCCGTGATCGGGGCCGCGGCGACCTCTGGGTCGGGCCGCAGTCGGGGCGCGAGCCGAAACGGGGCATCCCGAAGGCAGGCTGAGAGGGTCTGTTGGCCGGGCCCCTGCGCAACAGGGACAGGACACGTGACCCCGAAAGCCTTGTGTGGGGAGCTGGTTTGGGGTTCCCTTCCTGCCCCGTGGGAGGAGAACTGCGCTCCCTGCTTCGTCTGCTGCAGGTCTCCGGGAGCATCACCCCTGCCCCTGGTTAGTATCTGCAAACCACGGTTTCATGTGGGTTTTTTCCCCAGTTTTCTTTTTTCTTTTTTAAAGATTTTATGTATTTATTCATGAGAGACACAGAGAGAGGCAGAGACCCAGGCAGAGGGAGAAGCAGGCTCCATGCAGGGAGCCCGACGTGAGACTCGTTCCCAGGACCCCGGGGGTCACGCCCTGGGCTGAAGGCGGGCGCTCAACCGCTGAGCCACCCGGGCGTCCCCAGATTTAATATTTAATTGCTTAATGTAATCAGTATGTTCCTGGGGGTGAGGGGGGCGGGGAAATGTATAAATCAAAGAGTTTTTCATTTTGTGAAATTGTTACTTTTATGATGTTACATTCATCATAAAAAGTTAGAAGACAAAAAAAAAAAGAAGACATAAGAAAAAAGGGAAAATCACTCCTGCAAATGTGAATGCACCTGGGTACGCAGAAGACAAAGGGCTCTGCGGTCACGTTGTGGGGCGTCAGAATGGCGCCGCGCACGCCTTGGAAAGGCCCTTTCAGGTTCTCAAAATTTATTTTTATTTTGTGAAAGATTTTATTTATTTGAGGGAGTGTGTGAGTTGGGGGCGGGGCAGAGGGAGAGGGGCCCGAGGACCCCAGCCAGGAGGGGAGCCTGGGGCGGCTCCACGCGGGGCTCGTCCAGGCCTCGAAGTCACAACCCGACCCAGTCGGATGCTCAACATTCAGCCCACCCGGTGCCTGGAAATGTCTTTTTTTTTTTTTTTGAAATGTCATTTTTACAATTGCACGTGGAAGCACATGGGGAGAAAACCCAGCGCCAGTCGGTAGTGGATTTAAAATACTTCAGGATGGGACGCCCGGGGGGCTCAGCAGTTGAGTGGCTGCCTTTGGCTCAGGGCGTGACCCCGGGGTCTCGGGATCGAGTTCCGCGTCGGGCTCCCTGCATGGAGCCTGCTTCTCCCTCTGCCTGTGTCTCTGCCTCTCTCTCTCTCTCTCTCTCTCTCTCTCTCTGTCTCTCATGAATAAATAAATAAAATCTGTAAAAAATACATAAATGTGAAACACAAAGGACATCATTGTTTTCAGCCTCGTGCACCTCCTCTCACGACACTCGTGATCTATTTTTAAGATCGTGCCACATCAAACGCATTTTGTTATATAATTAACGTCGCGTCATAAAACATTCTTTAAAACATTGTGTCTTAAAACGTACGTACGATGCGCTGAGCGGATGTCACAAAGTGTAATGGGGTGTTGTTGGGTAATTTCCAATTCCTCGCAGTCATCCGTGGTCTTTCAGGGAATGATCTTATATTGAATCTTGTCACACACAGGCGTCATTTCCCTGCCGGATTGGCCTCCATGGGGATTTCCAGATGGAAAAATATTCAAGCACCAGGGGGAGCTGGTTGCCCACAGGATCCCCGTCGGCAGGAGGCTTTTTTTTTTTTAAGGTTTTATTCATGAGAGACCCAGAGAGAGGCAGAGACACAGGCAGAGGGAGAAGCAGGCTCCATGCGGGGAGCCCGATGTGGGACTCGATCCCGGGACCCGGGGTCATGCCCTGGGCCCAAGCAGCTCTCACCTGCTGAGCCCCCCAGGCGCCCCTTATTTCTTTTAAGGCGAGCGTCAGAGCTCGAGCTGAGCTCACTCCCCTCCAACCCCTATCCCAGCGCTGCTCAGAGGCCCGGGTGTGCTGAGTACACCCGCGCCCAGGGTCGGAGACTCTGCGTGTCACGGGGTGAAGTGGGTGGTGGGTGGACACGGAAGCCGGGACGTACCGAGGGGTGAACGGGTTTCCGTCCCGTGACTCATGGGGCAGGTGCTTCTGGCACGTTCGTGTCTGTGCTCACCAACCTCGTGGTTACCTTGACGACTGGCTGTGAGGACTCGATCAGACTCGATCCGGATGAAAGCGAGGGGCGCCCGGCTGGCTCCGTGGCTGGAGCATGCAACGCCTGGTCTTGGGTTTGCGGGTTCGAGCCCCACATCGGGGTAGAGGTTGCTTAAAAATAAAAGCTTAATAAAAAAGTTAAGAAAAAAGAAAAAATGAAAGATATTGAACAACTGAGTTTCCTCGAGAGTGTCGAGCCCCCCGGCCGCGGCGCTCCTACAGGCCAGTCCCCGCCAGAGACGGTGCTCCCGGGAGGGCCTCCCAGATTTCTGCTGCTCGCTGGGGGCTCGGGGCGTGACCCCAGGGTCCTGGGATGGAGCCCCACGGAGCCCCCTACTCCGTCAGGCGGGGACCCTGCCTCTCCCTCTCCATCCGCTCCAGCCGCTCACGACGTGGAAGAGGCCGGGGGAGCTGAGGCCGTGGCACCTGCCGCCCACGCCCAGCCAACGCGGGCACTTGGTGCGTCTCAGGCCCACGAAATACAGCGCAGTCACCTTCGTGGCCCTGGTCGCGGATGTGCGGGCCGTGGCCTTGCCTGGTCGCGTAGTCCTGGTCGCTCACAGGGGACCTGCCCCGGGGCAGGGGTTCGAGGCCTGCAGGGGAGCCCCCCGAGATGGCTCGTGTGCTGGGAGTGCGGAGGAGGGGCCGGGGCTTTTCCGGGGTGGCTCACGGGCAGTGCGGCATCGGGGGAAGCCATCCTCGGGATCCTGCGTCTCCTGGCTCTGTGGCCCCTCACGACGTCGCTTCTCCCGGAGACTCGCTTCCTGCGGCCAGCTGGGGCAGCAGCCGTGGCCACCACAGCTGGCACGGGGCTCCCGGGCGGAACGCGTGTGCAACGCTGGCGCCGTCCAGTCCTCACCTGGGGCCGCTTGGCTGCCGCGGCGTGGGCAGTGGCCACCGTATCAAGGCTGTCGGTCCACAGCACACACGCTCTCAATCCAGCACACACGCGTGTCCTGCACCGCGTGTGTACACACACATACACACGTATACCTGTGTGTACACATGCACACTCACATGCATATACACACGTGCACATACATACACACATGCACACACGTGTATACATATACACAGACATGTACACACATACACACGTATACACATATATACATATATACACATATACACACACTTTTATGCACATATACACATACATGTATATACACGTATACATATACATATACACACATAATATACACACGTACACACGTATACACACGTGTACACACATACACATGCTTGTATACACATGTACACACATGTATATACATATATAGATATACACACATACACGGACTCATACACACATACACATATACACACGTACACATATACATAGACACAATATTCACGTACACACATATATACATGTACACACATACTTTTATACACATATACACAGATACGCACACACACACATATATGGACATATGCACAGACATACACACAGGTATACGCAGATAATACATATACACACATATACACCTGTATACATGTTTACACACATGCACACACGTATACATAGACACATACACGTATACACACATATACATATACACACAATATACACATATACACAGGTACACACATATACACGGACACACATGAACACATGTACACGTGCACACACATGCACACACACATACACATATTCAGACATACACACATACATATATACACACGTATACACACGTGCACACATGCACACACGCCTTGGCTCAGGTCCTGGTCCCGGGGGCCGGGGATCGAGCTCGGGTCGGGCTCTCTGCTCGCCCTCTGGCCCTCCCCCTTCCCCCTGTACATGCCCCCCCTCCCCAATAGATAATAAAATCTTTAAGAAAAGGCGAGGTCGGGGCCGGGTAGACGGGGCGTGCCCAGGCAGCCTCAGGACTGTCTGGGCGCCCGAGGCCACATCACTGAGGGATCGCGGGTGAGCAAAGGCAGCCCTGCGCCCCCCGGGGTAGCTCCGGAGGGACGAGGGCTCGGGCCGGGCGCTGCCGTGGCGGGGAGTCTGGTTCGTGCAGTGCGGGGCCGGCGTGGAGCACAGGGTCCTGCGGCAGGTGCCAGGGCAACCTGGCTCACTGGGCCCTGCGGGTGAGCCCCGGCCTGCTTGCGCGACGGGCCCTCTGGTGCCACCCAGCCACCCATCTGGGACCGAGGTGGGGCACCTGCAGCCATCAGACACCCCGGGCCAATGTGGAGGGGCGGGGGATGACGGGTCACCGTCGGTCATGCCAGCTTTCTGCGTCTCGACGAGGGACCAACAACGTCTCCGAAGAAACAGCTCAGCCCTCGACCCGCCTTCGATGCCCAAGCCCTGGATGCTGGAGTCTAGCCTGTCAGTCGCCCGCGAGGGAAGCCCGATCCCGGGTGACACCAGGGTCAGTGCGTGAGGCCGGCGCGTGGGTGTCGCGCTGTAGTCACCCGGCGGGCCCCAGGGGTGGCGTCGTGCCCGACTCCTGCGTCTGCTGAAGCCAAGTGGATCCCTTCAAATACGGATCCACGTTCTGTGGCTTTTGATTCCATTGTGAGTCACCGTAGCTTCCGGGACTGGAAAGTGTCCCTCACTGAGGAGGCAGGTGCAGAGCCCCAAGGCCAGGCCGCAGCCCCCCCACCCCCACGGGAGAGCGGGGCGTCAGGGCCCGGGTAGGGCTCGGGCCATGCTCTGCTGGGGCTCGCTCCCCCGCCCTCTGCCCCACCTGCTCGTGCTCCTCTCAGATAAATAAAATCTTTGAAAAAAAAATCAGCTTCCATCGTTGAATTGTAGGAATTCCCTAGCGTGGCCACTGACCCCTGACCAGCACATGATGTGCGGATCTCCCCTCCCATCCCGTAGGCCGGCACCTCTTTCTCCTGTGTTGCCCGTGCTCTCCGAGTCCAAGCCCAGAGATCGCCACCAACCCCGACATCACGAGCTCTCCCCTGGGCTTTCTTGTAAGACTTTTGTATTTCGGGTCTTCTGTTTAGGTCCGTGCTCCGTTCTGTGTTAAATTTTGCATTTGGTAGATTTCCACATTTCCATTCTTGGCTTCTGGCCCCAAATACGCCTTTCCTCCCCTTTCCCAAGGCACACTTGCCCCTAACCACGAAAAAGGCCATTAAAATGTAAGAAACCAATGCAAAAATTTATATTTTATTTGAATTCAAAAAATTTAAAATTGCTTTCAAATTCAGGAAAGTACCATAATGCAGGACCCCAGGGGAAGCCTCATATACAGAGACAGATAAATTAAATGTATATACTGCAGACAAGCCGAGAAGGTGTGTAGATTACATATTTACAGCACTTGATGTTTTCTGAAAACCATATTTATACATTTTGTTACATTTACAAAAAAGGCTTCCACTACCGTTTACCTACAATAATGAAAAAAAAATTTACACCGTTTTTTTTCTTTCTTTTTTTTGGTACTGTACAAACTTTGTATAATAAAAATATATCTCTGTACAAAAGATTTTTTTTTTGTTTTTGTTTTACTTTTTTTTTTTTCTCTCATGGGATGGTGGTGGGCGTGTATGGTGTGGGTGGCGGGCGAGAGGCCTTGTCTGCCCGGTTCCTGCCAAGCCTCTGGGGTGGGGTGAAGATGCCAGAGGTGGGCATGGGGGACGCACGGCAGAGTGCTGGGTGCCCAGCGGCTGTGCCGTTTGGGGGTCTCCTGGGACTGCACACGGGGACACACGGGGGATGGCGGAGGTGGGGCTGGAGAGGGAGTGGAGAGCGGGGAAGGGAAGCAGCCAGAGGACTTCCTGCCTCGGTTTTCAGGGAAGGGGACAGAGGAGCGTGTGAGCGAGTGTGTCTGGGCCGGGCCCCCCCCCCCGGCCAGCTGGACTGGCCGCCTCGCAGCACCCTCGTGCCCACCCGAACGGGAGGCCGGTCGGGCCGCCTGCCTAAGGATGCGGGGTCCCCGGCGCCCCACTCCCTCCCGTTTCTGTTTGCTTTTCCACGTGTGATGGACCGTCCGAGGCCAGCATGTGGCATGGGCCCGGCGGGGCCTTCCTGGGGGCAGAGAGGTGGCTCTAAAGCTCCCATTTGATTCCTAAACTAGTTCGCGTCCCAACAAGACTGATCCGAAATTCGGTAACAACCGAGGCACCGCGGGATGCTTGCACGTGCTTGCGAGGGATGGGGGGACAAGGCGACTTCCCTTCCCTCTGTGGTTTGCATTCGGGAGCCGCGGGTGCCGTGTCTGTGGAGCCGGGGGCTGCACCCGCTGGGGGCCCGGTGGCTGGTCCTGCTGCGGAGGAGCCCGCTGCCCTGCCTGGGCCCCTCCTGCCCAGGCCCCTGGGGTGGCCTCCCCCCCCTGACGTGGGCCTTGCTTTCTCACTTATAAAGCAATAATGCTTCCTAGATTTGGGGTGTCATGAGCTCTGGAAGCGGCATGGACAGAGAAGAGACGCACAGGGCAGCCCCGGGGCTGGGGCCCGGGGTCGGCCTGCCCCCCGCCGGCACTGCCCACCCCCCAGGTGCTGCAGGACCTCGGACTCCCTGACGGCAGACGTGGCCTGGGGCTCCGGGCCGGATTCCTGCCCCTCCAGCACTGCCCGGGGCCCAGAACGACTTTGTGACTCACTGGGTTTAAACGCAATAAAATTCTGCTGGAAAAAATAAACGGATTCCCAAAGTACTTCCCAAGACGCTCCTCTGCGCGGGGTGCTCCTGGCTCTCCGTCCATCCGCGGCCCAGCACACGCTCGTCGTCCTCCCCGCGGCTCTGTCTCCTGGGCTTGCAGTCCCGCGTGGGCCTCGAGGGAGGAGGCGTGTGCGCGTGCGCAGGTCCCCCACGGGCACGTCCACGAGCTCCGCAGGCTTCCCGGGCCCTCAGCCCCACTCCCTTCCTGCCCCAAGTCAGGGCGCAGCGGGCGTCCTCCGGGCGGCAGGTGCGGGCGCGGGCCCAGCAGCAGACACAGGCGGGGGGCAGGCGAGGTCGCGCGCTGCTCGGGCCTGGAGCCCGTCCTGGAGAACTGGGGCCCGAGGGCGTGTCGCGGGGGCTGTGCCGGAGCAGCAGGGCGGGGGACACGGAGGAGGGGCGTCAGTGGCGGGTCCTCGCACCCCCACGGATGCGGGCGCAGGTGCAGGCCTCCCGGCTCCCACCCTGGCCGCCACGCACCCCGCGTCCGGTGCCTACGGCCCTCAGCCCCCAGGGGCTCAGGAAATGCTTTCGTTTTAGCTTCAGAATCAGGAGGACAAACGGCAGTGAGGCTGACGGGCACCGAGGACTGGGTCCGGGCCGATCACACTGGCCCGATGACCACGGCGTCTCCGAACCAGCCATAAGGGAAGACAGGGCCCACGCAAGCCATGGCGCAGCCCTCGCCGGCCTCACCGACCCCACGGGCCTCGAGACTTTCCTATCTCGGTTCCTATTTTGATTCCAGCTGTTGTTACGCCCCACGTGGATTTATCACCTAATTTCTCATTTTAAACATACGTGTGTGTGTTCAGGGGGGTTTCCACATGCCCCTCCCTGGGCCGGGCAATGCTCTCTCATGTCTTCACTGTGGTCCTGCTCCGGGCCGGGCCGGGGGGACCCTCCCTGAGGAGCCCAGCTGGGGAGCTGGGCACTGGGTGCGAGGTTCTGACGCCTTGAAGGCTGACGCCAGGCTGCTCAGACTTGGAGCCGCCAACTGCATGTGACCCCGGCCCGGGCCGGGGGGAGGGCAACAGAGCCCCAGGCGGGGAGCAGGGGCTATGGTGGGGGACGCAGATCAGGGGGCATCTGACTTCTCTCATCACCGCTGAGCCCCCGGAAGGCCCAATTTACATCAGCAGAGGGGCTTTTACTTTTTCTGTTTTGCTTTCTGTCTGTACGAGCCCTGAGTGGGAGAAAGAGAAAGGGATGGCAAAGATGAAACCAGGAGCCGAGCCTGGATCCTGCACCAGTTCCTCCTCCTCCTCTGAACCTTTGTGTCAGACGGATGCCAAGGGCGTGGGAAGACTCGGTAAGTTAGTTAGTTGTGTTCAAGGATGGCCTTTGTGTTTTCTGAAAATGACTTTCATCTCTTTCTGTATAAATGATCCTAATACCTGCCGTTCTAAGCTTACACTTGAGGCAGAGAAATAACCTGGGGGGGGGGGGAAGTGGCGGCAAGGAGGGCCGGGGAGGACCCAGGCAGGCGGGGACGGGCAGGCCCCAGTGCGCCCCGGGTGATGGTTACCTCCACGTGTCACCTCCCGTGGCGCCGGCCAAGCGCTAGGGGCAGGTCTACACGTTGCTGCCAAGGAATTTTTTCAGGTGTGTTTGCGTTTACATCAGTAGACTCTGGAGCAGCCTGGCTGCCCCACAGCGGTGGCCTCCTCCAGGCAGCGGATGACCCTGGGTCAGGGTGAGGTCCCCCTGATGGAACCTCCAGGCTGCAGGCCTGTTCTGAGGTCCCCAGGCTTTCCAGCCACGCGGCCCTGGGCCCGGCTCCCGACCCTGACCCTCTGCCACCCCTGTCCACGCTCCCTGCACCCACGTGTCGGTGCAGCCCTACGGCTCCGCGCGTGGATGGGGACATGCAGGCGTCTACGCGGCCACGGGGGAGGGTGCGGCACCTGCTAGGTCTGCGAGCTCGCCCCCGAGGGCTCCGGGTCCCCGCCCAGGGCTCCGGGTCCCCCCCCCAGACTCCTCTTCCCAGCCTGTTTCCCCATCCAACGGGGTTCCCGCCGGCACCCGCCCGGGAGTGGTGGGGAGGCCCTGGGTCAGGGGGGCGCAGCAGGGCCGCGACCCCAGGAGCAGTGTCCCCGCCCAGGCCCCGCCCCCGGCTCCCCGCGCAGGCCCCGCCCCCGACACGACGCTCCTGGCCCCGCCCCGGCCCCGCCCCCGACTCCCCTGGCCCCGCCCCGGCTCCCCGGCCCCGACCCCAGCCCCGCCCAGGGCCCGCCCCAGCTCCCCAGGCCCCGGCCCGACTCCCCGGCCCCGCCCCAGCCCCGCCCCGACTTCCCCGGCCCCGCCCCCGACTCCCCGGCCGCCCCCCCGACCCCCCGGCCCCGCCCCTAGCCCCGCCCCCGGCCCGACTCCCCGGCCCCGCCCCCGACTCCCCGGCCCCGCCCCCGGCCCGACTCCCCGGCCCCGCCCCCGGCCCGACTCCATGGCCCCGCCCCCGACTCCCCGGCCCCGCCCCCGGCCCGACTCCCCGGCCCCGCCCCCGACTCCCCGGCCCCGCCCCCGGCCCGACTCCATGGCCCCGCCCCCGACTCCATGGCCCCGCCCCTAGCCCCGCCCCCGGCCCGACTCCCCGGCCCCGCCCCCGGCCCCGCCCCCTCCTCACCGGCTGCCGGAGGCGGTTCTCTCGGTGGCGGCGGCGGCGGGCGGCCGGGGCTATACCGCGGTACACACCGTGCTGACCGTGAACTCCGCCTCCGCGGCCATGATGTCCGTGGGCTGGATGTTGCGGTCGTACATCGGGTTCTCGAACGTGGCCCGGACGTTGGTGTTCTCGTGGCCCGCGTAGCCGTTGAAGGGAACTTTGGGTCTTCTCCTGGGGGCGGGAGGGTCCGGGTCGCACGGGGCGGGCCCGGGGCGGAGATGGGCCTGGCCGCGTCCTGCAGCCCCCGTGCCCCCGCCCCCACCTGTGCTCCGAGACACGACCCCGCCCCCCGTGCCCCCGGCCCCCGTGCCCCCGCCCCCACCTTGCTCCGAGACACGACCCCGCCCCCCGTGCCCCGCCCCCACCTGTGCTCCGAGACACGACCCCGCCCCCCGTGCCCCCGCCCCCCGTGCCCCCGCCCCCACCTGTGCTCCGAGACACGACCCCGCCCCCCGTGCCCCCGCCCTCACCTTGCTCCGAGACACGACCCCGTCCCCCGTGCCCCCGCCCCCACCTGTGCTCCGAGACACGACCCCGCCCCCCGTGCCCCCGCCCCCCGTGCCCCCGCCCCCACCTGTGCTCCGAGACACGACCCCGCCCCCCGTGCCCCCGCCCCCACCTTGCTCCGAGACACGGCCCCGCCCCCCGTGCCCCCGCCCCCACCTGTGCTCCGAGACACGACCCCGCCCCCCGTGCCCCCGCCCCCCGTGCCCCCGCCCCCACCTGTGCTCCGAGACACGACCCCGCCCCCCGTGCCCCCGCCCCCACCTGTGCTCCGAGACACGACCCCGCCCCCCGTGCCCCCGCCCTCACCTTGCTCCGAGACACGACCCCGCCCCCCGTGCCCCCGCCCCCCGTGCCCCCGCCCCCACCTGTGCTCCGAGACACGACCCCGCCCCCCGTGCCCCCGCCCTCACCTTGCTCCGAGACACGACCCCGTCCCCCGTGCCCCCGCCCCCACCTGTGCTCCGAGACACGACCCCGCCCCCCGTGCCCCCGCCCCCCGTGCCCCCGCCCCCACCTGTGCTCCGAGACACGACCCCGCCCCCCGTGCCCCCGCCCCCACCTGTGCTCCGAGACACGACCCCGCCCCCCGTGCCCCCGCCCCCCGTGCCCCCGCCCCCACCTGTGCTCCGAGACACGACCCCGCCCCCCGTGCCCCCGCCCCCACCTTGCTCCGAGACACGGCCCCGCCCCCGTGCCCCCGCCCCCCCGCCCTCCGTGCCCCCGCCCCCACCTGTGCTCCGAGACACGACCCCGCCCCCCGTGCCCCCGCCCCCACCTGTGCTCCGAGACACGGCCCCGCCCCCCGTGCCCCCGCCCCCACCTTGCTCCGAGACACGGCCCCGCCCCCCGTGCCCCCGCCCCCACCTTGCTCCGAGACACGGCTCCGCCCCCCGTGCCCCCGCCCCCTGTGCCCCCGCCCCCACCTGTGCTCCGAGACACGACCCCGCCCCCCGTGCCCCCGCCCCCACCTTGCTCCGAGACACGGCTCCGCCCCCCGTGCCCCCGCCCCCGGTGCCCCCGCCCCCACCTGTGCTCCGAGACACGACCCCGCCCCCCGTGCCCCCGCCCCCACCTTGCTCCGAGACACGGCTCCGCCCCCCGTGCCCCCGCCCCCCGTGCCCCCGCCCCCACCTGTGCTCCGAGACACGACCCCGTCCCCCGTGCCCCCGCCCCCACCTTGCTCCGAGACACGACCCCGCCCCCCGTGCCCCCGCCTCCCGTGCCCCCGCCTCCACCTTGCTCCGAGACGCGGCCCCGCCCCCGTGCCCCCCTCGCCCCGGGCCCCTTGCGCTCAGCTCCGGACAACGGCCCCGCCCCTCCGTGACTCCCCCGCCCCCCCGCGCTCCGAGAGACACGGCCCCGCCCCCTCCCCCCTCCGTGCCCCCGCCCCCACCTGTGCTTGTAGAGATACAGCACGAAGCCCGCGATGATGAGGGCGATGAAAGGCACCAGGATCGCGGCCGCCACGGAGCTGCTGTTGGAAGCAAAGTGGCGGCCGATGGACTCGGGGTCGGACTCCAGCAGCCTGAGGTCTGCAAAGTCCCAGAGCAGAAACCTCAGGGCGCGGGGCGCGAGGTGAGCGGGGACCCCGCCCCAGGAGGCCCCGCGGCTCAGGGGACAGTCGCCCCCAGTCCACACCGGCCGCAGGACGAAATCCTAAGAGGGTGGAGCCTTCAGAAGTTTCTAAACTTCCTTCAGTGCAGGAGCTTTTTGATCTGGTGAAACCTCACCTGGAAGCCCAAGTTCCGAGAGGGGAGGGGGGAGGGGGAGGAAGAAGGGGGAGGGGAGGAGGGGAAGAGGGGGGATGGAGGGGAGGGGGATGGGGGAGTGAAGGAGGGAGGAGGGGAATGGAGGAGGAGGAGGAGGAGTTGGAGGGGGGAGGGGAGGAGGACGGAGGGGGGAGGGGTAGGAGAAGGGGGAGGCGGACAGAGAGGAGGGGCGAGGGTGGGAGGTGGGGGAGGGGGCTAGAGAGGGAGGGGGAGGAGGACTGAGGGGGGAGGGAGGGGGAGGAGGGGTTAGAGGGGAGGGGAGGGGAGGAGGAGGGCTGGGGGTGGGCGAGGGCCACTCCCCTGGGCACAGGCCAGGACAGGGAGCGACCAGGCGAGTCCCCTCCCAGTGGGGCTCCTGGCACAGGCCGGGGCCCAGAGGGGCGCGGGGACCCGGCTGCCCCGTGGTCCCTGCTGTGAGGGGGGAGGGGATGTTCGAGCCCCCAGGGAGGGGGCTGCTGGAGGGCAGGCCTGACTGCAGGCTGTGCAGAAGGCGGGTTCCCGAGGCA